>NC_140585.1:461355782-462555782 GCF_964204655.1 Triturus cristatus
TAATTAAGCAGGCAAAGTTGGATCCGGGGGCCTAATGGAGGGCTATGAAAAGCACCCTGTAAATAACTGGCATGAGCGGGCCCACTGGAGGGTTTTAACTGAGCTGTAATGACTGCAAATACCACAGAGCAATGCGAAATGGGTGTAACAGAGACACACCGGATGCCACTGAAGGAATAAATTAAAAAGCACACGTGAACATTTGCTGGGAGCTGGAAAATTCACCGTTTATGTTACGAGCCTCTGAGGAAAGAGACAGAATCTCTGAAATGCGTCAGGCAGAGGGTGAAGAATACGGGATCCAAAGCTGCCTGTTTTCAATGAATAAAGGATGTTCCTTGTCCTGCAGTGGGTTGCGGCCTCAAGCGTGTGAGCAATCTTTGTTGGATATATTGTGGCGGCTCCAGCCACAGAGGGATCGCGCCGCCCGGAGAAAAGAAGGGAACCACACAGGCAAAACTTTTTCTTGTGAATTGGCGCTGCAGGCATCTTAATTAAGCAGGCAAAGTTGGATCCGGGGGCCTAATGGAGGGCTATGAAAAGCACCCTGTAAATAACTGGCATGAGCGGGCCCACTGGAGGGTTTTAACTGAGCTGTAATGACTGCAAATATCACAGTGCAATGCGAAATGGGTGTAACCGAGACACACCGGATGCCACTGAAGGAATAAATTAAAAAGCACACGTGAACATTTGCTGCGAGCTGGAAAATTCACCGTTTATGTTACGAGCCTCTGAGGAAAGAGACAGAATCTCTGAAACGCGTCAGGCAGAGGGTGAAGAATACGGGATCCAAAGCTGCCTGTTTTCAATGAATAAAGGATGTTCCTTGTCCTGCAGTGGGTTGCGGCCTCAAGCGTGTGAGCAATCTTTGTTGGATATATATATATATATATATATATATATTCACTGAAAAAACCATAGGTTTCACACATGTTATAGTTAGCGGAAATTTTACTGATAAAAAACCAGTGAAATTCCCCCGTTATAGTTACTGCAGGCAACTATAACTCACGCGACCGCAATCCTCTGCTGATGCTAATACTGTATTTAGACACTTATTTGCCCATGTCTTCTTCCATAGATTTTTAGCTATACATATATTACAAATATTTTTTTTTCATAAAGACACATATGTCATCAGCAGAAGATTGCGGTCGCGTGAGTTATAGTTGCCTGCAGTAACTATAACGGGGGAATTTCATTGGTTTTTTATCAGTAAAATTTCCGCTAACTATAACATGTGTGAAACCTATGGTTTTTTCAGTGAATTTGCAAGGTTTTTTAAATGCTAATTCCTAACTATAACGTGTGTGAAACCTATGGTTTTTTCAGTGAATTTGTACGGTTTTTTAAATGCTAAGTTACTTTACGCCATTCGTGGCGTGCGCGCCCACTTAACGCAGTTCGTTCTGTGCGCGCATGGTGCGCTTTGCGCACCGTGCGCGCACAGTGAGCACGCGGTGCGCTTCGCGCACCGCGCGTCCACTTTACGCAGTTAGTGCCATGCACACACGGTGGGCACGCGGTGCGCTACGCGCACCGCGTGCCCACGTTACGCTAGATGGGCCATGTACGCACGATGCGCTTCGCGCACCGTGCGCACATGGAGGACATATGATGCACTTCGTTTTGAAAGGTAATATTTTAATTTTTCGTATATTTTATAAGCCATGCACAAATGGTGCCCTTCGGGCACCATTTGCACACGGGGTGGAGAGAGTGTGGATAATTTTTTTTAAATTTTTTTTTTTTTTAATATTTTAGTTTATCTCAATTCTAATAAGCCATGCACAATTGGTGGCCTTCGGCTACCAATTGCACACGGGGTGGAGAGAGTGTGGATGATTTTTTTTTTTTTAATAATTTTTTACCGTACGCGTACGGTAAGCGTAATCAGCAAAATTACCGAAAAAAAAAAATTCTGTTTTTGGCCTTGGGGGATCTTTGGGGACTCCCTCAACATGCCTATGTGTGTGGGAGCTGTCTAAACAGCCCCTTTACATGTTTTTGGGCTTTACATTTTAAAAATCACTCTCAGTGCGAGAGAGAAAATGGCGGCCGCCGCTTCCTGGTTTCGGCCGATTCGAATGTTTACTAAGATCTAAGAGCCAATCAGAATCGCGCTCGCGCACGCCACCGTACGCGTACGGTAAGCGTACCGTAAGCGCACCGTAAGCTGGCTCAGATATATATATTGATTTAAAGGCTATTTTCTCAGAATCTACTGAACAGATTTACACCAAACCTACAAAAGGCACTTCCTTGACCTGAGGACTACCTCTCTGCCAAATTTCTAGTAATTCTGTTCAGCCGTTCGGGCTGTAGCCCTGTCTAAAGGTCCTATGGAAAAATGAATGGGAAAAACGCGTTTTGGGACCCCCCTTTTATCTCAGCCCCCGCTTGACGAATCCCCGAATATATATATATATTTCTTCCAATCCTGGTATCTCGCGTGCAGAAACAGGCACTGACTCCGTGGGATGCTATTCAAAGAAAATTCTTTATTCCAACAATGTGGCCCAGACGCTTTTTCGGCGGACAAGTCCGCCTTGCTCACTATGTCTGGCCTCAGTCTGGTAAGTTAATTTAAGCATTTACCATACATGTGACACAAACCAAAAGGTCGCTTGGCAACCAGTGAAACAGTGATCAACATAGAAAAAATACTACCAGAAAAATATATTTCTTCCGACTCGTATTGCCTTAATAAGTAAAGCATTAGCCACCTATATCACAATTTACCTAGTATGGATTATGTAATATTTTCGACATTCTATTTGCTCATGTAAAATAAAATAATTGTCGTCTTACTGTAGTCACTGTGAGTTACAATGCAATATATAAACAGTATACAAACAATGTTTAAACAATGTAAAACATATCAGCATCAAACCCAAGTGGGCTCTTTAATGAATTGCTGGCATCAAATCCTATCCATACTTGATTTAGTTAAATTAGTGATAGTGGCAAACCTAAATAGTTATTACTACATAAGGAAATCTCAATAGTTAAAAATAAAACACAATAAAAATAATAGGAATGTGATAAATGAAACATGATGTGAAAAAAAAAGTGAAAAGAAAGAGTGGGTCAGATCTCATGTGGTTGGTTTAAAAATCTAGATTGGGCAGACTTCTACATCATATTTCTACTAGTGCTAAATGATTAAAGGTGTACACTCATAGCTTCGTCGGCATTCATACCATTCGGAATCTTACAATCCAACTGGATTATATATCTCGACTCTAGTCTCCTAAGTGCTAGTTGTCTGTTGCCACCCCTGATGTTCTTCTTTATGCTGTCAATAACAAAGTACGAAAGATCTTCCGCTTTGCCGCCGTGTACTTTATTAATGTGGCGGGCCACAGGATATGTAGGATCATTATTACTGATGGCCCTTAGGTGTTGTAGTATCCTTATATGTACGGGATGGATGGTGCTTCCCACGTACATTTTTTCACAGGTACAACGTAACACATATACCGCAAAATCGGTTTTGCACGTATAATTCTCCCTAATCTCAAGTGGAGTTTTTCTTAGAGGAGTGGAAACTGATCTGGTGTTAATTCCATATTTGCAGGCTTTGCACTTTTTGGGATTTGAGCCAACTAATACCTTTGTCCTGCGCAGGAGTGTTTGACACAAGTTCTTGTTTCATTGACTTGGCTCTCCTAAAGGTTAACTGGGGAAGCTTAGTGCAAGATGAGCCAATGGTAGGATCACATCGCACTATTGTCCAGTGTCTGTACAGGATTTTCCGTAAGTTATGATGGTATGTGTTATATCCTGTAATTAGTCTTGGTGTCTGTTTTACTGACTCCCTTGATATTATTTTGCTTTCCTTGTTTTTAAATAGGAGATTTTCTCTAGTAATAGCTGAGCACTTCTGTTTTGCTATTTCTAAGGTTTTCGACTTATAGCCTCTGTTGCTAAGTCTCTTAAACAAGTTATCTGTGGATTCTTTCAAGCTCTCTGCAGTACTACAATTCCGTTTCATACGCAGACACTCGGCATAGGGGATGCTTTCAATAAGTTTTACAGGATGAAAGCTTTGGGCATGTAGAATGGCGTTCTCTGATGTTATTTTCCTATGTGTGCGTGAATGTACTTTGTTGTTAATAGTATACAATTCCAAATCAAGATATACAATGGATATCCTATTCATGGTACCCGTGAATTTTAGATTTAAGTCATTTTTGTTGATTGCATCCACAAAATCATTGACACTTTGTTCACTTCCCTTCCATAAGATAAAAATATCATCTATGTAGCGTTGGTACAAAACTACATTTTCAGACATCTGAGTGTTAAATGACCTCATGAGTACTTGCTCCTCCCACCAGCCCATATGCAAATTCGCATAGCTGGGGGCGAAGCAAGTACCCATGGCTGTGCCCTGTGTCTGTTTGTAAAGCAATCTATCAAACATAAAGATGTTATTCTCTAGGCACCATTCCATCATATGTAATAACATAAGTGTATGTTGATAAAAGCTTATGTCCCTTGTACTCAGATAGTATTTTGCTGCATTCAGACCATCATGATGTCTGATGCTCGTGTATAAACTTTGTACATCCAGTGTGACAAATGCGTAATCTTCATGTCAGTTGCAATCAAAGATTTTGGTTAGGAAATCCCCGGTGTCTTTAGTATATGATGGCAAGGCCTGTACGAATGGCTGAAGAAAAAAGTCAATAAATTTGCTCGTATTTTCAAATAGGCTCCCAATGGCGGATATGATTGGCCTGCCCGGAGGACATTCCGCATTCTTGTGGATTTTCGGGAGCAAATTAAGTTGAGGTATCACAGGGTATTCATTTTTCATGAAATCCAACTCATTTCTTGTTATCAACCCATTCCTTCTCTATTCGTACAAACATCCATGATATTTCTCTTTAATGGTGATGATATTGGTGGCACTGATTCGTGTGTAACAATCCTTGTTCGATAGTTGGGTCATTGCCTCTTTGTTGTACATTTCAAGAGGCCAAAGTACAACATTGCCTCCTTTGTCCGACCATCGTACAACAATGTCGGGGCATTTTTTTATCTTTTGCATGAGGCTGGAATATTTTGTCGGTTCCTTGTGCCTAGTTTTATTGAAAATATTGCTGCGTTCAATTGCCAATAGTTTGAGGTCCTTAATCATTTTATCTGCAAAAATGTCAATATTATCCCTAGGCATTAGAGGGTTGAAAATGGATTTAGGTCGGAATGGTGTGACCACAGCTTCACATATATTTAGATCCGAGCTAATTGCTACTTGACCGCTGGTTGTTACATCGGCTGTGTCCTCATTTTCCAGCTCCGTCATGTCTCTTAGGAAGTTCATATCCGCTATACTTAGGGTCTCAGGTCCTGGGGGCATGGTGCCACCATGATCCCTAACATCAATCCTTTCTTTGGTGTTAAAGAAATGTTAGCGTAATTTTAATTTACGGATGAAGTGATACAAGTCTATTCTGGTCTGTGTGTAATCAAAGTTAGTTTCCTTGCAATATGATAGTCCTAGAGCAAGGATTTGTTCTTCCTCTTGTGTCAAAGCCATGGTCGTTAAATTTACTACTGTGTTCTCTCTTCTTGTTGTGTTATTCATCTCCTTTTGTCCCGTATGTACGTTGGTTTTTGTGTTTTGTTTGCCCCATCGCCGGTTTTTCCTCCTTCTGTTCCCTGGCTTTGAGCTTTGTTTGATGCATACTCCTGTCTTGGAGGTCAATTAAACTTAAGGGAGACTTTTCTTTTTATTGTTCCTTGGGACTATAATCTAATGGTAGTGCAACTCACTCAGGGCAAATTATCCAGTGAGGAGAGAGCATGATTTAAATAAATCAATGCTACAGATGTACACACATATACTTTAAAGGAACTTGTATTATTAACAATGTTCTTGCATTGTGTCCGCGGCAATCATGCAATTGGAAATTATCGACTATGACGATTTATATGTCTATACACTATTTGTATTTTACTAGCAATAATTCGACATTTGCATTTGGCAGCTTGTGTAAACTCTTTATTTGGTTGCATAATGCCGACATTTCACGGGCCTTTTGATAGGAGCACTAGACTGTACGAATATGAAACAAAGACACATTATCAGCATCATGACCATCATATGTGGTAGCACCCACTCTGGCCGATAATGAATGACACACTATTTGTGTTACATATTTTGTTGGATTTAAATGTGTACGGAATAACTCTGGACAAAGTGTAACCAAGAACTATGGCAGGTCTCATATCTTTACATTGTATTTAGACATTTAGTAATGGCCGCCATAGTTACTGACATCACTTGCTAACTTATTTGTGCCTGTCGTCTGTTTCAACAGTCAGATAAATACTTCCTGTTTCTTGTTGCGCTTTGTGTGATCAAGTCAGTTTCACTGACGAAACACGTTACGAGTGTTAATTAAAACTTTGAGTGCGAGTCCTTCTATTAGAAGATTCTGTGTGCATATATATATTCAATGAAAAAACCAAAGGTTTCACACATGTTATAGTTAGCTGGACATTTCACTCGTAAAAAAACAATGAAATTTCCCCGTTATAGTTAGTTCAGCTAACTATAACTCGCGCGCCCGCAATGCACTACTGATGACGTCACATATTACATCACTCATGACATGGTCACTGACATCACTCATGACATCACTGATGACATCTCAAATGACATCACTGATGACATCACTGATGACATCATCCAGTGAATGTGTGTTTTTCTGAAAATTAAATAGGTTTTATATAAGTATATCTCAAGCTCGATGGAAGATTAAATAGGTATATAAGTGTCTAAATGGATGATTTTTTTTGAAAAATGTATTGTGTAACTGATTGTTAAAATGTATCATAGTGAATACATGGCTTAGTGAGTAATGTTTAAATATGTAAATATCTGTATCAGTCTCTCACTTTGTGTATAAGTGGCTGCATGGGTTGGTGAGTAGCTACATGGGAGTCAATATAGGTTATTAGTTGGTTTTTTGAGTATCAGTGTGAGTGTCTGCATGGTTCGGTGGGGGGTATTACGTAGTGCATAGGTGCATGAATGAGTGACTCACTGTATGTGTTGAAGACAGCATGTGTGCATGACTATATGGGTGGATGAGTATGTGTAAAGGTGTGTTAGTGAGTGAAAGACTGTCTCAATAGTGTCTCCATGAGTAACTACATATGTTTTTAACTGTTATATGTGTCTTTTGGTGTATATAACTGAGTATATGTGAGAGTAAGAGATTGAAAGAGTTCCTGTATGAATAAGTATGTGTTTCTATAAGTGATTGTTTAAAAGACTAAGTATGTGTAAGTTTCTGTAGAAGTAGGTGTGGTGGTGTGTGTATAACTGTATATGCAAGTAAATGGATGTTTGATTCTTTATTAGCATGAGTGACTTTGTGTGTGAGTAACTCTATGGATGAGTGGCGTTGTGTAACAGGATGTACAGGTGTATGAATACATATGATGAGTGACTACATGTATGAGTGACTGTATAGGACTGTTGGTGAATGAGTGGATGTGTATGTGGTTCTTAGAATTACTGAATAGGTTGTTGTAACTGATATTGATATGTTCATTATTTCGAACATTTTAGTTTCATGTTTTAAATGTGTGTATTAAAGGTTATATTAGGGGAAGAAGAGGTCTGCTACCATTTCACAAGGATGATGTCATCAGTGATGTCATCAGTGATGTCATTTGAGATGTCATCAGTGATGTCATGAGTGATGTCAGTGACCATGTCATGAGTGATGTAATATGTGACGTCATCAGTAGTGCATTGCGGGCGCGCGAGTTATAGTTAGCTGAACTAACTATAACGGGGAAATTTCATTGGTTTTTTACGAGTGAAATGTCCAGCTAACTATAACATGTGTGAAACCTTTGGTTTTTTCATTGAATTTCTAAGGTTTTTTAAATGCTAATTCCTAACTATAACGTGTGTGAAACCTATGGTTTTTTCAGTGAATTTGCAAGGTTTTTTAAATGCTAATCCCTAACTATAACCTGTGTGAAACCCATGGTTTTTTCAGTGAATTTGCAAGGTTTTTAAAATACTAATTTCTAACTATAACGTGTGTGATACCCATGTTTTTTTCAGTGAATTTGTACGGTTTTTTAAATGCAAATTTTTTTTTGTCATTTTTTGTAACCCTTTGTATAAAATAATATATGTACTATATCCTGCATTATGGAAAGGTTTTTTTTTTTTTATTTATGCATTTTTTTCCGTGCGCGTACGGTAAGCTGACGGTACGCGCTTCGTACGTCATAAGTACGGTGCGCGTACGTGAGTGACGTACGCGTACACCCGGAAGCAACGTCGCGGGTACGCAGGGGCGTGTAATGCGCATGCGCGATTGTGACATACGCGCTGCGTAAGCGCACCGTAAGCGTCACGTGCGCGCACGGCAGGTCATGTGACTTACAAAGAACACTTTTTATTGGTTGAAATTACTTTCACTTCCAGAAACTTCCCACACCACACCCATTCCCCTCATTACTGCTTGAAAGAACACTTTTCATTGGTTGAAACTACTTTCAGTTCCAGATTCTTCCCACACCACACCCATTCCCCTCATTTCTGCTTGTGATTCTCTAGGAGCAGGAGCTGGATTGACATTGGGATACAATGGCAGAACAGCAGACCTCTTCTGAGAGTGAGGCCAGCAGCACCACCATGATCCAGAGAAGGAGGAAACAAAAGACTTCTTTTGTATGGGAGTATTTCACTTTTCCAGAGGGGGAGAAAAAGGTGAATGCTCCATTGGTCACTTGCAAACTTTGTGGTCGTGTTTTATCAAGAGGAAATCCAAGGAGGAAATACTCCTTTGGAAATCACTCTATGAAGAGACACCTCCAGGACAGACACCCAAGGACCTTTGCTCGACATGCTGAAGAAAACCCTTCAGTAAGTCACCAGAGCCCAGCCTCAGATGCTCAGCCGAGTACATCATCGGCAGCTCAGCTGAGCCTTTCCTCTGATGTGGGAGCATCACCTTCTTCTTTTCCTGTGGACATCAACCCTCGATTTGGGAGGGTTGAAATGAGGTGTACAAGATGTGGTGGTCTTATTGTTTTTGGGGAGATCAGTCTTCCCCTTATTAACAATAAGATAGACCAGCATGTTTGTAGACGCTCATAATACTCCCATTCTTTCTTTCCTCCATCCCTGTATGAACCCAACGGCTCTTATAAGAGCCAACCTTACCTCTCAACTTTTTTTTTATTTATTCTTTGAAAAAAAAAAATTATTTTTTTTTACCGTAAGCGTATTTCTTTTTTTTTTTTTTTTTTTTTTTTTTAAAAACACTAAAAATCAATTACCACATCTCAAGATCCTTGAGAAATTAATAACTAATTTTTTAAAATCTTTTAGAGATAAAGTGGACCAGACCACAAAGTATGCAAGTGACCAATTGAGCATTCACCTTTTTCTCCCCCTCTGGAAAAGAAAAATACATTATGAATCCACTTTTCAGATTCTGAAAACAGCACATGTCCAAACTGCTTTTTCAGACCACCACCATGTGTAACCTGGGTGGCTGCCTACATCCCAGCAAGGGCAACCAGCCTTAGTGATGCTGAATGTATTTGCATTACTGGCTGAAACCTCAAACCCCACTTGCTTGTAAATACTGTGCATGATTCCACATGGTAAGCAGCTGGGTGTGTGCTAAGAGTCTGCTTCTGCACCAAAAAATGACTCCCCCTTTTTACTACTAATGCAACAATGAAATCACCAGAGCAGTACACAATAAATCTCTGCCTGTAATTCCTATATGCACACAGAGTCATATTTTCACATTAGTCACAAAACGAAATTTCTTTGCCAATTTGAAAGCACACTTACTGCTCTTTTTTTTGACAAGTGATAATCACTTTTACAGACTGACACATTATGAATCCACTTTTCAGATTTTTTTAATTGCACATGTCCAAACTGCTTTTTCAGACCACCACCATGTGTAACCTGGGTGACTGCCTACATTCCAGCAAGGGCAACCAGCCTTAGCGATGCTGAATGTATTTGCATTACTGAGTCCAACCTCAAACCCTTAAACTATTCTTTTTTTATACCAGTACACCTTAATTTATCGTGAAAACATAGTCCATATTATTTTACATGTTCCTCACATTTAAATTTCTCCCAAAACAGAAAATGATAAACACAACTTCAACAAAAGGAATTCCATTTCTATTATTCATTTCTTAATTTACCATATACATCCCCTCTCAAACTCTAAACTCACCTTTAAAATTAGTTAGCTGTGAAAGAAATGTGGCACTCAAACAGCAGATTATCAGAGCCAGGATCTCTTTTCTTTACACCTCTCTCCTATTCTCTTTCTATTGGTTGAAAACCAACCCTTTTCCAAAAGTACCCTTCCCCCAACTTGACTTCTGCCTAGTACCCTTCCCCCAACTTGACTTCTGCCTGCTACCATAGCAACAGCTCATGGAACACTGCTGTGTGGAGTTAGGTCAGAAGTGCGCCAAACAATGTTTCAATTCCACAGAGCAAGAGTGCTTGACTTTTCAAACCTAACAGCAAATCCAAAGTACTGTTCTTTGGTAACACATTTTTCTGTACCAATACAAAACATGCTTCTATTAATTTACACATGCAGCCTAGTTTTTATTCTAGAATGGTATGAAACAGCCAATCAGTTCTTTTTTTTATGAAAAAAATATGTATGCCTCCATTTCCAAACTGTCTTTCATTTCATTTTCCCATTCTACTGAATTACACCTCCTGAGTGCATCCAGATCTCCTTGGAAGATGTTCACAGTGTGGATTGTTGGGCACAGCTATGTCTTCTGGAGTGAAAAGTATGCAGAGAAAACAGGTATGGTGAGAGACCTTGCTTTGCCAAATGTAGACATTAAATGGATTGGTCAGAGAGGGTTAAAGTGGCACCAATTGATGCCATTGGTGAAATCCTTCATGCAAATCCAACACCCTGACCTCATAATAGTGCACTGTGGTGGCAATGACCTAGGCACTTTGACTGGGGTAGGTCTGGAAATGCTTATGAAGGACACCTTTGCACAACTGTTTTCACTTTTCCCTAAAACTGCCTTTGTGTTTTCTAACATATGCCAAAGGCAAAAATGGAACTGGTCCAATCATTTCTGTCCGCAGATTGACAAAGCAAGAAAGCACGTCAACAAATCTGTTTCTGCTTTCCTCCGTGACTATGGTATGGGTTCCATTTACCACAACAACTTGCGTTACGACATGCAAGACATTTATAGAGGAGATGGTGTACACTTCAATGATGAAGGGAACAGAGTCTTCCTCTTGAACCTTAGACTCTGCATCGGTACTTACTTGTAGGTACCACTAAAAAATCACTTCATAAACACAACGGCTCTTTTTAGAGCCCCCTAATATCTAAACACTTAAATCTGAATTTTATTTCTCTTTTTATTTATTTTTTCTACCGTACGCGTACGGTAAGCTTACCGTAAGCTTACTGTACGCGTACCCCGTGATTTTTTAAAAAAAAATAATAAATTTTTTCTTTTAACTTTTCTGTCCTTCTTTGACCCCCTTACAAATGTTAGGGGGTCTGTAACTCTCCACCTTGCCCCCTTTTCAAGATATCACTCTTTTTTTTCTGAGTGAAAAACACGAAATGGCGGCCGCCGCTTCCTGGTTTCGACCGATTCGAATGTTTACTAAGATCTAAGGGCCAATCAGAATCGCGCTCGCGCACGCCACCGTACGCGTACGGTAAGCGCACCGTAAGCGCACGGTAAGCTGCCACAGATATATATATTGATTAAAAGGCTATTTTCTCAGATTCTACTGAACAGATTTACACCAAACCTACAAAAGGCACTTCCTTGACCTAGGGACTACCTCTCTGCCAAATTTCAAGTAATTCTGTTCAGCCGTTCGGGCTGTAGCCCTGTCTAAAGGTCCTATGGAAAAATGCATGGGAAAAACGCGTTTTGGGACCCCCCTTTTATCTCAGCCCCCGCTTGACGAATCCCCCCGAGACTTTCAGGGTAGGAGCGGAGCGTAGCGCCCCACCTATTTTGAAAAATTCGCGAGGATTCGTCGACCGGCGCCAAAGTTATTCAAAATAGAATGTTGCGGATTTCCTATGGAAAAGGGGTCCTAACTATAACTACCTACTGGCGACCGCCAGTAGGTAATATATATATATATATATATATACATATATATATTAACGAATACTTCCTTTCAACTGTCCACACAGTCCCGTCTCTTCGGATGGGGGGGTGGCGGCTAACAAACTACTTGACATCAGCAAGACCAATGTTAATTTCCTGGATGTGACCGTATATATCGAAAATGATAAATTGGAAACCAAACTCTACCGCAAAGCCACAGATGGAAATACCCTGCTGCATGCCACTAGCTATCCCCTATGGCGAATGCCTTAGGGCTATGAGGAACTGTAGCAACACTGAAGATTTAAATGCAGAACTAAGGTGTCTTAAGGGCCGCTTTGCAGCTAGAGGTTATCCCCAGGCTTGGGTAAACACAGCTATTTGGAAAGCTCGAAAGAAATCGAGGGAGGAAATACTCTTTAGCCGTGAAAAGCAATCAGGCATGCAAGCCAATAACAGTGAGGACCAGTGTAGATTAATTACCAGCTATAACACCCAAGAAGGTAGTTTGCGAAAGATTCTGCAAAAGCACTGGCATAATATTGCCAATGACCCTATACTTAAGAAATTTGTGGGACGCAAACCACAAATAACTTTCAGGAAAGCTAAGTCGCTTAAGCAATCATTAGTCAGCAATATGCTGCCAGTAACGCAGGGTCAAATGTCGAAAAATTGGCTTAGAAGAAAAGAAGGATTTACCAAATGTGCAAAATGTAAAGCTTGTATTCATGGGAAAAATACTTCCACCTTTGTGGGAGGCCTATCGCCCTATGTAAACAAGATTAAGGGACAATACTCCTGCAGGACCGATTTTGCTGTGTACGTGCTGCGGTGCCCGTGTGGCCTGCGATACGTGGGCAGCACGATCCTTCCTGTGCATAAGCGAATCCTACAGCACCTTAGGGCCATTAAAAATGGGGATAAAACCTACCCTGTGGCAAGACACTTTGATCAGTACCATGACAGAAATATCAAGGGATTTGAGTATTACGTAATCGATGCAGTCCCAATGAGCGTAAGGGGAGGTGATCGAGTCAAAAAATTGAGAAAATTGGAATCGAATTATATCATCCGACTCAATACTAAAATCCCTGAAGGTCTTAATATTGAGGAAGACTTTCACACACATCTATGAAGTCATTACCGCTCTACTCACTACTTTGATTTTAACATGTAATCTGTGTAAAGGTTTTAGAACTTATTTCAATTTAGCACAAGCACTTATATAGACTAGTGTAATGTAGTAGAAGACATGGCGAGCTTGCTCAAGGGCTTAGAATAGTGTCAATATTGCCCACTTGGGCTGGATTACTTGAACCTTGGTTTTGTAGTACTGCTTTTGATATCAGTCAGGTTTATTGTGACCATTGATTAGCCCGCTGGGGCAGTGTCTGTACTTGCAATCGATGTTCTTCATCAACCAGGGTTCGAACCTCTTTAATTCATTTTTTTTATTAAATGTGGATTAAGCTTAATATTGTTTATACATTTTAGAACAGCCATTATGTGAAGCATTTCAAGTGATTGTAATGCATAGGACTGTTTTAAAACATATTAACTGTTTACAATTTTAGCTCTGAGCTTCGTACACTGCTTAGTCTACACTGAACTACTAGTTTGTTTTCACTTTTTATGGTTGAGTAGTTCTACACGTATCACGTAGTCACTGATTGTTTAAAATGGCTGAAAAACTTTATGTTAATTGTTAGACGCATTTCGCCTGCCCTGCAGGCTTGTTCACTAACGCTTTAGCTGACAAAATAAAACAATTTTGCGCAACAGACAAGGCGTCGACTTTCCTCTTTTGAAAGGAAGTATTCGTTAATATTTTCGGACCGTGCATTGGAGGTCCGTTTGCCGACGCGCCCTCTGGTCTGGAGGTGGTGGGCATCCCGAAGCATTTGGAGGAGTAGTATATATATATATATATATATATATATATATATATATATATATATATACGAAACAACCAACTTCAGAAGAAACTCTAATGAAGCAGGCACGGACTCCAGGCTGTAGGTAAAGAGCTTCTTTTTATTCAATCGGGTCACACATGACTCCAAGCCTTTATCAATCTAGTTGGCGACCATACAACAACAGTTAATATAGCCCAACCCCTTCAAGGTAATGATAGACATGGAAGACACACTGACAAGCATTAAACCAAAGCGAAACCCTGTGATGTATACACAAGATTTCTATACAAGAATACCAACGATGCAGCAGGTAAAAACAATTAAAATCTAAATTGCATAGTGCAAATGCATCCACTGTCAAAATATATCGTTGTCTTAATTACATGCATATGTGGTTATGAAATATACAAATCATCCCCCTAGATAGAAAATCAAATACATAAGCTGTGCGCCGCCAAACTCCCTTTACGTATCGCCTGCATGCTAAAAGAAACAAACAGTTACGTTCATTAAAATAATTGTGCTCGTATGTTTTCCCTCAATTGTCATTAAGTAATAACCTCTGCCACAAGTTCATTGGCACTGGTCATGAATCCGCCAGCATATGGCCTCAGACCCCTTCTTCTCGTGTTCAAGGATTATAAAAGTTAATAATGCAGCAATCAGTATTGACACCACAAACGGCATTTGGAGAAGGTAATATTTTGAATGCCACGGGACAAAACTTGTGCAAGTAATTCTCTGGGTTCGACATGAGTGTCCTCTTCTTGATACATGCAAATATATATATATATATATATGTATATTCAATTAAAAAAACATAGGTTTCAGGGACGTTATATTTAGAAATTAGCATATAAAAAAACCATTGAAATTCACTGAAAAAAACATAGGTTTCAGGGTCGTTATAGTTTGAAAGCAGCATTTAAAAAACCATTGAAATTCACTGAAAAAATGATAGGCACGTTATAGTGAGAAATTAGCATTTAAAAAAACCTTAGAAATTCACTTAAAACCCATAGGTTTAAGGGACGTTATAGTCAGTTGGACATTTCACTGGTACAAAACCAGAGAAATGTGACTGTTATAGTTAGTTGAGATAACTATAACTCGCGCCCCCGCAATGCACTGCTGACATATTACATCATTCATGACATGGTCAGTGACATCACTGATGACATCACTAATGACACCTGAAATTGCATCACTAATGACATCATCCAGTGACTGTGTGTTTCTGTATAGTTTAGTATGTTTTTTACATATATATGGAAATGGGTATTGAAGTATGAGTGGGTGTTTGAGTGTCTGAATAGATGATTTAGTAGGTGCGTGACAGACTGTATAAGTGAGTGAATAAACGTGTCAGACTGAATGCATGGTTTTGTGACTAAACTGTGTAAATGTCTGTATGAGTCTGTCAGTTGGTGTGTAAGCAGCTGCATGGATTGCTGAGTAGCTACATGAGTGTCTATATGGGTTATTGATTGGTTGTCAGAGTGTCTGCATTGATGCCTGAGTGTCTGTGTGGGTGGGTGGGGGGTGTGACTCTGTGCATAGATGTGTGAGTGGGTGATTCACTGGGTGTATGGGTTCAAGATTGCATCTGTGAAGAGTTGTATGGGTTTGGTGAGTGTGTGTTTATGGCTGTATTGGTGAGTCAATGGATGTCTCTGCAGCATATGTGTGAATAACTGCATATGTGAAAGGCAGTATATGTGAGTGTTGAAGTATATAAATGACTATAAGTGAGAGTGAGTGATTGTGAGAGTGGCTGTATGGATGAGTGTATGCTTGTGTCAGTTTTTGTATAAGACAGCAAGTATGTGTTATTATCTGTATGAATAAGTGAGGCAGTGTGTGTATAAATGTGTAGGTGAGTAAATGGGAGTGTTATTGATTCTTTGCATGAGTGACTAGGTGTGTGAGTAACTCTATGCATGAGTGGTGGTGTGTGAGTGTCTGTATCGGTGTATGAGTGCAAATGATAGTACTGTATTGATGAGTGACTGCATGTGTGAGTGACTGTATGGGTGACTGAGTGGATGTGTGTATAGACCTAGGAATCAGTGAGTGTGTATGTAGTAACAAGTATTGGTGTGTTTATGGTTTCGAAAATGGAAGTCTGTATTTCAGAGTAGGTGTATCAAATATTGCATTAGAGTGTGAGGGGGTGCATCAGATTATCACGTGGATGATGTCATCAGTGATGTCGTCAGTGATGTCATTTGAGATGTCATCAGTGATGTCATCAGTGATGTCACTGACCATGTCATGAATGATGTAATTGCTATAACGTCCCTCAAACCTATGGTTTTTTCAGTGATTTTTTAAGGTTTTTTAAATGCTAATTTCTAACTATAACGTGCCTGAAACCTATGGGCCCGATTAACAGAACTAACTTAAGACAAAATCCTAAACTTACTACCATTGTCGTATTCACAGAACACACTTACTCATTTTGGTATTCACAGAAGACACTTACTCACTTCGGTATTCACAGAAGTTAGGAGTCCTAACTTTAGGACTCCTAAATGCCTTCTGTGAATACCGAAAGTCTTAAAATTAGGATTTTTCTCAGTTTAGGAGTCCTAAAGTTAGGACTCCTAACTTTACTACTACTAAACTGAGACAAATCCTAATTTTAAGGCTTTCGGTATTCACAGAAGGCATTTAGGAGTCCTAAAGTTAGGAATCCTAAGTTTACTACTACTAAATTGAGAAAAATCCTAATTTTAAGGTTTTCGGTATTCACAGAAGGCATTTAGGAGTCCTAAAGTTAGGAGTCCTAACTTTACTACTACTAAATTGAGAAAAATCCTAATTTTAAGACTTTTAGTATTCAGAGAAGGCATTTAGGAGTCCTAAAGTTAGGAATCCTAACTCTACTACTACTAAACAGAGAAAAATCCTAATTTTAAGGTTTTCGGTATTCACAGAAGGCATATAGGAGTCCTAAAGTTAGGAGTCCTAACTTTACTACAACTAAATTGAGAAAAATCCTAATTTTAGGACTTTTGGTATTCACAGAAGGCATTTAGGAGTCCTAAAGTTAGGAGTCCTAACTATACTACTACTATACTGCGAAAAATCCTAATTTTAGGACTTTCGGTATTCACAGAAGGCATTTAGGAGTCCTAAAGTTAGGACTCCTAATTTCTGTGAATACCGAAATGATTAAGTGCCTTGTGTGAATACCAAAATGAGTAAGTGCCTTCTGTGAATACCAAAATGGTAGTAAGTTTAGGATTTTGTCTTAAGTTAGTTCTGTGAATCGGGCCCTATGTTTTTTTCAGTGAATTTCAATGGTTTTTTAAATGCTAATTTCTAATTATAACGTCCCTGAAACCTATGTTTTTTTCATTTTATGTGCAAATTTTCAGGTATAATGTTCACAATTTTTTAAAAATTATTTTAATTGATATACAAATGCTTTTTTTATTTTACAATATTTTATAAATATATATACTTTTTTTAATAAAAAAAGTGGATTTGCGCACTCATCGTGTACCCACCTCCGACAAAAATGGAACAGGTCAAATCAATTTTGTCCACAGATTGAGAAAGCTAGAAAAAATGTCAATAAAGCTGTTTCTGCTTATCTTAGAGACCATAGAATGGGATCCATATATAACAACTTGCACTTGCACTGGCTCCCCATTCGTGAACGCTCTCAGTTCAAGGTGGGCTGCCTCGCCTTCCTAGCTCAGCTAGGCTCTGCTCCTGCCTTTATCTCTTCGGAGATCAAACCTTATGCCCCTGCCAGGGAACTACGTTCTTCTTCTCAACACCTGCTGTCAATCCCCCGCTTTTGTCGAAAAAAATGGGGAGGCTCAAAATTCTCTACCCTTGCCCCCATCTTCTGGAACTCCCTCCCAGCCCATCTCAGATGTTCTACCCAATACTCCCTCTTTAGAAAAGCTTTGAAAACCTACCTATTTTCCAAAGCCTTCCCCCAATAAGTCAAGTCCCTCCCCTGCTTTCCTTTGCCTCTCAAGGACTCAGTATACTGTAGCGCCATGAAACCGCCAGGTGTACGTGCGCTTTAAAAATAATTTAAAACTCAAAACTCAAACAATCTATGTTTTTATATGGAGGGCATCTACAGGACTGACGGAGTACACTTTACAGATGACGGACACAGAGTCTTTCTCTATTGCCGAAAGCTCTGCATCCGCACTTTAAATGTAGTTACAAGAAACTCATTATAAACACAAGTGCTCTTTTTAGAGCCACCCTATACCTCAAAAGTTAATATTACCTATTAAAAACAAACATTTTCTTTTGTCTTCAATTTTGCATAGAGTTGCGAACCCACCGCGTTTACACTGCGGTCCCACGCTGGACGCGATGGAGTTGCGAATCCAAGAGCGCGAAATTAAAAAAAAGAATGCCCCCTATTCTCGGGGACCCTATCCCCCAAGGCATACCCATTGGGACCGTGGGGGAGCCCCAAAGCCCCCACTGTCCCAGCCGGTTCCCCGCCTCCTGCGGGAGCCAGCATTGCTTTTGGACAAGGACATAGTGCCTTGTTTATTTATTTATTTAAATTTCTCGTTTGGAGTCGCGAACCCACTGCGTTTACACTTATATACAGCTCCCCTTGCCCTAAACCATTACTGATTTGCTTCTTGGAAGCAAGAGCAGGTTTCCTGCTCTCACTCTCAAAAAGCAAAGCAGTGTTTGCAATGACAGGGCAAGAGCCAACCTGTCATTGCAAACATTAATGTCCCGGGGGTAGGAACCCTTTTTTTACATAGCCCGATTGCCCCAGGACCTGGCCAACCTAAGGGCTTCCAATAACAAAGTGCAGGAGGCCGCCCTTCTTTTTCTTTTAATTTTCTCTGCCGGCTTCGTGACCCCAGAGCGAATTCTTCAGTTTTAAAAAAAATATAAATATATTTTTTTGCCCTTGGTGTCCTTGTGGACCCCCTAAGCAGCCCTAGGGGGTCAGGGTGTTTCTACCCTGCCTCCTTGTCTGGTCTTTCAACCACTTTTTCACTGTATTCTTGTGACTCTGTTCTACCAAGTCACAAGATGGCTGCCAACAGTTCCTGGTTTGGAGTGTTGACAGCCAATTAAAATTGAGCTCATGCTCAGGAGGATTTTCAAATCCTCCTCGGTGCTCAGCTATCGATATTTTTTCTTTTTCTAATTTCTCAGGAACTACTCAAAGGATTTACAACATTTAAAAAAAGGTCTCTTCCTGAACCAAGAGCTACCTTTTTGCCAAATTTAGTGTAATTCCGTTCAGCAGTTTGGGCTGTAGCCTGTTCCAATTTTTCCTATGGAAATTAACATGGGAAAAACGTGTTTTGGGACCCCCTTTTTTCTTGGCCCCCGCTTGAAGACTCACCCCAAATCTTCCAAGATAGGAGCAGACCAGAGAGGGCCATTAGTTTTGAAAATTTCGCGAAGATTCGTTAACCGGCGACAAAGATATTCAGAAAAGAAAAAACGCTATTTGAATAGAAACGAGATCCTAATTATAACTACCTACTTGCGACCGCAAGGAGGTAAAATATATATATATATATATATATATATATATATATATATATATATATATATATATATATATATATATATATATATATATATGTACATATATTACCTACTGGCAGTCGCCAGTAGGTAGTTATAGTTAGGACCTATTTTCCATAGGAAATCCGCAACATTCTATTTGGAATAACGTTGGTGTCGATTGATGAATCTTCACGAAAGTTTCCAAACTTAGGTGGAGCCTAACCACACATCTCATCGTGTGATCTGATTGGCTGTCAGCACTTCATCCAAGAGGTGTTGGCAGCCATCTTGGGACCAATATACATGATAGCACCTCATTAAAAAGCATTGCAGTTAATAGAAGGTTTTAAGACTTTAGTTACATTTTAAATCATTTGCTGATGCTACCATACTCATTTTAGGAATTGTGGTGTGTTGTGTTCTAAGGTGATTTTACCATGTGAAAAAGCCTTCTGCTGTGATATCATGAATCATGTTTGAGAGAAAACTATTTTCTCATGCTTTTCCCACAAAGGTTTGGACGGTGATCTATAAGCTTAACTGAGAACATCTTTTCTGTAAATTCACATTATCTTTCTCAGTCATGTGAGAATGAAGTCTGACATTCTTAGTATAACATGTACACCCAACAAGGGTAGAGACTGTCAGTTGATTCCTTTGTGTTCTACTGCAGCTTCCCAGAGTGTTCTAAAGACCAACTAGAGCGCTAACAGTCCTACTTATGCCAAATGTATGGCACACCTGAAGCCATCTTGGTTGGAATATAGTGGTAACTCTTAAAACATTTAATTTAAAAAGGAAACAAAATGAGGGGGTTCATTTTGCCATAGAAAGTATGATTAGTGCACTTTCAATACCAGCAGCAGGCTTCCCTGGTGAGCAGTAGCTTTACTACAGTGATCTAATAAGCAACTAGAGTGCTAACATTCTGAATTTATGGCAAATGTGTGACACATCTGAATGCCTTCTTTATGGAATCAAAGTAAAAACTGAAAGTATTTCCTACTGAGGAGACTGTAGTAAATGAGGAAATTAGGAAACATCAGAACAAATAAGTCTCCCAAAATGGCCACCAGAGACAAAAGAGCCCAAATGTAGCCCAAATATCACCCAGATGTAGCCCAAGTATAGCCCAATGACAGAATGTCCCAGAGTGTTCTAACGAACAACTAGAGCGCTAACAGTCTTACTTATGACAAAAGTATGGCACACCTGAAGCCATCTTGATTGGAATAAAGTGGTAACACTTAAAACATTTAATTTACAAAGGAACAAAATGAGGGGGTTCATTTTGCCATAGAAATTATGATTAGTTCTGCAGAAAGAAAAATTAGGGCACATTTTGAGTGACTTCTCAAATCCTCTTCTATTTCATTAAAAAATTCTGAAATGCAGACGGAAACATGCATTTTTTCAATACCAGCAGCAGACTTCCGTGGTGAGCAGTAGCTTTACTACAGTGATCTAATGAGCAACTAGAGTGCTAACATTCAGAATTCATGGCAAATGTGTGACATATCTAAATACCTTCTTGATGGAATCAAAGTAAAAAACTGAAAGCATTTCCTACTGAGGAGACTGCAGTAAATGAGGAAATTAGGAAACGTCATAACAAATAAATGTCCCAAGATGGCTACCAGAGACAAAAGAGCCCAAATGCAGCACAAATATCACCCAGAGGTAGCCCACATGTACCCCAATGACAGAAGTGTGCAAAACACTTATTTTTTGTGTATTTGCAGTTTTATATAGTGCAGACTTGTCAGGTATTGGAGTGCTTTACATGAGCATTGGTTACATCACACAAGATCAAATTCATTTTGGTTGTAGACATGGGGAGATTAAGTGATTTGACCAGAATCACAGAATGTTGAGCTGAAGCAGAAACTCCAACCTGGTTCCCCAGTTGCAAAGTCTGCAGCTCTGGAAGTAACACCACATCCTCTCCCCTAGGTGCAACATTTAATCAAGTGGTCAACTGGATAAAAAAACATAAAGATTACGAATAATTTAAAAGTTCTTTGTCGCTATTTTAAGACTCAGAAAATATGTCCTCATTTTAGTTTTTTAGAGCACTAACCATAATTTTGATGCAAATAAGACCCTCTCATATATGTAATTTCTAAAGGAAATACTCTAGGTATTACAGTTTTGATTACATCAAGATGACGTCAGGCGTTCCACACTTTTGTAATAAATATAGAATGGTAGCAATCTAGTTGTTCATTGGGATACTGTTGAGTGGCAGAGGCCAGGGGCATGGACTCTGAAAATTGAAGGCAGGTAGGAGAGTGCAGAGGCAACAATTTGACCACACTGGGCAGGCAGGAAGGGCAGTGGCAGCACAACAGACTATGGAGGGCAGTGGAAAGGGGGGCAGGGGCAACAAACCAACAATACAGGACTGGCAAGAGAGGCTGTGGCAATATAATAGACCATTGTGGGCAGAAGGAAGAGGCAGTGGTAGTTCAACCATACATGCCAACAGACCCGTTTCAGCCAGGAAACGACCAATGTTTTTAAGCTCAAATGGGCTTTATTTGATCAGTCTCCTGTCTACAATCTCCTCTTTTTCAATGTAACTCAAAAGGGAAAATCAATACCCCAGTTTCTTTTCAAAATCTCCCTCTTACCAAGTTCAAAATGTTCGCAAGTATGGTACATTGGATCATGGTAGGCAGGAGGAATTGGGGTAGGGACATGGACTCGGATAACAGAGGACAGGTGGGACACGGAGAGGTGCACCAAACTGACCCTACAGGGCAGGCATCAGGGTTTGCAGCAGCACAATACACCACATAGCGCATGCGGGACGGAAGTGCAGCACAAAACTCCATAGAAAGCAATAGGGAGGGGACAGGACCATGCACATGGACAACAGAGAACAGAGGGGAGAGAGGCAATGGTAGCTAGCTGACCATAATGGACAGACAGAAGAGAAAGCTGCAGCATAACAGACCATAAAGGGCAGGAGGGACGATCAAGGGTATTACAATGGAACAGACAAGCCAGGAGGGAGGGAATAGAGGTCTGCACATGGAAACAGAGGGATGGGGGCAAGGGGGCAGGGCAGGAGCAGCAAGATGACCATGGAGGTCAGGCAGGATGGGCACTAGAAATAAGACACACCATGGAGAGCAACAATGAGACTATGATGGCATACACACAGACCATGGAGGGAAGTTGGGAGGGGGTCAGGGGCAGCTAGCTGACCACACAGGGAAGGTGGGAGGGGCCATGGCAGCACAGAAGACCATGCATGGCAAGCAGGAGGGTTAGGGGCAGCACAATGGCTATGATGGGAAAGAAGGAGGGTGCAGGGGCATGCACAAAGGACCATGGAGGATAGAAGGGAGGGTCAGGACCTGGGCACAGACAAGATAGTTCAGGGGAATGGGCCTCACAACAGACCGCGTGGGGCAGGCAGGAAGAGCAGTTGCAGCACAACAGACCAGGGAGGGCAGAAGAGTGTGGCAGTAAAATGGACCATGGAGGACAGGAGGAAGGGGATAGGGGCATGGCATGTGGACAGACAGGGTGGAGGTGGCAGGGACAGGTTACAGTCATCTGACAATGCAAGGCAGGTGGGAGGGGAGTGGCAGCTCAACAGAACACTCCGAATAGATAGGAGTGGCAAGTCCATGGAACATGGTGGGCAAAAAGGATGGAGCAGGGGCATGCACAAAGACATCGGAGGGCAGGGGAAAGGAGAATAGGGGCAGTAAGCTAAGTACAGAGGCTAAGCAGGAGGTCAATAATGGACCATAGAATTGGGCAATGGAGGACAGGAGGAGTGGACTGGTACATAATGCTAAATGGAGGGCAGTGGCAGCACATCAGACCATGCATGGCAAGAGGGAGGAGGCTAGTCCATGGATTCAGACAACAGAGGATAGGGAGGAGGTGGCTGGGGCAGCAAGCTAACTGTTCAGAGAAGGTGGGTATTAGGAACTTTATTGTTTTTAAAATGTGTGTCTGTGCGAACTACTTTAAATATGAACAAGTATGCAGCATAATCTCACTTTTATTCAGGAAGAAGAGGACGTTTGTGACTGTGACTCCGGACTCACTTGGCAGAAACACCCCCTGACCCTCCACCCCCCCATCACAAAATGTAATGCCCGTGAAAAGGGTAGGTGGACGCAGTGTTATTTAGAACATAGTCCTGAGAGCACGATTGAAAATGAAAACTAGATATAGTATATGGTATGAACTATGCACCAAAAAGTGTGATATACGATGAAACGGGGGGTGAAATATAAAATGCAATATATTGTGCGCAATGACAGATTCATTGGAGAGCGCGAGATAGCACAGGCACTAGCGCGTGCTATGCGATATGCGCCTTGGAGTGCAATATGCACAGGGCAGTGTTGTGTAACCTAACTAGTCTCTAAAGTTGTAATATAAAATATGTGCTGGGGAGTGTAACGTTGCATATGCACTGTGACAAAGATATGGAACCCAGATTGTAATATTTATGTCACAGCGCTGTGCGTTATAACATAGGCATCGAGGAAGGCACCTTAGATAGGGCAATATAACCCATGCAAAGGCAAGTGTGGCATGACATATTCACGGGGTGGTGTTACAGTGCACATGGGCTAGAGTGTCATAGCATACGCACTAGCTGGTGGAATACAACACAGAGGTGTGAGGCACTCGGCGGGCACTGGTGGGTGTAACACAGCATTGGGCTCAGCCAGGAGCACGCTGTGACTCTCAAGTGAGGTTCGTCTCCTTTCCAGAGAGTAAAATAAAAAGTATTACAGATCATGCAGGGTTGAATTTGTATTTTATTAACCGTGAGGGGGGTTTCTTGCATAGTTTGGTGGATTTTTTGTCGCATACCCTTTGAATGGCTTGGTGTGCGTGTATATTAAATGTGCCCGTCAATAGCTACCCATGTTTGTATAAATAAACAACAAGGGTGTCTACTTGGAGAGTACACACCGGCGGGGGCGCCGGGCTTAGGCACGGTAGGGCATCAGACACGTAAGAGCTTCACTAGCGGTGTAAATACATTCCATGTGGATTCATTCTATGCATAGTCGCCTTTTAATGAATGTCACGCAAATCGTCAAGGTGATAGGTACGTACGGTTTGTCCAGCATGTCCTAGGTGTTTCTATAAATATATATTTTTTTTAAATAATAAAAAACAAAGGCCAGCTCCGGGGGATGGGGTCCCCGGGGCCATAAGTGGCCTGAGGAGGGGGGCAACGCAGCCCCCTCCTAAAGAATTTTTTTTTAAAAAGGCCATGACCCAGGGGTTGGGGTCCCAGAGGCCGATTAAGGCCTTGGGAGGGCCAAATTTATTTTTTTCAACAAAAGAAATGAGGGTGCAGGCCCTGGGGGATGGGGTCCCCAGGGCCAGTAAATTAGAAAAAGAAGGGGGGCCGCACAGCCATCCTTCTTAAAAAAATAAAATAAATAAAAGACCGGCATCACGCCGGAGGCCACGCCCTCTCCTTGCAGCACTGTGCAAACGCACCCCCTGGCCAGTTGTATGTTGGGGAATTAATTCCCCTTCAATACTGAGGGTCCCTGAGGGCCAACTAGCCCAACAGGTATCTCCAGTATGCACCAGGGAGCTGCGTTGCAGACAGGTGTTCTGAGGCCACGCCCCTTTTTACACCTCTATGCAACGCAGCTCTGTGGCGCTTACTGGAGGTACCTAGTGGGCTAGTTTGACTCTAGGGACCCTTAGGATTCAAGGGGACTTAATCTCTCAACTTAGAACGGCCACAGGGAGCGTTTACACAGTGGTGAAGGGAGGGGACGGAGCCTGAGGTGACGTGTGCAAACACGCCCTGTGGCGCGTTTTAAGTTGGGCAAATAATTCCCTTTCAATCCTGAGGGACCCTGGGGGCCAACTAGCCCACCAGGTGCTTCCAGTAAGCGCCACTGCTCTGCGTTGCAGGGAGGTGGTGCAGGCCGGGCCCCTTTTTACACCTCTCTGCAATGGCGCTTACTGGACGTACCTAGTGGGCTATTTTGCCCCTAGGGATCCTCAGGATTCAAGGGGACTTAATCTCCCAACTTAAAAAACGGCCACAGGGTGTGTTTACTCAGTGGGCTGAGCTGCGTTGCAGGGAGGTGGTCCAGGCCGTGCCACTTTTTACACCGCTCTGCAACGCAGCTCTGTGGCGCTTACTGGAGGTACCTAGTAGGCTAGTTGGACCCTAGGGACCCTCAGGATTCAAATGAACTTAATCTCCCAACTAAAAACGGCCACAGGCCGTGTTTACACAGTGGTGAAGGGAGGGGATGGGGCCTGAGTTAACATGTGCAAACAAGCCCTGTGGCGCGTTTTAAGTTGGGGAAATAATTCCCCTTCAATCCTGAGGGACCCTGGGGCCCAACTAGCCCACCAGGTGCTTCCAGTAAGCGCCACTGCGCTGCGTTGCAGAGAGGTGGTCTAGGCCGTGCCCCTTTTTACATCTCTCTGCAACGCAGCTCTGTGGCGCTTACAGGAGGTACCTAGTGGTCTAGTTGGACCCTAGGGGCCCTCAGGATTCAAGGGGACTTAATCTCCCAACTTAAAACGGCCAGAGGGCGTGTTTACACAGTGGGGAAGTGAGGGGACAGGGCCTGAGGTGACGTGTGCAAACACGCCCTGTGGCGCGTTTTAAGAGGTAGTTTTAATCCCCTGCCCTATATTATATACTAGGGGCTTACATAGGAGGTCATGCTGATCACAGGGGGACCCCAACGCATCGTGTTCCCTAGTGTATGTAGGTGTTTTCACTGTATTCTGAGTGTCTTTTAACATAGCACTGGCTCTAGGACTGGTTAGTCAGACTCAGTTACCACCAGTATCCGTCTGAAAAAGTTGAGGGTACAGGATGATTTTGCAACAAGGCTTCTTTCTGTTCTTCTGTTTGTTCTTTCTGCACGTTATCCTTCTTCGTGCACTTTTCTTCGTCTTTGAGGACTTCTGTTGCTGCTTTCTGCATTTCTTTTTTTCATTCTGTGCGTTTTTTCTTCTTTCTTCACATGTCCTATCTCTGTAGGCATAGTTAGAAATTAGCATTTAAAAAACCTTTGAAATTCACTGAAAAAACCATAGGTTTCAGGCACGTTATAGTTAGGAATTAGCATTTAAAAAACCTTAGAAATTCACTGAAAAAAACATAGGTTTCAGGGGCGTTATAGTTAGCTGGACTTTTCACTCGTACAAAACCATTGAAATTCCCCCGTTATAGTTAGTTCAGCTAACTATAACTCGCGCGCCCGCAATGCACTGCTGATGACGTCACATATTACATCACTCATGACATGGTCAGTGACATCACTCATGACATCACTGATGACATCTCAAATGACATCACTGATGACATCATCCTTGTGATAGAGTGGCAGACCTCCTCTCCCCCTAATATAACCTTTGATACTCACATTCAAAAATTGAAACTAAAATGTTCAAAACAATGGACATCCCAATATCAGTTACAACAACCTATTCAGTAATTCTAAGATCCACATACACATACACTCATTCAACAACAGTCCCATACAGTCACTCATACATGTACACGTGCCTGAAACCTATGGTTTTTTCAGTGAATATATATATATATATATATACATACATACATACAGACACATATATACATACATATATATATATATATATATATATTACATACTGGCGGTCGCCAGTAAGTAGTTATAGTTAGGACCACGTTTCCATAGGAAATCCGCAACATTCTATTTGGAATAACTTTTGCGCCGGCTGACGAATCCTCACGAATTTTTTAAAATAGGTGGGGCGCTACGCTCCGCTCCCACCCTGAAAGTCTCGGGGGGATTCGTCAAGCGGGGGCTGAGATAAAAGGGGGGTCCCAAAACGCGTTTTTCCCATGCATTTTTCCATAGGACCTTTAGACACAGCTACAGCCCGAACGGCTGAACAGAATTACTAGAAATTTGCCAGAGAGGTAGTCCTCAGGTCAAGGAAGTGCCTTTTGTAGGTTTGGTGTAAATCTGTTCAGTAGATTCTGAGAAAATAGCCTTTAAATCAATATATATATCTGAGCCAGCTTACGGTGCGCTTACGGTACGCTTACCGTACGCGTACAGTGGCGTGCGCGAGCGCGATTCTGGTTGGCTCTTAGATCTTAGTAAACATTCGAATCGGTCGAAACCAGGAAGCGGCGGCCGCCATTTCGTGTGTTTCACTCAGAAAAAAAAGAGTGATATCTTGAAAAGGGGGCAAGGAGGAGAGTTACAGACCCCCTAACATTTGTAAGGGGGTCATAAAGGACAGAAAAGTACAAAGAAAACATTTATTGATTTTAAAAAAAATCGCGGGGTACGCGTACGGTAAGCTTACGGTGAGCTTACCGTACGCGTACGGTAGAAAAAAAAAATAAAAAATGAAATGAAATGCAGATTTAAGTGTTTAGATATTAGGGGGCTCTAAAAAGAGCCGTTGTGTTTATGAAGTGATTTTTTAGTGGTACCTACAAGTAAGTACCGATGCAGAGTCTAAGGTTCAAGAGGAAGACTCTGTTCCCTTCATCATTGAAGTGCACACCATCTCCTCTATAAATGTCTTGCATGTCGTAACGCAAGTTGTTGTGGTAAATGGAACCCATACCATAGTCACGGAGGAAAGCAGAAACAGATTTGTTGACGTGCTTTCTTGCTTTGTCAATCTGCGGACAGAAATGATTGGACCAGTTCCATTTTTGCCTTTGGCATATGTTAGAAAATACAAAGGCAGTTTTAGGGAAAAGTGAAAACAGTTGTGCAAAGGTGTCCTTCATAAGCATTTCCAGACCTACCCCAGTCAAAGTGCCTAGGTCATTGCCACCACAGTGCACTATTATGAGGTCAGGGTGTTGGATTTGCATGAAGGATTTCACCAATGGCATCAATTGGTGCCACTTTAACCCTCTCTGACCAATCCATTTAATGTCTACATTTGGTAAAGCAAGGTCTCTCACCATACCTGTTTTCTCTGCATACTTTTCACTCCAGAAGACATAGCTGTGCCCTACAATCCACACTGTGAACATCTTCAAAGGAGAACTGGATGCACTCAGGAGGTGTAATTCAGTAGAATGGTAAAAAGAAATGAAAGACAGTTTGGAAATGGAGGCATACATATTTTTTTCATAAAAAAAGAACTGATTGGCTGTTTCATACCATTCTAGAATAAAAACTAGGCTGTATGTGTAAATTAATAGAAGCATGTTTTGTATTGGTACAGAAAAATGTGTTACCAAAGAACAGTACTATGGATTTGCTGTTAGGTTTGAAAAGTCAAGCACTCTTGCTCTGTGGAATTGAAACATTGTTTGGTGAACTTCTGACCTAACGCCACACAGCAGTGTTCCATGAGCTGTTGCTATGGTAGCAGGCAGAAGTCAAGTTGGGGGAAGGGTACTAGGCAGAAGTCAAGTTGGGGGAAGGGTACTTTTGGAAAAGGGTTGGTTTTCAACCAATAGAAATGTGTGATTACATTTGAAAAAAAGGGGGAAGCACTGAGATTTGAAATTAACATGTATATGTGTGGAAAAAGAGAGGGAAAGTTTGCCATTATCTGGTTCTGCTGAGAGGAGAGAGGTGTAAAGAACAGAGATCCTGGCTCTGATAATCTGCTGTTTGAGTGCCACATTTCTTTCACAGCTAACTAATTTTAAAGGTGAGTTTAGAGTTTGAGAGGGGATGTATATGGTAAATTAAGAAATGAATAATAGAAATGGAATTCCTTTTGTTGAAGTTGTGTTTATTATTTTCTGTTTTGGGAGAAATTTAAATGTGAGGAAGATGTAAAATAATATGTTATGTTATGTTATGTTACCTGTTTTGTAGAGCGCAACAGCTGCCCCAGCGACGGGGCGTCCCGGCGCTAGAACCGTAACACAATCTACTGGATGCGAAAGAGGGACCTACGGGGCGGGAAATAGATGGGTTTTAATCGCTCTTCGGAAGGCTAGCAAATCATCCATGCAGCGGATGTGGAGAGGGAGGGAGTTCCACAGTTTGGCCCCCAGTAGCTTGAAAGAGCGACCTCCGATGCGACAGAATTTCGTCTGGGGTATCAGAGCTAGATGCTGCCCCATAGACCGGAGGTTCCGTTTGGGTTTATAGGGGGTCAGCAGAGGACGGAGAAGCTCTGGGCCTTCATTTTTCAAGATATGGACTATGTTTTCACGATAAATTAAGGTGTACTGGTAAAAATAAAGAATACTTTAAGGATTTAAGGTTGGACTCAGTAATGCAAATACATACAGCATCAGTAAGGCTGGTTGCCCTTGCTGGAGTGTAGGCAGTCACCCAGGTTACACATGGTGCTGGTCTGAAAAAGCAGTTAGGACATGTGCTTTTTTAAGAATCTGAAAAGTGGATTCATAATGTGTCAGTCTGTAAAAGTGTTTATCACTTGCCAAAAAAAAGAGTAGTAAGTGTGCTTTCAAATTGGCAAAGACATTTCGTTTTGTGACTAATGTGAAAACATGACTCTGTGTGCAAATAGGAATTACAGGCAGAGATTTATTGCGTATTGCTCTGGTGATTTCACAGTTGCATTAGATGGAAAGGGGGAGCTATTTTTTGGTGCAGAAGCAGACTCTTAGCACACACCCAGCTGCTTACCCTGTGGAATCATGCACAGTATTCACAAGCGAGTGGGGTTTGAGTTTTCAGTCAGTAATGCAAATACATTCAGCATCACTAAGGCTGGTTGCCCTTGCTGGAGTGTAGGCAGTCACCCAGGTTACACATGGTGCTGGTCTGAAAAAGCAGTTTGGACATGTGCTTTTTTAAGAATCTGAAAAGTGGATTCATAATGTGTCAGTCTGTAAAAGTGTTTATCACTTGCCAAAAAAAAGAGTAGTAAGTGTGCTTTCAAATTGGCAAAGACATTTCGTTTTGTGACTAATGTGAAAACATGACTCTGTGTGCAAATAGGAATTACAGGCAGAGATTTATTGCGTATTGCTCTGGTGATTTCACAGTTGCATTAGATGGAAAGGGGGAGCTATTTTTTGGTGCAGAAGCAGACTCTTAGCACACACCCAGCTGCTTACCCTGTGGAATCATGCACAGTATTCACAAGCGAGTGGGGTTTGAGGTTTCAGTCAGTAATGCAAATACATTCAGCATCACTAAGGCTGGTTGCCCTTGCTGGAGTGTAGTCAGTCACCCAGGTTACACATGGTGCTGGTCTGAAAAAGCAGTTTGGACATGTGCTTTTTTAAGAATCTAAAAAGTGGATTCAAAATGTGTCAGTCTGTAAAAGTACTTTTCACTTGCCTAAAAAGTAGTAGAAAGTATGCTTTGCAATTGGCAAAGAAATTTCGTTTTCTGCCTAATTTCAAAGCATGACTTTGTGTGCACACAGGAATTATTTTTAGAAATTTAATTTGTGAAGGTGTTATTGTGATTTTCATTTATAGAAAAGGGGTTTATATTATTTTAAGATTTCTAAAGAACATAAAAAATGTAGTAATATATTTAAATAAAATAAAGGAATTTTTTTTTAGTTTTTTTCAGGTATTGCTGAAGAGCAGTGAACAAAATTTAAGATGCCTACAAAATCCAGAGTAAAGAAAGACCACAAAAAAACCTATATTTGAAGACAACTGGAGGACCTAAGTTAGTTGGAGATGCTCATGTTGGGAAAAAGTAAAAAATCTTCTGGTAAGCAAACAAAAGATTTTTTAAAGAACATATTCAAAAAAAGGAAAAATGTACAAAATGTCTGTACTGGAAAAAATGTTTTCAATAGAAAAGGAGAGGAAAAAATTGAGCATTTAGTTAATGCAAATATACCTTCTGCAACTAGAAAGATAAACTTAAACAGAAAAACAGCGTTTAAAGAGATACGTAGAAAAATGTTTCAGAGAAGAGTTATGTCCAATTTGATAAAGGATGTGAAGAAATATAAGCAAAAGGCTAAGTTTTTTTTATAAGAGAAAAAAAGAAATTGAAGCCATTGCAGCAAAGGCATTAGAATTAAAAAGGAAACTATTCATTTTAATTTTGAATAGGATGCGTACATTAGATAAAATGGTTAATGTACTGAAATCACAAAGCATAAGGAAAAGAGTAGTGAACAGAACAAACTTTTGTAAAGTGTTTTTAGGAAAATGGATGCATAGTTCAAGTAGTGAACCTTTTTTTAATGAAGAGAGCTATTTTCAAAGTAATAGTTTGCTGCATGCAGTTGACACCAGAGGTCGTGCTTACGAAGTGAAAAATGGTTGCATAATGGAGAAGGAGATAATGGTTCCAAGAGATGAGGTACAAGTGATGGCGGATGAGGCTATGGGGAGACGTCCTAAAGCCCCAGTGTACACTTGGAATTGTAGTAGTATTTGCACTGTGCGTCAGGAATCTATTGATAAATTTCGTGAGTTTCTAAGAGAATATAGTAAAAAAAGTGTAAAACAGAAGATTAAGGTGCTTCAAAGTCTGGATCCATGCAGAGTGAGAGAGAATACTGGTTTGCAGGGTCATTCTCTGGCTTGTCTATCTAGAAAAGTGTGTAATAGTGTTTTCCATCATTTTAGGATGCTGGCTGTTCATCTAACTGAAATGAGAAAGTTTGTGAGACGGTTGTATTTTGCTAAAAGTCCAGCAATAAAGTTAGATGAATTGAATAGGGCTCTGTTCCGTGGAACGGTATCAGATGTAGAGAAGGTTGTTGATGAAATTCAGTTTTGTTACTTTGGTCCTGAACAAAACAGTGCAGAAAAGGACACAGTAAATGAGGAAGAAGTGGAAGAGAATGTAGAACCCTCTGTAAGTAAGACATTTAATGATCACATAACAAAATTTGCAATAATCTCTAATGAAAGACCAAATATTACTTGTATTTGTTGCCGCAGAACTCATTATAGAAAACAAACCAGGTATGTTGATCTCTATAGAAAAAGTGAAAATGAAGATAATTATAAGTGGAAGGATTTTGCCACATATATATTTCTTGAAAATTGTTTTGAATTGGGTGAAGTTCAGCGTATTTGTAAATACTGTTATAATAAGTTAGAAGAAAATAGAATGCCGACCAGAGCTGTACATAATAATTTAGAATTGGATGCAATTCCTGATGAACTTTCTGAATTAAATACATATGAGTCTATACTCATTCAATGTGTTCATCCGTTCCAGACCATAGTACGTATGGAGCCCAAAACTGGTAAATTACCTCCTTCAGATTTACTGAGAGGTTTAAAAGGTAGAGTGGTGTATTTGCCCTTGGATTTGAAAAAAAATATGGAAACTATTGATGCGGATACTTTGGAAACTGAACCATTAATTATTCTGGTTAATGGTGTACCTACAAAGAATAAGAAGATTTGGCAGGAGCTGGTAGATGTACGGAAAGTACAAAGAGCAAATTTGTATTTGAAAAGGAATAACAAATGGTATGAATCAATTTATATAGAAGAAGAAGAAGAAGAAGATTTACAAGAAGACACAGAAACACCAACTGGACAAATTGAAAAAGTGGACAAGTCAAAGGAAGAAGAAATTTATGAACATTTTAGCACACATCCTCTTCATTCAAAAGAAGTTATGGGAGACAATATTGATCTGTTTCAGATGAAGAAAGCAAAAGGAACTCCCGTGAGTGTATGGGAGGAGAGCTTGGAAGCTCGATGTTTTCCCCAGCTGTTTCCTACAGGAAAAGGAGGACGATACGATGAACGTCCGGAACAGATTCCAGCTTCTGAGTATCGGACTACAAGACTATATGCTGAAGATCCCAGATTTCGACAAAGTATTCCTTATTTGTTCCATCTTTTATTTGAAAGCGACTTGTCTGCACTGTCTTATGCAGTAAATCACATTTTAAAAAGTGGAGTACATTTACAAAATGTGTCTGCTAAGGATTTTATGGAGAAAGTGCAGCACCGAGATGATCATTTGGAAACACAACTGATCAATCTGATGGCTTGTCAGCGTGGGACAAATGAATATTGGTACCGACGTCATGGTGAATTAAAATGCATGTTACGGAATTTAGGAACACCAACATGGTTCGTTACCGTAAGCTGTGCTGAGTACGCTTGGGATGATTTACTGGATTTTCTACGAGAGGCAAATTCAAACATTAAAAACATCGAATACAAGACAGCAGGAGAACTGTGCTCATTGGATCCGGTTAATGTTTGCAGATATTTCAATCATAGATTTGAGGCTATGATGTCGTTCATCTGCAATAAAAAAAATCCACCTCTAGGAGAAGTAGTGGATTTCTTTTGGAGAAAAGAGTACCAGGCAAGAAGTGCTCCTCATATTCATATGCTGTTGTGGATCAAGGATGCCCCAAAGTTTGGAACAGATGCTGATGAAGCAGTGTTATCTTACTTTGAAGAATATGCAACATGTGCTATACCAAAAAGCACAGAAGAGAAAAAGTTAAAGGAGCAAGTTTTACGTTTCCAAAGTCATCGGTGTGGAAAATACTGTCGACGGAAATACAAGAGCAAAGATAAATACTACACTAAATGTCGATTTGGATTTCCTAGACCTGTTCTTTCAAATGGAAGAGTAAACAGTTTTATGTCATCTGTGAGACATACTATCACAAGAAAATCACCTAAGAATACCTACAACCTTAAAAGAAAAGAAGAATCAAAAAATATAAATGACTACAACCCAGTCATTTTATCCATGTGGAATGCTAACATGGATATACAGTATGTAGCTGACAATTCCATTGCTGTTGCTCGATATGTAACGTCTTACATTACGAAATCAGAAAAAACAGAATTGAAGGAAATGTGGGAAGAGATTTCTCACGAGAAGACTGTCAGTAAGAAGCTGTACAGTTTCAGTTTGAAGATGTTATCGCATCGAGAAATTGGATCCTACGAATGTTCAGATAGGTTATCTTCTGCAAGTCTCTACTCGAAATCAAGAAGAATAATTTGGGCAATTTTAGGCCTTGCAGCAATGAGAAATCGGGTACTGAAATCTGTTGGAGAAATTGAATATTTGGCCGAGAATGACCCAGAAAGTACAGATATTTTGAAATCAAACATGTTGGACACATATTATCCCAAGAGAAGTCATCATCTGGAGAACATGTGTCTCTATGAAGTGCTGCAGAACTACATTTATTCACGGAAAGCCACAGAAGACATCAACAATGGAAAATATAAAGTTATTGGTGAGGAAGTATGTTTGGTGAAGCAAACAAAAGGAAGTTTGATAAATCACAGGAAGCTGAGTTGCGACACTACTGACAAAAAGGAATTTTACTACTTGGCTCTTTTACAGCTGTTTAAACCATGGCGTACAGAGGATGAACTACTGGGAGAATTTCAAAGCTATGAAGATTCTTTTAATGCTTGCAAAGACAGCATACAATGCAGTACATTCTCAACTTATCTGCAAATGTTAAATGAAGAAATTGAACAGGAAACTACAATTGCAGCAGAAATAGCTAGAGACAGTTCTCAGGACAGCCAAAGTTCAGGAACACTCAGTCAAGATCCCCTAGGACAACCAATCGTTGAAAATGAAGCATCAATAGCCATGAATGAAGTGGAAACAGCTATGAATCAAGCTCAAGAAGAATTTATAGACTTACAAAATTTGGAAAGACAACTGAACGAAGAGCAGCAACAAATTTATGAAGAGATCAGAAACAAAATTGATCACGGATTTCTACATGAAAAAAAAGAGTGCTCATGCACATCATTTCATCCAATCAGGATGTATGTAAGCGGACAAGCTGGAACTGGAAAAAGTTTCCTTATAAAAGTCATCAGAAGCTACCTACAGCAAAAAACGGATTCTACTTTGTCTTGTGTGGTTACTGCTCCAACTGGGTTAGCAGCATATAACATAAAAGGAATCACTTTACATCGTTTGCTAATGTTACCAGTGGAGCATGAGAACAAAATACAATACAACAAGCTAACTGGAGAAGCATGCTTGGAAGTTTCAAGAGTATTGAAGAAGATGCAAGTTCTCATTATTGATGAGGTGAGCATGGTATCAAACTTAATGCTTGCCTTTGTGCATTTAAGAATGCAGCAAATTCTGAAGACAGACTATGACGTGTTATTTGGAGGAAAACACGTCATAATTTTTGGAGATCTTTTGCAACTTACTCCAGTTAAAGGACAACCAGTGTTTAATACTGTGACACATGAAGACACAAAGAAGTCATTGGGAAGCATCGGTAATGCAAATATTTGGTCCTTCTTTGAGTACAAGGAACTTACTACTAATATGAGGCAAGCAAACGATGAAGAATATGGAAGTATTCTGAAAGATATCAGAATTGGACTACTCACTGAAGCTGGCAAAAAAGCATTACAGAGTCGGCTGCTACATAATTTATTTCCAAAGGAAGAAATAGTTGCAGAAAAGATATACAAGAACATTGCAGAAAAGAAAAGTGTCATCTGCTTAATGCCAACTCTACGTGAATGCTCAATATTCAATGAGGAGCTTTTGAAATTGGAAAAGGAAGATATCAGGAAATTGGAAGCAGTGGACAAAATTGAGGATGGAAGAATTACTGTCACATTAACAGGCACACTGAAAAATAAATTGGATTCACTAGAGAAGAACATTTCCAAAACAGCTGGATTAGAAAAAAATCTATATGTTTGCATGAACTGTAGAGTATTTTTAAGGAGAAATTTGGATGTTGAAAAAGGTTTAGTTAATGGAGCTATGGGAAGAGTTGTGGGTTTTATTAATTATCAGAAAAAAGATGGAATTGAATGTTTAAAAATAAAATTTAATCAGATAGAAGAAGTTAAAGACATTTGTCGTTGTTCAGTTCGTTTCATGCTTGTGAAAGACTTATATGTACGTAGGAAGCAGTTTCCGTTTTCTCTAGCATATGCTGTAACTATTCACAAGTCTCAAGGATTGACTGTAGATTGTGCATTTGTGAACATTGGTTCAACTGTGTTCAAAGAAGGTATGGCATATGTTGCTTTGTCACGAGTGAAAACATTATCAGGTTTATTCATGATAGACTTTGATGACTCAAAAGTTAGTGCTGATGCAAATTGTGTAAAGGAGTATAATAGATTAAGAAGAAGCTATGCTCCTCATTTAGGTCAGTATCCTGTGTTGGAGAAACGTGTAGTTTCTCGTAAAAGGAGAAATGAGAATATCTGTAATGAAGATGTAGAGAGGAGGAAAAAAAAGAGGAGTGATGTAATTGCAAGCAAAAAGAAAAAGGAAAATGAAGAACAGGTTGTAGGATGTCATTTTGAAAATAGCTCTGGTGTCAACTGCTACGCTAATGTAGTGCTGAATGTTGCATTTTATCTGGAAAGTGTGCAAGAGCAGATAATAGTAAATCAGGGAAAAAGATTCTGTTCTGAGTTGAGTCTCCTTTTTCAAAAGCTGAGTAATGATAAAACTCAAATAGAAAGTGCTACTGAAATTAGAAAACTTTTAGATGTATGTTCAGGACGAACACAGTTTTCTCAAAATGTACAGCAAGACGCACAGGAATTCTTGATATTTTTTCTTCAGGTACTGGAAGAAGAAGGGGTTCCCATTAAAAATGTATTTGGTCTCTCTTATAAATGGTAACATAGTTGTGAAAACTGTTATAATATATGTGGCTCTAATGTTGATTCTGAAAGGTTTATTTATTTAACATTGCCAGAAAGTAAAACAGTCACTTTTGCTAAATTAGTTAAAGATGCTAATCATAGCATGGAATGCAGTGAGTATGTTTTCAACGTTAATTTTAAAGGAATACGGACAGTATGTAATTTTAATGATGCAACGCTGTAAAGCTGATGGTTCAAAATTAGATACTTTAATAAAGAAGTTTACAGGACAGCAATTATCAATTTCAGGAAAAACTTTTGTAACAGTTGCAATAATTTTCCATGATGGACCTACTGTAACTTCTGGACATTACACAGTTTATCTTAAATGTGAAAAAGGCTGGACACTGGTTAATGATTCCCAATTGATTTTTAAGCAACGTTTGCCTTTTGATTTAGCAAATTCCTATCTAATCTTCCTGAAACCTAAATTTTAGAGAGATTTGGCAACATCTGGACAAAACAATTTTACCATTTTATTGGATTACCAGTGGAATTTAAAAAAAAAAAAGATTTTACAAATTACCATTTGGCCTAATGGAAAGGTAACCAATTGTAATGTGGACTTTTTCAATTTTAAATTAAACTTTGGAAAACCAAAAATTTTGAAAAAATCGGTAACATCTGCACAATTTAAATTTTGGAATGTTATTGGATTGCCATTGGAAATTTATTCAAAAAAGATTTTTAAAATTACTATTTGGCCATGCGGAAAGGTAAACAATTCTATTGTGGACTTATTTAATTATTAATAAATCTTTCGGAAACCAAAATGTTACAGAGAATCGGTGAGATCTGTACAATTTAAACTTTAGATTTTTATTGGATTAACATTGGAAATTTAATCAAAAAAGAATTTTAAAATTACTATTTGGCCTAAAGGAAATGGAACCAGATGTATTGTGGAGTTATGTGAGATATATGTTTGTGATTATACTTCTGAAACAAAAATATCAGACGGTATTTTAAAGAAATAAGTATTGATATTAGATGATATTTTTTAAGAATATTATGCATTTCTATAAAGTTATGTTTATGCAAAAAGAGATTGTGGGCTTTTTTAAAACAATCTTTGAGATTGTTAATTTTTTTTTTGCCCGCTGTTAAATGATGAATGCAATTGCTTTCACAATTTATAGTGAAATGCAATATATTCTGAAAACAGCAAAAAAAAGGCAAAAATTTTTTTGGGAAAAATATGTAAATATGTGTACTGTATTATAAAATGTTTTATTAAATATTAATACTTTTTTCTTTTTTTTCAGATTGAGATAGAAAATTTTCGAAAACTAGAACCATTTTTAAAGCAATTAAAAAAAAATTTAAATGAATAAATATTTTTTTGAGTGGGTATGGTAAGTCAAAAATATCATGGTCCCTTTTTTCCACTTCTCCACAATCACATTTTCAGTTTTTCATTGTAGTCTCTCAAGGTCCTTGTAATGTGATAATTGATTTTTAGTGTTTTTTAAAAAAAAAAAAAAAAATTACGCGTACCGTACGCGTACGGTAAAAAAAAAAAAAAAAAAAGTTTTAAAAACATATATAAAAAATAGATGAAAGGTAAGGTTGGCTCTTAAAAGAGCCGTTGTGTTCATGCAGGGACAGAGGAAAGAAAGAATGGGAATATTAGACGGTACGACAAGTGTGCTGATCTATTTTATTGTTCACTAGGGAAATACTGGTCTCCCTATAACAAATTAGATCATGACAAGTGGCGCACCGTATTTCAACCCTCAGAAACCGAGGGTTAATTTCCTGAGGAGAAGAAAAAGGAGATGCTCCCCCCACAGATGAAGGGCTCACCTGACCTGCAGAAGAAGGACTCGGCACTGCAGATGATGGTCCAGGCTGAGCTGCTGTGGATGTGCTTGGTTGATTTACTGAAGGGTTACCTTCAGTAAGTCGAGCATGTGTCCTTCTGTGTACATCCTTAAGGTGTCTCAACATGGTGTGATTCCCGAAGGAATACTTCCTGTCGGGATTCCCTCTTGAAAGTACACGGCCACACAGCTTACAAGTCACTAAGGGTGCATTTACCTTTTGCTGGCCCTCTGGAAAAGAAAAATACTCCCATATGAAAGAGGTCTTTTGTTTCCTCGCTCTCTGCCTCAAGGTAGTGCTGCTAGCCTCACTCTCAGAAGGGCTCTGCTGTTCTGCCATCGTATCACAAAGACAACCCAGCTCCTTCTCCTAAGGGATCACAAGCAGAAATGAGGGGAATGGGTGTGGTGTAGGAGAGTTCTAGAACTGAAAGTAGTTTCAACCAATCAAAAGTTGTGTTTCATGATCACATGACCCACCGTACGCTTACGGTGCGCTTACAGTGCGCTTACGGCAAAAGTACGCATGCGCGTAAAAAAGACACGCACACGCGCGCATGCGCAAAACAGGCACGCCCCTTCACTTCCGCGTAACGTGCGCGTGCAGCGTACGCGTTACGCGCTGTGCGCGCGTGACGTGCGTCTACGCAAATTGCGTAAATGAACGCAAACAGCGTAGAAATCTAACGTAATTACAGCAAGACGTGCGCTTACCGTACGCGCACGGTAAAAAAAATAAATAAAAAATAAAAAAAAGGAAAAAAAAAAAAATATGTAATACTAATAAATTTTACCTGTTTATTTTAAAACAATGGTAAAATAAAAACATATTGTAGAATTTTTAAAATTTAACCATAGTCTTTAAAAAAGGATAGACAATTAAAATAAAAATATGTAAAAAAAAAAAAGAAGAAAAAAAAAAAAAATTAGCATTTAAAAAACCTTGCAAATTCACTGGAAAAACCATGGGTTTCACTCACGTTATAGTTAGGAATTAGCATTTAAAAAACCTTGCAAATTCACTGAAAAAACCATGAGTTTCACACACGTTATAGTTAGGAATTAGCATTTAAAAAACCTTAGAAATTCAATGAAAAAACCAAAGGTTTCACACATGTTATAGTTAGCTGGAAATTTCACTCGTAAAAAACCATTGAAATTCCCCCGTTATAGTTAGTTCAGCTAACTATAACTCGCGCGCCCGCAATGCACTACTGATGACGTCACATATTACATCACTCAAGACATGGTCACTGACATCACTCATGACATCACTGATGACATCTCAAATGACATCACTGATGACATCATCCAGTGATTGTGTGTTTTTCTGAAAATTAAATATGTTTTATATTTATGTATATCTCAAGGTCAATGGAAGAATAAATGGGTATATAAGTGTCTAAATGGATGCTTTTTTTTTGAAATTTTTTTTGTGTAACTGACTGATTAAGTGTATCATAGTGAATACATGGCTTACTGAGTAATCTTTAAATATGAAAATATCTGTATCAGTTTCTTACTTTGTGTATAAGTGGCTGCATGGGTTGGTGAGTAGCTACATGAGTGTCTATATAGGTTATTAGTTGGTTTTTTATCAGTATGAGTGTCTGAGTTTCTGTATGGTTCGGTGGGGGGTATTACTTAGTGCATAGGTGCATGAATGAGTGACTCACTGTTTGTATGTGTTGAATACAGCATGTGTGCAGGACTGTATGGGTGGATGAGTGTGTGCATGGGTGTGTTAGTGAGTGAATGACTGTCTCTATAGTGTCTTTATGAGTAACTACATATGTTTTAAACTAGTATATGTGACTATTGGTGTATATAAGTGAGTATATGTGAGAGTGAGAGATTGGAAGAGTTCCTGTATGAATAAGTATGTGTTTCTATAAGTTATTGTTTAAAAGAGTAAGTATATGTAAGTTTCTGTAGAAGTAAGTGTGGTGGTGTGTGTATAACTGTATATGCAAGTAAATGGATGTTTGATTCTTTATTAGCATGAGTGACTATGTGTGTGAGTAACTCTATGGATGAATGGCGTTGTGTAACAGGATGTATAGGTGTATGAATACATATGATGAGTGAGTACATGTTTGAGTGACTGTAGAGGACTGTTGGTGAATGACTGTATGTGTATGTGGTTCTTAGAATTACTGATTAGGTTGTTGTAACTGATATTGATATGTTCATTATTTTGAACATTTTAGTTTCTATTTTTGAATGTGTGTTTCAATGGTTATATTAGGGGAAGAGGAGGTCTGCCACTCTATCACAAGGATGATGTCATCAGTGATGTCATTTGAGATGTCATCAGTGATGTCATGAGTGATGTCAGTGACCATGTCATGAGTGATGTAATATGTGACGTCATCAGTAGTTTATTGCGGGCGCGCGAGTTATAGTTAGCTGAACTAACTATAACGGGGGAATTTCAATGGTTTTTTACGAGTGAAATTTCCAGCTAACTATAACATGTGTGAAACCTTTGGTTTTTTCATTGAATATATATATATATATATATATATATATATATATATATATATATATATATATATATATATATTCACTGAAAAACATGTTATAGTTAGCGGAAATTTTACTGATAAAAAACCAGTGAAATTCCCCCGTTATAGTTAGTGCAGGCAACTATAACTCACGCGACCGCAATCCTCTGCTGATGCTAATACTGTATTTAGACACTTATTTGCCCATGTCTTCTTCCATACATTTTTAGCTATACATATATTACAAATATTTTTTTTTCATAAAGACACATATGTCATCAGCAGAAGATTGCGGTCGCGTGAGTTATAGTTGCCTGCACTAACTATAACGGGGGAATTTCACTGGTTTTTTATCAGTAAAATTTCCGCTAACTATAACATGTGTGAAACCTATGGTTTTTTCAGTGAATTTGCAAGGTTTTTTAAATGCTAATTCCTAACTATAACGTGTGTGAAACCTATGGTTTTTTCAGTGAATTTGTACGGTTTTTTAAATGCTAAGTTACTTTACGCCATTCGTGGCGTGCGCGCCCACTTAACGCAGTTCGTTCCGTGCGCGCACGGTGCGCTTCGTGCACCGTGCGCGCACAGTAAGCACGCGGTGCGCTTCGCGCACCGCGCGCCCACTTTACGCAGTTTTTAGAGCTCCCTAATATCTAAACTCTTAAATCTGCTTTTCATTTATTTATTTTTATTTTTTTACCGTACGCTTACCGTAAGCTTACCGTACGCGTACCCCGTGATTTTTTAAAAATCAATAAATGTTTTTTTTGTACTTTTCTGTCCTTCTTTGACCCCCTTACAAATGTTAGGGGGTCTGTAACTCTCCTCATTGCCCCCTTTTCTTGTTTTCACTCTTTTTTTTCAGAGTGAAATACACAAAATGGCGGCCGCCGCTTCCTGGTTTCGGCCGATTCGAATGTTTACTAAGATCTAAGAGCCAATCAGAATCGTGCTCGCGCACGCCACCGTACGCTTACGGTAAGCGTACGGTAAGCGTACCGTAAGCGGGCTCAGATATATATATTGATTTAAAGGCTATTTTCTCAGAATCTACTGAACAGATTTACACCAAACCTACAAAAGGCACTTCCTTGACCTAGGGACTACCTCTCTGCCAAATTTCGAGTAATTCTGTTCAGCCGTTCGGGCTGTAGCTCGTTCTAAAGGTCCTATGGAAAAATGCATGGGAAAAACGCGTTTTGGGACCCCCCTTTTATCTCAGCCCCCGCTTGACGGATCCCCCCGAGACTTTCAGGGAAGGAGCGGAGCGTAGCGCCCCACCTATTTTGAGAAATTCGCGAGGATTCATCGACCGGCGCCAAAGTTATTCAAAATAGAATGTTGAGGTTTTCCTATGGAAAAGGGGTCCTAACTATAACTACCTACTGGCGACCGCCAGTAGGTAATATATATATATATATATATATATATATATATATATATATTACCTACTGGCAGTCGCCAGTAGGTAGTTATAGTTAGGACCTATTTTCCATAGAAATCCGCAACATTCTATTTGGAATAACGTTGGCGCCGATTGACGAAGCTTCGCGAAATTTTCCGAACTTTTGGCCAGCTCCGGTCCGCTCCTATCCTGAAATTTTCATTTTGATTCGTCAAGCGGGGGCCGAGAAAAAAGGGGGGGGTCCCAAAACACATTTTTCCCATGCATTTTCCCATAGGACCTGTTGACACAGCTACAGCCCGAACTGCTGAACGGAATTACACCAAATCTGGCAAAACGGTAGTCCTCAGTTCAGACTCATGCCTTTTGCTTAAATGGTGTAAATCCGTTCAGTAGTTCCTAAGAAAATTAGAGTTAAAAAGATAGATATATCTAGGCGGAGCCTAACCACACATCTCATCGTGAGATCTGATTGGCTGTCAGTACTTCATCCATGAAGTGTTGGCAGCCATCTTGGGACCAATATACATGATAGCACCTCATTATAAAGAATTGCAGTTAATAGAAGGTTTTAAGACTTTAGTTACATTATAAATCATTTGTTGACGGTACCATACTCATTTTAGGAATTGTGGTGTGTTCTAAGGTGATTTTACCATGTGAAAAAGCCTTTTGCTCTGATATCATTAATCATGTTTGAGAGAAAACTATTTTCTCAGGCTTTTCCCACAGAGGTTTGGAAGGTGATCTATAAGCTAAACTGAGAGCATATTTTCTGTAAATTCACATTATCTTTCTCAGTCATGTGAGAATGAAGTCTGACATTCTCATTAAAACATGTACATCCAACAAGGGCAGAAACTGTCACTTGATTCCTTTGTGTTCTACTGCAGCTTCCCAGAGTGTTTTAAAGAACTATTAGAGCGCTAACAGTCCTACTTATGACAAACGTATTGCTGACCTGAAGCCATCTTGACTGGAATAAAGTGGTAACTCTTAAAACATTTAATTTAACGAGGAATAAATGAGGGGGTTCGTTTTGCCATAGAAAGTATGATTAGTGCTGCAGAAAGAAAAATTAGGGCACATTTTGAGTGACTTCTCCAATCCTCTTCTATTTCATTAAAAAATTCTGACATACAGACTGAAACATGCACTTACAATACCAGCAGCAGACTTCCCTGGTGAGCAGTAGCTTTACTACAGTGATCTAATGAGCAACTAGAGTGCTAACATTCTGAATTTATGGCAAATGTGTGACACATCTTAATGCCTTCTTGATGGAATCAAAATAAAAAACAGAAAGTATTTCCTACTGAGGAGACTGTAGTAAATGAGGAAATTAGGAAACTTCATAACAAATAAGTCTCCCAAAATGGCCACCAGAGACAAACGAGCCCAAATGTAGCACAAATATCACCCAGATGTAGCCCAAATATAACCCAATGACAGAATGTCCCAGAGTGTTCTAACGAACAACTAGAGCGCTAACAGTCTTACTTATGACAAAAGTATGGCACACCTGAAGCCATCTTGATTGGAATAAAGTGGTAACACTTAAAACATTTAATTTATAAAGGAACACAATGAGGGGGTTCATTTTGCCATAGAAATTATGATTAGTGCTGCAGAAAGAAAAATTAGGACACATTTTGACTTCTCAAATCCTCTTCTATTTCATAAATTAATTCTGACATGCAGACTGAAACACGCACTTTGAATATCAGCAGCAGACTTCCCTGGTGAGCAGTAGCTTTACTACAGTGATCTAATGAGCAACTAGAGTTCTAACATTCAGAATTTATGGCAAATGTGTGACACATCTGGAGAGGTGTGGCTCACTGGTTAGAGGCGGCAGACCCCTAAGCAGAGAATCGGCCAGGGACCAGGGTTCAATTCCCGACGCGGCAGGGTCGTGGACCAGGGTCAAAACGGACTTGATAATTCTCGCCTCGGTACCTACTCTAACCAGGAACACACTCGGCAACTCTGGGCATTAAGCTTGCCTCATCTCTACAACGGCCCCCCACAGACGCCGGGGATGCCTGGTTTCACCTTGGAGATACCCAGAAAGGGACCATCTCACAGGGATAGCCAGGACGGGTTCCCCAGCGGTCTACAGCGCCGGGACGCCCCGTTGCTGGGGCAGCTGTGCGCTTTACAAGTCTACAACATTTACATCTGAAAGCCTTCTTGATGGAACCAAAGTAAAAAACTGGAAGTATTTCCTGCGGAGGAGACTGCAGTAAATGAGGAAATTAGGAAACTTCATAACAAATAAATCTCCCAAGATGGCCACCAGAGACAAAAGAGCACAAATGTAGCCCAAATATCACCCAGATGTAGCCCAATTATAGCCCAATGACAGAATGTCCCAGAGTGTTCTTAAGAACAAATAGAGCGCTTACTGTCTTACTTATGACAAAAGTATGGCACACCTGAAGCCATCTTGATTGGAATAAACTGGTAACACTTAAAACATTTAATTTAAAAAGGAACACAATGAGGGGGTTCATTTTGCCATAGAAATTATGATTAGTGCTGAAGAAAGAAAAATTAGGGCACATTTTGAGTGACTTCTCAAATCCACTTCTATTTCATTAAAAAATTCTGATATGCAGACTGAAACATGCACTTTTAATACAAGCAGCAGACTTCCGTGGTGAGCAGCAGCTTTACTACAGTGATCTAATGAGCAACTAGAGTGCTAACATTCAAAATTGATGGCAAATGTGTGACATATCTGAATAGCTTCTTGATGGAATCAAAGTAAAAAACTGAAAGCATTTCCTACTGAGGAGACTGCTGTAAATGAGGAAATTAGGAAACTTCATAACAAATAAATCTCCCAAGATGGCCACCAGAGACAAAAGAGCCCAAATGCAGCACACATATCACCCAGACGTAGCCCACATGTAGCCCAATGACAGAAGTACGCAAAACACTTATTTTTTGTGTATTTGCAGTTTTATATAGTGCAGACTTGTCAGGTATTGGAGTGCTTTAAATGATACATCACACAAGATCAAATTCATTTTGGTTGTAGACATGGGGAGATTAAGTGATTTGACCAGAATCACAGAATGTTGAGCTGAAGCAGAAACTCCAACCCAGTTGCAAAGTCTGCAGATCTGGAAGTAACACCACATCCTCTCCCCTAAGTGCAACATTTAATCAAGTGGTCAACTGGATAAAAAAACATAAAGATTACAAATAATTTAAAAGTTCTTTGTCGCTATTTGAAAACTCAGAAAATATGTCCTCATTTTAGTTTTTTAGAGCACTAACCATAATTTGGATGCAAATAAGACCCTCTCATATATGTCATTTCTAAAGGAAATGCTCTATGTATTACAGTTTTGATTACATCAAGATGACGTCAGGCGTTCCACACTTTTCTAATAAATATAGAATGTTAGCAATCTAGTTGTTCATTGGGATACTGTTGAGAGGCAGAGGCCAGGGGCACGGACTCTGAAAATTGAAGGCAGGTAGGAGAGTGCAGAGGCAACAATTTGACCACACCGGGCAGGCAGGAAGGGCAGTGGCAGCACAACAAACTATGGAGGGCAGTGGAAAGGGGGGCAGGGGCAACAAACCAACAATACAGGACTGGCAAGAGAGGCTGTGGCAATATAATAGACCATTGTGGGCAGAAGGAAGAGGCAGTGGTAGTACAACCATACATGCCAACAGACCCGCTTCAGCCAGGAAACGTCCAATGTTTTCAAGCTCAAATGGGCTTTATTTGATCTGTCTCCTGTCTACAATCTCCTCTTTTTCAATGTAACTCAAAAGGGAAAATCAATACCCCAGTTTTTTTCAAAATCTCCCTCTTACCAAGTTCAAAATGTTCGCAAGTATGGTACATTGGATCATGGTAGGCAGGAGGAATTGGGGTAGGGACATGGACTCGGATAACAGAAGACAGGTGGGACACGGAGAGGTACACCAAACTGACCCTACAGGGCAGGCATCAGGGTTTGCAGCAGCACAATACACCACACAGCGCATGCGGGACAGGAGTGCAGCACAAAAATCCATAGAAAGCAATAGGGAGGGGACAGGACCATGCACATGGACAACAGAGAACAGAGGGGAAAGAGGCAATGGTAGCTAGCTGACCATAATGGACAGACAGGAGAGAAAGCTGCGCATAACAGACCAGAAAGGGCAGGAGGGACGGATCAGGGGCATTACAATGGAACAGACAAGCCAGGAGGGAGGGAATAGGGGTCTGCACATGGAAACAGATGGATGGGGGCAAGGGGGCAGGGCAGGAGCAGGAAGATGACCATGGAGGTCAGGCAGGATGGGCACTAGAAACAAGACACACCATGGAGAGCAACAGTGAGACTATGATGGCATACACACAGACCATGGAGGGAAGTTGGGAGGGGGTCAGGGGCAGCTAGCTGACCACACAGGGAAGGTGGGAGGGGCCATAGCAGCACAGAAGACCATGCATGGCAAGCGGGAGGGTTAGTGGCAGCACCATGGTTATGATGGGCAAGAAGGAGGGTGCAGGGGCATGCACAAAGGACCATGGAGGATAGAAGGGAGGGTCAGGACCTGGGCACAGACAAGAGAGTTCAGGGGAAGGAGCCTCACAACAGACCGCGCGGGGCAGGCAGGAGGAGCAGTTGCAGCACAACAGGCCAAGGAGGGCAGAAGGGTGTGGCGGTAAAATGGACCATGGAGGACAGGAGGAGGGGGATAGGGGCATGGCATGTTGACAGGCAGGGTGGAGGTGGCAGGGACAGGTTACAGTCATCTGACAATGCTAGGCAGGTGGGAGGGGAGTGGCAGCTCAACAGAACACTCAGAGTAGATAGGAGTTGCAGGTCCACGGAACATGGTGGGCAAAAAGGATGGAGCAGGGGCATGCACAAAGACATCGGAGGGCAGGGGGAGGGAGAATAGGGGCAGACAGCTAAGCACAGAGGATAAGCAGGAGGTCAATGATGGGCCATAGAATTGGGCAATGGAGGGCAGGAGGAGTGGACTGGTACATCATGCTAAATGGAGGGCAGTGGCAGCACATCAGACCATGCATGGCAGGAGGGAGGAGGCTAGTCCATGGATTCAGACAACAGAGGATAGGGAGGAGGTGGTGCTGGAGCAGGGTTTTCTATTGAAAATTTATTGAGATTTAAACTCCAGTTTATGTTATATGTCATGATTAAAATTACTGATAATTAATTAATAATTATTAATTTTGTTAAAGTCTCTGACTAATCAACATTACTAATGGGAGAATTGCACGCGGGAGTGCATATATGTTGCTTTATTAATACGTGAACTAAATTGGTGAGCAAATTAATTAAATAAGTGTCGCAAAAGTGCTATTTGTTTCGTGTTTGCGCTTTTAAATAACGTGCGTTAATGCTTTTATATGTTGCAGATGGCTAGATAATTACATACACATAAGGGTATTAGTGGGTATTAACACTGTTTAATCATTATGATGTGGTAACGTTGTTTTGTATTTCTTTTAATTAAGATGGTCCGTTTTGGCCTAATCCAAGATGGCCGATATTTACAGCCTGCACTCGAGTGATTGAAATGTGACGAGAGGCCTTGCTGAACATGGTTTGAAACCACCTGACTTCGGCCTCTGTCTGAATTAAAAGTTTCTGTGAAGACAGCAGCTCCAGGCTCGCTGCCAGTTGCCCTTGGAGGAGAATAAAGTCACAATGAACTCTGATAAACTTGCGGTGGCTTCACTATGGTTCCGAGGAAAAGCATTCATGAATGTATCATTTTTCTAGCTTGAGTTTCCTTCTTCCGTGTTTTTATTTTTGTGATTTTTTCTGAGCGGAGATTTTCTAAATGTTGCGAATCAACATCCTTTCCTGCTCTCTCTGCTCAGCGGCTCAACGGACGTTTAGAGTTTGTTTGTTACTTTTATTTTGTTAGTTTCATTAGAAATAATGTTAGACTAGAGAGGGTCTAAGGCCACTTCTTCCCGAACCTATGCTCGAGAGGATCGACGCTGATTGAGAGGACGGTGACTCGGGAGACTTTACTGAGAGACCTGTCCTGACCCAAATGACACTTAGCTAGAATAGGTAACTATGAGAATAATGATTTTGCTATTGATTGACTTTCATTTGAACTAATTTAGATAAAATAACCTTTGTTTGAATTCCAGTGTCGGGTGGTTATTTCTTTGTCGTTTATTGAGTTCCAAATGTATTTCCTGTGTTTAGAATCATGACTCAAGACATATCTTTTAGGTCGCATTGACCTCGCACTAGATGCAGATTGGTTCAGGTTTCTCTCATATATTCAGTGTGGATAGAGTAATAGAATGAATGTTAGTGTAATGGGCCCTAGCGAATGATGAGTGTATGTGCGTGCGACTGTGGATTTACTCTGTCCGTGGAAGTAGGGAGAATTTATATGCTTGATCTGCAGCAGTTTCCTGGTAGCAGTATGATGGTTTTAGATTATTGTCTTGATCTGATAGATTGCTTGTACATAGGCTTTTGATTCGTTGATTTATTGATTGATGTTGGTATATGTACTAATACTATATGTTGAAGTCGTCGTATTGAGTTCTATGTAGTGTGTACGGCTTCTGGAACGTAGGGAGCTGGTGACGGTTCCGTAGTAGGGCAGAGGGAAGTGAGTGCTGCTCTCGGGAAAGACGGGATTGTTGGCCCTGTACGTATACGGGAAAAAACGTGTGACAATTGAAGTTGCGCGTCACATTGTCTGGGTTCGGAATCAGTGACATCGTCATGTGTTACTATTAGAGACATATTTTCAGTATAAAAGGAGTGCGTATGGTAGTGAAGGTTATCTGTGAAACTCTGGTCTTAAGTCCCAGGGATCCGTAAGGTTCGCCGTTAAAGCTTACTGCTGGAGTAGTAATAGGTATTCTCTGAGCTTGTCTGAAGGACTGGGCAGAGGTAAGAGCTGCTTGGTTAACGTGTGTTATAATTCTGTAGTGGGACAGACTGTTCGCTGTTCTCGGGAAAAGCAGGATTCTGTGTGGATGTGCTACATTTTCTGGTATGAAAGTGCGTGAATGTATGAGCATTTAATTGATTGAGAGACTCTTTGGAGAATTCCTGGAGGAAACAGTTAATGGATGCATGTTAGAAGGGCAGAGTAGAGGGATGTGCTACTGTGTCAACGAAAGTAATAATTCCGTAGTGGAGCAGAGGTAGGCGCTGTTCTAAAGAGAAGCGGGATTCTTGTGAAAAAGAATTTTCTTTACTATTCTGTGGTTAGCGAAGCAGACAATGGAGATGTTTATATGTTGTAACTAATAGATTTTGTAGAATCTGAAACGAAGTCTACTGAGAAGGCTTTGTAAAGAAGGGGTAGATGAGTGACAGGAGACAGAGTAGAAGCGACTGCAGCGACTACTGACGTCATACAGACCGCGCTGTGATTGGGCAGTGGATTAGAACAGTGCTCGCGCTGGGATTGGTGCGTTGGTGTGAGCCGCGCAGGGATTGGAAGAAATACAGGGTGACGTAGACGCTCCAGGATTGGTGCGTTAGTGTGAGTCACGCTGTTATTGGACAAAAGATCGTACAGTTGCGGAAAAGACTAGAGGGTTGTAGTGAACGTGAAAATGTATTATCAACCGGAGGAAAAGAAAAAGAAATCCTTGTTCGGTAAAATTAAAAGGTGGTTCGACAAGGATAAAAACATAATAACTAGAGAAGGTGAATTGCTACCTCCGACGAGAACTCCTGCATCCTTCATGGTTGCGAAATATGGGTATCATACCTGTATATGGTTAGATAAATTGGCTAAGTACACTAAGGATGATGGTGTTTTAGCATTCCCGGAACATGGTTCATTTAATCTGGCCGTGTTAAGAAATTTACGGGAAAAAATGATGTGTCTAGAGCCTAGACCAAGGCCGACACAGTTTGAGGCGTTGGTGGAATGGGAAGATGAGGTGCATGAGCGAGAAAAGCAGAGGAGTGGAGGCAATTATAGGTATATGTTCGGGAGAAAGTATGATCATGAAACTCATCATGATCGAATGAGGAGATAGCGAGATGCTAGTATGTCAGAGGGATTATATCCTATGAGAACTGTTGAAGAAGCGGAAGGGAGGAAAGGTGCAGAAAAGGTGCCTGACACAGAAGTGAGAAGGTATGGGGCTAATGATTATGAGGATGAGGTCTTGGATGACATGATTTATAAGAGACCACCTCCATATAGACCAGAACCAGAAGAGAGAACGCCAGTTGCTACTCCCATAAGAGATACTTTACGAATTGTTAAAACTGAGATTGTGACACCTGATTTGAAAAGTGGTAGCTCTTTCACGGAAAGGGAAAGAGAGAGAGAGGGAGAGAGAGAGAATCAAATCAGTGATGAGAAAACAACAGAATTAGCCAGAACGACATCTGAGCTGACTGAGAAAATTAGAGAGCTGACGAAAAATCTAGAAGCTGTTACAGTACCTGTAACGATTGGTCCGGTTGTGCCTATTTTTGATAAACAAAGAATGGGTGAAAATGGTTTCACAGTTCCCTATGTAGGAAATGGTTTGGTTGGTTCTTGCACTTTGGAGGAATCAAGAATGAGGACGGGAGAAAATAATTTGAGACAGTCGAGACATGACACATGTAGTGGAGGATCAGATGTGCAGCCTAATTCAGGATTGAATACTGGTTGTTTGGGAGGAACGATTTTGGAACCACAGAGGATGGCAGAACAAGTGGGTGCTGTGGTAAATAAAAATTCCTTTACCGGGACTGAATTTGATACATAATCATAATAAAATAGCTCAGTAAAATGAGAGGCAGAATCCGTGATATTAGAGTTTCGGAATGGGCTTTATTCCAATAAACGATTATAATCGGATGCTTCGAGTTCCATCACCACGGGGGTTCAGGAAGTGAAGTACATACTTTATTGACAAGAAGTAACTTTTATAGTACATACGTTATAATGAAGCAAATACAGTAGGCGTAATAATTGATAAGGAACTTGACGTGGTACCTGCGTAACCGAAAATGGGTGTTTACAAGGAGTAAAAAGACACATGATTGGTTATGATATCATGCATAGGTGGATCTATAAGATAATACTTGACATAGATGCGCGCGCAGCAGCATGACGTGTAATTGACGTGTAACTAGGGGGTGAAGGGAACTTGACGTTAGCTCTACATGTGGAGACGAAAAGTCTGGGGGTCAGATCAACCTAATCCCAAATCATATCTAACATCCTATGTTTAAAGAACTATGTTATCCATAAAGAAGGACTCTCGGACAGAATCTATTCTATACTGACTGTGCGTGTGTATACAAGCGTCTAAGTGTCTACACTGAATGCGAGGGGGTAGGAATATTCCATGGTGACAGGGCTATGAATTACTTGCATGAGGGCAGAGAAGCCGGGCCTCTTACTTGGTAACTGGAAGAATGTTTACTTAAGCTACTAGGCAGGAATGCATCGGCTGAGGGGGAAGCAGATAATTCGAAGGTGAAATACAGCTCTTGGCAGAGAATAGGCTGATGTCAGGCTTCGTGGGCCGCGCAGAGAATGAGACAGAGTTCATGGTCACAGATGCAGGCTCAGACTGGAGCTTTCAGAGGCAGAAGGCAAAAGGAGTTTGATGACAGAATCAGGGCCTACTTGCCTTGGACTGTAAAATGGCATAAGTGAACCATATAAAGCCGGTGGCCTTTCATATTTAGGAATGGAATATCCGACATATTCATGGCGGATCTGACAGAGGACATGTTGACGGTGGACGCACATATATTTGCGTCTTCATAACTGGAACTGGAGGGAACATACATGTACTTGTGACATGCACATAGAACCGTTGGGGTCCAAGATAGGGGACATAACTGACCAGGAAAATCCACATTTCCACATTCCCTCCTTGTCCCCCTACTTGCCCTTCAAGAGATATCGATCTTCATCAATCCATCGATCTGTTCATATAGCATCATTTGTTCTTCTTTCTTCTTCCGGGATCTTGAATGAAATCTTGGTGGTGGAATACACGATGTGGCACACAGACCACAAATCGCTGGTCCACATTGTAGACATAGACAGCAACTGAATAGTATGAGAAAGCCAATACCTAGGAAGGATAAAACTCTCCATCCCCAGGCTGATATCACACTCCAAAACCAACTGGACCAAGTCCAAGTGCCTGGGTTCTGGTGTATCTGGTTTACAATCTTATGAAGGCGAGTGATGGCTTTATATACAGATGGCGAATTTTCTGGTATGAATACGCAGCAACTTGATCCGATGACCCTACAAGCTCCGCCCCTATCAGCCAGGATGACGTCAAGGACAAGACGATTTTGAAGCACAACAATCCGCATAGCAGACTGCTCTTCTGTTAAATTGCCTAAGGCGGAAATAGTCTCATTCACTACTGCTTCAAGGGTTCTGGTTAATCTACGTATCAGCTTACTATTAGTAACAGTACCTATATAGGGAAAGATGCCTTTATTAAAATCTACATACTTGTCCCATGCCGTTTCAGTGTAATCGACAATGGGGAGATCTCTCCGCTTTCTGTTGTGTACTAAATGAATATTTCTGTAGTAATCAGGAGGAGCTAGAAAAACAGGTGGCAAAAGGAATGCAATGTAGCAGGTACCATCCCAATCTGGAGGTAGACGCATATATGCAGTCTGACCACATATGAAGTAGGAGTGGCGAGAAGCTCTAAATGAAGATTTGCCTTGATCACGGAATTCTACTATAGTATTGCATTTACTATGGCCCATAGGTATGGAACCAACCTTTCTTACACACAATTCACCCTTCGCTGGGAATACTGACATGGTGGGCAAGACTAGTTCAACTTCGGATACGACATTTAGAATCATGAGATTAGGTGTAAAATTACCTAATCCATATACTTCATTTTCTAGATCAGTTCCTGTTCTTTTGGGGCGACCCTCCTTGTCAGGGTAGCAGACCTTGAGTAAGACTAGGTTCAGGTTTCCCCATATCCAATGATCTTGGTAAACTGCTGTGTCTGAGTCTATGGAATTGATTAAACTAAACCATGCTCCACAGGAGCCATTATGTGTGAATGGATGTGGAAAGAAAGGCAGGACTCCTTCATAATTCTGATAGGGAGGGAGTCGGCCACACACCCAACAATTGGTGGCATTACTAGTCTGATGGGAATGATGTAACATACTAATGAATGTGTTATTGCGCAGCGCAAGTCTATAAGATAATTCATGCGGAGGTAAGTCACTAAAAGAATGTTCAGTAGTAACATTATAAACATGTCTAGAAATAGGGTAATATATGTGCAACAACATACTCGTAATAATTATTAAAAGACTCAATAAAAACAGAATTAATAATGTCCCCATACAGTGGCTACGCAGTGATTTACAATACGCCTGTCGTTTCAACATTTTCCGGGTATTTTCTCTACTCAGGTCCAAGGGATACATGTCAGAGACAATTCAACCGCTTCACCTTGGAGAGGACTTAAACAATCAAATTGCTCGACTGTTTGGGCCTAAGCTTTAGTTTATAGTTCTTAGAGTCATTTTGTTCAACAAAGGGAAGTTCTGAATCAGTCTGTGAGGGAGTGCAGGGCACAATGTCTATATCCGAGGGTAGTCCATGAAATTTTTTGACGTGGCTTGAATGAATCCAGCCCTTACGGCCCTCGATCTTCACGGCTGTCCTCGTGGTCAACAGGACCAACTTGGGTGCTTTCCACCTGGGCTCCAGCTGGGTCTTTCGGTCGAAATTCCTTACAAACACCAAATCACCCGGAACAACGTCATGGGGTTTCACCTCGGTGTTGTCGGGAAAAGCTGCAGCTACCTGTGAACGACAAGATTGTAGTGCAGACATCAAGGAAGCCAAGTAATCTGTCAGCATATTACAGTCAACATCAGTTATTTTGCGAGGTATAGGCGTCCCCCACATATTCGGTGGTCTTCCAAAGATCACCTCATACGGGGATAGCCCTGTTCGAGAGTGTGCTACCATTCTCATGTAAAAGAGTGCAACGGGTAGCGCTACTACCCAGTCGACACCTTTTTCTCTGCATATTTTGGACATTCTGATTTTCAGGATCTGGTTATGTCTTTCTACGAGGCCTGCTGCCTCGGGGTGTCGGACACAGTGGAATTTCCACTGATATCCTAACAGAAGGGAAACGTGTCTCATTAATTCGGATGAGAACGGCTGGCCGTTATCTGAGTAAACAGCACGTGGTAAACCGTATCGTGGGAAGAATTCTCGAACCAACTGTTTGGCAGTAGTCGGGGCAGTGTAATCTGAAACCGGGTATGCCTCCGTCCAACGGGACAGAGCGCAGACAACTACGAGAACATATTTGAATCCTCTGCATCGTTCCATCTGGATATAATCCATCTGGAGTACTTCAAAAGGATGATTAGGAGTATGAAATCCACCCTGTTCTACGGGAACGCTTTTTCCTGGGTTAAACTGACAACAGATCATACAGGTACGGACCTTTTGTTTTGCTGCTGCTCGTAAATGTTTATTGAACCAAATGTGTTGAATGCTGTCTAGCATAGCTTTTTCTCCTAGATGCGCTGGACTATGTATAGTGTTTATTATAACTTGGACCATTGAGTCAGGAAGGAACCATACAGACTTTTCCTTCATCATCCATCCTTGGTCCGTTTGGATCCCCCCTAATTCAGTCCATTTCTTTATTTCATCTGGTGTAGCATGTGTCTGTATGTCAATTACGTCAAGAGTAGGATCTTTAACTGTCATGCAATGTGTCGGGACCATTGTCTTTGTCACGTCGGGGATTTGAGTTTGAGCAGTCTGTTTAGCTGTTCTGTCGGCTAGATCATTGCCTTGAGAAATGATATCAGTAACCTTCGTATGAGCCTTACATTTCATGATTGATATTGCAGTGGGTAAATGTATTGCATCTAATAAGGCATGAATGAGGGGTCCGTGCTGAATGTGGGCACCGTGGGAAGTTAAATAACCTCTCTCTCGCCACAGCACGCCGAAGTCGTGTACAACTCCGAATGCATAACGTGAGTCAGTGTATATGTTGACTTTTTTATTCGTGGCTTGAATACAGGCTTGTGTCAGAGCGATGAGCTCTGCTGCTTGAGCTGACAAAGTATTTATACGATTAGTTTCAATGACTTCAGTATCTGTTGTGACTGCGTAAGCGGCCACTAACTCTCCTGTACTTGTTCTCATGCACGAACCGTCTACATACAATGTCAGGTCTGGGTCTGATAATGGGACATCGGTTAAGTCTTGTCTGGGTTTCGTTGTTATCGTAATAACTTCAATACAGTCATGGGCTAGTGGGTCTGTTCCTATTACAGGTAGAAGTGTGGCAGGATTCAATGTGTTACAGCGTCTGATTTCTATATGTGGCTGAAACAATGTAAGCTCATATCCTGTAAGTCTGGCTATGGTCAAGTGTTGTGTTTGCGTTCTATTCACAAGAACCTCTACTGCGTGTGGTACTTGAACTGTCAATGGATGTCCCAACACTATAGCATCGCTTTGTCTGATTGCCAAAGCTGTCGCTGCTACTGATTTCAGGCAGGCAGGTAAAGCCTGAGCTACGGGATCTAATGTACTAGAAAAATAAGCACATGGTTTGTGTGCTCCTGCTTGTTCCTGTGTGAGTACTGACAAGGCAGCACCTTCGCGTTCTGTAACAAAGAGTGTAAACTGTTTTCTGTAACATGGCGTTGCTAAAACGGGTGCTTGACATAAAGCTTTCTTTAAGCTTTCAAAAGCTTGTGTGTGTTCCTGAGTCCAAGGGAGAACAGTCGATGTGGCTGCCTCCTGTGTGGTTAACTGAATGAGTGGTTTTGCTAGGAATGCGTACTGAGGGATCCACTGCCTGCAATATGACGTGAGGCCTATGAAAGCTCGTACTTCCTTTTGTGTCTTGGGTATTGGCATGTTAGCTATTAACTGAATGCGGTCGGGTGTAAGCTGCCTTCCCTCCTTGGACAGCGAGTGTCCAAGGTAAACAACTCGCTGGACACAGAATTGCAGCTTAGAAGGGGACACCTTGTGCCCCTTTTCGGCTAGGAATTGTAAAACTGTCAGCGATGCTTTTTCACATTCAGGTTCGCTTCTTGCGGTGATCAGCAGATCATCGACGTATTGAAGCAGAGCGGTGTTAACTGGCATGTGGATACTGTCAAGTTCTCGTTTCAGTGCTTGGCTATAGATGCTGGGGCTTTCTGTAAATCCTTGAGGTGCGCGTGAGAATTTAAAGCTACGCCCATTTAAACTGAATCCGAACAAATATTGACTTTCCGGATCTATTGGGACGCTGAAAAAGGCATTTTTGAGATCAATTACAGTAAAGAATGTTGCTTCGGAATCAATAGCTGTCAATAATGACGAGATATCTGGGACCACAGGGAATTGTGGCACAATGCATTTGTTTAACTCGCGCAGATCAATAACCAATCGATATACTGGCGGGGCTGTAGGATCTGTTCGTTTAAGAATCGGAATTATCGGTGAATTACATACATTGGAGTCTGTTTCTACAACTACTCCTTGGGCAATTAGCTCGTCAATGATTTGTAGTAAAGCCGCTACAGCATCTGGTGGTAACTTGTATTGTCGCATTCGTGGTAGCACCACTCCTGTCTTGAGTGTGACTCGATATGGTGTAATATTCATGCAACCAACATCAGTAGGGCCTTGTGCCCATAGATGTGTAGGTAGAGTCTGTAGTCGGGGATCCATGTCTCTAGACACATAGTGACCTTTAAAATCACGTAAAAACAACCTTACTCCTTCCGGAGAACAACATATTATGGCTCCTAGGGCTTTCAGAGTTTTAATTCCTAACAGATTCTCTGGGCATGATTTAGTAAGCAATAAATCTGTAGTTCGTGTCAAAGGTCCTATCGTAAGTGGAAGAGGCTGTGATACTTCATTAACAATAGGTTTTCCTGAAAAACCAAGGGAGATATTCTGAGAGCCTGAGAGGGGTGCCCCTGGAACTTCACTACGTTTTATAGTTGTTCGACTTGCCCCTGTATCGAGTAAGAATTTTCTATCTTGACCTAATAATTCACTATGTACATAAGGTCCTTCTTGATCTACAGGAATCTCGAAAAGGGGTAAGTCAACTTCCCTCTCTAGGCTAGTTCATGCGTAACGCTGATACTCAGGATATTCATACTGTGCAGTCTGATACATTTGTCGTGTTGTGGTCTGTGTGGCAGCAGCAGGCAACGGTGGTGCAGCTGGCACAAACTGTATTGGCTGTTGTGCGGCTGGCATGGCCTGGGCATGCTGCATAGCTCCTTGTTCATTCTGATCCTGTCTGAGTGGCCGTGGTCTTTCTTGTGTTTTACCTATGGCGATATTATGTTTTAAAACTGGACAATCGTGTACGTAATGACCTGGCTTCTTACAATAATTGCATGTCCCTTTTACCGGTCCTGCTGAATCGGAATGTGTCATACCCTTTTTATGTCCTTCAGCTGGTACTGTCTGGGCAACTAGCATTTTCATTTTTGTGTCTTTCATGCGTCTGTGTTCATGTTCCTGTTCCTCTTTAATTCTATTGTGATGGTACTGTAACATTTGTAACATTTGTGTTGGAGTGTTACCTTGCCAGGTACTCTCGAATTTTAATACTCTATTCTTTACCGGGGACAGAGCATTTTCTACTAATTTTGTTACAAACAGATGCGGGTATGATTCGCTACTTGCTTTTATGCCACTATTTATACCAAAACATTTTTCAAATCGGGCATAGTAATCACTAGTGTCTTCATCTTGCTTCTGTTTACAGGCTGAAATTGTACCCCAATCTTCCTTTTTCGTAGTTAATAAACGTGGCAGTACCTGTACTAGCAAACCTGGTAGTGCTTTAGTTTTATCCCCGAGTCCTGCTCCTGCAGTTCGGGCCTTTTCTTCCGCTTCTAACACTGACCATTCTATCTTTTGGTCTCCTACCTCCCACTCTTTTTCCTTGAGTTTCTCATAAATGCCAGCAGGCATCAACACCTTTAATATCGTCATAATGTCGGGATAGGTATACTCTCCCATGAGTAACATGTCTTTAATTTCTCGGTGAAAACCCGCTGGGTCTTTGTCATGACTAGGTACTACTTTCTTCATTTCTAACAATTCTATTTTCGATATAGGCGTATATACAAATACACGTTTAAACTGATTGTCCTCGCCTTTTATTGGGTGTACTTCTCGTAAAGGATTCTGTCTATCCAGGTGATACGTCGTTCTCTCCTTGACAGGCAATGAGACATGCTCTGAGCATACAAAAAGAATATACTGCTTTCTAGATACTAGAATTTCTTTAATTAATTTGGTACCTGGACCTCTCCATTTATTCATAAGCAATTCAGTCAATATGTCAGGTAAGGGACCAGGGTCCGAATGCTGACTCTGATATAGTATAATGAGTTGTTGAATCATATAAATCCCAGCTAACCTCTGCTCATCTGGGGTGAGATTCAAAAATGTGCGTACTACTGTCTCATCACTATATTTTCCGGGACTGTCCACCCAATGAACAGCTGCCCTCGCTAAATCTTGTTCGTCCATAGAATCGGGAAAATGATAACCCCTTCGTTCTCGGAGTAGTTTGTCGGCGGTTTGGAACGAATGCTCGTTAGACCTTATGTTAATTATAGGTATTTGGAAATTCCTGTCATTATCTGGACATATTGGACGTATTGGGTCAGTATGACATCTAGTCTGATTCCTATTACAAGATCTTCCTCTACCTACATAGGCTATGGTGTCTGACTGTCCGGCGGGCAGTCCTGACCCTTCTTCCTCGCTTTGCTCGAACTCGTCTGTCTCTAATCTCTCTTCGTGTAGGCGTTCTATTTCTTTACGGATCTTTCGGCACATGGCTATTATACAATTTTGCTTATCGTGTCTCCCTTCTGATATATTCTGGCTCCATTTTGTAAGAATTTTCATTGCTTCCGGATCTACCCCCGGTCGGTCTTGATTTCTGATCATACAGTTTATGAGGAAACGCAACAGTTCCCCCTGTATCTCTACTTTCTGGTATTCCATAGCTCTGTTAATACATTCTGGATCTCGCCCTGTTTGAACAAAATGATATATTTTATCTAGATGCGCAGTCATTCCTGGTAGCTTCGCTAAATACCCTGCGGCTCGTCTGATACGTAATGATGCCAGGATCATTTCGTCCTCTTTACCGAGCACCGGGTCATATCTACAATCTATAAGAAGTTCCTTAAGCGTACGATCACTTACGAATTTGGGTGTACGTGAATGCGCTGACTCTTGGAAAATAAGTTTATTTATTCTAGGTGGCGTAGAAAAAATATTGGTAGCACCTCCCGTGGCCCCGTCTGGGGCGTCGGGTGTGAAAGGATTCGTCGAACGTGACACAGCAACTATAGGTGTGGACTCAGCTATAGAAGTACTTGTAGGAACAGATGCAGAAACAGATGTGCTTGCCGGAACTTGTGACTCGATTTGTTGCTGCAGGGATACGGGTGCTGGATCTTGGCGTTGGACCTCCCTGGTATGCGGTCTGCGTGGGGCGGAATTAGCATACTCGGGAGCTGCGTCATCTAAATATGAGGAAAGAAAAACATCTTCTGCGGTTCTAGGATGCCCCTTAGGATGTACCTTTATTGGGAATAATGGGGGTGGCAAGTCTTTCGGTATCTCTGGAGTAGCCTTAGGTAATCCTTCGGCCAGAAGGGGATACATACCATTCATAAGGGCATTCCTTTGTCTGTCTACTTGTTCTGATTTCACTCGGATACCTTCCTCAATTAATAGATTCTCTCGAACTTTATTGGAATTCTCTTTACTCTTCTCTTCCTGTCTACGTGCTTTTTCTGTTCGTCTATGTGATTCTTTACGCCATAATTCAACGGCGTCTTTCTGTGACTGTCTGACTTTTCTTTTCCATAACTCTTCCTCGACTTTCATGATGCACTCTGCATCCCAGGTTCCCGCTGTGGGCCACCTCTGACTTTCCGGCAATCCCTTGGTATAATCTACCCATAAATCAAGAAATAATATGGCATCTAAGCCATGCTTCTGATACATAAAGTGCCCTGGAGTATCCCTAGGAGGAATAGGGACGGCTTCTTCAAGTACCCCTTTCCTAGTAGTGATCTGTCTTAATTTCGAAAAGAGCGGCATATTGACAACTGATCCGATACTTAATTTTGAACACACTTAATACAAAGAGCACACTAATGAACAACCATTCATGCCACAATATGCAAGACGTTTAACACATTTAACATTAAAACATTAAACCTTTAACTGAAACAACACTGATGATCGTCTGCATAACTAAATCACCATGCTTAATTCTTGACACTTACTAGATACTTCGGAATACTTGATATACTGCTAAACAGTACAGATACACTGCTAAAACAGTGCAGACCGGATTTGTGTACCCAAACCCGTCTTGACCGGCACAACCTATGTGCACGTCAGAAATGCCTCCCCAGAAATGGTACTCACCGGGTAGCTTCGGAAACGGAAGGCCTCAGTAACTTGAACTTGAACCGGACTGGACTCGACTCGACTCGTCGGGAACTGGGCTAGACTTCGAACTGGTGGGTCTCGATATACCTCGGATCTTGCTCTCTCAGCTAGGCTCTGGTCGGGATACTTCGCACTTCTCACCGCCTCGTCTGGGTGTTGATCGTAGTCTCAGTTGCCCCCGCTTGACCGGAGGGAGATACAGGAAATCCTGCTGGTACGCGTTATTGTCCGTCCAGCTGTGGCAGGAGACCGGGCCTGCAACGCACCGCCGGCGCGTGAGATGAGAAAGTGTCCCTGTTCGGGCGCCATCATGTGGTAAATAAAAATTCCTTTACCGGGACTGAATTTGATACATAATCATAATAAAATAGCTCAGTAAAATGAGAGGCAGAATCCGTGATATTAGAGTTTCGGAATGGGCTTTATTCCAATAAACGATTATAATCGGATGCTTCGAGTTCCATCACCACGGGGGTTCAGGAAGTGAAGTACATACTTTATTGACAAGAAGTAACTTTTATAGTACATACGTTATAATGAAGCAAATACAGTAGGCGTAATAATTGATAAGGAACTTGACGTGGTACCTGCGTAACCGAAAATGGGTGTTTACAAGGAGTAAAAAGACACATGATTGGTTATGATATCATGCATAGGTGGATCTATAAGATAATACTTGACATAGATGCGCGCGCAGCAGCATGACGTGTAATTGACGTGTAACTAGGGGGTGAAGGGAACTTGACGTTAGCTCTACATGTGGAGACGAAAAGTCTGGGGGTCAGATCAACCTAATCCCAAATCATATCTAACATCCTATGTTTAAAGAACTATGTTATCCATAAAGAAGGACTCTCGGACTGAATCTATTCTATACTGACTGTGCGTGTGTATACAAGCGTCTAAGTGTCTACACTGAATGCGAGGGGGTAGGAATATTCCATGGTGACAGGGCTATGAATTACTTGCATGAGGGCAGAGAAGCCGGGCCTCTTACTTGGTAACTGGAAGAATGTTTACTTAAGCTACTAGGCAGGAATGCATCGGCTGAGGGGGAAGCAGATAATTCGAAGGTGAAATACAGCTCTTGGCAGAGAATAGGCTGATGTCAGGCTTCGTGGGCCGCGCAGAGAATGAGACAGAGTTCATGGTCACAGATGCAGGCTCAGACTGGAGCTTTCAGAGGCAGAAGGCAAAAGGAGTTTGATGACAGAATCAGGGCCTACTTGCCTTGGACTGTAAAATGGCATAAGTGAACCATATAAAGCCGGTGGCCTTTCATATTTAGGAATGGAATATCCGACATATTCATGGCGGATCTGACAGAGGACATGTTGACGGTGGACGCACATATATTTGCGTCTTCATAACTGGAACTGGAGGGAACATACATGTACTTGTGACATGCACATAGAACCGTTGGGGTCCAAGATAGGGGACATAACTGACCAGGAAAATCCACATTTCCACAGTGCAGTGAAAAAGTCTACTGAAATAACAGCTGAAGATTTGAATGATTCGTTGAAAGTTCTTCAAAAGAAGGATACAGATTCACAGGCAATTGATGTAGCCAGGTTGCGCATAGAATTGGAGGAGCTTATTGCAAGAACAATTTCTACAGAAATATTGAAAAACCATCATGATGGAGAGTTGTTATTTATGTGCAAGAGTATCACCTGGAGGGCTAAGAGTACACATGACAGGTTAAAAGCAATAGCGAGTGAGCAAGGAGTTGACATGGATAAGGTGAAAGCTTTGCAGAAGCCTTACAGGGTGTATTTTACCGACAAAGACATTGAGAATCTAAATGGTGCTGGTAGAACAGGGCAGATTAAGGAAATGATTGCCTTATTGCGAAAATGGGGTGATGTGGAAAAATGGAAGGATAGATGGTACAAGAAAAGGGAAGATTCAGTGGACAGGACTTACTCAGCTTTTCCTATGAGAGAAAAAGAGAAAACAGTGGATGCTTATCCTATGAGAGAGATTCCTGGAGGAGGATATGTACATGTCCCATGGACAAGACAGGATATTTTATCATTTACGAATGATTTTCCTCGACTGAGAGAAAAGCCCGTCGAGTGGTATAGGCAGGTAGACAGGTTTGTGAAATTGTCAAAAGTGCTGTGGATTGACCTGAATAGTCTGTTTGATATAATTGTTCCAGCAGACTTGTGGGCAGAGTGTAAGATAGTTGTAGATTGGCCTGCTAAGGAGTACCTAAGAGATCCGAAAACGGGAGCACCAGACCCAGTGGTTATGAGGAAGTACGAGCAGGTAATTGTGTTCCTGAAAAATAAGGTACCTCCGAAAGAGACAGACTGGGTTAAGATAGATCGAACACATCAGGAAGCAAAAGAATCAGTTCATGCTTTTTATGAAAGGCTGATACTGGCTTTTAAACAGTTCAGTGGAGATGAACACCTGGGTGATAAGGATTTGAGTCATTTTGTATACAGGTTTATATATGGCCTGAGACCTGAAATCAGTGAAAGGATACGTGAGCACACAGTTGATTGGCAGAGTAAAAAGATTGATGAAATCTTGAGACATGCAAAGTACTTCAGTGATGAGATTGAGGCAAAACAGAGAAAGCTGAAAGAGAAAGCAATGTGGGCACAGGTGAAGGTTGCTGAAAGACAAGAAGCACAGATGGTGGAACAAGCAAATAATCCAGGAAATAGACCCAGATATGCAGGAAAAGGGAAGGGGAATCTAGAAGAAGCAAAGAAAAAGTTCCCTTGTCACAACTGTGGACAATTGGGGCATTGGAGATCCGAGTGTACCAATCCACCATTAGTGAGTAATGAGAATAAATCCTTGAATCAACAGGTGCAGAACGAGGGGTGTAATCATCAGCAACAACAGCAGAAGGTTGTCAGACAGCAGAGCCAAGAGCCAAAACCGCCCTTGCCGCAGAATAGAGGGTCCCAAAAGTATAACCAGAACTCAGGATTCTACAATGATGAGCAGGTAAACAAACCGAGACGTTCTAACCTGGTACAGCAGTACTGGTTAAAGAATGAGGGGAGTGAGTCTGAAGAGAGGAGGAAGAGTGCATACTTGGTGCAACTCTAGAAATAGCCCAGGCAGGACCATTTGTAGATGGGAAAATAAATGGGGAAAGTGTTACTTTTTTGGTAGACACAGGAGCGACGAGATCAACTGTCAGGTCAGCAGATATAAAAAATCTTCCTCTCTCGGACGAAGCAATCCAAGTGGTTGGTGTAGCCAATACACAGATTAAGACTCGATTTACCGAACCAGTAAGGGTAAGAATAGGGAAATTTTCAGACATGCACAGGTTTGTAGTCTGTGACACTAGTCCAGTGAACTTGTTAGGTAGGGACTTATTGTGTAAGATGAATTGCACAATTTTCCGTACTCCGGATGGAATAGCTTTTGAGACACCAGATGAGGATGTTTTGTACAGGATGACTCTAGACAATAGAGAGAGTGAGATTGTTGGTACATATGCTGTGTTTAATCCAGATGATTTGCCTCAGGAGTTGAGACACACAGTAAAAACAGCGGTTTGGGATTTTACTGGAGAAGATGTGGGATTGATGAATAATGTAGATCCAGTGCAGATTTCAGTAAAAGAGGGAATTGTTTATCCTAATATCCCACAGTACAGATTGACACCAGAGATAATTGAGGGAATAACCCCTATAATTGACAAGATGATTCAACAGGGTGTTTTGAGAGAGTTACTGAGTAGCCCGTGTAATTCACCGATAATGGGGCTGAAGAAACCTAATGGAAAGTTCAGGATTGTACAGGATTTGAGAAAAGTTAACAAAATTGTGGTGGCATGTTGTCCCATTGTGCCAAATCCGTCAGTGATTTTGTATCAGATTCCTCATGATGCTGAATGGTACACGGTGATTGATTTGTGTCATGCTTTCTTTTCAATTCCATTGCATCATGATAGCCAGCCGATTTTTGCATTTCGGTTTGGACAGCGTATTTTGGCATGGTGTCGTATCCCACAGGGGTATACAGAGAGTCCTTCGATATTCAATCAGTTGTTGAAGAAATCATTGGAGAGTTTGATCATGCCTGAAAGCTCAGTACTAGTGCAGTATATCGATGACCTACTTGTGGCATCAAAGACACGTGAAGCTTGTGAAGTAGATACCATAGCTTTACTGAATCATCTGGCAGATGGAGGGTTAAAGGTATCTCCAGCCAAATTGCAATTTTGCAAGAAAGAGGTGCATTATCTTGGACACAATATTGAAAAGGGTCTGAGAAAGGCGACCGATGACAGGATCAAAATTATCAGAGGAATGAGAGCCCCAATGACCCAGAGAGAAGTGAGGATGTTTCTGGGGATGGTGGGTTATTGTCGTCAGTGGATAAGTAATTTCTCCCTGATAGCAAAGCCACTGATTAAATTGACTAAAAGTGAGGTGAGAGACCCATTGGAATTGGATGCAGAACAAATGGCAGCATTTGAAGAGTTGAAGAGCAGAATGTGTGAAGCTCCTGCTTTGGGAATGCCAGACTATGAGAAGGAGTTTGAGTTGTACTGTAGTGAGAGAAATGGTTGTGCACTTTCCGTGTTAATTCAGAAACATGGACAACTGAGAAGTCCAATTGCGTACTTCTCATCAACACTTGATCCCGTAGCTGTGGGTTTGCCAGGTTGCCTGAAAGCAGTAGCTGCTACATGCAGAAGCTTGGAACAGAGTGAGGGTATAATAATGGGATATCCTGTACGGGTATTCGTACCTCATGATGTGGCAATTCTTTTGACAAGAAGCAGGACTCAATATATGTCACACAGTCGGTTGACTAAATATGAGAAAATCATTCTGGGAGCATCAAATGTGACTCTTGAGAGATGTGTAAATGTGAATCCAGCAACTTTGTTGCCAGATGCTGAAAATGTGAATGTGGGAGATGATGTTGATCATAATTGTTTGGATGAGCTTGACTACTGCACAAAACCCAGACCAGACATAAGAGATTTGCCATTACCTGAGAGTGATCATGTGCTGTTTGTGGATGGATCATGTCTGAGAACTGATGATGGTGTGCTGAGTGCAGCATATGCGGTGTGCAAGGTTTCAGAAGTTATGGAAGCTTCGTCTTTGAAAGGAGTAAGATCTGCTCAAGTGGCTGAATTGGTGGCATTGACGAAAGCTTGCAAGATTGGGAAGAATTTGAGAGTGACTGTGATGACTGATAGTCAGTATGGATTTGGAGTGGTTCATGATTTTGGCCAACTTTGGCTTCAGAGAGGTTTCTTGACTTCGAGTGGGACTCCAATAAAGAATGCTGAAGTGATTGGGAAGTTGCTTGAGGCAATACAGCTGCCTAAAGAACTAGCAGTTGTAAAATGTGCATGGACAAGGAGATGATTTTGTTACTCTTGGTAATCGTTTTGCCAATGACATAGCACAGTATTGTGCAAAGAACAATCATTCGATTAATTGGGGACGAAAAAGGGAGATGTCTTTTTGTTCTGTGATGTTTACTAATGTCCTAGAAACGTGGGATGAAGTGAAACAGTTGCAGGATGAAGCAGGAGATGAGGAAATGAGAGATTGGATCAAGGCAGGTTGTGCCCCAAGAGAGACAGATCATGTTTGGATCTATAGAGATGGAAGACCAGTTATGCCAAATTCAATGCTATCTACGATGGCAAGAATGTATCATGGCCAGGGACATCTGGGGAGGGACGCAATGATTAGGTCCTTTAAACAAACCTGGTACAATGCAAAGTTCAGGCTGATTGCAGAGAGCATCTGTCAAAGATGTTTGATTTGTCAGCAGTTCAATACTGGAAAGAAGACAGTGGTGAGCCTAGGAACAATAGGCAGAGAAGGAGGTCCTTTTACCAGAATGCAAATAGATTTCATTGAAATGCCCCAAGTGAACAGATTGAGGTATGTTCTAGTGGTAGTCTGTTTGTTCTCAAGATGGGTGGAGGCCTATCCGACTAGGAGGAATGATGGAATAACAGTGGCGAAATTACTGTTAAGAGAGTTGATTCCTAGGTACGGGTTCCCAGTGACAATTGAGTCAGACAGAGGTGGACACTTCTACAATGAGCTCATGGGTTTAATTTGTGAAGCATTGAGCATACAGCAGAAGCTACATTGTGCATACAGACCAGAGGCTTCTGGTGTTGTTGAACAGATGAACGGCACAATCAAAAACCGAATTGGTAAGATGTGTTTAGCCACTGGAATGAAATGGCCTGATGTCTTGCCTCTAGTGCTAATGACTATTAGGTCTACTCCAGATAGAACCACAGGGTTGAGTCCACATGAAATATTGATGGGACGTGCGATGAGACATGCTTTCGTGCCTGTCAACAAGTTGATGACAATAACTGATGACATGATTTTGGATTACTGTAAAGGCCTGGCTGACGCAGTTCATTCTGTGTTTCACCAGGTTGGAGAAGACGCCACCACACTTGAGAAGAAGCAAGCCCATGATCTGAGTCCAGGGGACTGGGTGAGGATTAAGGTGCACAGAAGAAGAAATTGCTTGGTTCCAAGGTGGGGAAGGCCAAGACAAGTTATTCTGACTACGACAACTGCAGTGAAGTGTGCTGGTGTAAAGAACTGGGTTCATGCAAGTCATACTCTGAGAGTTCCAAATCCAAAGGATGGGACTGGTAAAGAGTATTTTGAAGAGTCAGATTCCAGTGATGATGCGGAAATTGAACCAGTGAGAAGAAAAAAGAATCCTGAAAGGGGGGAAGGAGAAAGAGAGTCAGGTGATTCTTTTTTCTTTCCGAGAGAGACATTGAGAGCCTCAGAGGAGAGATCGGATTCTGTAAGAGTGCCTGAAGTTCCAACAAGCAGTGGAGAAGAAAGAAGAGAAAAGAGCGATTCCACAGAGACTACACCTGAATCAGATAAAGAGGTTGAAAATTCACCTGAGATTACTTCTGAAGAAGCAGGGTCAGAAGAAGTTAGAGAGGGACAGATTGCGGAAGACCCCCGAGGAGGTGTAGGGAACATTCCTGATAAGCTAGGTGAAGGGACAAGTAGACAGCAAGAAGATTGCGTGTCGGAGACCCGAGGAGGGACAGTAGCAGGGAAATCTCAATCGGTGGGGAAGAAGTCTGTGGAGCAAAAGAGAATTGTTGAAGAACAAGAGGCAAATGAAACAGAATCAGATGAAAGTGAGAATGAGAAATCAGAGGGTCGAGTTCTGAGAAAGAGAACTTGGATCGGAGAAAGAAATAATAAAGAAGTGAGACCAAAAAGGGTTGTTAGAGGAGATCTTTGGCCTAACAGAATAAAGAGACTGAGGTATAGACTGACACGAGCAAATTCATCTAAAGATGAACAGGTGAACGAGGTGTCGAGTCAGAATCAAGCAAAGGGGGATAAACAAAAGGTCTCAAAAGAACCAGAGGAGATCAAGAGAATCAGAAAACCTAACCAGAAGTATAGGTCACCGGAATGGACGTACGTGGCACTGTCTGAAGGTGAAGAGGCAGAGAGTCAAGGAAATCCAGAGGGGACCGTACGAGAAGTGGTTGAGGAGGAGAAAACTGTTGGAATCCTGAAAGTTATCCTGACTGACATTGGAGAAGAGTCAGATGCTCAGGATGTTGTTGAAGATCTGATACAATTTGATGTTGCTGAAGAAGAAGTGAAAAGTGATGAAAATCCAAATTGAGTGAACTAAAGGAGTCACTTGGAGAAAAGTGAAAAGAAGAGAGTATGAAATTAGCTGTTTGAAATAATATAGGGATCTACAATTTTAGTAGTGGAGTAGAAGAGGCTAAGTCAAAAGACACTGCCAAAGTAGTAAAATGGCTAACACAGAGAATAATCAAAGTAGATGTGCCTTCTTGAAAAGATGGTGTAGAATGTGCTGCTGCTGTACTGGATTATTAATGCTGTTATGGGGTGTGCTAGCTTTACTAGTTACTTTTAGGGTTACGATAAACACTTTTGGAATACATGCTGAAAATGTGACTAACATAGAGAAGAATTCACAGAAAGTAGTTCCGACTAGAATTAGCAACATTTACATACATAAAGATAGGTCAATTAATGATTTTTCTAGCAATGTTTAGGCCTCGGCTAGCGTTGCAGCGCATGCGCTGCTCGCTTTGCGAGGCATGCAGTATACACTATAGTGGGGAAGCTTCGAGGAAGCTCCGCCCACTCTCTGCCCATGTTTTCTATTGGCTTATTTCCTAAATACAGCGTCATTTGTATCCTGCCACGGCTACCGGCCCCTTTACTCAGGTACTATTTTGTTCCCCTACCTCCCCTCCCTCCGTCCATCCTTCTTGGCCCCTCCCATCCGCACTCCCATTCTGCTCTTTCGTCCGCAGTCCGCTCTGTCAGGCTCTCTGTACCCAGGCTCTCTTTTCCCGTCAGTCCTTCTCGGCCCCTCCCACCCGCACTCCCATTCTGCCCTTTCTCCACCGCATTCTTTGTCAGGCTCTCCGTACTGAGGCTCCCTTACCCCGTCCATCCACCTCGGCCCCTCCCACCTGCACTCCCATGCAGTCCGCTCTGTCAGGCTCCCGTACTGAGGCTCTGCTTCAAAATAATATTTAACAAAGGCTGACAAAGAATAATAGTGTGAGGCCCACTGAAGTATATTCGTTTTGGTACTTTTGCAGCCGTTTGTTGGAAGACAAACGGCAGAAGGTCATTGCTCTTTAATTTATTTCAGTTGACTTGAACAGATTGACGAATCTGCGGTACTTGGAGCCGTGGTATATCGTAAGTGGCTAACGGGCCATTTTTTTCCAGGAAACTGTTAAAGAGTGACTTCCAGCAATGGACTGTGCAGTTCTTCACTTCCGGTGATAGACTGTGCAGTTCTTGGGTAATCGCTGCGGCGGGCCGGGCCCTTCTTTCATCCAGGCGGCGCAATGTACATAGCAGGGCCATAGAAGAGCGCTATGAAGCACCCGGAGGTGGTGCCGGCTGATGCACCCGAAGGCCGCTACGCCTGCAACATCTTCCTCGTACTTGGCACTGTACAGCTCAGTGCATGTAAATGAAATCCGACACGGAATGCAAAGTACGAAGAACGTTATTAATTTCTCTGTGGAAAAACAGCCTTCTGGCAGGCGCCCTTTCGAGTGCCATTATTGGGAGGATTGGACCAGCATCGTCACCTTTGTTCCTTTCTCACTGTGAATTATCTCCTGTCCCCCTGTTCCTTTCACCCAATTAAAGTTTTCATTGACAGATGAAAAATGGCAGAAAATATATATGGGTGGGCAAATATAGCGATTAGGACGCAAGTACTGCTTATGCTTTTCTGGTGAAAATGTTACCATCTCGGAATGATATGAAATTTAACAACAAACAGCTAGTATTTCCAGTCGCTTACTAGTATGTTTCGCATAATTCCGGTTTGCAAACAGAGGTGGCGTACATGGTCTGCACCTCATGACGGCCGCATGCAGAAAAAGGTTGAACACCGTCTTCCAAGCGCAGGGAAAGAGTTTGGCTGCCAGAAATCCAGCCCACAGTCGGAAAGCACATACACATCGGGGCTGAGAAATCAGCATAAATACGAGGACACAGCACCGTACGAACACATCAGCACTCCGGCCTACAAATGGGGGCGGCCTGTCTGTGGTGATATGGTTGGGAACTTGGCGCACACAGGCCAGCTTCTCAGCTGTAACCTATGTAGCACAAACAGTGTCGGTGTTGGGGACGCGAGCCTGGTCCTGCGAGTTACAAACATGACAGACTTTAGGCACTATCTTTGGGTGTCTCTGGGGCACGCTCGTCAGGTTCTATCAGTAAAACTGCACACACACTCTGCACCCTGACCTCGGAGGTACGTGGGCACACAGAAGGGAAGTCGATGAAGCGCACACGTCAGGCAGCCTGTGTTCCTATGTACAGTGGTCTATGCGGAGCACAGGGCAGTCTATATGCAGGGTCTATGGGATGCACGGTGCAGTCTATATAAGAGGTCAATGTGGAGAACGGTGCAGTCTACATAAGGGGTCTATGGGGAGCATGGTGCAGAATGTCTGTTGGGCTTCGGTGGCACACATACAGAGTAGCCCGCCCATGTAGGTGTGCTACACACATAGCTTAGAACCTTCGCAACTCCTGAGGCGGAAAGCCGGGAGATAGGCTCTAAACTGTTTTAAAATTGTTGTGTTACTTGTGTTTACTCTGCTGATTTTAATAGCACTACTCACTTGGCCTCACTGGACTCGGTCCAAAAGCACTTTGCACAGCTGCCCTCGCGCTGCCAGCGGACGCCCAAATCCACCTCAGCGCCTTTGCCGGCGTGCCAATAGGCCACGCCCCCTTGGAGGCCACGCCCCCTCCCCTAATACAGGTACATAACCGCTGATTGCAAGCGCCGCCTGTCAGAACCTTCGCAACTCCTGAGGCGGAAAGCCGGGAGATAGGCTCTAAACTGTTTTAAAATTGTTGTGTTACTTGTGTTTACTCTGCTGATCTTAATAGCACTACTCACTTGGCCTCACTGGACTCGGTCCAAAAGCACTTTGCACAACAGCTGCCCTCGCGCTGCCAGCGGACGCCCAAATCCACCTCAGCGCCATTGCCGGTGTGCCGATTGGCCACGCCCCCTTGGAGGCCACGCCCCCTCCCCTAATACAGGTACATAACCGCTGAGTGCAAGCGCCGCCTGTCAGAACCTTCGCAACTCCTGAGGCGGAAAGCCGGGAGATAGGCTCTAAACTGTTTTAAAATTGTTGTGTTACTTGTGTTTACTCTGCTGATCTTAATAGCACTACTCACTTGGCCTCACTGGACTCGGTCCAAAAGCACTTTGCACAGCTGCCCTCGCGCTGCCAGCGGACGCCCAAATCCACCTCAGCGCCATTGCCGGCGTGCCGATTGGCCACGCCCCCTTGGAGGCCACGCCCCCTCCCCTAATACAGGTACATAACCGCTGAGTGCAAGCGCCGCCTGTCAGAACCTTCGCAACTCCTGAGGCGGAAAGCCGGGAGATAGGCTCTAAACTGTTTTAAAATTGTTGTGTTACTTGTGTTTACTCTGCTGATCTTAATAGCACTACTCACTTGGCCTCACTGGACTCGGTCCAAAAGCACTTTGCACAGCTGCCCTCGCGCTGCCAGCGGACGCCCAAATCCACCTCAGCGCCATTGCCGGCGTGCCGATTGGCCACGCCCCCTTGGAGGCCACGCCCCCTCCCCTATCAGCGGAGCCCAGGCACGATAACTTTCCCCGTTCGCCATTGCCGGCGAGGTAAGAGGCCACGCCCACTTAGAGGACACGCCCCCCGCCCCCATTCTGGCTAGAAATTATGTGCATCCATCGTACGCGCAGCGGACGGGCACAGCGGGTGCGCCGTTTGCGCGCCGAAGGCGCGCCTAAGGCAAGCCCGTCTTCGCCCGTCCTCGCCAAGACCTCGCCTCTCGCCAGACCCCCTGCTCAATCACTATACGTATACGATAACAACCTACTCTGGTCACTTAACCCCGGCACCAGATGTCACAATCTAGAAGGATGTATGGGACGAACAGCTCTTCAATGTAAAAGCTGCAATCTGACTATACCCGAGCCACGGCCAATCAGCCGCAAAACGACCAGTAGGAGCCAAGCTTCGCTCACCATCTCTCAGCTCAACGTCAGATCCCTGGTCAAACATCATGCGGAGGTAAGAACGCTCTTATTAGATGAAAACCCAGACATTATGTTTCTCTGTGAAACCTGGCTAAAAGACGACATAACTAGCATCCCTAATTTAGCACTACCGGACGGGTTCTCTATGACCACCATCAATAGGGACTCAAGAGGAGGTGGTATCGCCGCCATTTATAGATCTTCCTTCACCTGTTCCTTTCAATCAGAAAGCATCACGGGCAGTGAATGCGCACGCTTTAAAATATCTACGAGCCCTCACTTCTCCCTTTCAGGCCTGTTTATCTATAGACCCCCGGGACCTTCTTTGAAATTCATAGAAGAGCTCCTTGAGACATCCCTGGCACTGATCACGAGCTCGGCCAATTTTACTATCCTAGGGGATCTTAATCTCCACCTTGACGACACCGGTGATGCTAATATCCGCAACTTCTTAACGGACTTAGCAGCCTTGCAGCTGACCCCTCTTGTTCTAACTCCCACCCATATAGCTGGTCATCTTCTCGACCCTGTGTTCACTAATATCCCAGCAGCCACAGCCGAGGATCCCAAACCTATGGCCTGGACTGACCACTCGCTGGTCACGTTCTCTATCCCGAGTAGTTCCCCTCCCGAAACAAAGGCACCCACCGCGTGCCTAAAACGGCCCTGGCATAAACTCCAACATCTTAACCTTGCTGACAGCCTAGGTGAGCTTAACCTTGGAGGGCATCAACGACATTGAAACGTCGTGTGTGGCCTTCCAGGACTGGCTCACCAAGGGACTGGATGCTGCAATACCGGCCAAGTGGACCAAAGGTCGTAACACCCCCTCCAACCCTTGGTATGATGAGAACCTGAAAACATTGAGGAAAGCATGTAAAAAAGCAGAACGTCACTGGAGGAAGGACTACAAGCGGGAGGAAAAAACGCATACCTGGTCCTGCTTAAAGCATATCACAAAGCCATTCGCTTGGCTCGCGCAGCCTTTTTCGCCAACGAGATTAAAACAAGCCCCAACCCCACGAAAACAATCTTTAAAATCGTCCAAAAAATGCAACATGGAGACAAGCCGGCCTCTCACATCACTTCCACTCAGCAATGTGAAGATCTAGCCACCTTCTTCACTGAAAAAGTGAAGAAGATTTACGATTCCTTCACTCACGACCTGCCAGAGGACTTGAACTCTCCCAACGTCACCTATGAGGGCTCTAAGCTCTCCTGCCTCCCAGCCATCTCGCGTGAGGAAATAACTACAATATGCAAAAAGGTAAAATCCGGCGCCCCCGCAGATCCCATGAAGCCAGCTTACTTTCAGGGAGCCCTGGAATTCTTTCTTCCACCTCTGACCTTACTCCTTAATCTCTCCTTCGCAACGGCAACGGTACCCATCTGCTGGAAGCAGGCCTGGGTTACACCCATTATAAAGAAGCCCACTCTAGACCCCTCCAAGCCGGAGAACTACCGGCTGGTCTCACTGTTACCTTGGGTGGCGAAATTAGCGGAGGCCCACGCGAACAAAGTGCTTAATGACCATATGGCGAAGAATAACATCCTGGATCCCTCCCAACATGGGTTAAGACCGGGTCACAGCACGGAGTCCGCTCTCCTTACCTCCACAGAACACCTACGGAAAATCATGGACACCGGCAAAAGCGCCGCGCTGATACTGCTAGATCTCAGCGCGGCCTTTGATACGGTCTCCCATGCCATTCTACTCAAACGACTAGAAAACGCAGGGATCATAGACTCAGCACTAGAATTGTTCCGTTCGTTTCTCACGAACAGATCCTTCCAGGTATCGGCCCCCCCCTTCATTTCCCAACCCCAAGATATAGGCCAGGGAGTCCCGCAGGGCTCTGCCCTCAGTCCATCCCTTTTTAATCTTTACATGCAACCTCTGGCGGAAGTTGCTAAAAAATGGGACCTCATAATGGTATCGTACGCCGACGACACACAGCTGGTCATCAGTCTTAATGAGGCTCCCTCTCCCGATGCCACTAGATTCAGGGATGGACTGACCGCCGTCGCCAACTGGATGACAGCCAATTGCCTTCAACTTAATGGAGGTAAAACTGAGGTGTTGCTCATGGGCAAAAATTCCAACATCTGGAGCAACCTTTGGTGGCCCCACTCATTGGGCCCAGCCCCCCCCCGCCTAAAAATCTGGCAAAAAACCTGGGAGTCTGGCTGGACTCGACACTCAGCTTCCAGGCTCACACTAAAAAAGTTGCCGCGACCTGCATTGGACTACTGAGAAGCCTTCATCCCATCTTAGGCTTCTTCGATTCCAAAACGAGACAACTCATCGTACAATCGACCATCTTATCCAGGCTGGACTACGCGAGTGTCCTGCTATTAGGAGCTAACAAAGCGGAGATCAAGAGATTCCAACGAATTCAGAATTCCGCCGCCAGGGCTATAGTAGGTCTGCCGAGAAGGTGCTCCGCGAGAGCCACCATCCAAAGACTACACTGGCTACCGGTAGAAGCCCGTATCCATTTTAAGGCCCTTATCTTTGCCTATAAAATTCTGAGTGCTGAGGGACCAGAGCTCCTTCGCCCGTTGCTAACGCCCCACAATCCCCAACGCAACCTCCGCTCCAAAGGGCAACACCTAGTACTGGTCCCCCACACGAAGTACTGTCGCATAGGAGGACGCTCCTTCAGATTGCTAGGGGCCAAATTATGGAACTCCCTCCCCCTCCACATCCGCTGTATTGACAACCTACTGGCTTTCCGCAAAGCTATCAAAACTCTTCTCTTCCCCCCCATGTAGGTTCTCTCCCTTCTTTTTTTTCTCCCAGTTGGTTACGATGGTTCTAGCGCCGGGACGCCCCGTTGCCAGGGCAGCTGTTGCGCTTTACAAAACTGCTAACATAACATAACATAACATAGCTAGTTGATTGTTCCAGCGTGCTGTCAAAGCCCCACAGTCTCTGGTGTGCATGCAGAAGTATTTCAAACATGCTCACTAACACAACAGTATTTTTATTCTCCTCATTTAGTCGAAATTACGTCACGGTTTCCTGGGTAGCGCGCCCTCTATCCTGCCCGCCGAGTCTGCTCCTCCTTTCACCCCTTTGACACCGCGGCCTGTTGGCTGCTGCTGCGGGTCCCACGGGCTGGCAGTAGAGGCCCCTCCGGGCCGGTACCGGGCAGGAGGAGAGCCTCAGTTTCTTCACGCTGCTGTTGTGGCTTGTGCTGCAGATCATGATGGTGCGTGAACTGTCCTTCCGTTTGCTACTGCCCCACAGTACCAGGTGCTTTTGCGGCTTCGCTTCAGGACCTGCCGTGGTTTTTTAAATTGTAACTGTTTATTCTTGTGCTGCTCTGAATGTGTCCACACTCGGAGATGCCTTGACACTTTCAGGCCTGCACTACCCTCTATATACCTCGCCCCTCTGACCCACCTCCCCCAAACACACACACAGAAGGGGTAACCGCTGCGGCGGGCCGGGCCCTTCTTTCATCCAGGCGGCGCAATGTACATAGCCGGGCCATAGAAGAGCGCTATGAAGCACCCGGTGGTGGCGCCGGATGCTGCACCCGCAGGCCACTACGCCTGCAACATCTTCCGCCACGACGAGAAAGCGCGATATCAAAAGCGTGACCGACACCTCATTCCCATTATCGCCGCCGCTCGCGGCAAATCCAATTGAAATTGCCGACCACTAGTGCATTCAGTTACTGACCGTCACCCAGCTATGCAGCGGCTCGGGGCTACCACGACAGACTCCTGTCACACTGAACAGCCACCAACCGATTCTGGACCAAGGAGGCAGGTGGCAAACCGAAATGATTGTCACCTGCGGGGGTTCAGTGGCTCGCTGCCTGAGGAGACTGGCTGCTGCCTTGAATGCAGTCTGGTAGCTGAAAGGAAAATAAACGGACATGGTAAGTGCACACCTTATTAGTAAAATGTTTGAAGGCTGCAATAAAAAGAGCAGATTTCGGTAACAGAACTGGAGCTGATTTTGTGTACTGCTCTCTACTGGGGAAGGGGGTGGGGTGTGGTGATGCTGGACCTCTGCTTGTGTGTGAGGGTCCTGGCGGGGCCTACCTGTGCAGCCTCCCATGGAAAGTACTTCGTACCTTTTCACATGCTCTTGCCGCATCCATGAGGTGTCCCACTGTGCACGGAGCAAGCCGCACCTCCCGGGGCCATGCAGGCACCACTGCCCCCTTGCATCTCGAGTGTGCCCCACATGTGGATGTAAGAGCCTTGCTCATCCACTGGGCGCACACCGGAACCCTATGGTTGTCCAGAATTTCTCCACTGACAATCCTGACCCCCAATTACAAAGGCCGCCCCTCCTGGCCACACGGCAGAAAGGTCTCAAATCATACCATGTCCACTACCCTTTAATACATCTGTTATAATTGTGCGAGTTTGTTCTCGCTAGCCACTTCTCTTTTTCTCATTTGACACTTCACATTTGACCTGTTTCTATCTTGTGGACCGTCCACCCTGTTGTTGCATCCCTGTCAGCCCACCTTCATCACAATTACAACTCTATTGCGTTTTTGTTAATGACAGCCTGCTTGGGCTCTCTTTCCACGTTGAGTGTCAGTTTGGAGGATGAACCACGGCAGGATAACATTAGCAAACATGCAGCCAAGTGTCAATTATAATGTAACACTCAGCATCCCCAATTCATCTTTGCAACGTTTGTTTATTTATGTAATGAACTGCAAACAGCAGAATCAACATACAACAATGGGTAAAAACAGTGTGAATAGACTGAAGATGAGTTCTGTATCGCTTAACAAGTATGTTGTTAACATCTGCAGAGATGATCCTAGTGATAAATATACCCAAATGGAATATATAGTCCAAAATGCCAAAGTCATGTCCTCTGCCCAAGATGCTTATGATGATGAGATATAAGGAAACAGAGAAGAGCATCTCTCATTCCTCCTAAAATGTAAGCTTGTCTCGTTAGCCGATACATGCACGCTCTCCCTCTTTTGGAGCTTCTGTTTGGTTGGGACCCCAGTGTGTAGTCTCATCCGCCCCGTCCGTACTTCTGAGTCTTGTCTTTAAGCAACAAGCAGTTTTATTTGTAAACCTGATGTTATGCATCCTGTGCCATCTCACACTGACCCAATTGCTAATCTTCGAAGTCTTGCCCAACAGTGACCCCCTCCCCCTTGCACATCCCTCATATACCACGGCAACTGTGCTATATGTCCACTTTTACCCTTGTTCTCTGTCTTGCCTCAGCAACATTAGCACCCCAGACGACTCTGCTTCACTTTAGTGGCCTCTGAAAATTGGTCCCCGGGTTCAAAACATCTCTTCCTTTGACAACTGCTCGTAAAGGACACAACCACGTTCTAAATTATTTCATAAGCATAAAAATCCATAATTAGTGAAGTAGATACCCCATTACAATCCAAAAGATAACAGGTATACCAAAAAATAAGTTAAATTAATTAACCAATAATGAAAATATCAGCAACCTGAAACCTGTTGCATTTGGATAAATATTCATATAATGGGGATAATGTGTATAACTGAGACACTTGTTAATAAAAGGGAGCACTTGACAAAGCCAATAGCCTGGCTTGGTGGCGCCAACACATGCTTTCACAAATGCTGATTTTTACAAGTGGTAAGAAAGGGGGCTTGACCGATCACGTCACTTTATCAATGTGCATGCTAACAGTTACATTACACAATACATGTTGGCATGTATACAGGGCTTTAAGTAGACTGGGTCTTGCGGGTCATGACGTTTTAGCAAGCATTTACGCGAGTTTAAACTATTGGTATTGTAATTGACAATGCCTTTAATTTATGTTTTAAAAAACAAAAATAATACCTAGTGAGTCACACAGTTTGGTGCTTACTTCCCCTCAATGTTAAACAACAGTAGATGTTTCAGCACCCAGGCTAATGTGCTGCATAGCTAAATACATATAAGGTCCCAAAGACGAGGCCGATTGCATTGCAAATGCTTGTTTTTCAAAGTTGTTGTACGAATACGTGAAGACAATGGAAGTTAGGGATTGCTACGTCTGTATGCAATTACCTGCATCCGTTTCAGAGGGTGTTACTTATCATCATTTACCAGCTACGTATGGGATTTCATGTAGTGTGCTAAGTAGTGTTTTTTATTTGTTAGGGAAAATAGATTATGAGATGTCTAACAAAGATAACATTTTTGGGCAATTACCTATGAATGCGAAGCTGAATCCAGCTAAAGAAGCTAACATTTTTGGTGAGATTTTTATTGAGGTAGAAGAATTAACATTAGATTACATTTTTAAAAACAATTTAACTTGCAGTTTGAAAGAAGAGGAGAAGGCTTTCCTAGACATGGTAGAGGAAAGGAGAGTGAGCATGAATGAAAAGGCAGGGAAATATGAAGTGAGTGAGAAAATATGGGATATTGAGATGGGAAAGGAGTTGAGGAATGGGGCCAGTCCAACTTTGGCTTTAGATGCACCACAGAAGGGTAAACTATGCATTACCAGAAAGAAATCCCAATATGATAATTACTTTTTTGGGACTAGTGAGTGTCATGATACATACTTTATTGCAACAGGATGGGGTTTTAAAGGTGGAGAAGATCCAGTTTTCCCGGGAGTGTATTATATTTGTGGGAATAAGGCTTATTACAGGTTGCCTGACCATTGGTATGGCACGTGTTATGTTGGCCTGGTCTTTCCAAAGATTTTTCATATAGAAAAGATAGAAGATGTAGAACACATTAATCTACTAACACGTTTTAAGAGAGAAACTTGGTCAGAAATTGTAGGTGATATTTTTGGAGCTTTAATTCCAGCAGTGGGAATTTCTTTAAATGCATATGGAATTCGGAAACTGTCAACAGTGGTGGATCGCTTATCGACAAGTACCGCTGGAGGGTTTCTTTTGGTAAATACGGAGATGATTGCCGTACGTGCCATGTCTATGCAAAATCGACTTGCCCTTGATATTCTATTGGCCAAGGAGGGGGGAGTCTGTGGAATGCTGAAAGTTCAACATTGTTGCACTTACATTCCTGACGAAAGCAGAGATCTAAAGGTCTATATCAAAAATATTACTGATTTGCATGAAGAATTAGTACCACTGGAAGCTGAAAGTATCTGGACTAAAATGGCTAATAAGCTACTTGCTGTTAAGAGTTTTATTGCTAAGATAGGTAGTACCATTATTGGTAAGATATTATTTCCTTTGACATGTGTAATTGTTGCTTTATTGATGCTTAGATTAGGGTGTTTGTGTTGTAAAAACAGGGGAGGGAAAAAGAGAATAATAAGAGAAAATACTGAAAAGAAACAAAAGAGGTCAAAAAGAGACCCACAAGAAATAGAATTAGAGGAATTGAGGGAGAGTGTTTACTTGGAGTCGAAGAGGGATGATGAGAGAGAGTCTGGTGTGTAGTGTCGAAAAAAAAAGACATTTCAATTTCTCCTAAAAATGGGGACTACATTTTTTTTTTTGGGTTGGTTTTTGTGGTGATATATATCACCAAAGGGGGGATTGCTGGAGCAGGGTTTTCTATTGAAAATTTATTGAGATTTAAACTCCAGTTTATGTTATATGTCATGATTAAAATTACTGATAATTAATTAATAATTATTAATTTTGTTAAAGTCTCTGACTAATCAACATTACTAATGGGAGAATTACACGCGGGAGTGCATATATGTTGCTTTATTAATACGTGAACTAAATTGGTGAGCAAATTAATTAAATAAGTGTCGCAAAAGTGCTATTTGTTTCGTGTTTGAGCTTTTAAATAACGAACGTTAATGCTTTTATATGTTGCAGATGGCTAGATAATTACATACACATAAGGGTATTAGTGGGTATTAACACTGTTTAATCATTATGATGTGGTAACGTTGTTTTGTATTTCTTTTAATTAAGATGGTCCGTTTTGGCCTAATCCAAGATGGCCGATATTTACAGCCTGCACTCGAGTGATTGAAATGTGACGAGAGGCCTTGCTGAACATGGTTTGAAACCACCTGACTTCGGCCTCTGTCTGAATTAAAAGTTTCCGTGAGGACAGCAGCTCCAGGCTCGCTGCCAGTTGCCCTTGGAGAAGAATAAAGTCACAATGAACTCTGATAAACTTGCAGTGGCTTCACTATGGTTCCGAGGAAAAGCATTCATGGATTATCATTTTTCTAGCTTGAGTTTCCTTCTTCCGTGTTTTTATTTTTGTGATTTTTTCTGAGCGGAGATTTTCTAAATGTTGCGAATCAACATCCTTTCCTGCTCGCTCTGCTCAGCGGCTCAACGGACGTTTAGAGTTTGTTTGTTACTTTTATTTTGTTAGTTTCATTATAAATAATGTTAGACTAGAGAGGGTCTAAGGCCACTTCTTCCGGAACCTATGCTCGAGAGGATCGACGCTGATTGAGAGGACGGCGACTCGGGAGACTTTACTGAGAGACCTGTCCTGACCCAAATGACACTTAGCTAGAATAGGTAACTATGAGAATAATGATTTTGCTATTGATTGACTTTCATTTGAACTAATTTAGATAAAATAACCTTTGTTTGAATTCCAGTGTCGGGTGGTTATTTCTTTGTCGTTTATTGAGTTACAAATGTATTTCCTGTGTTTAGAATCATGACTCAAGACATATCTTTTAGGTCGCATTGACCTCGCACTAGATGCAGATTGGTTCAGGTTTCTCTCATATATTCAGTGTGGATAGAGTAATAGAATGAATGTTAGTGTAATGGGCCCTAGCGTATGATGAGTGTATGTGCGTGCGACTGTGGATTTACTCTGTCCGTGGAAGTAGGGAGAATTGATATGCTCTGATCTGCAGCAGTGGCTGGGGCAGCAAGCTAACTGTTCAGAGAAGGTGGGTATTAGGAACTTTATTGTTTTTAAAATGTGTGTCTGTGCGAACTACTTAAAATATGAACAAGTATGCAGCATAATCTCACTTTTATTCGGGAAGAGGAGGACGTTTGTGACTGTGACTCCGGGCTCACTTGGCAGAAACACCCCCTGACCCTCCACCCCCCATCACAAAATGTAATGCCCGTGAAAAGGGTAGGTGGACGCAGTGTTATATAGAACATAGTCCTGAGAGCACGATTGAAAATGAAAACTAGATATAGTATATGGTATAAACTATGCACCAAAAAGTGCATGAAACCGGGGCGTGAAATATAATATGCAATACATTGTGCGTAATGACAGATTCATTGGAGAGCGCGAGATAGCACAGGCACTAGCGCGTGCTATGCGATATGTGCCTTGGAGTGTAATATGCACAGGGCAGTGTTGTGTAACCTAACTAGTCTCTAAAGTTGTAATATAAAATATGTGCTGGGGAGTGTAACGTTGCATATGCACTGTGAAAAAGATGTGGATCCCAGATTGTAATATGTATGGCATAGCGCTGTGCGTTATAAAATAGGCATCGAGGAAGGCACGTTAGATGGGGCAATATAACCTGTGCGAAGGCAAGTGTGGCATGACATATTCACGGGGTGGTGTTGCAGTGCACATGGGCTAGAGAGTGTCATAGCATACGCACTAGCTGGTGGAATACCACACAGAGGTGCGTGGCACTCGGCGGGCACTGGTGGGTGTAACAGAGCATTGGGCTCAGCCAGGAGCACGCTGTGACTCTCAAGTGTGGTTCGTCTCCTTTCCAGAGAGTAAAATAAAAAGTATTACACATCCGGCGGTGGATGTGTGTTTTATTAACCGTGAGGGGGGTTTCTTGCATAGTTTGGTCGAATTTTTGTCGAATCCCCTTTGATTGGCTTGGTGTGCGTGTGTATTAAATGTGCCCGTCAATAGCTACCCATGTTTGTATAAATAAACGACAAGGGTGTCTACTTGGAGAGTACCCACTGGCGGGGGCGCCAGGATTAGGCACGGTAGGGCGTCAGACACATCAGAGCTTCACTAGCGATGTAAATACATTCCACGTGGATTCATTGTATGCATAGTCGCCTTTTAATGAATATCACGCAAATCGTCATGGTGATAGGTACATACGGTTTGTCCAGCATGTCCTAGGTCTTTCTATAAATATATATATTTTTTAAATAATAAAAAAATAATAAAAAACAAAGGCTGGCCCCGGGGGATGGGGTCCCCGGGGCCATAAGTGGCCTGAGGAGGGGGGCAACGCAGCCCCCCTCCTAAAGAATTTAAAAAAAAAAAAGACCATGACCTGGGGGTTGGGGTCCCCGGGGCCGATTAAGGCCTTGGGAGGGGGGCCACACGGCCCCCTTCCAAATATATTTTTTTCAACATAAAAAATTAGGGTGCAGGCCCTGGGGGATGGGGTCCCCAGGGCCAATAAATTAGAAAAAGGAGGGGGGCCACACAGCCCTCCTTCTTAAAAAAATTAAATAAATAAAAGACCGGCATCGCGCCGGAGGCTACGGCCCCTCCTTGCAGCACTCTGCAAATGCACCCCCTGGCCACTTGTAAGTTGGGGAATTAATTCCCCTTCAATACTGAGGGTCTCTGAGGGCTAACTAGCCCAACAGGTATCTCCAGTATGCGTCAGGGAGCTGCGTTACAGACAGGTGTTCTGAGGCCACACCCCTTTTTACACCTCTATGCAACACAGCTCTGTGGCGCTTACTGGAGGTACCTAGTGTGCTAGTTTGACCCTAGTGACCCTTAGGATTCAAGGGGACTTAACCTCTCAACTTAGAATGGCCACAGGGCGCGTTTACACAGTGGTGAAGGGAGGGGACGGGGCCTGAGGTGACGTGTGCAAACACGCCCTGTGGCGCGTTTTAAGTTGTGGAAATAATTCCCTTTCAATCCTGAGGGACCCTGTGGGCCAACTAGCCCACCAGGTGATTCCAGTAAGTGCCACTGCTCTGCGTTGCAAAGAGGTGGTGCAAGCAGTGCCCCTTTTTACACCTCTCTGCAATGGCGCTTACTGGACGTACCTAGTGAGCAGTAGCGGCCCGTGGTGGGAGTGCTGCTGGGCGCTGACGTGGGGCGGGGGAGGGGCAGGGTGGGGGTAGTAAACTACGGATTATGGCTGATTAGAGGTAAGTAAACATATAAATAAATAAAATGAATTTTGTTGCGCGCGCTGCATCGCCAAATGCGATGCAGTGCACACAACGAACTTCGTTTTATTTATTTATATGTTTAGAGGTAAGTAATCAGCCATAATCCGTAGTTTACAACCCCCCACACTGCCCCTCCCCCGCCCCACGTCAGCGCCCAGCAGCACTCCCACCACGGGCCGCTACTGCTAATGAGCTATTTTGCCCTTAGGGACCCTGAGGATTCAAGGGGACTTAATTTCCCAACTTAAAATGGCCACAGGGCGTGTTTACACAGTGGGGAAGGGAGGGGACGGGGCCTGAGGTGACGTGTGCAAACACGCCCTATGGCGCGTTTTAAGTTGGGGAAATAATTCCCCTTCAATCCTGAGGGACCCTGGGGGCCAACTAGCCCACCAGGTGCTTCCAGTAAGCGCCACTGCGCTGCGTTGCAGAGAGGTGGTATAGGCCATGCCCCTTTTTACATCTCTCTGCAACGCAGCTCTGTGGCGCTTACTAGAGGTACCTAGTGGTCTAGTTGGACCCTAGGGACCCTCAGGATTCAAGGGGACTTAATCTTCCAACTTAAAATGGCCACAGGGCATGTTTACACAGTGGGGAAGGGAGGGGGCGTGTGCAAACACGCCCTGTGGCGCGTTTTAAGAGGTAATTTTAATCCCCTGCCCTATTATATACTAGGGGCTTACAGAGGAGGTCATGCTAATCACAGGGGGACCCCAACGCATAGTGTTCCCTAGTGTATGTAGGTGTTTTCATTGTATTCTGAGTGTATTTTAACATAGCACTGGCTCTAGGACTGGTTAGTCAGACTCAGTTACCACCAGTATCCGACTGAAAAAGTTGAGGGAACAGTATGATTTTGCAACGAGGCTTCTTTCTGCTCTTCTGTTTGTTCTTTCTGCACGTTATCCTTCTTCCTGCACTTTTCTTCGTCTTTGAGGACTTCTGTTGCTTCTTTCTGCATTTCTTTTTTATCTTTCTGTGCGTTTTTTCTTCTTTCTTCACATGTCCTATCTCTGTAGGCATAGTTAGAAATTAGCATTTAAAAAACCTTTGAAATTCACAGAAAAAACCATAGGTTTCAGGCACGTTATAGTTAGGAATTAGCATTTAAAAAACCTTAGAAATTCACTGAAGAAACCATAGGTTTCAGGGGCGTTTTATTTAGCTGGACTTTTCACTGGTACAAAACCATTGAAATTCCCCCGTTATAGTTAGTTCAGCTAACTATAACTCGCGCGCCCGCAATGCACTGCTGATGACATCACATATTACATCACTCATGACATGGTCAGTGACATCACTCATGACATCACTTGACCTTCTGGTAGGTCGCTCCCCCCCCGCTGCAGCTCCGCCTGCACCCCCGCTGTCGCCGCTGCCGCCGGAGAAGTCGAGGACCTCCACCACCCGCAGGCTTCCACCTGCGCCTCATCCCTGGTGGCCAGTGGTGGCCTTAGGTTCGTTTCATTTCCCTTGTGCTGTCTCTTTGCCTTGTTTGCCTCTGTGACCCTGATTTTGTGCCTGTAACTGCCGTTCCCCCTGCCCCCCGCTCGCCGCTCTGCTCTGTGCCATTTCCCTTGTGCTGTTCCTCTGCTTTTTGCCGCTGTGACCCTGATTTTGTGCCTGTAACTGCCGTGCCCCCTGCCCCCCGCTCGCCGCTCTGCTCTGTGCCATTTCCCTTGTGCTGTTCCTCTGCTTTTTACCGCTGTGACCCTGATTTTGTGCCTGTAAATGTCTGTGACCCCTGCCCCTCGCTCGCCGCTCCGCTTCTGTGCCCCCTTTTTATTTCTGTACCACCTCGCCGTCCGCATGCTTAATTTGTGCCTGTGACCCTGTTTGGTGCCCCCTTTTTATTTCTGTACCACCTCGCCGTCCGCGTGCTTAATTTGTGCCTGTGACCCTGTTTTGTGCCCCGTTTATCTTCTGTACCACCTCGCCGGTCTCCTGTCCTCCGTCCCTGCCGCTGCCTCCCCTGCGGCCCCGCCCCCTCCGCGCCCATTGGCCGCTCCCGTCCCTCGCCTCCCGCCTCCCAGCTGCTCCTCCCTCCCCACCTCCACATATATGGCGGCCGCTGTGCGGTCGCGCCGCTGGCGTGCCGAAGGCGCGCCTAAGGCAAGCCCGTCTGTGCCCGTCCGTGCCTAGACCGCGCCCAGCACCAGAACCCCTGGCCCCCGCGCCAGCCACGAGGAGCACCGCCTCTGCTACGACGTCAAGACCCTCATCGCTCTCAACCCAGGAAGAACCCACACCTGCTGCATGGTCGCCCCGAGGCGCACCCACGGCCCCTTCACCTGCCGGAACTGCAACTTCTCTTGCAAGGAAAGCGCCAAGACACCGACCACAACGGAAACCAACTAGCTCAGATGCATCCTGATCAACACTCGCTCCGCACACAAACACGCCGTCGAACTCTAGGACCTACTCGACACTACATCTCCGGACGTCGCCTTCCTGACCGAAACCTGGATGAATGAAACCTCTGCGTCTGACATCACCATAGCCATCCCAGACAGGTACAAGATCACCCGCAGAGACCGCGTAAACAGAGCCGGAAGAGGCATCGTCATTGTTCACAAAAACACCATCAAGATCTCTACAAACACCAACGACACCCTCAGCACCGCCGAACACATGCACTTCCAGATCCACACGGACCCCAAGACCACCCTAAGAGGCACCCTCGTCTACAGACCACCAGGACCCCGGGCTCAATTCTGCGACTCCATCGCCGTCCTCATCAGCTCACATGCACTGACCTCCACCAACTACATCCTCCTCGGAGACCTGAACTATCACCTGGAAAACAACAATGACATAACTCCTCCACCCTGATCGACAATCTCGCCAACCTCGGATTCAAACAGCTCGTCATAACGCCGACCCACACCGCCGGCCACAATCTTGACGCAATCTTCTCCTCAAGCCCCCACGTCACCTTCAGCTCACACCCCACTGAAGAACAACTCCAGACAAGCCTCGCACTCAACCCTCCGACGAACCCCACCAACCCGGATGATGGTATACTCTCCCTCGAACGCTGGATGACTGACTGCGCCAACACCATCGCGTCACTGAAAAACCCCACCAACAGAGGCACCAGCAGAAGAGTCATCTGGTTCACCCCGGAACTCCTCGACCCCAAACACACCTGCCGGAAACTGGAAAACACACGGAACAGGGACAAGATGCCAGACAGCCACACTGCCTACAAAGATGTCATCCGCAACCACCACCACCTCATCAGGACCGCCAAAAGGACCTCCTTCACAGACCGCCTTGACAACAACACGCACAACAGGAAGGAGCTCTTCACCATCGTGCAGGAACTCTCCAGCTCCAACGCCAATGACATCCCACCATCACAAGCCCTGTGCGACTCACTCGCCACCTTCTTTCACTGGAAAATCACCGACATCCACGACAGCTTCAGACCCCGGACGACCCCTGCCACACCTAACCCACCGCACCCCACCACCCACGAAACCCTGACTACCTGGGCTAACGTGAGCATCGAGGACACAATCAAGACCATGGGATCTATCCACTCCGGTTCCCCTTCAGACCACCTCCCACACCACATCTTCAACAAAGCCAGCAACTCCATCGCACCCCACCTGCAAAAAATCATCAACCTCTCCTTCGAGACCGCCACCTTCCCTGAGAACTGGAAGCACGCAGAGATCAACGACGCCCTACTGAAGAAACCCAAAGCAGACCCGAGCGACCTCAAAAACTTCCAGCCCATCTCCTTGCTCCCGTTCCCAGCTAAGGTCATCGAGAAGATAGTAAACACCCAGCTCACACGACACCTCGAAGACAACAACATCCTAGACCCATCACAATCAGGATTCCGCAGCAACCACAGCACCGAGGCCGCCCTCATCGCCGCCACAAACGACATCAGGATCCTGCTAGACAACGGCGAGACGGCGGCCCTCATCCTCCTAGACCTCTCAGCCGCTTTCGACACCGTCTGCCACCGCACACTACGCACGCGCCTCCATGACGCAGGGATCCGAAACAAAGCCCTGGACTGGACCACCTCCTTCCTCTCCAGCAGAACTCAGAGAGTCCGCCTTCCCCTGTTCCGCTTCGAGGCCTTCAAGATCATCTGCGGCGTCCCACAAGGATCCTCCCTCAGCCCGACGCTGTTCAACGTCTACATGGCACCACTAGCACGCATCGCTCGACAACACGACCTCAATATAATCTCCTACACCGACGACACTCAGCTGATCCTCTCCCTCACCAAGGACCCCCTCACCGCCAAATCCAACCTCCACCAGGGAATGAAGGCCATCGCCGACTGGATGGAGGACAGCTGCCTCAAACTGAACACAGACAAGACAAAAATCCTCATCCTCGGGTCCAATCCCTCCGCATTGGACGACACTTGGTGGCCCACGTCACTGGGGTCCCCCCCGGCCCCCACCGACCATGCACACAACCTGGGAGTCATCCTCGACTCGAAACTCTCCATGACCAAACAAGTCAACGCAGTTTCCTCCACCTGTTTCAACACCCTCCGCATGATCTTCAGATGGATCCCGACAAACACGATGAAAACTGTCACCCAAGCCCTGGTCAGCAGCAGGCTCGACTACGGAAAAGCCCTCTATGCCGGAACCTCGTCCAAGCTCATCAGCAGACTACAGAGAATCCAGAATGCCTCTGCCCGCCTGATCCTCGACGTCCCGAGCCGCGACCACATCACCCCCCACCTGAGGAACCTGCACTGGCTCCCCGTCGACAAAAGAATCTCCTTCAAGCTCCTGATCCACGCACACAAAGCACTCCACAAAACCGGCCCAGCCTATCTCAACAGCCGACTCTCCTTCTACGTACCCAACAGGAAACTCCGCTCCGCTGACCACGGACTGGCCGCGGTCCCACGCATCCGGAGAACTACTTCCGGAGGCAGATCCTTCTCCCATCGCGCCGCCAAGACCTGGAACACCCTCCCCCTCCACCTACATCAAACCGAAGACCTGCTGACCTTCAGGAGACAACTCAAGACCTGGCTCTTCAACCAGTAACATCTTCCCCACCCCCAGTGCCTTGAAACCCACCCGGGTATGTAGTGCGCTTTACAAGTTACATGATTGATTGATTGATTGATGACATCTCAAATGACATCACTGATGACATCACTCATGACATCATCCTTGTGATAGAGTGGCAGACCTCCTCTCCCCCTAATATAACCTTTGAAACACACATTCAAAAATAGAAACTAACATTTTCAAAACAATGGACATACCAATACCAGTTACAACAACCTATTCAGTAATTCTAAGATCCACATACACATACACTCATTCACCAACAGTCCTATACAGTCACTCATACATGTACTCACTCATAATAAGTACTCATACACCTATACATTCTGTTACACAACGCCACTCATCCATAGAGTTACTCACACACATAGTCACTCATGTTAATAAAGAATCAAACATCCATTTACTTGCATATACAGTTATACACACACCACCGCACTTACTTCTACAGAAACTTACACATACTTAGTCTTTTAAACAATCACTTATAGAAACACATACTTATTCATACAGGAACACTTCCAATCTCTCCCTCTCACATATACTCACTTATATACACCAATAGTCACATATACTAGTTTAAAACATATGTAGTTACGCATAAATACACTATTGAGACAGTCATTCACTCACTAACATACCCACGCACACACTCATCCACCCATACAGTCCTGCACACATGCTGTCTTCAACACATACAAACAGTGAGTCACTCATTCATGCAGCTATGCACTACGTAATACCCTCCACCAAACCATACAGACACTCAGACACTCATACTGATACTCAAAAAACCAACTAATAACCTATATAGACACTCATGTAGCTACTCACCAACCCATGCAGCCACTTATACACAAAGTGAGAGACTGATACAGATATTTACATATTTAAACATTACTCTGTAAGCCTTGTATTCACTAAGATACACTTAATCAGTCAGTTATACAATCAATTTTTCAAAAACAAATCATCCATTTAGACACTTATATACCCATTTATTCTTCCATCGACCTTGAGATATACATATATAAAACATATGTAATTTTCAGAAAAACACACATTCACTGGATGATGTCATCAGTGATGTCATCAGTGATGTCATTTGAAATGTCATCAGTGATGTCATGAGTGATGTCACTGACCATGTCATGAGTGATGTAATATGTGACGTCATCAGCAGTGCATTGCGGGCGCGCGAGTTATAGTTACCTGAACTAACTATAACGGGGGAATTTCAATGGTTTTGTACCAGTGAAAAGTCCAGCTAAATATAACGCCCCTGAAACCCATGGTTTCTTCAGTGAATTTCTAAGGTTTTGTAAATGCTAATTCCTAACTATAACGTGCCTGAAACCTATGGTTTTTTCAGTGAATATATATATTTATCTGCGCTGAAAAAAGAGCGGAAAGGACTGTTTCTATATATATATTTAAGAGACTCCATGGAGGTAAGCCATTAAAACTGAATCCTAAATACCAGGCATTGCCTTTGCCACCGGTATCCCCAAATAAACGCCCTCTCCCGCTCCCACAGCTCCTCGCATATCAGCAGCCATTGCTTGCTGCCTCGAATCCTGCGTCGCTCCCGTAAACGCCGTGCCCGGCTGGGCACACAGAACGTGATTGTATCCTCCCAGACCACGATCACCATACCCTAATCCAAGGTAATCCGCCTCCGTACTCTGTTACACCATGGACCTTCGGCTTATCAACGTAGCCGCTCATCACTACCTTCTTTCCTTTATTCCCAGGTGATCCAATACCTCACTACATACCATGTTTCCTGGGCTTGTCACACCACGAGCCCACTCATAAGGTCAGCCTTAACTCTTAGTGAGTGCTCCGGCAACACCTTCACTGCGCCAACCGCAACTCACTGCCCACTCCGTCCGCATTAGATGGCTCCACACCCCATCCATTAATTATCATTAAGCTAAGGACCTTTGTTCTTTAAAATAAGTAATTACCCGAGGTCCTAAGCTACCTGATCGGGTCCCCTTGTTAATTATACTGTGTCGGTAAGTGAGCACGAATGACTGAGCGAAAAGTATTACACTGTTTCCACGGTTCGGAGGGATCAGAGTTGTCATGTTCGATAGTTGCCAAGAACTATTCTCTCCTTGGTAAGAGGAGTTTCCAATGGCACTGTGAGCTAGCTGATATACAGGCCAACATACCCGGTTGGAGTGTCTGGAATCAGTCTGGACACCAAAAAGATCTGGAGTCTGGACACCAAACACGCAGATCCTGTATAGGTCTTATAGAAACTACACAACAATATATATACATATATGTATATACATATATATATAACTTTATGTTTAACATGTATGTAGGTCACTGAATAGTTTTCACATACGTTATTGTTTAGATGCTTATGGGTCTCAGCTTTTTTTTAATCAATCACAATATGTAAATATGATCAAAACATTTGTATCAATAAGTGCCTCATTATTGAAATATTTAGGGAAATATAAAGCTAAAATAAATATAAAAATATATAAAAATACACAAGTTAGCTCTACGCAGAGCAACACTTGAAAGTCTGAGCTTCTATCTATCCATGCATGCACATATGGAACTTTATACAATATAACTTTGTATCTCTTTATTATTTTCCTCATACATCTATACCCTTTCTATGTAAGTATGTATCTATATGTTTATTACTTTTCTCCTGCTGTAGGAAAAAAAACCTACGCTCTCTCCAAAGCACTAATTTGTGTCATCCTATATCCCGATAAATATATCATCTGCCTCCACTTTCTGGTTCATCCCAAACCTCATTCTACTACTGTGATGTTCCTAATAACTATTTCTAGCTTTTCCCTCCTCTATCCCTCCTTGACTCATCCCAAACTTCATTTTACTACTGTGATCTCCCAAATAACACTTTCTAGACTCTTCCCTCCTCTATCCCTCCTTTATCCAATTCAATTAAACTAACAGACGTGCATGTCCACTGCCCAAATTAACAACTTATATTTCCCTATTCTAATCAGCCACTAATCCTCTTTGGGTTCCAGAATAGCATGCTACTCTCCGAAAAATGCTTTTAACGCCTCATCAGGGATAGTAAGTGCTATTTAAATAAAAATACAATTACAATACAGCACAAAAATGTGTAGCATTAAAAATCGATAGAACACATGCAGTATTGGTTCCCCCATAAAGCGTAGGGGTGGCGAACCACCAACAAATGGACCAGGTCTGCCTTGTCTCCAATTACCTGCTGAAATGATGTTTAACTTTTACAGGAAAAGGAGTGTCTGTTTTTAAATTAAACTGTAACATCATGCCAGGGGGGGCTCCACTGCCCCTTTTAAACTTCATGTGTCAAGCAGTGACTTCTTCAGCTCACCTCACACATTCACAGTTGATAGCAGACATGGAGCATTGGCCTCAGGCAGTGCAGCAAATCTGCTAATGAAGCTTCAGTGGGGCTTGTCACTCTTCATCCCTATACCCTATCAGATGGCAGGTTAGTGGAGAAGAACCTGCCTCCAGACGTATCATGGCATCTGATGTGGCAGTAGCTTGTGTTCCAGGCCAAGACAAGCAAAAGCTATCATTTATGACAGCTCCCGCTTGTATATACTGGGGCACAATTTGTGGGAGTCAGAATCCAGGCGCAAGAATTACGGTGAGGTCGAATTCAGAGTACCAATGTAAAATTGTTTTAATAGCTTTTGCGTGTGTGCCATGTGCATGATTGTTTGCATGTAGTTGTAGGTATATATGTGTGCATATGTGTATCTGAGTTTATGCATGATGTATGTCTATCTTGTGCCATAAACATGATCTGTTCTATGTGCTGGTCTCCTTCATTAAAATCGACCTGTTTATTTTAATAACTTAACACTTATTCTGTTGTTTATGAAATGCTATAGTTATTCATTTAACCTAGCAGTCTGTATAATTCTAATATCTATGAAGAACAGCAATGTCTGCAAGGCCCTGGACGTAATAGTGGCAGATGTAGCTGTTATAACAGTATGATATGCATTTTGATATTAAAAAGACTTTTATCCCATATCTGCCATTTTATTCATATTTCTCATTTTCTATTTGCACAGTCGGCCTTTAACACTTTTTTCTTGTCCCCATGTAAAGCTCCCAGGTGCCACGGTATGTCTTACACAGTGCAAATCTTCACAATAAAATAAAATGAATAACGCATTAAAAATACACAGGTACAATTTGTGGGATCACATCAAACTCTGTAAGGGCTGGAAGCCTTCAAGCTCCTATAAATCAGTGAAATACATCAGCGCCCTGGGCAATAAACTTGGAGGAAGGAGTGGGGGGCCTTGTCAGGGGTAATAAGCGCTATATAATTAGAATTACAATTACAATTACGAATCTTTGAAGAGGAGATATGTGAGCACATGGAAGGTACAATCTTCGTCCAAGGTATCCAATGTGAATAACTGCACATCACTTTGAATTTAAGTGCGCCACTGCCTAAACCTTTAATAGGTTCTGGATGTACTTAATCTGCCAAAATACAATATTTTGACATTCATTGACATTGTCAATGAATATGATACAGTCAAACATGATAATCTAATTGACCTCCTGGAGCACAGGATGGGCCTGTCTGGGCCTGATCTTAACTGGTTTTCTTTGTTCCTTCAGAACAGATCCCAAAGCTTCAAGATGAACCAATCCCTGTCCCATCCTGCTCCGGTCACTCTGGGGGTTCCCCAGGGTTCAGCGCTTTCCCCCACGCTCTTTAACCTGTTTATGGTGCCTTTGACAGAAATTCTGAAATCATCCAGCATTTACTATCACATGTATGCGGATGATACCCAACTATACCTGAATATCACCTCCTCCGATTACATTCAGTCCCTCAACTCACTTCTGTGGGAAACTCAAAGCTGGCTGACACGTAACCACCTGAAGCTTAATGCTCTAAAAATGGAATTCCTCCTAATCTCACCCCTCAAACAATCCCAGGTCATGGATCAATGGTTGAATCAACATACTGCTTTTAATTGTAGACCTCACCTCGTTGATTCTGTATCCTCTCTGGGTATTATATTAAGCAAAAGGCTCAACATGCAAAAGCACATTAGTTCCCTCAGCAAAGGAGCGAACTTCCAACTGAGCATCCTAAGAAAACTCAAACCCTATCTCCCTGCTCAAGACCTAAAGGTTGCAGTGCAAGCATTAGTGATCTCAAAGCTGGACTATGGGAGTGCAGCGCTGTGCGGCTTGCCCAGAGTGAAGACGGCTTCTCTTAGGGTTGCCCTCAATTTGGCTACTAAGCTCATAACTGGCATTAAAAAATACCACCCTATTTCTCCGGACTTGCTAGCCCTAAATTGGCTTCCATATGAAGCTTGGATAACCTTAAAATTGCATGCATGGCACACAAAGCCATCCACTTCAAGACCCTGCTTTACCTCGCTCAAAAGGTGGAGCTCTCATGTGGGTCGAGAGCCTCCAGAAGCGCCAGCACCCTCTTGCTCAAACCACAAAAATTCAAGAAAAGAAGACCTACAATTGTGCCTTCTCAGGTATGGCTCCGAGGATCTGGAGCTTCCTTCCCCCCCGAAGTCAAGGTGAACCCTTCCACTGCCTGCTTCAAAAAAGAAGTCAAAGGGATCTTGATGAAGAAATTTCTGCCTCAGTAAGGCCTCTCCATTGGTCACTAGGGCAATAGACGTTGATTTTGGGTCCAGCTGCCTGGCTCATTAGAATGTCGGACAATATATGATTGTGAATATTTCACTTTGTTGATTCTGTTTTGTTTGCTTTTACCCTTCTTGATGCATGAAAGCGCTCTGCTACCCTCAGTAGTCATGTTCACGCAATATAAAACGTTCTAAATAAATAAATTGTGATTTTTGGAGGCTAACTCAAACATTGTGATGGTAACAGAGAGTTTCACACTATGCAATTAATAATCTTAGAGTGGCAGTCAGAGAAACAGGCAGGGCTGCGTAACAATTGTTTTGATTTACGACTTCAGGCAGGGTTTTTTCTATTTGCCTTATTAACTGGGCTATTATAGCCCAAATCAAAAGTTCTAGAAGATGTGAGACATACAGCATTATTGTTAGACACTACGCACATAAAAGTAGATAACTACAAAAATATGGCATTCAAAAGGAAATACTCCTAGAAGAGTGATTTGTCACAAGGGGTTTGGAGGCAGACAGTGTAAGGATAAGGACATATTTGAAGAAATATACAATAGCAAAATGGGATTTTAAGTTTAGAGTCCTTTTAAGCTGAAAAAGCATGATAGCTTAGTGAATTAACACCTGGCTCTGACATTTGCAATGAGGTGGAGATCATGAGTTTGAATTCTGTTAAAAGACTCAGAATTCCATCCTTCCATGGTTCCTCAGAAATGGGGTCTATCTTTAGCTATCTGTATTCGTTGTGCTTCTATACTGCCTCAACGTGTCACTTCTGTTGACTGAATGACGTGCTAGGTGTCAGAAATGCAGTACATTTAAGAAATCAATTATGTGTGAGTGTCTCTGTGCTCGGGTCTGTAAGGCGGTTTGAAAACAAACTATTATCTCTGGGATAGCATTTGGCTTGTTTCTTGTATATATTCTTGAAATTCTAGCCCGAGCCCCGCCCCCCCCCCCCTCTCCTTTTTCAGTTTTAACTATGCGGGCTTGCTTGCTATGCCTCAGATCTTTAAATCGTGGCCTACCACTTTTTAAATCTACCAGCCGACACTGAACACATGATCACCACAGAATACCACTCAACAAATACGTATCAACGTTCTTATCGCACACTACTGCCACCTGAATCCTCCTTTCATAATAGTGTAGTAAAGAGTGTTAGTAGCAACCAATCACTCCCTTAATTTAAAGTGTATTTTTAACTTCACGTTCCCAGTGCTCGTTTCACGTGGCGCATGACTCAATGCGCTTTAGACCCCGAATATTCTACACAAACTTTAAAACAATGTCGTGTGTGAAGATGTGTTACTTGTCACCCAAAAATGACATGCAGGGTGGGTTGTCTGGATTGAAATTAAGAATGCGGTGAAATGTGTCGGCACACACTGGGGGTAGGGGGCGGGGATCTAATTAGAGGGCTACTTGCCGAGCACCTTCTGTTTTAGCCACGCACCTCGTATTTAAAGTCCAAGTTTTCGAAGGTGCCCGCCCACGGGTTCGTTTGGTAGAATTGTAAATTCGGTTTTCTCACGAGAAGTGAATCAAAGCAGAGAGCTTCTTCAACATCTGTAATCTTCCGTGTGTTCATTTTTGGGCACTTTTGTAAATGTAAAACAGAAATGCCTCCTCAGTGACGCAACAGGAATCTGAACCTGCATATTTAGTCACAAAGTGTATGACCGAATTGATACTAGTTAAAGAGAGTTTTGAGCTTCGATGTCTAGTTTGGTATGTTATATAAAGCGTCCCACTTTCAGTTCAATCAAGTAAAGTGCTGCGTCTACTTTGAATGGTCTGCATGCGCTATATAAAATAGTGATGCCACTGAGCTTAACTATACACCATAAATGAGATGGCGTGAAAAATGCGAAATGAAGGACAGTAAGAGATAAGATACAACATTTAGCAGACGAAACACGCTGTGTCTTTTTCTGTTCACCACAGAAACCTAGAAGGCCCGCTGGAGAATAAAAAGCACAGACGTCCCATTTGCTAAAAATAAGATCAGACTGTACCAAGAAAAGTAAATGTGTCTTGTCAGCAGCACACGTGGAAAGTAACTTTTCAAAATGAAGAGCATCGCGGCGGCGGCGCGTGGAGATAAGAGATCGGCGATAGACAGCAGGCTCTCTCTCGGGGGAGGGGTGATCTGGCTGCTATGAAACAAGGAGGAGGCTGACAGCCCCGGCGCTCGGAGAGGAATGCAGGGCTCGTTCATTCGCTCACTGAGCCCAGCAGAGGAGCCCGGCTGCCTCCGTCTGTTGCCGGCTGAGCATGCTTCCAAGAGGGCAGATGGTCCGGAGAGCACCCCTCCCTGCCTATTCCTACCGTCTCTGCTGAGGGAACCCGCAGGCACGCCGCGCCGGAGCGCAGGCATTCAGATAACCGCAAAATAAGTGGAAGGCGCGGGATTTATGTGCACCCTGGGAGCCGGGCGCGCGGACCGGCGCAACTGATGCTGCTGCAGCTGCGATTCGCCATTGTTAACATTTGGAGCCGAGCCTGAGCGGAGGGGCTGCCATTTCACGCCAATGCCCCGTTATTGGCAAAAGGGGCGAGGCAGCCCGATGATTTACCCCCTGATATGCCTCCTTCTGTGCATCAAGGTAAGAGGACGGGAAGCGACCTCCCAGCCCCCCCATGCCCCCTTAGCAGGTTGGTTGTCGATTCCTTGGCCCAGCGCATATGTGGTGACCAGGACAGGGCAGCTGGGCAGCTGTGTGCCAGCACCGCTTTTGTTTAGGTGGTCGTGCAGAGATGCCAGTGTGTGTGCCACCTCCCTCGTGCCTCTTTGCTATAAATAATAGGAGGTGACATCAAAGGTCGGGTTGTGAAAATGTGCTTCCTCAGGCAGAATGAGGTCACTTTCACCCAGGCTGCCTCTCCGCCGTTTCTGTTGCAAGCGGAGCTGGAAGGCAAATCCGCGTCTATTTCCAGGGCCGTCCTTAAATCCCTCAGTCTCTCTAAATTCATCGTCGCGAAGTGGACTGCATGTGCATGCGGTAGGGTTTTGGGGTATGCGTAAAATGTTACCGCTACACTCCGTGCGCTAAATGTTAGTGCCAAAATCGACGCACGTTCGGAACACCGAGGGTGCAATCACAGCATGAACTTGTCACACCTCACTGCTGACACAATCCTGCCTCCCGAGCATCTGTTCAAGTGCTTTCATTGGTGTAGCACTCCCCACACACAGTGAGCATAGGGCGTTATTTTTGTGTTTTTTACCGGGCGACTGGTAAGTCCGTACGTAGGATTCACAACACATAGCTGAAAGGTAAATTGAACAGTATTATTCTACAACACACATTGAAATTAGATTGATTTGACCTCTGACCTTCCGTGATCAGTGGTCCTCTCATATTCAGCCGCTCGCCACCGTGTATTGTTTTAAAATGTTATTGGGCCAGGCTGGAATGTAATTGCACAGTAATGAAGCAACATTGACATTATGACAGTGTTCAATATACGGGTCAATCTTTAGGCAGACGGCGAGGCGAGGCTATACGTGCCGCCGGCTCGGGAGCTGTCCCTTCAGCACGGCTGCGACGCTGACAAGCAGGAAGTAAAACCGCCTGCGCTGTATGAGCATTTGCACACAAAGTGATAGCTGTTTACACCGCCTATGGCTTTGTGCATCCGAAGGGGAATATATGGTTCTCCCGTGGTGTTTCTGGGGCAGCAAGGCAGATGAGTCTGTGTGGATGAATGGATCATTAAACTCGAAGGAATGTCTGATCAGAAGGTGCGCTCAGCCAGAAGCCCCGCTTGCAGAGCGGCATGTGGAAGCAGGCCATGATGATTCCAGTTCAACAGCTTTGGCCCAGAGCTTAACTTTCTGACTTCATGAATATAGGTGAGCGAGGGAGGGTCGCGAGGCACAGGCCACAGCGCAGGGTCACTTGAAGTAGCCAAAAGCCAATAAATGCCACGTAGGGATGTGTTTCTGATATTGTGATATTAAATGTATATTCTTTGCAGGCCTTCCCAATGTGCTGAGTCATGCAAATATGTTTCCACTTGAATTAAAGGGAGTACTGTCTCATGTTAGCCTGATCACATGCAAGACTCAATTAGTTAATATTGTAAATGCTTTGCACTGCTCCGTGGAGGCGCTGCTGTTGTTTCGACGAGTTTCTAAAATTTCAATCAATGACTACAAAATACTGATTGTCATGAATGGACAGAACACATATAGGAGGAAATCTGAAGCCATTTAGGAAGAGTTTCTGCACAATCATGGCTGTCTGTTAATTCTTTCCAACCATAAACTATTGATGCCCCCAGGGAGTATGGTGAGATACCATACAACCCAATACTCCTTGAATGATAGGATGCTTATCAGTTCAACAAGTCTTCTCTTATAGGAAGGGGAATAATATGGGCAGCAATCATTTCAATAGTATTGTGTTATGTAGGTTTATCATGGAGAGCGACATGTAGGAATCACATTTATTCAGCGGCTTCTCGGGCTTCAGGAGCGTAACTATTATGGCTTCTCTTAGTGAAGGGGGTTGATGGTCCATGCTCCGGGAATCCTCTTTCGTTGTCAATAAGTGCAGCACCAGGTCCTCGGCATTGGCTTTATAGAACTGAGAAGTCAGGCTGTCCAGGCAGGGGGCCTTACCCCTTGCCGTATCCCGGATGGCCAGGATGACATCATCTACTGTGAAGGGGTTATCTAGGTAGAGCCTGTGGTTATTGTCAAGCTGGAGGAGTTGTACCGAATCAAGGTATTCCGTCAGGGCATCGGGTGATACGCCCCCCTGAGATGCATATAACTCGGAGTAGTATTGCAGCATAGTCTGGGTGCTTTTGGCTGAGGAAGGCTGCAGCTCTCCAGCAGAGTGTGTGGGTGAGACACCAGTTAAATGCACGCTCAATGACGCTCCTGATGTCAGGGTCTGGGCCACCAGTGCATGAGCCAATGGCATGCGGGCTAATCATTCAATGCTTTCAATGCGCCCACATATGTTTCTGGAAGTGACCCAATAATCTATTGGTGAGCAGGTTCTGTGGGCGATGGTGGCACAAGTCCCTCATCCACGCAATGGTGCCTAGCTTATCCTACGCCGACCAACTTGTAATCACCCATGATAGAGCATATCTGAGAGGCAGCCGGGGATGGGATAGGGCCAGCTGGAGGGAGGTCTATCTAATAAAGGGTCAAGGACAACATTGAAATCCCCTCCCCATATCACTGCCAAATGACCAAGGGCAACGATCTTGTCCCACATATCCGCAAAGAAGCCCAGGGAACCATTGTTTGGACAATAGACGTAGACGAGCACGATGCACTGTCCCAAAAGAACCCTGTGTATTACTATATATCATCCCTCGGTTTCCATCAGAGTCTTTATTGCCACTGGATCCCCACCCCTATGCTGAGTATGTAGAGATGTGTACCTTCACTATCCAACCGGAGCAAAGTCGCTTCCAGGTGTCCTTAGTAAGGTGAACCTCCTATAATGAGGCAAAGTCCACCCTGTGCTACCTAAGGTATGCTATCATCTGCCTCACCTTCCTCGGGTTACTAAACCCTCGAATGTTCCAGGTCAATAACATGCTAGCAGTCAGGGCAGCCTGGAATTTAGTATTACTAGGCCATACAGGTGCAGCTCTGTTGTGTTGCCACCCTAATGCACTCGGTTGTCTATAGGGTGCAAATGTGATTTACTGGATAGCAAAAGAAAGTTCATGCTAATCACAAACAAATTGCACGTTCCAACAGTTCAACCCCCCATCCAATTCAACATACACAACTTGTTGAAGAGAACCCCTTTTCATTTGAGTAAGGAAACAAACAACTAGTTTAGGGGGAATTATTCGCAGGGCATAACAAAGAGGTAGATGGTCTCTCGTCCCGTCACTGGGAAGTGGCCCGGAGAGCGCGTATCAAGGGCTGCAATGTAGGAGTTCAGTCATTATTGTTGAGATGACTGTATTGGTCTGGCTCAGTCTGTGAGGCCATGTCAGGGAGCCTACAGAACTGTCTGTGGCAGAACTTCATTGCTGATTTTGGAGTAGCAAAAAAGTGTGTTTTGCCATTGAGGGTGACACAAAGCTTGGTCAGGTAGAGGAGGTATAGTAGACACCCATCCTCATCAAGATATGCTTGGCAGGAAAAAACTCCCTGCGGTCCGATTGGACCGCCAGGGTGAAGTCCTCGTATATGGATTTTTTTCGCCTTGATATTGACGCTCACCCATTTCTCTTGTGAGGCATGCACTAGTGTTCCTGTGTCTGTAGAGAAGTAAGCATGCTATAACGGGGTGCACCGGCATGCCCAGTGTGAGACGCGGCCCCAAGGAGCGATGCATGTGCTCCTCTGAAAACTTTGTGGTCAACTGGTCACCAAACAGGGCGAAGGAGAGTCTCCATGTAAGTCTCTGTGTTGTTATGCCAGTGAATTCTGGAAAGCAAAGCACTCTGATGTTATTGCACCTTGAGTGCGCCTCCAGATCCTCATTCTTTACCTTGATGGCCGCTAGCACCTTCTCCATTTGTAAAAGTTGCTCCGCGTGCATTGCCGCTCCATCTTTCAAGTCTGAAACAAGTTGTTCTAGTTGGGCAAGGCGCTCGTCATGGCTGTCAAGGCCATTGCCCATGTGATCAAGCCAGCTGGTCAGCGTATCTATTTTGGAGTCAATACTCTTGAGGCCATTTTCCACCTGTGCAAGTAAGTCTTTAACATCTAAGGCACCAGGTGAGCTTGCAGCAGCTCTATCAAGAGTGGACTCTCCAGTAGTAGCCTCCTTTCTGCCTTTCAAAGTGCGCCATTTGTCAAATACCAGCTTTGGCTGCTGTTTATCTGGCTTTCATATCTGTGCAGGCATAAAAGTGGTATTTCTACCTTGACCGATCCCTCTCAGTGCACGTGGGGTAGTGTGTGGTAGTGAGCAGAAATGCTGCCAAAGTGGTGTAGTAAGGAGGGGGGTACCACAAGTCATGGCTCAATGTGATATTGCAGAGGCCCTGCCACTCTTGGTCCCACCATGGGACATGAGGGAGCCTCGTCAGACCGGTTTGCATGGGGGTCCTCCCTTCCAGGGGGCACCTCTGGCCTAACATGCTTGCGGACCCCATCCCACCTCCAGCCCTCCAATGAGAGTAGACAGGCCACAGCCTGGTCAGGCAGGGTGGGCAGACATCTGATATCAGGCCCCCTGGCAACACAGACTCAGGGGAGGGGAGCCCGCCTCACCCAGGAACCCAGCAGCGAGCACCTTGTGGTCACCTGGCCCACACTGCCACCACCAGGGAGTAAAGGATCAAGGCCCAGCCTCTAAAGAAGCCTCGGCAGCCCTTCTCCATTGCCGCACCCACCTCTGCCTACAGTGAGGTTCCCAGGATAATGGACACTCCCTGCCCCCAGTCTGGTCATGCTGAAGCACCATCCAGGAAGCAGGGAGCGTAATTACCGGTTTTAGAGGGGGCACAGCCAGACTTCTGCATTCCGCCCAGCAGCAGGCCTTTGGCCTGGTCCCGGATCATCACATCCTCTCTGGCATCCCAGGAGCTACATGTAGGTCAGCGAGTCTCTAAGGGCCATAGATCACACCCAGCACCAAAGAGCGCAGCTGGCAGCTCTTTGTGAAGGATCAATGACAGATTTCTTCTCTGGGCCAGCGAAGCCTCGCACAGTGGCGGCCATTTTGCAGCCTGGCTCTCTGGCCCCCCATTGGAAAGAAATTGTTAGAATGAGGAAATTGTAAATCAGAATTTAAGGTCTGGGCAAAATGAAAGCTGTAATTCGGAGCATAATGTAAATCCCTTGATCTTTCAAAGAATCTACTTCCATGTACTTCCAACATTAAAAGGTATGTAGGCCATAAGGAAATGGCTAAACTGCCAACCTTAATGATCAACACTGTATGGTAGTCTGAGGTGATCTTGATAGGCCTGGATGGAGTTAGCGGAGTTTCGCTATGCTCCAAATAACTCCGCTACTTTGTACTGAGTCCCACAAGTGGCAGAGTGCCTTAGGTCATCCCATTTGTGCTAATTTTTAGTGCCGGGTCCGACGCTGGAAAATCAGCACGAACATCACCATGCACAGTGCAAGAGGGCACTGCTTCCTTCTGCTGCTTGAGTAGATGTTCTACTCGATCAGCAGCTTCCTTAACGCGAACGGAAATCTTTCTCTGCAATCTGTAGCGGCAATCCGCGACCACCTGCGTTAAGAAATCTTGCCGGGAGGTGATCTGGAGTAAGACTTTTCTCGCTTGCTGTGCTCGTCAACTTAACGTTGGCGTGTGCGAGCGAGGAAACAAACTCTGCTCCGCTATGCTAGTGGAGTTTTTCAGAACAGAGCAGGTAGTGGAAAAAACTCTGCAAACTCCGCAAGCGGACAGGAATTTCACCTCCAGGTCTAATCTTGTAAGGTGTATGGATGTAGAAATCATCACACTCATTTTAGTTTAATGTGATTTAAGACATACTCTAACTATCAATTTGTTGTGCTCCCTTTCTAATAACTACGGTTTAGACATATTCTATCAATTTGCTTTACTCCCTTTCTAATAACTATGGTGCAGATAATGATGAAAGGACTATGGCTCTGTTAATGGATTCACAATGCCTTGAAATTCACTAAACCTGAATATATTTCTGATTTTATTTAGTTGGTTGTAAATGTATGCATCTTTGTTAATATCTTCAGTATTACAGCAGAGTTAACATTGAAAAAATGTGTTTGTACAATGTATATATTTTCTATAATCTGTGTATATTATGTGATATCCTACACAAAACATATTATTTAAAAGAGATAGAATATTTTGGTGTGGTAATGAGGCCAATATATGATACATAGTTCAGTGGCTGCCAATTAGTGTTCCATGCAAGTAGTGATGTATCAGGATGCCATGGGTCTTAATAAAAGCAAATCCAGGGGGAAAGGCCTCCACCCTGCCCCCTGGTTGGATAGTTCAAGGTAGACACAGCAACAATGCAGTGGATCACCAACTCCCTTGATCACCAGGACTGCTTAACCTGCTGGTCTTTTTTGTTTTTTTTAGGGTTGGTGACATAATACAGTATGGTGCATAACAAGTTAGGAGTCAGCTGAGGGATGCCTGGTTTATTAATTGTGTACACTATACGTCCCTTCTAAACGTTGTAGATTATTAGTACATTACATCCCACTAAGATGAGACCAACAGCAGCACATTTTATAATTAATGTTGACCTTGGACCAACTTGTGATCATCCTTAAATGATCCTTTTGCATTTTGTTGCTTCTGTTTAAGATCACAACTGACAACTATTGGGAAATTTAATTAGTTGTCATGCTTTATCTCGTGTAATAATTTGCTAAATAATATACAGTACAAAGTTGAAAAGCCTAATAATTATGAAGGATAGGATATTGTAGATATTTTAAGTTTGTGTTTACTGCTGGGCAGGTGTTTGGTGTTGTGTGAAAGATTTTGGCTTTTCGTGAAGATTTCATTAAAGTTTAATATTACAAATGCTCTTTAAAATATGGCAGAATATTGTCTACCTTCAAAAATTATGATAAACAGTGCTATAAAAATCAGTTATAGGCACAGTCATTTGTGTCCCTTGCATATGATCTGAAATGTAAGGCCACAGTTCTTTAATAACTTTAAGGCAATAAGGTTGGAGCACTTGATCAAGGTTTCCCGCCCAAGTATGATCTTAGGGAATTTGAGGCTATATTTCCGTTTAACTCAACAATGATGATTGCTTATACATATGGTATCTGACATGATCATATTCATTCATTTGTTACCAAGTCAAAGAACTTGTCAACTGTGTATGTTGGGGACAATGCCAAATATTGACATTGACAGAGTAATTTAGCACCTACACTGGTTTTTGAACAACCGCAGAAAGTTTAAAATGATAGAGTTGGAAAATATGTCAATTTGAAATGTAGTGTTTTAATTAGCTTATAGTAGAGGTCATCATCCCCTAGGACAACTTGTATCCAAATGTCACAATGAATAGCACCTCTGATGCACTATTTGCCCAGCCCTGTGAGCGAAGGAATAGGTAGCAAGATCTGTTGTCCAGATAGAGTATGCTAAGTAAATGGGTTTGTAAAACTCACTGGGACTGTCTTGATGAAAATGTAGAGGCAGGTGTCTTCCTAACATCTATTAATGTCTGTGTTCTCTTGTCTACATTTACGAAATTGAAATATGAAATACTTTCAACATTGATGGATCCCAGAGATATTCTCACACAATTATCAGTACCAAACTGCTAATTTGTTTGGGCATTTCAAACAATGACATTGACTTGTTATCTTTGTGGGATAAGCCACTTGCCATCACTTTTAAGAGGGTCTCTATAGGGTGGAGCATGCTGCTGTTTGATAATATTCACGAGGAATTCTGATATGTCTGATGTAGCATGACTACAGATATTCTGGAAGTTTAGGGTGGCTAGCTAAACATCATGTGTAATTCTGCTCTGGGAGGCTGGGGCAGGTGGTTACTGGAGAAAACTAAAGCACGATATTGGGAGAGGACACATTATGGCACTGTCCTCGAGTAACATTAGGAGTTGGAGAGCGCTATGCTGCTGAAAAAGATGAATAACTTTTCAAGGGAGAGTCAAGTCCCAATTATTTGGAAAGTAACATAAAACCGGGAATTAAAGAGCAGACCTAGGGTGGCTTACAACTGGAGAGCCACACAACACGGCAATAGAGAGTACAATGGTGGTTATTGGAGGGAAGGCCACACTTCACAGACTGGATGAGCTGTTGGTGCAGTTGCATAACAGGTCTATAGTGAATACGCACAAGTGCTGGATTTGAAGACACAAAAGTTACAAAAAAGAAACAAATATTAGTAGCAAGAAATCCACAGACTGACAATGAGAGAAGACTATTAAACAGAGAGAGGAAACAGTTACTTCCTTGATAAACCCTGTACCCCCTGGAGAGAGGAGTGGTATACTTGCTTCCTTTTCTTTAATAAAATCTTATATTTCTCTATGCTAATGCAAAAAAGAAGCACTTTAATTCAAAACAATGAGACGGCATAATATGCATGGTGAAAGCCCACTACGAACTCTATCGGCATTGCGGACTGCAGGCTCCAGGAAGAGCATCCTTAAGGGAGCAACGGTGGGCTAATCTGAACAGGAAACACTTGGGAGGCATTCGTAGGAATTGTCCAAAGAAGGACAGGGAGACCCAATCTACTTCCATTTTTTGAAGGCCAACAACCACCTGGTGCCTCTGATCTAGAGGTCCCTCTGGGTCAGCAATAGCATCTATATGCACCCAGACAAACGGCCAACTTCCCAGATGCAAAGTGGTTCAATACTGAGAAGTACAGCAGAGGGTCTCCTGTCGGCTAGGCCCTCGAAAGAACAGTGGGTGCAAATGGGAATACTGAATAAGGGGAGTCATTCTACCTGATGAACATAAGCCTGAACAAATGGTGTTGGATTCACAGACAAAGTGGGGGGTGCGGATGGAATGAGATTCTTGCCTATGGAGATGAAGACTGGGTCGGAAGAGGACGAAGCTTGATTAAAAGAGGGCCATGGGAAGAGGATTGGATTCCCAGTGAAAAAGAGCCTGGGAAATAGTTGCGGGGAGAGGCTGACTGTAAACTCCAGAAGAAGAGAGGGGTTACAACCCTAAGAGAATAAGTGCAACGGAGAATGACTTGCAAAGCCACAGAGCAATGACAAGTCAATAACGATCATTTTATGCATTTCGTGATACAGTGTAAAACTTTAATTTGTTGCATATCTGCAAGTAGAAGGCCTTTTGGTTGTGCACTGATTTCTTGAACAAACATTGCCAAAGCTAATAGGTCTGGTTGCATAAAGCTAACAAATGCAAACACAAATGAATAGAGACAATTTGTAAGCTGTCGCTGTGCAACTTTCCTCTTTCTGGAAAATCTGCAGACCTAAGTTCAAGAGGGCAGCTTTGCTTTTATGTGTGGGTGATAGGCCATCAGGGTTAGAAGAGGTGATTCTTTTGACGCTCCTTCGGCAGATTGACCATTCATTGTGTTTAGGACATCTGGCTCTGTATGATGCTGTAATACAATGTGGAATCTGTGATCCTCAGGGATTCATGTGTGTTGTATAGACTGCAGGTAATGTGTATGGATTAATGCTTCAAAACAGTAAGATTGTTGTGAATGTCCAGTTCTATAGGAGTAGGGGTCGAGTAGGGTGTAAAGGGGTGGGCATTTAGCAATGCAACGGCTGAAGGAGAGTGTAGTTGTCAAACTTTTTGTTTTATCATTTTATGTAGTCGATCAATCAGTTCAATGTTCAATGTCAAACCATTTATTGTTAGGAGTAGATAAAAAATGTGTGCCCTGGACATCAGTTAGTTTCTGCAATGACATTTGAGGTGCATAATCATACCTCTCAGGCAATTCATAAAGAGAGTCAGTTTGTGAGGTGTTGGTCTGATGTGTCTGGACTAGGCCAGGAGGATGGTAGGCAGATGGAGGCAGTATGGATGGATGGTTCTTTCTTTTTCTTTAAGACACTTACAAAGCGCATGGCTACCAAAGGCCTCCTAGCACTAAAAAAGACACACCTAAAACTGCACATCTAACTGCTCAAGAGAACAAAAAGGTTTTAAGATGCTTGCGAAAGATAAGATGGTTGGCCTCAAGATGAACAACATCAGGCAACTGATTCCAACTTTTAGCAACCATGACAGAGAAAAGACGGCCCCCGCACCGGGATCGCTTGAATCTAGGGACAGTAGCAAGATGTTTCGACTCAGATCGTAGAGGTCTTCTGGGGACAAACAAGGAAATAATCGACTGAAGGATCGGGGGAGAGCTCGCCACCAAAGATTTGTGCGCAATACACAACGCCTTAAATTGAATTCTTTTCTCAACTGGCAGCCAAAGGAGTCCCTTGATGTACGGTTTCGCGGATTCTCTATTATGAACCTTCATAAGAAGTCATGCGGCACAATTTTGGACCGTTTGAAGCTTTTTTATAGTCGAACAGGGAGAGTCCAGGTAGAGCACATTGGCATAATCAAGCCTAGATAAAATTAGTGCTTGTACCAGCAGCTTCCTGGCTGTAAAAGGCAGAAGGGGCAAGATACTTCGAATCATTTTAAGAATGGCATAGCAAGAGCCAGCGACCCTAGACGCCTGAGTTTTGAAACTAAGGTTGTGATCCAACCAGACTCCTACTTGGTCTTTAGGCGCCGGCATGTCTCCCATACATTTAGGCCAGAGAGTACCACTCTCCAGGCTGATCGTTTTTCCCAGAAACATAAGTTCTGTTTGTTCCGCATTAAGCTTAAGGAAAGAAGAGTCCATCCATGCCGAAACCTTTTCCAAACAATCGGCCAGGATAGACTTGTTATTGTTTAACAGGTTGAGGGACACAATGAGCTGAGTATCGTCGGCGTACGTAATGATCTTAACCTCGAACGGCTCGACGATATCAGCCAGAGGATGCATATACACATTAAAAAGTGTGGGGCTAAGAGAAGAGCCCTGAGGCACCCCACACTGCAATGGCATCCAGTTGGGGGTAGCATTATTCTCAAATACTAGAAAAGATGTATCCGAGAGATAGGACGCAAGCAATTTGTGTAAAATGCCAGTCACATCACTTTCCTCAAGTCTCGCCAATAACCGTTGGTGATTTACCGTGTCGAAGGCCGCGCAGAGATCAAGTAGAATAATCGCAGCGGAGCCTCCGGCATCCAAGATTTTCCTCGACTCCTCAACAACCGCTAGCAAGGCAGTTTCAGTGCCCTGCTGGGGCCTAAAGCCTGTTTGAGAGGAATGAAGGCAATGGTTGCTTTCCAAAAAAGCAGAAAGACTAGAGTTAACATGCCTTTCACATATTTTGGCAATCCCAGGAAGTAACGAAATAGGGCGGTAATTGGCAAGCACTCTGGGATCTAAGGTGGTCTTCTTCAAAAGGGCTCTAACCCAAGCCTGTTTCCAAAGAGAGGGGACAATCCCAGTGGAAAAAGAGCTATTTATTAGCTCAAGAATAACAGGCGCAATTGAATCAAATACCTGATTAAGGATGCGGGGGGGGGGGTGCTGCGTCACTAGGGTAACCAGATTTAAGGCGCTCCAGTTGCAGTTTTAAATTTCCCAAGTCCATCAATGGAATGGAGTCAATAAAACGTTTTGAGGGAAGGGGTTCATCTCTAGTCAAAGGGGGATTCGCCCCACCTTCTAAAGCCGAAAAAGGGGGAAAGGCCAAGTAAATATCCTGAATCTTCTTATAGAAAAAAAGAGCCGATTCGTTGCAACGACCTGTAGCATTTTCAGGAGGCAAGGAGGGCTCAGGAAGTTGCATAAGAGATTTAGTAATTTTAAAAATTTCACAGGGTGAGTTAGCCGCTAACATAATTTTATTTGTAGAATAATTAGATTGGGCAGATCTAATTTCAGCTTTGTAAACTCAAATGGCATCTCTATATTTAAGTTTCTCAGTGATTGAGAAGTCCTTTCTCCAGGTTCTTTCATGGCGTTTACAAAGTTGTTTCAACTCCCTAACTTTAGGGGAGTACCAGGCAGCGTCATGATCAACTTTTTTCCTAAATAACCATTTTTGGGGGATATGGCTAGCTAAAGACGTCTCAAGCCACTGATTAAATTTAATATTATCACACTCAGGGTCATCACTAAGCACCGGCCTAGTGCTATCAAGAGTAAACGCCCATTCGTCCGTGGAGAGATTAGCTCAGCTCAGATTCCAAAGTTTTACCCTTTCCCTTGGCTGTCCACCCTCCTGAGGAGTCCAAGCAAAAGGAACCATGAAGTGGTCTGACCAAGGTAGAGGGATGGGTTTATCTACTGACAAATCGTTGATATTGGACAATAAAGGGTTCAGAAGATAACCTTTTTGATGAGTGGAGCCAGACACTTTTTGCTTCAGGGCCAATACTTCTAAGATGTCAGTAAGCACCTCAGATTCAGGGTCCAAAGCCAGGTCAAAATTAATATTTAAGTTGCCTAGAACTGTAAAGTTAGAGGTGGAATTTACTAATTTGGCTATGCTGTCTGGGAGCTCTTTACTAAAATTGACACTAGGGCCCGGTGGTCTATAAATAAGGGTACCCGAAAAGGTACATGTGGGGGAGAAGCCTATCGTAAAGAAGCAGCCCTCACAATCCAAAATCAAACTGTCAGTAATTTGACAGCGAAAAATATCCTTGTACACGATAGCAATCCCCCTCCTCTTCCTCCAACATGGTGTTGTCTCTGGAGCAAGTACCCAGATGGGAGAGTACGAACTACTGCTGGATCTGCAGTACTAGATAGCCATGTTTCCATAAGGAACAAGGCATCAAGTTTGTACTCCTCCAGCAGCAACCTCAATTCTGTAGAATGTTTGGGAAGGGAGCGACAATTCAACATGGACATAAAGAAATTGTTTGTGGCTAACAGAGGGGCTTTGGGTTTGGTCCTTGAGAGTATGAATACTCTGTGTCCTTATTGGAGAATCTTTGTTTCAGGTTATGCTTTATACTATATTGATTTATGTCTGGCTGATGCCTGCCTCATTCTCCAGGGGTTGGTTGGGTGATGAAGAGGAGATGGTGAAGAGGAAGAGAGTGAGTTTATGGCGGTGTAACCAGTGATATGTGATAGGCATAGCATCAGTGTTAACATCAGTGTTTACATCCCTAACTATGGCAGACACTTAAAGGACATAAAACAGTGCGGTGAACTGAAGATACAGAGGTTGATATTTGAGAACTGACTCACAATCATGCCATTCTAACCCAGCGTGATATATAATTCATATTTCCAGTTATGGTGTATGCTTAGATAGTAACTGTTTCCCTGAAAGCGACTGTGGAGCATAGACCACTAATACAGGAGAGCAGGTCCTTAGTAAAAAAATAAATAAAAAAAATAATCAAGGTTTTGCTTTGGTGGTATTTCAGGATAGTTTTGATTGGATATGGGGAATCACTGAAGCATTGATACATGCATTCTAGAGTCTAATCTAACAGTTGGCTCACTTGATCATAGGTTTGAAAAGATCACAAAAAAAGGGAAGGGTACTGATCATGAGAATCACATTAAATGTGAGATAACTGCAATATGCAGACATGTGGTATGACTCAGTACAGAGACAAATTGTGTTGGCAAAATGTCACTTTACGAGTAAAAGATGTGTGTGTGTGTGCGTGTGTGTGTGTGTGCACGTGTAAGTCTGAACTCATATTTTGTCAACGGTGCATTATGCAGATTAACTTGTGCAATATCAGCTTCATGTGAAAACTATTTAAAACCACAAATCACTTTTATATCCTAAATCTCATTTATATGCACAAATCACTTTAAGGTGAAAAATCACCCTTGTTGCAAAGTAAGCAGGGTCGTGATATAATATAAATGGAAAAAAACATATTAAAATGCAAAAACACATTGCGGTACAAAATCTCTTTTAGGTGCAAAGTTAAGTTTAGATGGAAATCACCAGTGCTGAAGTTTCACCAGCTTTTTGGAAGCAGTTTTAGGAGTGCAGATGCAGCTCGAATGAAGCTCATAGATGATTTGCTGCACCACATATTCGTAGCAGTGGGGAGTGCTTTGCAGGCGGGTGGAAAAACAAATGTATTATCTAATAACCATAGGTGAGACTAAAATAGTCATTTTGACTGATGTAAAATGCAAATGACACTTTCTTCAGGTAGTGGCTGATGGAGTCCGACAGAAATAAACCAATCTGTTATATACTTGGCCACCTTGAAAGAGATGTGCCCCTAAAAAGCACGTTTACTCCTGTGGCCATACTGATCATTTTACTCACACGACTATGTTGAACTTATTGCGTGCTGTCCATACATTACAGAGTGTTGCTAAGCTGCAAGTGCTTTCATGTATGCTCCTCATCGGGTTCAGCACGTATGTGCTATGTGGAATGCCAGTTTTGGTGTTTCTGACTTTGTAAAGTCCAGTTTGTACCTTTTCATTTCTTTAATCTATGCTTTGCTTTTCTTTTCGATATGCTCTCTGCATGGATATCAATAAATAGACATTTTCATGAAAGACTAACGAGCGGGAGGGAGACATTTTTTTTTTTATATATTCTCTGCTTCTAACCCTATGTAGTTGATCATGTTATGTTTAATTGCTTCTTTCTGTCGGCAAGGTCTTATAGATGCATTTTATTGGAACACATTTTATATTGTGTTTGGGCATTACAAATATTTGAATTTTCGAATCTTTACTTAAAGTGTGAAACTAATGGAATATATTTTCCATTTATCAGGGTTGTAGTGGATCAATAATTGATTGTAAGTGACAGTTTCGTATGAAAATACAAAGGGTATTCGTGCGTGCAAATCGAGATCTATTCCTTCTGGGGCACACATGTGCTCGTGCTTATAAACAGCTGCAAGGCGCATCCTTTCCATCCACCCTGGAACAACAAAAAGGTTTATTGATTTTAAGCACTTGTAAAAGGAATTGGACCAATTTACAAAGCTATTTATGAAGGCACATCTACATTTACAGCTGTGAACTGTTCCATTTATGCCTGTCAGGTGTTCAGAAAAAGATAATTCTCACGAATAAGTGGTTTTACCACCGCATAACTGTATTCTGAAACATCACAATATGTAGAAGTAACCCCCATACCAGCGTGGGAGGAAAAAAATGTTTCGAATTGAAAGTTTACAAATTTATGATTGCCTTTGTGCACTTGATGTAAGAGAGCTCAGCCACCATATTGTGGCACACATATTATTAAATGCACGAGAGCAAAAAAGTGATAGCGCTCATTAAAGGATTTAATGGTGGTTACCACGTGCCGCCTCCTGCATGATGTTAAGGGCAGTAGCTCGTTTTCCCCTGTATACATGCACTGCCTCTGAGTGAGGCAAAGCGTTCTGCCCACCAGCGGTATGTTGTGGTATGCCTTGAATGGAAAACGCATGGACCCTTTATTGCTGCAAGTTCCTTCATTCAGAGACTGGACCTCTGAACCTTGGAAATGCTACAGCAACTTTGAGCTCTGGAAGTCTGCAGCCGGCTAATTAGAAAATGTGTCTCCAAGCGAGCAGCAGTGGGGAAAGATATTAAAAGAGCAAATCACAGATCGATGGAAGCAGAAGGGTGCCTATTAATATTAATACCAAGCCACAGAACTGTGACTACTGATGGACCAAACAGTAACGCGTCTCACTGCTTCCTGTGATTGCCTGTCCACAACATGCAGTGGCCCTGTCAACCATCATCACTTTAGATTAGCTAATGTCAATAAAGAGGCCAGTCATTTTTAGTAATTTGCAAATTAACCAATGAGAGTTTGCGAGAAATCTCTTTCTGGCTATTTGAATGCTCACAAAACAAGCTAGAAAAAATAGCTAAACACTCCAAACACACCGGTTTAAGTAGAAACATCAGCGAGATCTCTAATAGAAATACGATTCCTGCAAAATTGTCTTCACGTCTGGAAACGGGAAGTAGAAACAATCTTTGTCCCATAATGTGCAAATTAATAAAATACACTTTGAGCGTTTAGAGCGGTGGACATTGATGCCTGCCTCTAAAAGACCTCGGTTGAGATAAATAAATACAAAATATTGAAGCCAGTGAATGTAAGCAAAACATATTCCTACCACCTGCATTTATGCATGAGCCAGTCATTGTTCTGCATGCTACAAATGGGTTGTGTTGTTTTTGTGCCTGTGAGAGGTACTGATTTCCCAGCAGGCAATGCATTCTAGCCTAGAGCCAGCGCGAGACCACCAAAATAATTTGTCAGGGTCCATTTAAACTGTGCTATCCCATATACTGCATATTTGATCGTCGTCCAGTTCAGATCAAATCATTGGAGAGCTACTACGAGCATAATATCCTGCGGCGATCCAGGATCAACAATTACCTTGTTTTCTTGAACACCCAGAAAGTCTGGTTACAGAAGGCTTTTACAATTGGTTTAATTTTGCATAACCAAGATATTTTTAATCACACCCATGTAATGGTGGATTGCATCGTCAACACCATTCATTTACTCACAATGGATAGCCATGTAAGTTCCCACCATGTAGATATAAAACTGGAAAAAGACGATAAATTGAACCATAGGTAATGTCTGCAACAAAACTTAGTTGGTTGTGTAGATTTTATAATCTTGCTATGCTCTGCAATATTAAAGCACTGCAGTCAATGTTCATGTAGTTTCGGGGTATTCATTTCAAAATATATTTTTATACCAGCATATACATCCTACTCTATTATAATTTTAGCTCTTTCAGAGTGAAATTCTTCCTGACCAAAGACAAATACTCCCCCTCCCCAAATTATTGAAGAATTGCTATACCGTCATTACTTATTATCACAATATTCTTCCAAAATTATTGTGGAGTCATATTATTCATGTATCCAAAAACTTGATTGATTTTCATTTATTGAAGCTAAATTTCATTGCTAAAACCAAAATAACATCATAATTTATATTATTCTTTAGTTACATATGAGCTTCTCTTATACAAAAAAATAAAGTTAAAATCCATCATCGCCTCCTCACATCACACACAGCCATTCCCTTCCTAAAATGCTCAATCTTATTCATACATCTCATATACCCATACATACTATGCCATAAAATATCCATATGTCAACAGTGTCCAAAAGAAATATGTTTTCTTTTTCAGACTGGAAAAAGCATCTTCCAATCAAGTTCATATAAGTTATATATTGTATCCATGTGTAGATTTTAATTATTCTCTCCTGCTAGTTACTTTCCATCCACCAGATTGGTTTACTTCACATTTTATTGTTCATCTGTGAATTTGTACCATTAGTTAGTATCCTTTAATGGCCATACAATGACGTCAGTCTTGTGTGTGCCAATGCACGTTTCGGTGTGACCCGGTGGATGCCATCCACCTTCCTCAGGGCACAAGAAGACCATTATTTAATTCAGAGCTAACCGTTGGTGGGTAAGGAAGAGATAAAAATGACCTCAAACACACATAGTAAACAAAAATATGAATAACTCCAAAACTTTAACACCAAAGGACTCCCACAATCACTTGTGAATCAACTAACTCCAGAGTATGAGTCCCAAAGAGAGAGTAGCTCATCATAAATACTCCCCACCAACGCACCCAAGTAACCATCATCAGTAAAAATGACATACTTAAAGTCTCATAAACCACCACCACAAAATTTGTTCTAATATTCAACCTACTTGGGAGACCAGGCTCCATAGTGCATGGTATTTTAAACATCTGAAGATACCCCTGTCAAAACAGTGTTAATATCAACACTCTCTCATCTTTCTAATGAAAAGTGAAAAAATAACAATAACAAAGATTTCTATATCAGACCAAAAGCCAGGCAAAATGTCTAGTGTTAGAAAAAGCCCCTATGAATAGTTATGTTCTCTATTGATGTTGTCCAAATATTCCAGAATTCTGCCCAAACATGTTGCCCGCTGGGTAACAAATGGATATAAATCACATACGGTGATATTGTGTGTGTTGTATATTTCATTTGATGTTATTTCTGAAATAAATCATAAAAATATGTCACACCACACGTCCAAACAACAGAAATAGTAACACCGAATCCATTTCCACAAGTCTGAGGACTATAATTATGGGTCCCCGATATACTTATATGTAATGGAGGAGCAACCGTTCTTTAACTTCAGGAGTGACACTAACTTTGCCTCTAATGCACTCACCTCAAAACTGTTTGCTATCAGAGTAACCCCAACAGTATGCCGTCAGGGACAAAAAGACAACAATTTCCGATAGCCCCCTGCAACCGGAAATATATGTTCGGCTGAGATCGCACATGACCAGTGGTAAGTTCCCTTATTCCTCCGTACATAGAGGCTACTGAGGTGGCCATATTTAAAGTGCATAATAATAATAATCCCAGGCATTTACTCTTGAAATGTGTCAGGGTGCCTTCATAATACTGCTCATATTTTTGCCTTGATATGAAAGATGTAACTCACCCCTACATACAAGTCATCATCAGGGGAACAAATAAAGAAATAACTAGACTGTCTATGTAGTCTAAAATATAGGTTTAGTACATAAATACCCTATTGCATGAATTAGGGGAGGACATGAACCCCTCAGAACCTCATGGTATCCTGCAATTCAGTAAAAATGGAAATAAATCAATCCTGGTAGGTAAAAGGAATATGTGTAGAGAACAAAGGGAAAAAATCAACCCACAATCAATAGGTACTGTATGGGCCGTCACGATCAGGGAATACAAGGCTACCTGGTAGGCGTGAGAACAACATATGACAGATTTTTGTGGACTAGATAACACCTAGAATTGATTCACCATTTAGTGGTCTTTCCAAAAACAGATCTGTGGCCACGGAACTTATCGAGATGCCCATATGATGGAAAGGCAACACAGTCGACGACTCATTTGATGTTATTTTGTAAATTGTACTGTGGAATTAGATCTTCTATTCTACGACCCTTTTTCCTGTCACAGGGTGTTACTTACCATCAGGAGACCCTCACATTTTTAAAATCTCTGAGTAATGTGTATACGTGTTGTACAATCCTTGTTTATATTAAAATGGCTCTTCGCAGGCAAAAATCACTATCTTATTTGGACGGTTGACGCTACGAAGAAAACTGAAAAGGCTGTAGGGTTATGTCAATTCTCAAGAAGGGGCATGGCCAATTTATATTTTATTATTGCTCTTTTTAAATAGTGCTAAAATGTTTTTGTCAGTTTTAAATAGGAAAATGTGTCTTTAAATATATACAAATAACCCTTTGGAACTATTTAAATAAAAATTAGAACATACAATTTGCACTATTTGTTGACCAGCCCTCGAATACTGACTGTGACATTCAAATTTTCAATATATTTCATATGGTTTCTTTTATATCTGAGGATGATATATGCCACTTTTATGTATATGATCTTTGTCTCTTTTATGGATTTGAATATAAATCCGAATACAGATATTTGACTGACTGACTAACTAGACTGTTGATGTAGTCTAGAATACAGCTTGTCTTCTCAATCATGAGACAAATAACGAGCTCTGAGGCTTTTACCTTCTTGAAACAATGCTGTGGCAGCCATTTTAAGGGGCACTCCCAAGCCGAGCTACCAATTAAAATTGGAACCTGCTTCCATATACCCTTTTCAGTCATATTACGTTACGTATGATGGGAACTATGGCATCCTTTATGATAAAAATATGCCTTATCTGTATTTTTATCTTGTTTTACTGTATTGTGTTATGTTTGGACTCGTGTTGTTTAGTTGGGTTTTTAATAACTGAACCTTCTAATTACTAATTTCGTGTTTCATTTCCGTAAATGAGCCCACCTAATTTTACAAACTTTGCCCAAAATACCCAGAAAGTCACGTGCTCCTGCTATATATCGCCGAGGTTCTGATGGACACAGGATGTCCTGATGGAGGACACAGATACCATCTGCCCTAGGTCTGCTTTACCTGAGAGTTGTTGATTCAAGATTTTACATTCACACACCTTTTGCAGTGTTTGCCAGTTCTCACCCATTCTCAGGAGCATCAAAGGCCCCATATGGAAAACACGTATCACTGTGGCAATTTACCAGTGTCCCTGGTGCATCCAAATATACGACTAAAGTGGCATTTTCCATACAGTTCAGCATCAGAGATTAACGAAATGTAACTTTTTTTGTCCATTTTAATGAATTTATTGGGTAATGCAAAATTACACTTTTTCAGCTACTTTTCCAAATACATCCACAATGATATGATGTCGCAAAAATAGATTGCAGGCCATGAGATTCAAAATCATATTTCTGCTCACATCAGACAAAGAAGGCGGACTTTTAATAAATGAAAATCTGGGAAACAAATTCATGAATATTTCTTAGGACAAAATGGACAGATGGCAAGCAGTCCATCAGAAATAAGTGATATTTTGTAATAAGATTAGGATAAACCAGGATGATTTAGATCTTATTGCTACAGTATGTACAGGTGTATATTTGTGTGGGGTCATAAAAATTAACAATGACATTCTACGTGGGTGAAATACCACGTTTGAGTTCTGATAACAGTAAAATTCAGCGTACCTGCCCTTCTCAATATTTGTCTGCCTGTAAACGAAAAGGAAACACAGTAACTTAGCCTCACACTTAAAGGAGTAGTGTAAGCGCCTGGACGCAGTTTTAAATTCTAGTAACACTGAGTGAGCCTTTATCCTTATAAGGTCGATGAAATGAGCATCGCTGGGAGTAAGAGTAACAAAATAAGCTATTTTTCACAGAGGAATTAATTCTTTGGTGTGAGTGAAATAAATGGCTATTGTTAAATTATATATTCCATTATGTAGATTGCTGCTATTTTGGGCCATATCTCACAATTATTACTGGAAGAGCTAATTTAAGACAAGGTCTCTGCCACAGTTTTGGGCTGACTGATGTCTTAAATAGCTGGAGAGCTGGGGCAGCGCTGTTGCACCGCGTTAGACAGTGAACAATCGTGTGTTGCTATGGGAACACATGTATCTGAAGTAAACAAGAGAATGCAACATAATGACATGTACAAAGCAACATAACCACTCAATTAAAACGTAACAGTTCACTGCATAACAGTTTAAAATAACGCAACAGGACAATCAGAGGAGAACACCTCACTATGCAATACTGCAGCACAAAAACACAGCAGCATACAAAAACAACACATCACCACCACACAAAAACCAGAACACAACAAATATGCACAAGCATTCTGGTCACACATCACCACCTCCAGAAACTTGGGGGCATATTATCAAGGGGCGACGATAACATTATCGCCGCTTTAGAGCCCGTTTTCGGGCGCAAAGCGGCGATAATATTATCGCATTATCATCAAGGGCACGCTAGCGCGTGATTCCTTGATGTATCGCCCCTTTTTCACACGCCTCGCCTCGCATCGATAATGAGATGCAAAAGAGGCGTGGCTGTGAAAAGCAACATGGGATAATATCGCGAAGGAAGCGTTGTGATATTATCAAGGAGGGTTAGCGATAAATAAAATCGCGTTAAGTATGCCTTAACGCAGGAGTTTAACATATGTTAAATTCCTGACTAAGGCATACCTAACATGGGGGGGTGGATTGTGTGGCTAAGACCACAGGCCCTATCATCTAGGATATTGCCGTTTTCCACCATGGAAAACGGCAATATCTCACCTATCTCTGGAATTTTATCGCCTCAGCGTTGCGCGTTGTTGATAACGCGCTAACCGGGTGATAAATTCTAGAGATAGCCGTCGATAAATATGCAAGCGCTAAGTGCGCTTTGCGATATTTATCGCCGGCCCTTGTTAATATACCCCTTGCTTTCATAATAGTTTGTAAAAGATGTTTACGCCAACCCCTACCATAACTGACAACCAAAGGCATGAAATAGCTTTAATTAAAATGTGTGTGCGATCCAGCCCTTTGGATTTTCTCAACACACTTGTAAGCTCGAGACTGTTGGACTGCCATCATGTGATATACAGCACACTGCACCCCAGACGTACGCAGCATCTCCAAGGGCACATTTATCAGGACCTTCTTGAGAGCAAACATGGAGATGCCGGCTCATCTCAGAACGGCTCGGGGCTTCACTGAGATGCACTTGAGCACAAGCAATTTGTGCTGGAGCATCGCTGAGACGCTCTTGTCATCTCCAAACACGCGGAGCAAATCTTACTGAGACTGCCCAGAGAGCTCTGCGGCCTGTTTCCGAGATGTCCTGTGAATTTCCAATGATGCTCAGAAGGAGCTGTTAGTAAATATGCCCTTGAAACGGCGGCTCTTAATTTGACAAGTGTTGTGATGTCCTGGAAATAGAATTATCGTGACGAAATTTGAATTCGTGCCCTCTGCTGGTGTACTGGGCTGACGAAAAAGATGAAAGAAGAAGCAATGGAGAAAAAAAAGATTAGCGAGAGGGAGAACATGTAAATACGGTGGGCTTTTGTATTAATAGACCTTTCTAACGCAAAGTAAGGAATGTTGTAGACTTTAATATATAAAAAATACCGAGTGTGAAACAGAAAACGCTTATAACACATGGCAGTGTGAATGGGGAGAATATGTAGAGTGAGTGGAATATATAGCAAAAAAAAAAGGATTTTGAAAGGGAAGAATAGTGTGTAATAAATTAAAAGCATGTATTTGGACAGTATCATATACATTAATATTCCCGTATATTGGAAGCAATGGTTTTAAATAACTCTATATCATGTGGAGTAGGAAAATGTAATTTCAAGAAACCAATGTATATATTATTGTGCAAAACCATATTTATGAGTATACCTGCTCTGTAGAGAGTGGATTACACGTTAGACGGTTTAATTTTGTAAATTCGCAAAATATGTACTTTGCAACTGTGTACATTAACTGCTTTTGCTAAATCCTTGATAAAAGCGTGCATTTATATGCTCATGGTAAAGTATTTTGTAAAAGCTTAAGGTCTTAATATCATGCGAGTGATAGAAATGATAGGATACGGTAACATCTCCTCGCTTTAGCGCTCTGACTGCAGACAGAGGTCCTCTGAAATGGCTCCAGTGTTGTAGTTTAGGCTGTATATATGTAGCTGCCCTTATCCTTGGATGGATCCTTACAGCTGTGTGAAAGGGTTGGAGGTTGGCATTGTTCTATGCTGGGTACAGGGCCACAAATTAACCAGCATGTCAGGTGGGCAGGGGAGGGTAGAGAGATCACCTCTCATGCCTTATAGATGGTGCAACATACACAGGGAGTATGGGACGCTTGTAGAACCCTGCCACCCACTGCCTTTGAGACGCATATAATATTCACCGACATGTTCTCTTTAAGCCACCAATGGAACCTTAAAAGTCTGTTGTCTTCGTGACATCACAACCCATCACTCGATGGGGAGTGTACAGAGTGTAGACCAACCCGTTTGCTCAACCCTTGTGTAGGGTGTGCCACTAGGGTTACTTCTAAGGAACCTCACATTGTACATGGGCTACGGGGTGGTATCCAAGCACATGCGTCATTGGATTAGTGATGGCCCGTGTCCTGCACTGCCAGAGAGACAGTAGACCTTCCTCTTTCCAAGTGGGAACTATTCCCATGAGATTAAATGAACAACCCCTCATGAAACGGGTGGTTCCCCGAGAATGCCACCACATTCTATACTGTACGATGGCCTGCAGTCAAAATTTGATGGATGCACAAGGCAGGCCTCTGAAGGGCGAAAAACAATGGACTGGAATGCGCCCCAAGCGAGCACTAGAGACTGAGATTAATTCAAGCATTCTATCTATCACCTTTTTGTTTGCTTTACAAAAATGAGCGTAAATCCCAGGTGCTGTTGTCTGAATGCCCGGCTTACATTCTGTAATTAGTCCCTTCGTTTTTTAATTTTTTTAAATGTGGAGCAGGATTATACAGTTTTATGAAGTTCCTGCATATCTTTTAGTGATTGATAGCGACACTGCAAAACGTATGGATTTCAATGTCAGTACTTACGTTATAAGAATTGACATATGCCATCCTGAATTTGACTTAAAATCTAAAAATATTGATTTGAAAGGGACATCACCGTCTGATTGTTCCGCCGTCTGGCAGTTCTGCAGGACGTTGCTCGAATTCCTTTATCTAATTATGGCTAAAGCCTTGAAAATGATTACATTAAAGGAGTGTGCTACTAGCTAATTGTCCATACATGTATAGGATATTTTTGGAATTGCGATTGCTCTGGGCAATAGGCTCAGCTTTTATTTTTGCCATTATTTTCTATTTTGTGGGTTGGTACCAAAATACCTGAACTTGCTATAGCAAACCAATGAACTCTCTGTGGATGAAGGAGCTCATTGGGTGATGCTTAAACTGCATTCTTTTCAATTCCACCTGTGCTCCGGACTTTTCATCAGCTAAGTTCTGGTAAAACTTGTGAGTGGGACACTCGCTGGACATAGTAAATTACCATTGGAATCTGGTGCTGTAAGATTTAATTCCCACAAGCATTCCTTAATATTTGGAATACCGCGGTCTTCCCACAACTTGGGTTTGCTGATGCCTGTGATGTCAGTATTTCTGGGTGTGGGGATACTGCATCGATATTTATCGCTCCAATAGAATGAGGGCCAACGAGTGGACTCCCTCCCTCGCTTAAGATCCAACCAGAAACACCCTCGATTAAGGCTATGCTTTACTTTCCTTGGCCAAGTTCATACAGAATGGTAGCTTGTGAAAAATAATTGTATGTCAATAATGTGGTAGCTGGACATATATTTTATGGATTTGATCGATAAGTCATTCCTTCAAAACCAGTTATTAAAAATGTCCAAGAGGTCTAATTCCGTTTTTCCAAGTGGAGCAGATAGGGCAATTAATTTATGAGTCACCCCACTACAATGTGGGTAGCAGAAAAAATCCTTATGCTGCAAGCTTTATTTCTTATGTTAAGTTTCAAAGAACTTCCCATCCACCTCCTCAGTAAGATATTGTAGTATTTTGATACTACAATATCTCCTAAGGAAAATCCCCCTCAATGCATTCATTAGTACCGAGTGATAGCTTTAGCTTGACACATACAAGCAATTCATCTCTTATAACCTCAATAAAGGGAGACATGCGAGGACATTAAAACGACAGAGATGAAAGGAAAAATTATGTTCAGAATGTATTTTATAATAATGGAAATATATAGGTGAGAATATACATTAAATGCTGGAATGGCGTTAAATAAGAAAATAACAATTTGTTCTAGTTGTGAGAAAAACGAAAGTTCTACAAACGGACACTCTCCTCCTCAGTTAGTAAATGTTTCCATCCAATACACTCTCTTGTTTAAAATTAGAAATATCATTGTCAACACAAAAGCAGTCTCCATTTACACAATCATATATCCTAACAATTCTCCGATTAACATAAATGTAAAAAAATCTGTGATTTTTATTTATTTATTCTACTAGCTAAAATATATTTGCCTTTAAAAATGTGTGTCGGGTTCGCCAAGTGTAAATTTGGTAACCCAGTTAGTATTACATTCAATGTTGGTTTTTGAGAATGAATTTGAAGCTTTTGCATTACAGAAGGCCATACCCCAACTCTTCACTGTTCCCATTGAGCAAGTAAAAAACACTCATGCTTAACTCAATATACACATCAGCAATCGTACTACTGAATAACAACACCCAGAATATCGTAGTACAAGAATACTGAGGACGGAATATCAAGAGACAATAAAAGAGACAGGTAAGGGAATGTAGGGAAGGACAGATTTGCTATTTCTAATTTAGCGCGTTGATATATGTATGGAGAGTTAGGTTTAGAAAATCTATACTTAACTGTCAATATTTTTTTACAAATATTTTATCCTCAATACTGTGTCACATCGATCTTCTGTGGTCGATATTCAGGCTGCACACCATGTATCAGAACATCATCAAACTATCCCGCTAGTTTCAAATGACAACTGTGGAAATGATAGAGATGGCAAAGATCTTTTGTTTTAGCCAATATGAAATCCACACACACTATAAGCAATATAGGCATAATAAATAAGAAGCCATTCCCAATTTCCAGCAGACCCCATCTCCTTTGATTATTCGCCAACCCAATGTTATACATGACATCTGTTATCATTCTAGGGGCTTGACATCATAACCTTGGTGCATAGGTAGGCACATCCAGCTCTGTCTTTTGTTCTTAGTCAGTTCAAGATTCTCCTCTTTGACCCGAAAACCTCAACCCATCCTTTTACCAATGTAGTAGAGCAGAGTCTACCAAACTGGGGGTCTCACTGGTGGGTCGTGAGCTAAGTTTTGGTGGGTGGTGAAAGTCCAAGCAGTAAATAAAGATGCCTTTAAATTCTTTATTTATCTTGTCACATTTGCTGCACTTCCAAGACAATGGTCAAATGTCAGGCTATATTTTCTAACAAATTGCTGCTTTTTGTTAAAATGGGAAATTATTTTTACAAACTTCTCTCACTTTGAAGTCAGAGAAAGAAAAGTAAAATTATGTGACAAACTTGCTGGGAGCAAGTATTGGAAACGAAAAGCTGTAGGATGTTATTTTTTGTGACACAACAAAATAAAAATACCTGCAAATGAACTGTACACATTCAGCAGTAAAGAAAGCAAACATCAAGCCAATTGTTTTTTGAGAATTCTGAAGTGTGATGGAAACAAAGATTTTAATAGGAACAAAACAAAGCAAGGCATTTACTTGGTGAGGCACAAATGATAAATGTCCACTGAAACTCGATTTCTACACACTATCATTTGTGTGTGATATAATTTAATCAGTAAAATTGTAGGTCTGTACATCTTTAGTGGCCATTTTGTGGCCACAAAAATGTGCTGTTAATTACAGTGTGCTACCACACTGTGCTTTAGTTACATTAAAAAATTGCCTTCCTCATGTCCATTAAAGCTCGGTGAGCCGATAAAGTTTGTCCTTCTAAAGAGTGGGTTCCGCTTCTAACACGTTTGGGAACCCCTGGCTCTCGAAGTGCAGAGGATTAAGATCTACTTCCATGGTAGATCTGTCAGTGAATGCAGCAACATTATTAGTACTTTCTCAGAGAAGTCCCATCATTTAGAGTCTGCTCAACTCTCCCCTGGGGGGAAATTTTCCAGCTATCTGAATGGTGAAAATCGAAAGCATGGATTCTTGAACAATATTCATCTTTTGCTTCATAAATGTTTTGACTTAATACAGTTCTTTAACACTATTAAGATTCACTCTGTGTTTAAATTTGATTACAGGTCTTGCGAAGAATTAGTGAAAGAATATTGCCTAAAGAAATGTATTTGCCATACTTGGTAATTAATTTATCCTTACATGATGAGATTATATATTTCTTTTTCATGATATTACTATGTTGTACCTCAAATGAAGTTAAGAAAGAAGAATCTATATTATACATTTGTACATAAATATATACATACACGCCCAACGTTCTGCAGTCGGCCACCCACTGCATATACAGCTCTTGGCCATGTGCATCTGGGCTCGGCCACAGGGCCTGGCCTGTTGTAGTGCCTTGCTCACATCTCACAGTGGGCTGCCGGCTCTAGCAGTGCACAGCCATTAACCATGCACATTGGAGATTGTCCAAAGACCTTGGTCTGTTGCCAGGCCATGCTTCTGAGCCATTGCATGTTGCCAAAACGAGTATGTGGCGATTGGCACAGTGCATCTGCAGTGCACGGAATTATTATTTTGTCCTTTACTTCAGGATTTGTGAATCAACTGATACCAATAATTTTTTTATCATTTATTTTAAGTCTAGGGGTGTCACTTTGGGACTTCTCGTGTGCCTGCTGATCAGGACAGGCTCACCCTGGCTCCTTGTGCCATTTAGGTTTTTATTTTTCCAAAAACAGTACTTGGTGGTGGGTAATGGCAGCCGCAACAGAACATTTTCTGTGTTGACCAGCTAATCCAAGCCCGGCAGATTCACAAATCCTCAGCTAGATTGGTGAATTTGCATTGCATGATGGGAGAAAATGCTCCCTGACTTAGGGATCTTCCTAATTTTTTCATTCCGTGAATTAACAGTCTAGAGAGCTCCAAAATTAAATCTCTTCATGCCCAAGCCAGGACACCTTTTGGATGCTAATTCCTTGAAAACGAGTGAATGGATTTACACTAAATCAAGCAAACGGGGTTACTTGAGCAAAGTTTTACTTTCATATCAAGTTTGGAGCAATGTCCTCCAGCCATTTTTCCTGTATCAAGGAGTAAAAAATCCTACGGGGTTAAAAATAGAAAATATATCTTTGAAAAACTCCCCCTCATTTTTGTTCCCGCTTGACAGATCCGTACATAACTTGCCAAGAAGAATCTTTTTGTGGAAAGGTTCATGTAGATTCATTGGATGGCCCCAAAGTTAATTAAACCAAAAATGCCTTTTCAATGAAAACTCTGCCTTAACTATACCTACAGCGGTAGACCTGCTACATCTGTAATGTTGGTGTACAGATATTACCTAGTGCCAGTCCCCTCTGGGTAGTCATAGTTAGGTCAGCTGTTCCATTGGAAAAACATTTTTGTGTTGCTAATAACTTTGACCCCGTTTGATGAATCTCAGCAAAAGTTTCCATAAAAGTGCTACTTTTTGAGTAGATTGTGCATGGAATGTTTCTGGGTGATCTGCTAAGTGGGGGCTGAGAAAAAGTGGGAGGTCCCAAAATGGAAAATCTCCATGCATTTTCCATAGACTTCTTTAAGAAGGGCTACAGCAAAAACTGCTGAACAGAATTACACAAAGTTTGCGAGGGGTGCATTTAATAATCGGAGGGGAGCTTGGCCACCTTTCCCAAGCCACCAGATGCCCTGGGGAGATCACCCCTGGGGCCAAAATCCATTAAGAAAGTGGAGGGGGTGCGTGAACCCCCTCCAGGAGCCATCACAGACCCTAGGGTGGGACCCCGGGGCTAAAATCCATTAATAAAGGGATGGAGTGTAAAGCTCTCCTCCCAAAGCCATTATACGCCAAGTGCAGCCAAAGCCCAGGGCCGGAATTCAGTAAATAGGCTTGAAAAGGCCCTGTGGACCCCATCCCCCAGGGCCACTAACTTTCTAAAACTGGGGGTGGGCACATGGACCCCCTCCCTGAGCCATTTATGACCCCTGGAACCCCATCCCCTGGGGCCGGCTCACATGCTATGTTCCAGGTAGCCCTTCCCTAGGACACAGTGGTTTCCCTGCCCGCACCGGCACGGGCAGGGAAACCTGTGTTTACTCCCACCTGGTAGGAGCATTTTTAAATCTCCTGCCATGTGGGGGCAAACCAAATGTCTGCTCCCTGTGGGTGGGAGCTTTGAAAATGCTCCCACCAACTGGTAGCAGATTTGTAATCTATTTACCTGCCCGCAGTGATGTGGGCAGTTAAACAGATCAAGATATTGCTCTTGCCCAGAGGGAGCAGCATAAATAGCTGCTCCCTCTGGGCAGGAGTAATATGTGTTGTCATCAATGGTGTCATTTGAGATGTCTTCAGTGGTGTCATAAATGATGTCATAGAACACGTCATGAGTGAAGTCAAAAGCACTGCATTGCAGAGGCGCAAGTTATAGTTAGCGTTGCTAACTATAACTGGTGAATTTCTGTGTTTTTTTAAAATTAAAAACATTAATGTTATCACTGACATATTCACCTGACTATAATGTTACTTTAACCTTTGTTTATTTCTGCGAATTTCAAAGTTTTTTAAAAACAAAAACAGATCTATTTATCAGACCTAACTATAATGTTAGTTAACCTTTGTTTTTTGTGTGAATATATATATATTATATATATGTGTGTGTGTGAGTGTACATTTGTTTCTTTGTGTGATGGGCTTAGTTTTGTGAATGAAGTTAAACTGAAACTGCTATAACACGATCATAATCTGTCAGTGTGCATGGGATACATTTTCATTCTCCATTCCTTCTCTCTGTTGGCTTTTGAAAACCTCTCTTGACTGTGATTACATTACTATAGGTTTTATGTATAATAAAATTATTGACATGAGGCTTTCCACTGTCCATGATGGGGACAGTGGTGGGACACAGATGGTACGGGAAAGGAGAATGTTGGGTTTAATAGAGTCATAAAGATAGGATGGGCTTGAGGATTTGGAGCTAAAAAGAGCTTTAATTATCTCTCATGGTTTAAATTTTCCTAAAACGACATTTCCAAAGGTGTTGACCAGGAGGTAAACTTTCTATGACAAGATAAAGGACTTCAAAACTGACCCATTACAGCTTGTTCTCTGTTATCAAAATTCTATCTACAGGGTCATATGTTGGAAAACAAAATACATGGCCTATATGGATAGCAGTATGCTGTGTCTTTATAATGTTTTGATATTCTTTCTAATTCATATTTCTCCGAGCTCACAGAGAATTCTTGTTCTTTAGCCATGTTATCTAGGGTTCATTTTTATTAATTTATTCTTATATTCATCATGATTACTCCCCCTTGGCAGATTCTTTGGCATTGATAAATGTCTATTTTGGGGGTCTAACCTTCTCCTACATAACCTTATCTGACTGAAACACATCACAGCTGGGCTGCTTGAGTATGTCAGTTCTCTCTGTGGAATAGAACACTAATCCGACATCCGTGTAATTACACATCCAATTATATTGATGGGCTATCTGTTGTACTTGGTTGCCATGTGTCAATAGTCACAAAATCCCTGAGTCTTTCTACAGTTGGCCACATCATATTAACAAACCAATGGAGAGGACGGACGGAGAACATGTAGGTCAGGTCCGAGGCATTGGAATTGTGTGTGCATTCTTCCACAATTTTGTACATACTTTGCATATGTGCGGCAGGCAGATTTTCAGACAAAAGTGTCATTTCTTAGTCGCACACAATTAAAAAACGGTTTTCGCTCTAATGTGAAAAAGAGGGGAGATCCCTGATTGGTCAATACAGCGCAATTTAACATGTTTTGAGTTTCCACCACAGTGATGGTGATTGAAAAAGTAATTTAGTCTCTGAACATACATCTTCATTCAAGGGAGGCATAAACCTGTCATTGCACTCAAGAAGCAATCCTGGCTCGATCGCAAAAAGCAGCTCTCATCAGGATGTCTGCCTGCAGATGTATCAGTCATGGAAATGTCTATCCCAAGGCAAGCAAATGCGGGAAACTATCTCTTTTCAGCTGAAGCATGCTCTAAGGTTATGAAAAATTGGTGTTCCTGAAATGCAAATACTAAAGATGACAAGCAAAGTTTGCCTGCTATCAAATACAAAATGTATCTGATACTCTAAGAAAAAAATAAAATTTTCCTTTTTGATATTGTATTTCTAGGATTACCTCAGACTAACGCGCCCATTGCCAGTGACCCGGTAATTTTCCATATGTGCTATAACTCCTGTTACCGTAGATATCAAAATGATACATTTTGAGGTTTTTATCACACCTCGTACATGCTGCTGCAGTAAAAGCTGCATTCTCTGGGTTAATTCCTCAGGTCAACCTCATAGAATTTAAAGGGAGAAAAAAGGTCAGGAAAATACTGGTACTTATGGATTTTGGTGTAGTAAGCACCAAAGTCCACATGCTATCCCCATTTTAGTGGTCAATCATGAAAAAGTGGAATTTCTCACTACGTATAAATAACATACCCACAGTATCATTATTGATCATGTGTGATACATATTACACCTAACAACACTCACAGTGAGAATCTCAGCAGTAGTGTCAATGCGGTGTGTGCATAGAGGCAACAGAAAATCCTGTGTTCCCATCTACGAACACTTTCTTTTGTAATTGGACATTAAAATGCCCTTCCACCTCATTATGCTCTGATATTAGTCAACCCTTCAAATTAGGTGCAAAATGATGTGAGGGTTTGTGGACGCTCTCATACGCTAGCCACATAAAGCAGTGGATAGGCAGTCGCGAAGAAGATATGACGTAAAGCATGGCCCTTCCTCATAGCTCCTGAATCATCGCCAACTGGCCTCATGTGATGAGGTTGACTTGTAGAATGTACAGGGTTTTAGGAGGACAGCATTAAGCATGATTGCGGTTTATAGTTTCACGTTTCCCTCCATGAGATTGGCCATTCTAGTTGCAGCAATGCGAGTGTTGCATCCATGTCAGGACCGACTGAACACCAATCTCATAACATGATGCCAGTTGACAGCTGGTATGATTCCTGGACATATCAGGAGATCGCTGGTCTGATTTTCAAGCCAACAGTTTTCATTAGTTATGCAGACACAACTATCCTCATGGGTCTCTAATGGAAATATAATGGCCAGCTGTAAGCATCTTCTGAACATTCATAGAATTGGTCAGGTGGAATCTGCTAGAGTTATTAAAAAAAATAATGATGAGAATTAAGGAAACCACAAATAGAGGGTCAAATATAAAAAGAGCAGGAGAAAGGAAAGAAGACATTTTTTAAAATGGGAGACAAAAGATGGGGTGATTGAAATACGAAAGAAACAATGTGAAGAGAAAGGAGGGATGGAAGAAAAGAAAAGTGAAAAAAAGAAAGATGAAAAGGTGAAAAGAAGAATGAAGAATGAAGAAATGAAGGAAAGGTGAAACAATGAATGGATGGAAGGATGAAAGGATGGATGGAAGAGTGAATGCATCAATGGGTTAAAGGGTGAATGAATGGAAGGATGAATAATGAACAGATGGAGAAGAGTGAAAATACTGATGGGTAATAGGATGGATGAATACATGGATATAGTGACTGGTAGATGCATGAAAGGATAATTTTATGTAGGAAAAGTCAAAAGGATGAATGGATGGAAGGAAAGGTAAAGTGATTTACGGATGAATGGCTGATGACATAGAAGGGGAAAGGATGGATGAATAGATAGAAGGAGGGTGAAAGGGTAAAGGGAACAATCCTAATGATGGTTAGCTTTGCTGGCTTGCGTGCTTGGTGTGTGATTAGAAGGGGGGGTGGATTTGATTTTTCTGGCTACTTCCTTGTATATTTGCATGGTAAACACTGTTGAGACAACACAGCTTTTAACCCCTCCCCTGCTCATGACGGAGCCATTCCGTCATGAGCCACGGTTGCCGTGTGCTCATGACGGAGTGGTTCCGTCATGCCGCGGCCGTTGGCGGCCGCTCCGCCCACGCGGCGCTAATTCCCCGCCTGTGCGGGCGATTAGCGCCGTGGGCGGAGTCATGACGGAACCACTCCGTCATGAGCACAGCTGAACCGTGGCTCATGACGGAGTGGCTCCGTCATGAGCACAGCGCCACCGCACTGCCCCCCCCACCCCCCCAGCGCTGCCGTGGAATTCCCGCCGCAGCGAAGGGGTTAATGGGAGAAAATCTGTGCAAGTACTGGGGGGGATTAGGAAATCAATGACAGGTTTAAATAGTTCATTAGATGTGTGACGTAATTCTGAGAATAGTTGGGACCTACCTAAAGTTCTTTGTTGGAATAAAGATTTGTATTATTAGCATGCTATTGTCTGTTTTAAAGTCTTGCATTCTATGTTTCCTCCATAGAGATTCTACTGGTGTGACTTTGGCTTTCACAAATTCCTACACTTTTACTACATTATGATATACCAAGGAGCAAAACCTTTTTTGACTGCAGAGGTGTTTTTGTAAAGTCTGATAATAATTGCCATAGAGACAGAATAATATGATATCTGGAATAGTATTTGGCGCCTAGAGTTCCAGAGGCAGGGGTGCAGGCGCTGGAGGAGAAAACACAAATATATAAACCTCCTGGCTAACATTGTTGTCTCCACTGGGTACTATTTATTTAAAAGGCTTTGAGACGGACCAGATACGGGATATTAGAGCGGCAATAATGGTGCGTTGGCAGAGGGCACCCAAGACCTTGAACATGGAACAGCAGGAGCATTGTCCCCTAATAAGGATGGCAACAGGCCATATTAGAGCCCGGAGGGAGAAGCGGCGAATATCCCAGTGCACGCTAAACTGTGCTGGAAAATGGTGAGCAATATACAAGGCACATATTCTCATTGGTCTTCCTATTCTAGGCCCTTGCTTCCTTTCAAAATTGATTTTATGTTGCGGACAGAATTCTTTTCAAATCAGTGGAGTTCTGCTAACCTTCCTTCTCATCACACCTCCTCACACACACTTTCCCGTAGACTGTAAATCTATTGATGCGCCTCTCACAAAACATGGTTGAGTTTGATTTCAGGTAGAGAGGGTTTTCAGTCGAACGTACCTTCATTTTTTTCTTTATCATCCTACAGTCATTCCCTGTGTAAACTACCTCAAAAATCTGGAAACTATACAGGAAACAGAGCAACGTAAAGGAGCTCGATGGTTTGCTGTAGAAGTATACATTGGTCAACCATTTGTAAGGTTGTCCTCCCCCCGGCGCCCTTTATTTTTTCAGTCAGCCCCCCAAGACACTGACGTGCAGTGGATCAAAACATGTTCATCACTTTTGACTTTTTGCCGCCTTACAGTGCTCTTATCCTAATTGTGATTTTACTCTCCGGGAAGAGGTGCTTTTACTGAGGACAGAAGCGTGCAATACACTTCCTAGTCTAAGGCTTACATTCATTTAGGGCTAGATGTATCAACCTTGCATTTTGCGAGTCTTTAATAGCGAATTTTACCGATTCGCTATTAAGGACTCGCAAAATGCAATGTATGTAGGGTTCGCATTTTCAAATAGCAATTCCTTCGCATTCCTTATTTGCGACTCTAAAATTCCGACTCACAAATAAGGAATGGCTCCCCATTCATTTTTATGGGCCAAGAGGCCCATAGGAATGAATGGGAATTGCATGCACAATTTAAGAGTACCCAATAGGTACTCGCAAATTGCACATGCAATTTCAAGGGTGCAAGGGTTCCAAAAAGAGACCCTGTTGCACCCCTGAAATATGCACGTGTGCATATGTGGAGCACATGTATGTGTGCCACATGGCACTTAAAAAAATGCAAAACAGTGCATTTTAACAGAAAAACGCAAATTATCACCAACTTTAAGTTGGTGGTAATTTGTGATTCCTTAAAGAGGTATCGCAATTTGCGAAAGCTGCAAGAATAGCATTTAGGGAATCACAAATTGCAATTCCCTAACTGCATTCGCAATTTAGGTTAATCTCAAATAATTGCGATTACCCATATTATGAATTCTTATTGCTTGATAAATGTCAAAACGTATTTTGGAGATCGCAAATGGGTCGATTCTGCGAATCAGCCCGTTTGCGACCACAAAATGCGTGGATACATCTGGCCCATAGAGACTTGTCATTCGCACTCCTCCTCTTTCCTGAGAGCAAAACGGCAACAAAGAAGCCTTCAACCAGCAGTTTACAAGAAAAAAAAACAACGACACCTTCCACTGTCAAACACATTGCACAATGAGAGATGTATTTCATTGTGTGTGCCCTGGAGCTCAGAGGTCAGAGGGGCCCACTGAACGATTGGTCCCGTCTCCAGTCACGACCTTTAACCACGGCCCTCTTAAGGGACTGGGAAGCCCATCCGGGCAGTGTCTCCAATGCTACCCACCTGAAGGCGACTCATTCTTTTCCTTGTAGGCCTTTAGCGACCATCTTGGGAGGTGCCTGGCTCCTAAATTTTTAATATAAACTGCTGTGAAGGCTCTGATGCTGGTTTTATTAATTTCATGATATATCTGTTTATGCGCTACTATTTTAATTAACTTTCTGTTACCAGTATTCATGCAGCTCAGGAGGTCTTGTGGTGCACGAAGGAGGATGCTGGACCCCAGTTTTCATTTTTCTTTAATTTGTCCATTACTATTTTTAATTTAAAGCGCCCTATCTTGCTTCTCCCACTTGGTCCTGCCTCCGGCCTTGCCCTTTAACCACGGCCCTCTTAAGGGAGCGGGAATCGTGTCCACACCGATTTGCTTTTTGGCAATAATGCCCCCTTCTGGAATACCTCGTGGTGGCCCTCTAATTTAGGTTCCCTTCCATCTCCAGTCCAAAAAGCCCAGGACCTTAGGGGTCATCTTTGACGCTAAGTTGGTATTGCAGCCCATACAAATCAGGTGACATCCTCCTGTTGGTTTACATTAAAAGTTTTAAAGAAAATCCACTCGGATGAGTGTCTGTTGATGAAGCAAACCATAGGTGATACCTCTGGGTGAGGACCCTAAAATATATCCCACAAGGGCACAGTGATTTTGACCGATTTACCTGGGTGAACAATCCTACACCCAAGTGAGACAGTGACATGTGGATAGTAATAGGATCCATAAAAACAAGGTAAACCTCCTCAAGTATTGTTCTATATGAAAAGGGAAGGTGAGGGTAAAACCTTACACATACTTCTCACTCCTCCTAAGTGTTGTCCTTACTTCTGGGTACTTCTGTTTGGCTTTGGCGAGGAAATGTTTTTAATCTAAGGATATTTGGTGTACTTTTGTCTCAGTTCCGAGCCTGGCTTCCCATATGGTAGATATTGCCCAACTGCTAGGAAGGCTCTTAGAAAGGCTCAACAGGCCTATTATGCATCGATCAGTCAAGCTAAAAGCTTTCACTACGCTGCGCGCATTGCCCTTTCCAGGAACAATGCTAAAGAAATCTTTAACATCATTCAAAGTTTCCTCTCCCAGAGCGAAGGCTATTACCCATTCTGCCTCGTCTGTCTGGTGTGACGAACTCTTTAGCTTTTTCATCGACAAAATCCAAGCTCTCCAAGCGAATTTGGATGTCGGCAATAGCCTGTCAGTAGGGAACACGCCCCCTAACTGTCTGTCTCCGGCTTCGCCAACTACATTGATGGCCTTCACGGCCATCGCTCTGCCAGACTCCTTGGCGGTCCTCAAGTCTATTAAATCTAGCTCACAAGCAGACCCCTGTCCGGCTAAACTGCTGACTATGGCCACAGAGACGATCAATCCTACATTGGCTGATCAATCTCTCTCTTACCACAGCCACGGTGCCTACAGCCTAGAAACAGGCCAAAAGTGTACCATTGCTGAAAAAACCTACTCTTGACCCCACCATCCCCTCCACCTACTGCCCTATTTCCCTCCTTCCTGCTGTGGTGAAAGTATGTGAAAAATTGGTTAACAGGCAACAATCAGATTATGTAGAACTTCACGGCCTGCTTCACATGGCAGAATCGGGCTTCAGAGCCGCTTGCAGCACTGAGACGGCTCTGGTAGAAGTTGCTGAAGCCATTCAGGAAACTTTGGATTCAGGAGGTAGGGCAGCTCTGATTCTGTTAGACCCGTCAGCAGTGTTCAACACTGTGCCACACTCCCTTCTCCTGGACAGTCTCCTGGAAATTCGAGTTTCGGGGTGTGCTTGGAGGTGGCTGAAATCTTTGCTTGAGGGCAGATCACAACAAATTTGTATCCCTCCTTTCTCTTCCTGCCCCCAGACTGTGACCAAGGGTCTAGTTTGAGCCCTCTTCTTTTGAACATTTATGTCACTCCCCTGATACAGATGGCTGAGGAACTCAGCGCCAAGATCATCGCTTATGCTGATGACACCCAGCTCCTCTTCACATGGAGGAAAAACTATTCCTCCATGAGGATTTCCCTGTGATCGTGTGCACCCAGAGCCCAAGTGAGTCACAGCGAAGCTGTGTGCGTTTGCTTCGTGCAGCCTGAGACCTTCGTGAGGATTTCCCTGTGATCGTGTGGATCCCGGAGTTCAAGTGAGTCTCAGCGACGCTGTGTGCGTGTGACCTGTTGCAGCCTGAGAACTTCGTGAGAAATTGCCCCATGACTGTGTGTCCCGGAGCAGTCTTGTTCTCTGCTTCGATCGACAGCGTGACCAGAAGTGCTGTGATCGTCATTGCCATCGGCCCGGACCGGCATACCCAGAGGAGCTGGGGGAATTCCCCGCCGCAGTACCGAAGTGTATTATTTTTGGCATTACGAACTGCCTGATTGTTGCATTACAAAGTGCATTATTTGTGCATTATGAACTGCCTGATTGTTGCATTAAGAAGTGCATTATTTTTGCATTACGAACTGCCTGATTGATGCATTATGAATTGCCTGATTCTTGCATTACGAACTGCATAGCATTGCATTAATACTGCAAGAACCTACCAGTGCTTGCTGGCCTAATAACCAGCAAGGAGAAATATTACAAATACGCATATGTTGAATTCTTATTGTGTGGTCTCATCGTATATCTTTTTTATATAAACATATCATTGTTTTTATGAAACTCCTGTGGAGTCCATTTGTGGTGTTATCACTGTGTTACTGAGAGCGTGGCTGTAAATACTTTACACATTTGCCTTGGAGATAGGCCTGGCTGCTCGTGCCAAGCTACCGAGGGGGTGAGCAGGGGCTATCTGAGAAGGTGTCCTTCCTTTCCCTGACTTAAAAGCAACTAAAATTCCTTCGAGAGGTCAGGAGCCTTTACAACAAACAAATCAAGAGTACTAAGACTGACTATTTCAGATATCAATTGGATCAAGCTGAAAATTGCTGCAAAAGAAACTTTTCGAATTGGTCAAACTGCAATTAGTCGTCGGTCCTAACCATGCGGATCCTGGTGGCAACCCACCTTCATGCGACAAATTTGCCACTTTTTTCACGGACCTCGCCTCTAAGAAATCTCTATTACCTTCCTCCAGTGCCGCCACACCCATTGACCCCATTGAAAAGCACAATTCGACCACCCTGAACACCAAGAGCAATGCGTCATGTTGCTCCTTTGCAGAATATCAATCCCTCTACTCACTTCAGTGACCATTGCCCCCATCCATCTTCAAAGATATCAAGAATGCACTAATCCCCACTTGGACAAGGATCGTTAACGTTTCTCTGTCACAAGACACGATCCCTCAGTTTCTAAAAGCAGCTCAGGTATCTCCCATACTAAAAAAACTACAATAATTTCTGTCCCATTTCCAACATCCCCACCCTAGCTAAACTTCTAGAAAAATGTGTAAAATCCCAACTTTGTGCTCACATAGACAATTACCAACTCCTAGACCAACATCAATACGGCTTTAGGAAGGGGCACAGCACTGAATCGTCTCTCACTCACGTTATAGATGACATTTTAAAAATACTTGATCAAAACAAATCCTGCCTCCTGATCCTCCTGGACCTTTACTCCGCTTTCGACACGGTTAATCATGACAACCTCCTATCCATTCTGCAAAACAGAATGGGTTTCTTGGATCAGGTTCTACAATGGTTCTCAACCTTCTTACATCACAGATCACAAAGAGTCAAGGCAAATCACTCTTTCTCTCAGCCCTCTCCTGTACTCATGGGGTCCCCCAAGGGTCCGCCCTCTCTCCTATTCTCTTCAACCTCTTGCAAACTCACTAACCTCCATGAACATTCTCTTCCACATGTATGCATACGACACGCAACTCTAGCTGAAAATATCATCCCCGGAAAACATCATCTCACTCAACACCACCCTAATATCTACTCAAAATTGGTTAACTGACCTGCTCAATACATTCAAAACGGAATTCCTGCTCATATCCCCTCTGAACCACATCCACAAACCAGACCAATGGCTGACTCACCTTACTGCTTTCAACTGCACTCCTCTTATCATAGACTCAGCCAAGTCACTTGGAATCACCTTGGACAAGCATCTGAACATGAAAAATCATATCAGCAATGTATGTAAGGGAGCAAATCACTTGATGAGATCACTCAGAAACATCAAACCTTTCCTTCCACAAAATGATTTCAAGCATGTGGTCCAAGCGCTCGTCTTGCCGAGGCTAGACTACAGCAGTGCTACCCTCTGTGGCCTTCCCAAATACGCCCTGGCTCCACTAAGGGCATCCCTAAATGCTGCGGCGACACTGGTTACAGACACCAAACGAAAAAAGCATATATCCCCAGTACTAAAATGAAAATCTCTCAAATGGCTGCCCTATGGAGCATGAATTCTGTTGAAGATTGCTGTTCTGACACACAACTCCCTTCACTTCAATACTCCCTTGTACCTGGCTCATTAACCTGAATTATCCTGTGGGGTACGAGCCTCAAGAAGCGCCTCTACCTTCCTCTTGAAACCACTCATTTTTAACAAAAAGAGAACTTGTCACAGAGCTTTTTCCGGCGCTGCCCCGAAGATATGGAACTCACTTCCACCGAAAATACGCAGAATCTCCTCAATGACAGTGTTCAAATTGTAAGCCAAAAGGTTCCTAATGAACAAATACTTACCCTAAGAGGGATATGCTTCACTTGCCTGTTGTAATCGTTCCCACTATTCATTGTACCACCATTTGTTAAAGCTTTTCTTTACTACATACTGTTGACCCCAACTTGTCGCCCGCCTACACCTGCTGAGTGTGTTAACCTCCTGGGTACAATTGTCCTGTAATCTGTGAAGACTATTTTTTTTTGTTGTTGTTGTTATTTTTCTTACTTGATGTGAATATTGCTTTTTTGTCCTCCTTCCATCATATTGTAAAGCTCTCTGATAACCCTCTGGATCTTGTTTGCGCTATATAAAACTTTATCAATAAATAAATAAGGGTCCCTATTTGACTAAGGCACCTACCCCAGCCAACCAGAGACCCCAAGTTCTAGCAATCCCATAATGACCAGCATGAGACAACACCTGTGTGACCTGCATTGGCTGCCTATGATGGAGAGGGTGAAGTTTAAATCCTTGATCTTGGCACATTCAGCTCTCTATGGGCATGGTCCTGCTTACCTGAGAAAGTACTTCAGGTTCTATGTTCCTACCAGGCAGCTGTGTTAAGCCACGCAGCTGCTTGCCCACATCCTGAGATTTCACCTTAAGAGAGCTCTTGCTTTCAAGCCAGCTTCAGCTTGAAACCTTCTTCCCTTTGACCTCCGCAGCATTCAGGATCCCAAGATGTTCAGGAAAAGACTTAAGACTTTTCTCTTTATCTAGCCATTTCTTTCCTCCTTTCCTTCCACTAGGTTCATGCCGGGACACTCTTCTGAGTAGCTGTGCATGATACAGATCCCATAAACATAAATATTGCGCTCGATATCATTTAGTCAGCTTGTGCATTTCCTGTCATTTGTCAGAGTTAGGGACACATCATTTGGGATGTTAAGATATTCTAATGCTTGTCTCTCTGACTCAGATTCCTTGTGATTGGGACTTCCATTTAAACATCCGCATTATTTATAAATGAGGAAGGAACGGCATACCTCTTGACTTTTTGTAGAAGCTTGTTGGGTCCGACTTTCAATTGTAGCAGGAAATGCACTATTTCTTTTTGACCCAAGCATGTCATTATTTTACCTTTCAGCCATGTATTTCAATCCCTGTGTGTAAAAAACACTTGCTAAACATTAATTCCTGTGCACAACATACTAAATGAAGCAGTGCTCATTTTCTACGTGGGCTCTGCCATGCTTCACTCATGGTCAGTGTGCCAGATCAATAGCTTGCTGAGTCAGGCATTCATATCCTGAACAAAATACTGAGCAGCACTTCAAACGTTTGAATCATGTCAAAGCCCACTCAGCAGTCTGTGGGAAATTGAACACTATATATCAGGAAATAGTGCTTTCCCCCCTCTCCTGGTGGGTGTCACCACCTAAAGGTGGTGAGTTGAGAAGTATGGCAAAAACTGAAGTCTTCGTTTGCCATGAGAGAAGGATTGGATATTTATTTTTCAAAACAATTCACTATTACATATTTTCAGCTTACAGAAAAAGTGCAGGAGTCAAATGAGAGAGATTTTCACGAAACTCTTTTAGAGGGGTGGGACTTTCAGATAATCTGTTAAGTAAGATAAACACAATTATGTTGATCAATCAATCAGGGTCCTTATAGAGCATGGTTAATCACCCATTAGGGCCTCAAGGCGCTGGGGGGGTGGGCTCTGCAGTTCAGTCAGAGAACCAGTTCAGTCAAAGAGCCAGGTTTTGAGGTAGTTTCTGAATCGGGACAGTGACTCTGATTGCCTGTAATGTAGAGGAACAGAGTTCCAAGTCTTTGCAGTGAGGTAGGAGAAGGATCTTCCTCTGGCCATGGTCTTGCGGATTCATGGGATAGTGGTCAGTGCCAGGTTGGCAGAGTGAAGGTGTCTGGTGGGAGTGTGGAAGGAGAGGTGGTGGTTGAGCTATGTAGGTCTGATGTTGTGGAGGGCCTTTTAAGTGTGCTTGAGGAGCTTGAGGTGAATCTTTTCTTGATCAGAAGCCAGTGGAGGTTTCTCAGGTGATCGCTGATGTGGTTGCGGTGGGGATTGTCCAAGATAAGTGCAGCAGTCTAGATTCCGTGCAATTTATTTTGGAGCTTCTGGATGGTCCTAACATAGAGCATATTGCCATAGTCGAGTTTGCTGTTGACGAGTGACTAGTGGACCGTGATGGACTCAGTGGGGATCCACTCAAAAATCTTTCGAAGCAGGTGTAGCGTGTGGAAGGAGGATGAGATTGTGTTGATGTGGGCCACCACGAGTTGTCTCAGGCAGAAGCGGTGGTTCTCAGGAAGAGGACTTCAGTTTTGTCAGAGTTGAGTTTGAGGCAGCTGTCCTACGTCCAGTTGGTGACTGCCTTCATCCCGTTGTGGAAGTTGTTCTTTGTGGTTGTAGGTTCTTCGGTGAGGGAGAGAATCAGCTGGGTTTCGTCGGCATAGGAGATGCAGTTTAGTCCGTGGTTTCTGGCAATGGCTGCCAGCATAATGGAAAAAACATGGAAATGAGGTATGGGAAGAGGATGAAGGAGGATAAAGGCAATAGTAGGAAGGGGTTAGGCAAATATTCCAGCAAATAACTAAAGAGTAGCACAAAAAAAGTAAAACATCTTGAAAAAATATATTTTGGTTTCTAGAGAGAGGTTTAGATTTATTCATACGTAACTCGTGTCAATAATGCAATACAAATACTTTTGGGGACTTCACAGTACCTCTGACAAAAAATAATCGGACTCTTAGCTCACGAGGTACCCATTAGCTTATACAGTTGTTATGATTGCCTTTAATTCAAATTACATGTTCTTTTTTTTCCAAAAGTTCTGATTGGCGAGAATTTCTGCTGATATTGTCTTCCTCAAATTTATCTATGTATAGTGTTGTAACAGGAACACACCATTTGAAATTATTTGAAAGATAATACAGTCCTTTCTGATATCCTCAGGATGCCATGGCATTCCTGGTTAGTGGGAATGGCTTCAGAGATCTCTGGCCCAGACGTCAGATCGGCAGTGGCAACATGTAAGAAAGCACTCACTGTACTGCAAGCTTGAGATGGGAAGGTTTCCGTTTTTTAGTACTTCCTCCAGCAGAGGAGGCGAGGCCCCAGAATCCGGCACATCCCTTCAGGAAATGGCAAGCACCCCATAAAGTAGTTCCATGTCAGCCATGAATAGTGTATTCCTATCTTACTTCTTTATATTATCGCACTCATAGGTTTCGTTTTCCCAGTATAAGCGCAGGACTACATATGTTAACAGTCTGAGGCAATGATGTGTGCAGTCTCAGAAGAACAGAGTAAGAACGAGGCATCTAATGACAAAAAAACTGTCAAATGTTGGTGATAAATGTGCTGATCAGAGAAAACACCCTTGGCTGTTTCCCACATCCAACTGTAAAATGACAGAGGAGGAGTTTGAGGCTGGAGAAACATGTTTCACCTTGATTGGAAAGTACTTGCAGTTGTTCCTTGCTGCTGTGGACACTCTTTGCTGTGGCAAAATGGGGATTTCCTGGGAAGCTTAATACTCAAGAGTTTGTAGACCTCCCACACTTCCCTGGAGCCCAGTCTTCAGAAATAGTGCAGGAGTACGAAGTTCCCTGTCAATCACTCATTGGTAAGGGCTGATATTTTCTTGTCCCTTCCTGATAAAGCAGGCTGTGCTCTAGAAGGCTCTTATTGTGAAATCATTTTTGGAAAGCGGCCCTCAAACCATGACCACCTGAAAGCACTATCCATCATGCACACTTTCAACTACAGAAGTTATATTTTTTCTTCTGAAAGTCGAAAATCTATTTTCTTTTTATTAAACACCCCCAAAAAATTTCAGGTGGCTCCAAAAATGTTGCCATGCCTCTAAAACGGGGTTACAGCAGCGAAAGGGCAATGTTGGAACCCCCTTTCAGCATCTCTCTCATCCTCTGGTAGACATACTGTGGGAAGTATTATGACATTGTCACATCTGCAGCCTTCTCTTCCCCATCCGGCACCTCCCTAGAACACACGCCCTGTCACCTGTGCACCCTTCCTGTGCTGTACCTTTCCCATGGTGGATCCCGCTGTATATAATCTAAAATCTAGTGATCAGATCTCTGGCCAACTCAGATGGATGCATGCATGATAATCAGTTTCTGAAGTAATGGTGCTGGCTAAGGCAGTACTTTCAGCCTTTGCAAAGGCCAGCCTAATAATGAAGTTTGTTTGAGAGCCTTCTGTTTTAAGTATTTTGTCTGCTAATTGAAGGAAAGAAATTGAGTGCCTGGGAGAAGTTCATCTTAGCACCTGAATTATGGTTTTGCCAGTACTAGGCATTTTAGTTTTGCCAGTACTGGGCATCGGCAGGCTCCAACCCCCGTTTAAAGCCTTGACCGCCGCTCTAAAAACTATTAAGAGTAAATAAATACATAACAAATTTAATACAGTGGTCATGCATATCTATACTTCAGACAGAAGCCTCAGTTTATAGTTTTGACACGTAGCTCTTATGTTTCGCCATGGATGCTAACGTTTTGTGACATTTTCCAATGATGGTAACTCATTTTCCCAATAATTTAAATAGATGGTTTCCATTTGTAAACCAGTGACATGCTTATTTTAACAACAGGAAACAGTTTCCTTTTTTGTAATAAGTGGTAATGGTCATCCTATTGTAGTGACCTGGGGGTCTCCAGTTGGCTGAGGTAGGTACCTTAGTTCAAATAGGGACCCTTGCTTCTAAGTCAGGGAAAGGAAGGACACCTTCTCAGATAGCCCCTGCTCTCCCCCTCAGTATCTTGGCACGAGCAGACAGGTTTATCTCCAAGGCAAATGTGTAAATTATTTGCAACCACACTCACAGTAACCCAATGATGACACCACAAATGGACTACACACGAGTTTCATAGAAAAACAATTATATGTTTATATAAAAAGATATACAATGAGACCACATGATGAAAATCCAAAATATGCGTATTTGTAATATTTCACCTTGCCGGTTATTAGGCCAGAAGGCCCTTGTAGGTTCTTGCAGTATTAATGAGCAATTTTTTATGATCCCCTGCCGTCCTAATGCAATGCTATGCAGTTCGTAATGCAAGAATCAGGGACTTTGTAATGTCAAAATAATGCAGTTCGTTATGCAACAATCAGGTAGTTTGTTCTGCAAAAATAATGCAATGCGTAATGCAACAATCAGGCAGTTTGTTATGCAAAAATAATGCAATGCGTAATGCAACAATCAGGCAGTTCGTTATGCAAAAATAATGCAATGCGTAATGCAACAATCAGGAAGTTCGTTATGCAAAAATAATGCAATGCGTAATGCCCTCCGGCACAGATCACGGTGCTTTGGATGGTCTCTATGCCACTTGTACTGACTCGCGGTCAGCTTCTGCCAACATATGCCCCCGAATCGGGTATGGTGTAAACCAAAGTGCAGCTCCACACTCCGGCCCCAGTACTGCCACTCCTCGGCAAGTACGGGGCGTGATACAAGCTTAAGCGGAGGCTCGCGCTATGAGAATGGGATAGGCAGAGAGCGTCTCTCTCTGAGCCCGCACCCCACCCCAGACGGTGACACACGTTACCTGGGGGTGTGACATCGTTCTCCTCTCCTCGTGACTTGGGCCTCCAATGCGACCTCGTCGGTTCCAGGGAGTGGAACTCAGGTCCCCCCGATGGGGTTGATTCGAGGTCCCGCTTGGGCAACGGCAGGCTCAGGCCGGCAGCACAGCTCATCTGGGGATGCCGGTCCGGGCCGATGACGAAGATGTCAGGCTGCAACAGGGCACGTGCACACAGCGTCGCTGAGACTCACTTGAACTCCGGGTGTGCACGATCACAAGGCAATCTCTACGAAGGTCTCAGGCTGCACGAAGCACACGCACACAGTGTCGCTGAGACTCACTTGAGTTCCGGGTGCACACGGTTAGAGGGCAATCCTCATGAAGGTCTGAGGCTGCACGAAGCACACGCACACAACGTCACTGAAACTCACTTGGATTCCAGGTGCAAACTATCACAGGACAATCCTCTCGAAGGTCTCAAGCTGCACAAAGCACACGCACACAGCGCCACTGAGACTCACTTGAGTTCTGGGTGCACATGATCACAGGGCAATCCCCACGAAGGTCTCAGGCTGCACGAAGCACACGCACACAGCGTCACTGAGACTCACTTGGATTCCGGGTGCACACGATTACAGGACAATCCTGACGAAGGTCTCAGGCTGCACAAAGCACACAACGTCACTGAGACTCACTTGGATTCTGGGTGCACACAATCACAGGACAATCCTCACAAAGGTCTCAGGCTGCACGAAGCACACGCACACAGCGTCGCTGAGACTCACTTGGTCTCCAGGTGTACACGACCAAAGAACACGCCTCATGAAGGTCTCAGGCTGCACGAAGCACACGCACACAGCGTCGCTAAGACTCACTTGGATTCCAGGTGCCCACGATCACAGGGAAATTCTTATGGGGGTCTCAGGCTGCACGAAGCACACGCACACAGCATCGCTGAACACACCTGGAAACTTATGTGTTCCTGAGTTTCCAAAACAGGGAGCCAGCTCTCATCAGGCCCTTGGAGATAAGTTACTTCAGGACACAGCACACAGCTAAGTACTGTCAAGCAGGGGGACACAGCACACCACAAAGTCCCCTTAGCCTCTCCTTGGTTCAATCAGCAAACTGCAGGCCAGCCCCAGAACACAAAGCAAGGGTCAGTCCTTTCCTTTAGTCTCTTTAGCTCTTTCTTCCTTGGCAGAGGTTCCCCTTGACCACAAAAGTAGTGTCAATCCTTTTCAGTCTTGATCAATCCATTTTTCCAACGTTCAGGGGATTCAGCTCTCATGGTTATACACCTAAATGTCTTTGAAGTCTTTGTGTTCAGGGAGGCACTGACCCCTGTCCAAACCAGTTCTGGGTGTCTCCCTGCCAGTGATACCTTCTTCCTTTGATAGTGGGAGTCTGGATCCTCAATCACTCAGCAGGAGATGGAGCCATTGTATTATGGCTGCAGCCCAAGCCTCTTCACCTCCAGGGGCTACTCCCCCCCACACTCCAGATGCAGGTCAGCCTGATGCTGTCTCACCTCCTCCCCTGGGTCATACATTCCCCAGATCCTATCACTTTCAAATCCAGACAGTCAATCCACAACCAGGCAGAGACACACAGAAATGTTAGAACACAAAAACCCAGCAACTTCTTAAAGAGTGTTTCTAAACGCACAATGCAAAAACCACATTCACAAAAAGATGTGTTATTGAATTGTGAGTTCAGGCACACTAAACTTCACCTCTCCATCTTAATCCTACGGGAAGATAGGCTGGAAACATATTACACAGCCTCCCCATTCTGTCCCATGGGCAAAATGGCCTTTCAATAGAGAAAACGAAATGGAGAGTATTTCACTGTTAGGACATGGTACACACCTTACTACATGTTCTACCTTTCACATACACTGCACTCTGCCCAGGGGGGGTAACTTAGGCCTACCATAGGGGTGTCTGAAGGGAAGGGTGAGGCCTGGCAAGTGGGTGCACTTGTCAGGACAACAAGGCAGTTTAACAAAGTGTGTGCAGGCACTGCAGTGGCAGGCCTGAGTTCTCTCTTTAGGGCTACTTGTGTGGGTGGCACAATTAGTGCTGCAGGCCCACTAGTGGCATTTGCATTACCAGCCCTGGCACACCTAGTGCACTTTACTAGTAAGGCAAGCATAGCAACCATGGACAACCCCATCTGCGCCCGTCCGCGGCCGGACACCGGCCAAAGCCGGCCTGTATGCGAGAGTCAGGAGCGATCAGCCCGTTCGCTGGTCGTGGGGTGAGCTGCTGGATCTTCAAGGTCCTCTCTGCATTAGAGCTCACCAGCATGATCTTGCGGCCTCTCCATTACCACCGAGTTGTGGGACCTGCCACAGGAGCTTGGATATGGTTAAGGCCCCCAATATGAGACAACCTGGTTGTGGGAGCCGGCCTCGTAGCGTGGTCCTGTTTCCCCGCGCTCAGCCGCACGAGGTCCCATGCACATCGGGGCTCCTCCATCTTGGATTGCACGTCACTCCACGTGACCACCTGTATGACCCTGCTCTACCCGGCCTCGGTCCCAGCGAGGCCCGACATCGAGATGCCAACCCCTGGCTCGGGGGATACCACATGAGCCCTTCCCACTCTCGGCGGAGGGCAGTATCGATGGGACCCCCTACCGTCTCTCCACACCTGGGTGTGATCATCCCACAGCTCTCTGGGGCCTGGCGCCTCTCCTGCTGGGCGTCTGGCCGGCCCCTACCCGTCCTCTCCGCCCCCTCCGGGCGCACGGGTCCGGACATCAAAGGGCTCTCGTCCTATATCTGGGGCGACCCGACAACAGGGCAGTAGTTGTATCCTGGAGTCGAGAGCCCTGCTGATCGGATCGCGGCTGACCCTACGAAGAAGACTCCCCCTGAACCACCCCTTGAGCCCTGCTGACGACGTCGCGGCTCCACCGTGCTTAAAGACCTTCACGAACCTTTGGGGCCCTGCTGACGCTGTCGCGGCCCGACCTTGTTGAACCTTACCACCAGAGCCCAGCTGACCTCGTCGCGGCTCGACCTAAGCGGAACTACCATCCGAGCCCTGCAGACGACGTCGCGGCTCTCCACGTCCGAGCCGCTCTGAGACCAGCATCCAAGGTCTGGCGCAGAGCCCTCCCGTGCCTGGCTGGCACTAAGACTGTCCCGCTACCCTATCCTCTTGAACGAACACTGAGACTCTGACAGGATCCCTCGATCCCTCTGTAAATATTGCACGTATTACTGCCGATAAAGAATCTAATCTCGCAACTACTATTGAGTCCTGTGTGGTGGTGTTACTGGGCCTAGTACGATCATAGGAGAAAGACCTCCCCGAGGAGGCTTCTCAGCGGCGCTCGGCTATAACTTTGCGGTAGGAAGGTGCCGGAATAGTCTCCCCGACTACCCGGCGGGCCTCCCTCCAACATTTGGTGGCCAGCGGCGGGATCCGAGCAAACGCAATCGTACAAGCAAGTAACGCAACCACTACCTGACCAGACGAGAAGAGAAAAAGGGAACCATGGATGGCCAAGAAGCAACCATGGCCGCAACCTTCCAGTTGGAGAAACTGGAGGAATACACCCACAAGGAACTCAAACAATTCTGCAAAGACAAAGGGATCCCAACCACAGGATTGGGCACCAAGGAGGAAATGCAGAAAGCCCTGAAAGCCTGGGCAGAACCCGAGACCCCTCCAACCCGAGCCGAAGGGACCTCGGCCCGGGACGGAAACCTGCCGACCACGGCCCCGACAAACGGGGAGCGAACCATCCCAGACACCAGCCTTTCCCCCGAAGAGATACGAGAACGGGAAAGGGCCCGGACACACGAAATGGATCTTGCCCGACTCCGGCTGGACGGTGAGCTCCTACTGGCGGAGAAAAAGATAGCCCTGGAGCAACTACGACTACAAGAAGAAATCGAGGAGAAGAAAAGGCATCGGGAGCTAGAGGAGAGACGGCTAACCCTCGAGCACGAGAGGAGCCTCAAAGAACTTGAACTAAAAGCTAAAGCTGGGGAGACCAGCAACCCCGGAGCCCGGGACGCTCTGCCCCCGACCGAGCCAAAGGTTCACATCCCCAAGGATGTCGTCAAGGAGTACTATAAAAATGACGACATCCAGCAATGGTTCCGAGCGTACGAAGTCGCCATGACCTCCCATCGGGTACCCCGGAAGGATTGGGGTGCCGGCCTATGGGGGAGGGTACTCAGCGAGGGACGGGATACCCTGCTGCAACTCCCCGACGCAGTGATGACCTCGTACGACCACATGAAGGAAGCCCTACTCACACGCTACGGACTGTCGGCCGAGATGTACCGGCAACGCTTCCGGGACTGCAAGAAGATCCCCGGTACCACATGGGTCGAATACGTGGACTTCTTCAGCCGAGCGTTGGAGGGATGGATCAAAGGGAGCAAGGTCACCTCATATAACGAACTATTCGACCTCATTGTCTGGGAGCACCTCGCCAACAACTGCTTTGTGGAACTGAGGCAACACCTCCTGGACAGTAAACTGACCGAGCCCCGGAAGCTCGCCGCCGAAGCGGACCGAAGGGTCAACACCCGGGTCCCCCGGAACCCCGTGGGGGACTACCAACGGAGCACCACGGGACCTCCCCACCAGCGCGGCGGAGGAGGGGGGTCCCACCGCAGTCGAGAAATCCAGCTGGACCGCCCAGAAGTCCGCCACGAGGGCAAACAACCAACCCGCTTCCCCGACCCAGGGCCGAAGAGGGACCCCTATCGCCCGGTCTGGACCACGACCGACAGTAACCTGCTTCGGATGCCAACAGACCGGCCATTATGCAAGTGACCCGGCTTGCCCCGTGAACCGACGGAACGGGACCACGGGGCCACCTCCCCGACAAATTGCCGCCGCAGCCCTGGGGGAGGGAGAGGACGAGGAGGAGAACCACGACGACGGGTCCCCCGAGTGGGAACCAGCCGCCATGTCGCTTGTATGCCTAGGCTCCCGAGAAATGGTGCCCCGCGCCACCATCCCTAGCAACACCCAGAAGTACCAACAGTGGGTCACCATCAATGGGCGACGGGCCGAGGCCCTCCGGGACACTGGGGCCAGTGTGACCGCTGTCCGCTGCCATCTGGTGACCCCCGAACAGATCCTACCACATGTCCTCTGCCCTGTCCGGACCGCCGACAACACCGAGAGCATGTGCCGGATGGCCCGAATCCCCTTCGAGTGGGGAGGAGTGTCCGGCACCCTAAAAGTGACTGTCCGCGACGACGCCCCGGTGGACTGCCTCCTGGGGAACGACCTAGAGAGCTCCCCCTGGGCCCAGGTGGAGCGCCGAGAGCATCTGGGGATGCTAGGACTACCCGAGTGGGCCTGCGCCACCACTCGGTCCATGACCGTCCAGCCAGCTGCGGCCCCGGCCCCCGACAAACCGGCGGGCCCCGAACCATCCACCTCCTCCAGCCCGGAGGAACCTGACGAGGAGGCCGGGCCCTCCGAACTTTCTTCCAACGAGGCCGCTCCCCTCAGCGAGATCCCCGAGCTGGCCCAGTGGCGCCACGACGAGGGCCCCACCCGTGAACAATTCCAGCAAAAACAGAAGGGCTGCCCGTCCCTCGAGGGGGCCCGACAGCAGGCGGCCGCCCAGGCTGCGGGGGACCCCTCGGGAACCCACTGGGTCTATTGGGACAATGACTTATTGTATAGCGAGCAGAAAGTCGCCGAACTAGGGGCCAGCCGGGTGCTGGTGGTCCCCCTCCGATTTCGAGAATTCCTCTTGAACCTGGCACATGACGTGCCCCTCGCCGGACATCTCGGGCGGGACAAGACGTACAGCCGCCTCGTGACCCATTTCTATTGGCCCCGAATGAGACGAGACGTAGACCAGCACTGCCGGTCCTGCCCGACCTGCCAAGCTAGCGGGAAGACTGGGGGACGCGTGAAAGCCCCCCTGCAACCATTTCCAGCCGTCCACACCCCGTTCGAACGAGTGGGGATAGACATCGTGGGGCCCCTCGACCCCCGGATCGCCCTGGGCCACCGCTTCATCCTGGTACTGGTCGACCACGCCACCCGGTACCCAGAAGCTGTTCCCCTCCGAACTGTGACCGCTCCAGTGGTGGGCCGGGCCCTGATGGGCATCTTCTCCAGGGTGGGGTTCCCCCGAGAAGTGGTGAGCGACAGGGGGACGAACTTTATCTCGAAGTACATGAGATCCCTCTGGCAACAATGTGGGGTCACCTATAAATTCACCACCCCTTACCACCCCCAGGGCAACGGACTGGTCGAGCGGTTCAACCGAACCCTGAAGGGGATGATCAAGGGCCTGGAAGAGCCCCTCAGGAGGAGATGGGATGTCCTGTTGCCCTGCCTCCTGTTCGCCTCCCGGGAGGTACCACAGAAGTCCCTGGGCTTCAGCCCCTTCGAACTGTTGTATGGGCACCCTGTCCGAGGGCCCCTCAGCCTGGTCAAGGAGGGTTGGGAGTCGAACGTCCAGAGTGCCCCGCCCGACGTCTACCGGTACTTCCTGACCTTGCGGAACCAGACTCGAAAGTTCCGTGCCCTGGCAGAAGCCAACCTTGAAGCCAGCCAAGAAGATATGAAACGCTGGTATGACGAGAATGCCTCAGCCGTCGAGTTTGAGCCGGGCCAGCAAGTCTGGGTCATGTCACCCGTGGACCCCTGCGCCCTGCAGGACAAGTGGACCGGGCCCTTCAAGATAGTTGAAAGGAAGAGCCCCGTCACGTACCTGGTCGATATGGAGTCTCCGAGGAACCCCCTCAGGGTCCTGCACGCCAACCGGCTCAAGCCCCATTTTGCCCGAACTGAACTAAGCTTACTACTGGCTACCGACGATGGGGGTGAAAGTGACTCCGAGCCCCTACTAGTCCTCCTGGGGTCCTCGAGCCAAGACGGCTCCTTGGAGGGCGTCCACCTCTCCGCCACCCTGACACCAGAACAGCGCCATGATTGCCAGAAGCTACTGCAACCCTTCGCTGCCCTCTTTTCTCTCACACCCGGGGTAACCCCCTGGTGCGTCCACGACGTGGACACGGGGGATAGCCCCCCTGTACGACACCGCGCTTATAAAGTGCCTGACCGAGTCCGGGCCTGCATAAAGACCGAGGTCGCCAAGATGCTCGCCCTCGGAGTCATCGAGCCTTCCGACAGCCCGTGGGCCAGCCCGGTAGTCTTGGTGCCGAAGGCCGCCGCCCCCGGCACGACCCCCGAATTCAGATTCTGTGTCGACTACCGGGGCCTGAACGCAGTTACCAAGACCGATGCCCACCCTTTGCCACGAGCCGATGAGCTGATTGATCGCTTAGGGGCCGCCCGCTACCTAAGCACCTTTGATCTCACTGCTGGGTACTGGCAGATCAAGCTCACTCCCGGCGCACAAGAACGATCAGCTTTCTCTACCCCCGATGGCCACTACCACTTCCGGGTGATGCCCTTCGGCATGAAGAACGCCCCAGTGACCTTTCAGAGGCTGGTAAATAAGGTCCTGGCCGGTCTCGAAGCCTTCAGCGCGGCCTACCTCGATGACATTGCTGTCTTCAGCGACCACTGGGCCGCGCACCTAGGACACCTTGGGGAAGTCCTGACCGCTCTCCAAAGAGCCGGCCTCACAATTAAGGCCAGCAAGTGCCAGATCGGTCAAGGATCTGTGACCTATCTGGGCCATCAGGTGGGGAGCGGCCAGGTGGCCCCCCTCCGGTTAAAAGTGGACGCCATCCAGGCGTGGGAGCCCCCCGCCACCCAAACCGCTGTCCGGGCATTCCTGGGCCTCACAGGCTACTACCGACGCTTCGTAAAGGACTACGGCAGCATTGTGGGCCCCCTTACGGAACTCACTTCAAAGAAACAACCCAAGGCGGTGCACTGGACGCCCCGCTGCAAGACCGCGTTTGATACTCTCAAAGCAGCCATGTGCGCTGCCCCTGTGCTACAGGCCCCCGACTACAGCAAGGAATTTGTAGTCCAGACCGATGCCTCGGAGTACGGGGTCGGGGCAGTCCTCTCCCAGCTGGACGCCAAGGGCCTCGACCGACCGGTGGCCTTTATCAGCCGCCGACTGCTGCCGCGAGAACAGAGGTGGAGCACCATCGAGCGGGAGGCCTTCGCTGTGGTATGGGCTCTCAAGAAGCTCCGGCCCTACCTTTTCGGTACCCACTTCAGGGTCCAGACTGACCACCGGCCGTTGCGGTGGCTCATGCAAATGCGGGGCAAGAACCCCAAGCTGTTACGCTGGTCCATCTCGCTACAAGGGATGGACTTCACTGTTGAACACCGGCCCGGCAACGACCACGCCAATGCTGACGGCCTGTCCCGATTCTTCCGCCTCGGCGAGGAGAACCCCCAAGAAGATGGGTGACTCTCCCTGCCTTCAGCTGGGGGGGACGCGTGTGGGAGCCGGCCTTGTGGCGTGGTCCTGTTTCCCCGCGCTAAGCCGCACGAGGTCCCATGCACATCGGGGCTCCTCCATCTTGGATTGCACGTCACTCCACGTGACCACCTGTATGACCCTGCTCTACCCGGCCTCGGTCCCAGCGAGGCCCGACATCGAGACGCCAACCCCTGGCTCGGGGGATACCACGTGAGCCCTTCCCACTCTCGGCAGAGGGCAGTATCGATGGGACCCCCTACCGTCTCTCCACACCTGGGTGTGATCACCCCACAGCTCTCTGGGGCCTGGCGCCTCTCCTGCTGGGCGTCTGGCCGGCCCCTACCCGTCCTCTCTGCCCCCTCCGGGCGCACGGGTCCGGACATCAAAGGGCTCTCGTCCTATATCTGGGGCGACCCGACAACAGGGCAGTAGTTGTATCCTGGAGTCGAGAGCCCTGCTGATCGGATCGCGGCTGACCCTACGAAGAAGACTCCCCCTGAACCACCCCTTGAGCCCTGCTGACGACGTCGCGGCTCCACCGTGCTTAAAGACCTTCACGAACCTTTGGGGCCCTGCTGACGCTGTCGCGGCCCGACCTTGTTGAACCTTACCACCAGAGCCCAGCTGACCTCGTCGCGGCTCGACCTAAGCAGAACTACCATCCGAGCCCTGCAGACGACGTCGCGGCTCTCCACGTCCGAGCCGCTCTGAGACCAGCATCCAAGGTCTGGCGCAGAGCCCTCCCGTGCCTGGCTGGCACTAAGACTGTCCCACTACCCTATCCTCTTGAATGAACACTGAGACTCTGACAGGATCCCTCGATCCCTCTGTAAATATTGCACTTATTACTGCCGATAAAGAATCTAATCTCGCAACTACTATTGAGTCCTGTGTGGTGGTGTTACTGGGCCTAGTACGATCATAGGAGAAAGACCTCCCCGAGGAGGCTTCTCAGCGGCGCTCGGCTATAACTTTGCGGTAGGAAGGTGCCGGAATAGTCTCCCCGACTACCCGGCGGGCCTCCCTCCAACATTGGTCTTCGGGGGGACGCTAAGGAGCGCAAGGTTAACATTAAAGCCTGCCTGATTAATTGTAGATCTTTGGTCAGGCATGCCACGGAGGTGTGGTCCCTTCTTAACGATGGGGTCTGGGACCTAATATTCTTGACAGAAACCTGGCTCCACCCAGATACGGTGACTTCAATCGCATTAGCTACACCGTCTGGCTTTAACTTCTTTCATGCCGACCGTGAGGGCGGGAAAAGAGGGGGCGGAGTTGCTATTATCCTCAAGGATTCTTGGGTGATGACGTCCTCGGAACCACTGGTCGAGCTGGGCATTGAAGGCCTCAACTTCTGTATCCAATTCAATCCGTCTTTTGCCCTGGCGGGCATTCTTATTTACAGACCCCCCGACTGTGCCACCCCGGCCCTGCTAAACTTATGTAGTCTGATTGCCCAAAAATCAGTAAAATACACGAATTTCCTGGTTCTTGGGGATTTTAATGTTCATGCGGACACCTCAAATTGCACACAAGCAGTTCAATTGATATCTGCTTTGGCAGGAGCTAACCTCACCCAACAGGTCTCTTTCCCCACGCACATAGCAGGTCACACCTTAGACTTAGTTTTTACCTCTCTCACTGAGTTAGTGATGGAGAGTCCTGTCCCTTTAACATGGTCTGACCATTATCTGATCCCTTTTGGCTTTCCCCTGCTAAATGGAGGACAAACGGAAGGCCCCCGTTGGACGCTAAAGAGAAATTGGAAAAACTTGAACGAGGCAGACTTAAGTGCGGCCTTGCAAGCCACTCGTCCCCACCTATTTTCTGATCCGAATGCAGATGCAGTCTCTATTCATAAATGGATTGCCTCCGCAGTAGACGAGGTGGCACCGGTTACAGTAGCTAAATCTACGAGATTATCCCCGACTGCCGCCTGGTTCTCTTGTGCCCTTAAAGCTACAAAAAGTAGGTGCAAAAGATTGGAACGCCAGTGGAGAGTGAGCTACTGCGATTCAATCAAGGCATCCTATAAAAAAGCTCTAGGGACATAAAAGCAGCTATGAGAGCTCACTTTATAAATCGCATCCAGAATGCAGACCACTCCGGCCGCGAGGTTTTTAAAGTAGTCCAATCCTTTTTTAACCCCAAGGCGCTGGAGACTAAAGTAAACCCCACCCCAGCCTTGTGTGGCAAAATAGCCAATCATTTTGAAAACAAAATTTTATAAGTCTATGACTCCTTTGCTCCACCAGAGCCTACTACGGCATCGGACAAATCCCTAATTGCACCAGTGGCCCCTGGGCTTCTCAATTTTACCCCAATACAATCTCTGGATGCTTTAACTGCTATCCAGAGATGTTGCTCAGGCGCTCCCGACGATCCCTGCCCACCAAAACGTTCGAAAACAATAGCTAACCCTTTGGCGGATTCACTATTGCAGTTATGGAACTCCTCGCTGGATACGGGCATTTTCCCGGATTCATGGAAACATGCAACTCTATTGCCATTAAAAAAGAAACCTAATGGCGACCCAGCAGATCTCAGCAATCTCCGTCCCATTTCCCTACTCTCAGCCCCAGGCAAAATGTTGGAGAAACTGGTGCAGCACCAATTGACCTCTTTCATCGAGCTTAGAGGGGCCTTACATGACACACAATCAGGTTTCAGAGCCGGTTTCAGTACAGAAACCGCGCTCCTTGAGGTTGCTGAGTCAGTTAGGTGGGCAATGGACTCAGGTGATTCGGCAATGCTGGTGCTACTGGACCTGTCTGCGGCATTTGATACCATGGACCATTCTATACTGATCCAGAGGTTACATGCCGCGGGCATTGGGGGTAAGGTTCTAGCCTGGATGACATCCTATATGAGCGGCCGCACGCAGAGGGTCGCCCTTAAGCCATTTGAGTCTGACTCGAGACATCTCTGGTGTGGTGTTCCACAGGGTTCTGCCCTGAGCCCCCTACTCTTCAACCTATATCTCGCGCCGCTCTTCTCTTTGATCGCCAATTGGGGTGTTAAAGCGATCTCCTATGCTGATGACACCCAGCTGTTTTTCTCTTTTAAAGAGCAGTCGGCGGAGGCCTTTATGAACTTTAAAGGCTGCCTACGGGATATTGCGGTCTGGATGAACTCAAACAAACTCAAACTGAATGCGGTGAAGACCGAGGTTTTGTTCTTTGGTCAGGGCGGTGCCCCTGATGCAGAGCTGTGGTGGCCAGTGGAAATGGGTCCACCGCCCTCCCCCGCTAAATGCATCCGGAATTTAGGGGTGAGATGGGAGACAGATCTCTCCCTCTCAGCTCAAATCCAGCAAGTCTCTGCAACTTGTTTTAGTAAATTAAAAAACCTAAGGAAAATTCTGCATTGCTTACCTGAAGACTGCCATAAAATGGTAGTTCATGCAACAGTCACTTCGAGGCTGGACTGTGCAAATGCCCTGTACCTTGGCCTTCCTAAATATGCGATTCATCGACTCCAGATAGTACAGAATGCGGCTGCGAGACTGGTCTGCCGCCTGCCTTTTCGAGACCATGTCTCTCCGCATCTCCTGAGACTACACTGGCTGCCAGTTGAGAAGAGAATCATTTTTAAGGCTATGACCCTGTCCTACAGGGCTCTAAGAGGCAGGTGCCAAAGCTATCTGGAAGACAGACTACACCCCTACAAACAGTCCCACGCACTGCGTTCTAACGCCCAAAATCTGCTCCACTCTTTCCACTTTAGGAAAGCCCGTCTGGGGGGGTAGAACCTTCTCGGTTAGAGCGGCCACACTGTGGAACTCCCTGCCAGGTCACCTTTGCCTGGCTAACACAGAACTTGTTTTCCGGAAAGCCCTAAAGACCTGGCTGTTCAAGTCAGACTAAGATAACAGGGGTGGATGTTGACCTTTCTTTGCCTGTGCTATTGCCTGATGTTTTCAGCGCTGGGACGCCCCTGTTCGGGGTAGCTGTCGCACTTTATAAGCTTCTGTATTATTATTATTGTATTATTTATCATTACACTTTATACAGGGAACACTTGCACTTTGACACTGATCAGCAGTGGCAAAGTGCCCAAAGCATCTAAGTTGGCAACCCCATGTCAGAAAAAAGGTCTAGGGGGAAAGCAAAAAGTTTAGGGAACTTTAGCCAAAAAGAGCCAAGTCCAACAGTCAGTTTTTAGCATTCACTCTTGAGTACATATTTTTGTAATGTTTTAAAGTCATCTGATAACTTAGTACACATTCTTTTAGCCCATGGATTTACTACCAGTTGTAGGTCCTCCAAACAGTCCACTTCACAGTAAATGGCATACACATTTTTGCTTCTTTTCGCTCAAAACAGGGTCTTTGACTTTATTTCTGAGAATAGGTATACATATGAGTAATTTAGATATATGAGGTAGCAAACATGGATGGGCGCAACACGTGTAATTTTGTTAAGCGTAATCACGCAAAATTACCAACAAATTCTGCGAAATCACATGGAATTCCACAGAGTTATGTGAGAAGAGTAATTCTGCATTTAGCACTAGTTTCATAGTGGAAAATGTGCCCTTACATCCAAAATGGACCTGAGGAGGATGCATTTTGCCCAAAAGAAAATAGCGCTGAATGCAATACCCATACACAGCAGTGTGAGCAGCTGCTCACTTAAATGTGCTCTTGCAGTAGGATTTCCCCCCCAAATTACTCTTAATTACATGAGCGGGTGTAATTTTGCTATTATCCATAATTTCGTGCCAAAGAGTTAACAAAATTACTCTGATTACTCTGGCGGAATCGAATTTCCACCCAGGCCTAGTAACAACAAGTTCAACAGCACCTTTGTGCAAAGAAATATTAGGGACGGTTAAACTGGTGTGTTTCTGCACTCAGTTCTGACTCTAGTGGTTAGTAACCATCCGGATGAAATGTTTGATTGTATGACTCTAGAAAACAAATCCGATGCTAAGAAAAGCAGAATAAAAAAGTACATTTAATGTGAGCAGTGAGATATCTAAAATAGGAATCCAAACTGAAGTTTTGAGGGATGTTGCAAAACCACATCTACTTAGCTAGATTGTGTTGCATTTCCATATACCATCAGTAATCCATTTTAACAGTGTACATTCTCTCCACTGTCATCATGATTTCAACCGTAAAGCCAGCTGGGGCAGCTTGAACTAATACCTCTGGGAGATCATGTCCCCTTTATATAAAGCTGTACTGCTAGCAGCAAATCTGAGATTAAATGCTGTTCTCTTTCGACCAAAATAGGTTTTCATTTGAACTCCTGCATTGTAAGTAGTTCACTGCCTGTGTTCCTTTGACCATTACATCTCAGCTTGATTTCTCTATCACGTTTTAATCAAATTAATAAAGGCAATGTACCATCTCATTGAGACAGCATATGACGGAGAGTGACATGTCATGTTTACATTAGTAGTTCTACATTATTTGAGTTAAAGAATGTGGCTCAAAATAACAATGTTTTTAAATCTAACCAAGTAAAGCATTTGTATCAACGTCCAGATATCGGACTCAGATTACTTGCAGCTGAAATGTCAGTGGTAACAAAGGACTCAAAAAAACAGAAAATTGTCAAAAAAGCAGACTTTGCAACAGCAAAAGAGTATTTTGATATGTGCGTGTCGAAAACACGTTCTCACTAATAAATGAGTTTTGCAAGCTCGTACAGATTTCAGATAAGAGGGGGGTTGAAAGGGTCATCCCCCCCGATTTGGTATTTACAATGGCGTGTATCAATTCTTGGTAACCACAATTGCAATACCATCTCCTGAGGTTAGGTGGTATCTGAGGAATCATGTCAGTTAGCCTCAAAGGGGAAGAGGGTAATAAAAGCAGCAACTTATCCATTAAATGGGCATGTGCTGCTTAAAAAAAATGTTTCCTGTTTGAGAAAGCAATGCAGGGAATAAGGTCTGCTGGTCCTCACAGTCCAACATCCCTGCACTGCCAGCCAATGAAAGAAGGTAGCCAGGAGTCACTTGCCTAATTAATATTCATCTGATAGGGCATTTGAGGACCCCCGGTGAATGGGCATTTTGCAATGCGGCCTACTAGAACGTAGGTTGCATCTCAAATTGCATATCCTTTCACAAACCAGCTGGTGTGCAAACTGCACAATATGGTTTGCAAACTGATCTTGCTTTCTACATTGGACCCCAAATATAGTTTTCTAGGAGTCATATCCCAGTACAGCAATCTCAGCCTTCCAGTCTTATGAGGACAGTACATTTCATACCATAAATTAGGTAATAGTAATGTCTCAATTACATTGTGGTATGTAACTCAGTAATTATCATCTGCACTTTCAGTTAAATGAGCTAGATACCGATATTGGTCCATTTTTTTCAAGCTCTCAAAAAAGGAGCAGAAAGTGGATTATCATATGGTCCTCCTCCCTGCCCAACAGTGCAGTTGCTAAGCCAGATTGTTTTTATGTATCAATTGTAAGCACAAAAATACCTGAAAGATATTGTGAGTAAATGGGACAATTATCCAATGGAGAATATGTTAGAAAACATGCATTAGTTATGAGCATTGGCCTATCACAAACCCACAATCAGCATAAATTGCTGGCGTTAACTTGAAAATTACTAAAATCTAAATCTATGTCAAATTTGATCTTATAACAGTCAATGTATCACTTTTAAACTCAAGTTAATCAACAAAAGCTTAAGATCTGGTAAAGATCTTTAGTAATCAATGCATAACCCCCACTTCTTCATGACATACCAATTTTCATGGCTTTCCACCAGTGCTATAGTTCACTTGAAGAGGTTGTACTACAGAATATCAACCACAAGAATATTGTCCAAAAAATATTGACTACTATTGAATTTCAACGTTGTCCCTCCATGTCAATTACAGTAATATCAATAACAAAAATGTCATGTTTATAAATATCAAAGTAAACACAATATTGCAGTATAAAATTAAGACTACAATATCAACTTTCCATTTGCATAATAGAAAGGAAAAATATATCAAAACCTAAAATATTAACTACATTAATTACTGCAAAATAGATGCATTGCTTATAGAACCCTCATAAACTAGATTACAATATGTTTTAAAAAGAAATGTATCTCACATAATTAAAAATGAGTCATTCAGATTACACCTAAATCGGTGTTTGCCCCATGAGTGAAATGACAAAGAAAGTAATGTATCTCACATCATTAAAAATGAGTCATTCAGATTACACCTAAATCGGTGTTTGCCCCATGAGTGAAATGGCAAAGAAAGTAATAAAAAAGCGGAACCAGAAACCTTGTCACATTCAAAAGAGAAACATTTAACAAATCAGAAAAAATATTAATTGATAAAGTCCCATAAATGCGATAAATGCCTAGGAATCAAAGTGCCTGCACCCTGAGCAAAGACAGCAAAAGCTTGTCACACTGCCAACATTAAAAGCATTCCAGGTTCAAGAAAGTAAATAAAACTATGGAAAATGGAATGAAAAATTCTTTAAAAACTGAAGTATGTTTTTCTGTGGAAATAAAAAAAAAAATAAAGTGAGCTAAACCTATTATTTTTCCTTTATATATCACCACAAGAGGAATTGCAACAGAAGTTCACCTACCAAGCAAACTGAAGACAAAAATAAAAAAAACAGCCAGATCTGTAACTATCTATATATAATATAAAAGCAACCTAAAAACATCAGTTACAAATTATAGTATAACTTAAACTTAATAACTATATAACCCAATGCACTGAAATAATTGTACCATTTTTAAATCACATTTAGATCCCAAAAGGTCTAATTATCGAAATTTCACTACAGCTCAAAAAGGAAAACCCCTATTTATGTTCCTTGGCTACACCTTCAGAAGAAAACATAGTAGTAAAGATCAGAGCCACAGGAAATGTATAAAACTGGTTGCTGATTAGGTGACAACAAAAAATGCTACTGTAGGGTAGCTCAACTTATTCTGTCCAACACTCTACCAGTTAATTAAATCCCTCCTTATGGGGCATAGTTACCACAATCTCTGAATAAAAGCTGTCTAACCCACATCTTGAAATCTAAACTTTTAAAGCAACGACAGCATATACACAACACGCTAAGTAAATAAAGTACCGCTCTACCAAGAACTTCAAGGGATCATTTTGACTCTATAGCCTACAGCCTATTGTAAAGTAACACATTTGGTAACCCTTGTCTACTAAAACACTATCCAAATAAAGTGAAACTCTTTAAAAAAGTACCTTTAACAAAGCAAAGAAAAACCTTATATTATTTGGATTGCATATTTAATTTATTTCAATTGTAGTTTGGAAATACCCTAATTTACAAGCAAAATGCAAACATGCTTGAACATATTGTTTTGTATTTTAATATATAACATTCAGTGCACCATTTAATTAAAATATAAATAAATTATACACATACTAAATTAAAATACACACACATCCAAATCATGAACCTAGATAAGAGCTTTAAATAGAAATCATGCAAGTTTCACATTACATAACAGCCAATACAGTGTTAAAGAAACCAACGCAATCTTCTTCAAACATATTTTAAAATTAAAATAGATGTACAATTTTTTGCACTAGAACATCTTCAAATATCCGCTTCTACTGCTATCCACGGAGAACAATCCAAAAATGAAAAAATAGAGAGTTTCCCAAAAATTTTCATAATACATTCACAAGTACAAACCCACAGATATATTAATATATAAAAATGACTCCAAACCAAAAAAATGAATTTCATTTTAAAAGCTAGAGACAATAAAATATCCTTCATAATTTCTTTAGTAAAGTTCCCAAATAATGGGGGCCAATGAATCAAAAATTATCTCGATAGAAATCTTCTTCACTCTTGCATGTATAACTACAACACGATTCTCACTTCAGCTCAAGACAAAAACAAATTAAAAAACCTTTAAAGCAAAGGAGCAGATTATAAATATGGTGGTAAATATACATTGAAACAAATACAAAGACTACCAAACTTCTTCCAAAACAGTAAGGGGCTAATTACGATCTTGGTCGGAAAGCCTGCAACCTTAGTTCGGCGGCTTTCCGACTGAGATTGCGGTTTCACTTCCGACCGCCTAATTTCAGTTTTGGTGGTCAGAAGTAAAACCAGCCAGTCATTCCGGCTGGATTCCACTGGGCTCAAGGAGACCATCGGCCAGTCAGTGATCCAGCGCGTAATCCATATGGACGGTGTTTTATGCCTTCCAGATTACGATGATCGCTTTCCGGCAGGCTTTTCATGCCAGTCTATTCCGACATGGAAAGCCTGTAGTAAAGTGAGTTTGGGGGCCCCTAGCAGGGCCCCTTCTGTTTGTGGCTTCTGTTTGGCACGAAGGGGGCACCTGTGGTGCCTCCTTGTTGGTCCCTGCACCATGTGGCAATCAAGCTGAGATGAACACAACCTCCCATTTCCCTATGAGAGCTTGTGCTATGGGCGGTTTAAGACCCTCGAACATGCTCCCATAGGGAAATGTGAGTATGCGACCACACAATGAGCGGTGTTGTCATAATTAGGCGGTCGGAACTGCCCACCTGAGATCAGTTGGACCTGTATCCGCGACGGTGTAATTGTAATAAGCCTCTAACCATTGAATGCCCATTCAAGATAATACTTTTTTGATGTTTAAGTAGAAGTGAATTTCTTGCCCTCGCTTTCAATATGGAGTAGTTAAGCTTCTGCCACACCGCTGACAGAGGTTTGCCTTCTCTTATCCAGTTTACTTTAGAATTCGCAGATCTTCTCCACTGGCAGTCTGCGTCGTGAGTTTCGCAATCTCAAGCCACGGCCAATCTTAAACATCAAAAAAGGAAATGGAAGATACAACTAAATGTTGAAAAATAATGTCAACCAGTTCATGGTCCTGAGAAGAACCCTGAATTGTTTGGTTTGAAATGCGTCTACACTTTCAGAAGTATGGAGTTGGTTGAAAGAATCCAGGGCCAAAAGGGAACCTACAAAAAACTGAAAAAATAACGCTTGTCCACTGTTGAAAATCTCATTTAAAGACATTTCTACAACCACTATTTATGGTGTAGGAGTACAGAAAAAAATGAAAAAGGTTTACTTCTTGAACATTTCAAAAACCGGGACATTATAAATTTGGCATTACGCTTGAGATGCTGTTTTTAAAATAATATTTTGTAGGTTTTGTGTTTATTACTTTGTAATGATGTGTTTGTTTAAGTATGTTTAATGCAGTGGTGGTTCACAAAGTTGTTTTGAGTTACACAATTGTTATAGGGTTCCAAAGTTTATGACATGTTGTGCTAAGAAACTTAATTTCTTTTTTTTTTTTAAGATATATGCCAAAATAAATTTGTGGTCACTCTAATTAAGTTGCAGGACCATTATGATGAATCAAATGAGAAGTTAATTTCTGTCAGTCAAAGTAACTCTTTGTATGTTTGAATTTATAGTGGCCTGACCTTGCTGACAAAAAGCAGGCACAACCCTTTCGAACCTACACAACTTTTAGGATGCTGGTATTTTCTTGTTCTAACAATTTGGTGCTTCCAGCCTGTATCCTGGATCACATGACTAGATCTAGTTGGCAGTTGGCCTTTGTATATTCCTCCCTGGCAGTATCATAGAGGCCCATGGGTATCGGCAGGATGGACATTCCTCACCTGATGGGAGAGGCAGACCAGTCACCTACCACACTTGCACTTCAAAGGAGCTGCTTCAGCACACCCAAAAAAAGAATTTAACACTAATGTTTTGTGACTCTAGACATCCGGGGACAAGGCAAGGAAAGGAAATTAATTCCAGAACCAGATGTGAGGGGGTCTAAAACATTCTCCCACTTCAAAGCTAGCACCAGGTATCTGGTACCTGGACCAACTCTTTAGTACACTCCTGGACCTGTGGACACTATGGACGAAGGATTGTTCTGCTGCCAGAGGACTACCTTTTTGTCTGAGAAGGAAGACTGGACAGTTCCCTTCATCCCAGGCTACCCTAAGTTTCTCCAAGGGTCAGCTTACTCTTCAGAGTTACAGTGACATTACAAGCTCTAGAGTCCATCCTACAACTGCCCAGCTGACCTGTTGCATTGGGCCTACCTGGACCTGCAACAGGACCTGCATGAGCCCTGCTGGCCTCTGCTGGAGTGAGTTCTTAATCCTTAGAGATGTCCCCCAGGCCCTGGATCCATGGTTTGGCACCATCTGGGCTCCTCCTGGAAGAAAACAAAAATGCTGAAGTTTTGAGCTCTTTGCAACTACTGAAAGGGCCCATTTGTTCCAAGATCTTGCCTCTTGCAACGCCTACAAGTGCAAAGTTCCAGTGAACCGGACTCGTCTCGCTACAGTGACCATCAGCGAGAACCAGCAGCACGAGATCTGCTCTTTAGGCTAAAGCATCAACAGCCCACGGTGACCCCCAACAAGAAGCTCCAGCTATGACCATCCGTGATACCCAACTGGATCTTCACACTATATTGACAACCTTCTGCAAAGCCCAGCCTGTTCTTTACGCTACAGAAATGACAATCCATGATGCTCTCCCTGCTTCTCGTGGTCAACTCCACCCTGAACTGGACTCTTCACGTTGGACTTTTGAGAAGGTAACTTTTTCAGTGGGATTAACCTCTTCCCTGTGTCCGATCCATGCTCCATCATGGTCTGCCCGAACTTATGACTTTCCCCCAGTCTAGTACGACCAGAAGACTGCAAGTGCTCAATTTTTTTAAATTGTTGTGGTATGTTTTTTGTGTTGTGTTTTCATGTTATTACTGTTTGTGTGCTGCATAAATACTTTACACATTGCCTCTAAGTTAAGCCTGACTACCTTTGTGACAAGCTACCAGGTTAAGCACAGGTGAATTTAGTGACATGTTGTGATTCACCCTGATACCGATTGTGGCTGTTACATGGGAAGTTGTATGAGGTTCTGTAATACAATATAATAATATACAGTTTATTTACTTTGTGTAGTAATCGTTCAAAACTATAAAAACTGATATCACTTGTGTGGATAAATTACAGTGTTTTTATTTTGTTATTAAATAAATGGTTATAAAAAATAATAAAACACATGCTAATATTTCTATATATGAATTGAAACATTTACTTTTCACAACAAACATTTTGAAGCAATGAAAGGATTCTTAGTTTTTTATTTTAACATTAAGTAAATTATACTAACTTTTATAAATATATCTAATAATGTTATAATGGGTGTATTGATTTGCTTCTATTTGAGTCCAGACCCATCAACTCTGGGGAAAAGCACATATTTGTGTTTATGAGGTTAGGGGGTCATATTATTTACTAATAGCTACTAGTAATTAATTGTAACTGTATTCCCACTTAAATGTAAGTAAATTAAGAGTAATTTGGAGGAAGAAATTCCAACATGAGAGCATATTTCTGTCCTGTTCCTGTTAGCACTATTTTTTAACTCAAAATGAATTCTCATGTCCATTTTGGATGGGTGCGAGCATTTTTACAATAAGAAACAGTGCTAAACGTAGAATTGGTCTCCTTGTGTAATTATGCGAAATCTTCTGGCATTCTTAGGAAATTCTGTGTAATTTTGCTACACTGAATTATGGGAGTACTCCCACCCATAAAAGATACAACTTCAAAAGAGCAGTATTGTCTAGTTACTACAGCTGTAGGTGCAGTTGGGATTGATAGAGCAAAGATGACATCAAAAAGATTTTATGACAAAGAAATGATTAATGACAACTTCTGCGAAAACACAGCAAACGTATGAAAGTTACACAAATGACACCAATATTCGAAGTATAGTTACTGCATCATAAAAGCATGCAGAAGAAAGATATATTTCAGACATTTTATTTGCTCAACTAATATAATAATGACATCTTATCCTATTTATTAACATGTGTCAAAAGTATGTAGGAGGGTAAATTCTCACGTTATGGAGTTTTTTGATAATCAATCTGACAGTGATATATGAGTGTGAAAGACTAAAATAGAAAATAATATAACTTACCTTGATTTTCATGTGAAAATTAGCTACAATTTTATTTCATGTCATAACTTGTGCACCGCAAAATGACAAAAGAAAAGTAGGTGATACATAATTTTTACTTAACTTCTTTAGCATGCATTTAACATATGTATTAGTAGATTAACACATAAACGACAATGTTTGGCGAAGGCATTAGTTATTTTTACACGTTGGTACTTATGAAATTTGTGAGTACCCTATACTTGTATTCATTTCAGTCATTATTAAAATGATTATTGATGCATCAACAATATGTTTGAACGTATGTGCTTAATTTCCTCTTTTAATTTCTGATTCATAATTAACATGACTCTGTTGTAAGTCAGCTTAAATTCATGTAGGCCTTATTCTTTCAGTGAAATAATGGACTAATATTACCAAAGCATATGGGAACATTCTGTTTTATTGCCAGTAGTATTGAAATAACAATAGTTTCCTTTGACATCTCCTATACTTACTACAAACATAGCAACTTTCTTGAACAGCTACCTGGGAAAGGGCCCTTTTGAACATACTATGCTTCTTCTTCAATGTACCATTGTTTAATGTGTCATATGATCGAATAACTTAATGAAATGCTTAATTGAGCCACCCATTTTTCCATATTTGTGTCTTATTTACTGCTGCATCATGCTCATCCTATACGAACTGACCAATGAACTGAGTGGTCTGACAAATTGAAGTGATGCCAGGAGGTGTCACCCCAGAAACTGACCTAGTATAATTGCCTATCCTAAAGGAACTTGGGGCTGCTCTCTGAGATCTGAGGATCTTGGGGTCTTGTCGTAGAGTAGAACTGAGAGAGAGTGAGAGTGAATGGAGAGCTCCATTTATGTTGCAGAGACATTTGCTGTTTCAGTGACAGGCAAGACAGATCACTGTCCACTCGGACTGGAATGGCTACTTGGAACTTTGCTGAACTCTCTAAAGAGTCTTTACAGAAGACTCACCGCGCACCTTATCTATACAGACACATACACTGTATGTGCTTGGGTTCTACCTTGGCTGAGGGACACTGCCCCTCCTATTTACTTTACTTCCCCTGAATCTCCTAACTTTGATATATTTCATTAAATCTATTCTTATTTGAATTATAATCTAAATGCTAATTTTCTTAATGACATTGCTACCAATCAATCTGATAAACTAAAATACCTACTTGATCTGTTTCTGATGTTCTGACTCATCATTACTTGTGAGTGAGCATTATTTCTGGGTTACCTTATAACTAGAGACAAAAGCAAGAGGGAAGTTTTATGATTATCAAAAATCGATGGTATTTATTCTCTTAGCCATAATACATTTCTACATGAGTGTGACTTCAAGATGTTAGATACAGTTATCCTATTGCTGCCCCTCATTGTGTAACTGCCCCTTCCTTTAATATCCATCCCCTTTCAGCAAAGAGCAAGATCCATCCGAGGACCAAACTGATAGTATAGGAGAGTAAATGATAAAAAGGGCCCAGTAAACTCTCCTTCAGTATTGTGCTGAGTGCCACAGGTTCCTGGCTGTTGGAGTGCTTCTGTATTCAGCGGTGTATCAACAGTGTTGGTTCATCTTCACTGCACAGGTGTAGGCATTGACTGGCTAAGACTGAACAACAAAACCTATAACCTTCAAATTTTCCCAAGGCCAAACACTAGACAAGTTTTAAGTTATGTTGGTATCAAAGGGAAAAATACTTACTTAATTCATCAACATGTATTATACTTGAGGTGCTCATAAACTCTAGCATACCAGCTACTAGAATGCAAAAGTGAGGATCACTCTGATGTAATCTTAAATGAGCAATCAAATGAATGGATCTTGAGGCACAATGTCACTAGTAACAGGGTAAAAGGCTGGTGAGAAAATATGAAATGGCTTTTCAAGTCTGTTGAAATTAAAAGGAATAGGAAATAGAGGTAAATGAAGATGAGTTTTCAAAATATTCCTTTGAGATAAAAATCTTGTGCTTTGCTCCTATTCTTTCCAAGGGGGCTCGTCATTATAAGCAGGGACCAAGTGCTCTATTGTGTCTATATCAGCTGGAAGCAAGCCTTTTAAAGCATGTAATTAAGAGAGTGAAAATCCAATAGGCCCCTTCGCTGTATAATAAAACAAAGAAAACATGTTCCTCTTCTTTGCATGACAGTATTTTCATGAATAACAAAAGGTACTCAGAATGTTTCAAGACTAATGAACATCCACTCCAGTACAAGAAGGTATTCTTCTTATGCTAATATTGCTAGAGGGATTTACCTAACATTTTAGTATAGGAAATGTAAGGTCATAAAAGGATAGTCATGGAACCGTAATCCAAGTTGGTGTCTCATCACATTGTAATGCTGCTGATTACAGACCCCTGAAATAAAGTATTTGACAAAACATTTATGGCATTTGGTGATACTCTTGCAGAAGCATTGGTAAATGTTGTTTTTTAACGCAATTGAACAATTCAGATTGAGTGTGTAGTCAGTGGTGGCTGCCACAAAATTCAAGTAGGGGGTAGGGGGTGGGATGTACGGCAGATTAGGGAATAATAATTTTAAAAAATAACTTACCTGTCCTGCTGCTGATGCTGTCTGCCACCTTGGTGCTCCTCTTCTCTCCTGCTCCCTATGGTGTCCCAGCAGCCCCTGCAACACCAGCATATGCTCCACACCCAATCCCAGCGCAGCTCTCGGTAGCATGAGAGCAACACCAGGATTGGTCTGAACAGCCCGGTTTGCCACTGAGACAGTGCCTGGGAGTCTCTGCTGTTTCTCCAACCCGGTGGAAGAAACCTAAGTGCACATGTCTGTTTGGACTGCCTAAGATGGCTGGCCAAACTGACATGCGCTTTTTAGAGGGCACTTACCACTCCTCCCTGCCATAGCCTGGCCCCAAACCAAGACTCTCTGGCTCAGTAAGTCAGCAGGAAAGAATAATGATAATATTGTTTTATTATCATTTTATTTTTTGCTGACTGACTCAGTGGGTTGACACTCTGTTGCCATTACAGAGGAGCCTCCCCTGTGTTTAGGACATATGTTTAATTTAAAGTCCTGCGCTTGATGGAACAATTAAGCGAAAGCATCAAAAAGCATAAAACATTGAGAGCTCTCTTGTTGTAAGTTCATTGCTTGTCTTGCGCATATCACAGGGATTCAGAAGCATATGGTATAACTAGGCTTTCCTGTTATCAGTTTCTATTTTTGGTAAATTCTGGTGGGGTTTTTTAAGTGTTTTCCAGTGATTTCAATACCTTAAAAAAACTGTGCTTTTCAGTGGTTACTCATTTTCGCCTCATAAAAAACAGAAGAAACCGCGTTTTACCGGTGTTTATGGAATGCTTCGCTTTTATTATTGCTTGCTTTCTTAATTGATAAATGGTATATAGACAGTACCTCTCTGGTTTATGCTCTAATAATCAGTATATGTGTGCCAGTGCCATGAACAGGATATGTGTTTGCGATATGTAGTAATAAAGATGTGCCATGTCATCCTCGTATAAGAACTAGTAGTAGCATTAATACTAGGCACTTCACAAAACCATTTTTGCAAAGTCGCATCCTACCAACGCCCAAGAAATGATTTCTAGAATCTGTGCTCACTCCAAATATGAGGTTATCGGGCCAGCGTGGGAGGAAGACATGGCTGGCCCAGAAAAAGGTGTCATGAGCCCCTATGCAAGGGGCGTTGGAGGAATGGGGCTACAAGTTATTACCTCCTTTTAATCAAAGGTGAGATGGGACCAGAGTAGGGACACGGCACATGTGTTTCAGAACTAAAAGTTAGATGCCGCACCTGGAGTATAACATGTTTTCTACAATTAAAAGAAACACATTCATTGACACACATTTTTATGCTCTCAGATGTGCAATCCTATTGTACCTTTTTAAAACACAGATCTGTGATTGAGAAACACTATAAATGTAGGTATTTATGGTAGGAAACCGCAGCAAGAACCTGCTATTCAGGGGGCATCAAGGGAAGACACATTTCATTTAAAATGTATTTTAGCTCAAAAAGTCCACTACAAAAACAATTTTACTGGTAAGTATATTCTGTGCACAATTTGGTTCACAGGATTTACGAGTCGTTAATCCCACCAATTGGCTGCCCTCCCTCCCCGATGGAGTGTGTTACTGTTCTCCTACATTTATTGTTTTAAGGTGCTTCTTTTTCTCTCCATGTTCCAGAAACATATTTTTCATAAAACTCTGCCCTTCGCTTACTTAGTAAACAAAAGTTGTTAGTATCTTTTCTGGCAGGCAGTATGCCTGAAGTGACCAGGGTTCCAATGTTTGTTAAAAAAGCAAGCAATTTTTAAATTCTCTTGCTAGTCATCAGGGTTGTTAGGCAGAATGTTTCTATAACAATACTGTGCATCACAAAGTTTTATGATCTCCAATTCATTATGTCACCTCATGTAAAATGAAACAATTCTATAACACAAAGCCCTCGTATCTCATGCCCGCAAACCGATAATGATCACATGTTGCTGGGGGCCAGGTGTTGCTCCGGCTCTCGAGCAATTCACACCTCTGCCCCCCATGTGTCGGACCGGCCCAGCAGCATTGTTTTCCAACCCACCCAGCCAGGCCGCTGCATGCAGGCCATTGCATGCAAGCCATAGTGGGTGGGGGAGGAAGAAGTATGCAGGGCCTGCTGGGGGCCAGGTATTGTCACCTCGGCCCCAGTGTCTTAGGCTTCGGTGGAGGGAGTGTGCCTTTGCTTTGGCCACGCTGTGAAGTGACAGAATCCTAGGATCTGCTCAGTATCCTGTGATTCTGGGCAACTCGCTTAATCTTTAAAGGCCTACATTAAAACTAAACTTTGTCTTGTATGTATTCTGCACACATGTAAACTACTCTAGGGACTGTGGGCCGAGATCACACTATATAAAACTACACAAAATAACCAGCCAGGTTTAGTACACATTTTCATGTTAGGGAATTCTAATGCTGATCAATCCGGTAAAAAATACAGCAATACATAAAGGCATGATCTGGGAATGCAGGCCATTTTTTCTGAAGTGCCCGGCCCTAACTGTGATCCCAATCCAATCCTTACCCCATCTCGGCATTCACCATTGCAGCCAGCTAAGATGTTGCTGTGCTAGGCGCTCTGCAGATTTTGGAGCAGATGGGACGTGCAGAGTGAGGGTTTGCTTCAGATTGCTGTTTCCAGTACAGTTCAGTACTGCTTTGGCTCCCTCAAGTGGTCACGCTGTACAATAAATGTTGAAAATCAGTGACACTCGGGTTAAACCGGGTCAGCTGATTTTCTGCCGGTAGGGTATTGTCAGGCACAGTCGGGTTTAACCGATTTCCGGACAGCCTAGGTATAACTGTTGACATTTTGTGGCTACATTACAAATAGGCAAACAATCATTGGTAATGCCAGTAGATCTGGCTTTAAAGTAACTTTGTAGGTAATGTGAAGCATGATAAATAAATAGCATGGGAATAGATATTTATTTGTGTGGAAACAAAGATTTGTAGAATAATATTGCTGTAGGTTCAAAGTACAGGTGACAATTGCACTGTCAAGCCAGACATAAAAAAACATGTAGGTTAGTGGCTGCCCTCCTGCCATCTGTACTGCTGCCAGAGAAAAACACCATATATTATCTTGCTATTTATGAACTTTATTAGCTTTACAATGTCATGTGTATGTTCCTGTAAGTTCAAGCTCAAGCAGCTGGATATAAAACACAAAATAATCACAGTTGTATGTAGGACAAGCACTTTTTGTGGAAGCTCACACATTCTGGCCAATCAAAACATGTATTACAGACTCCCAACATGTGGGAGGAGCCAAAGCCCCTCTCTAGTGCTGCTCACATAATTGTCTGGTGACAGCTGGGCTGTCAGGCAAGACCACAAAAAGCAAGTCATCTACCTCAAAATTATACAAAATATTTTAGTGTTTCAATAGTGAGCTAAGTGGTGCTATGTAGACATTTTAGATGTCATCAGTGATGTCATAAATCATGTCATAGAACATGTCATGAGTGATGTCATATGTGAGGTCATAAGCAGTGCATGGCACGTTATAGCTAGTGCTGCTAACTATAACTGCTGAATGTTTGTGATTGGTTTTTGTTCAAAATGTTAATGTTGACACTCGATAATTCATCTAACGATAGCATTACTTTGACCTTGGGGTTTTCCAGTGAATTCTTTAGGATTTTCAAAATGAAAACAGAGTTTTTTATCATACCTAACTATAACGTTACTTTAATCTTTGCTTTTTTCAGTGAATACATTTAGCTATATATACATACATTTCTCAAAGAAAAGTCTGAAAGCCATAATTAGAATTTTAAAGAGGAACATGTGGGCAGTATAGATTGGTAAATGGAAGGTGCCTTGTACATTTATTTTACTCCCTATGACACATAAAAGATGGATGTTGTGTTATTTTGTGGTACTACCTTTTCCGCCACACCATCCACCCAGCTGCTAAACAGGAATTCAGTGGGATTTTGCCTCCACCCACTTCCCATCATAGAGAGCATATATAGACATGTGTCTGGGAAAGGTAGCAGGATGTCAGAGAGTTCACCTGACCATCAGCCACCGAAAACTCAATCCCCTCCCCACAGGAACTCTGCGACACCCTCGCCGACCACTTCCACATTTAGATATCAACCAACTCAGCACAATGTATACAACCACTCTAATGAACTCCCTCTACTCTGGAGCACCCACAGACCTATGCCCCCACTGACTTTTCAACCTCGGAATGGACAAGATCATCTACCACCTAACCTCCAACCTCAATGCCACAGGCACCTTTTCTGATGGCTGGAAACATGCAGAGATCAGACACCTCCTCAAGAAATCCTCTGCAGACCTCAGTGAGCTCCAGAACTACTGTCTAATCTCACTGCTCCTGTTTCCCACCAAAGTCAACAAGAAGGCATTCATACTCCAACTCACTAAGCACCTGGAGAGAAACAACCCGCTGGACCATTCCCAATCAGGATTAAGAGCCAATCACAGAGCCAAGCCAGCCTTAAAAGCCGGGGCAGACAAGATCTGCACCATATTCAACAGAGGAAAATCAGCCACCCTAATCCTGCTTGACCTCTCTGCAGCCTTTGACACCGTCTGCCACCACACACTCATCAATCAACTGCGCCAGATTGGAATCAAGGACAATGCACTCAGATGGATGGCATCTTTCCTCATGGGGTACACCCAGAGAATGTCTCTCCCTCCCTTCACATCACAATCCAAGTGCACCATCTGTGGTGTCCCCCAAGGCTCATCCCTCGGTCCAACCCTCTTCAACATATACATGACACCACTCGCAGAAATCGTAACAACCCAAAACATCAACATCATCTCTTATGCCAATGACACCCAGCTCGTCCTCTCACTCCCAGCAGACCCCACCACAACAAAGATCAACTACCACAGCTGTATGAAGAACATATAAGACTGGATGAAAAAAAACTGCCTGAACTTCAACACTGACAAAACTGTAGGACTGATCTTCAGCAGACACACCTCCAGCAGACTCCTGGTGGCCATAGGAACTCAGACCTACCCCCAGCCTGAAAGACCACACCCTCAATCTCAGCATCATCCTGGACAGCAAACCCTCCATGAAACATCAAGTCAATGCTGTCTACTCAGCCTGCTTTCACACTACATGCTCTGCAAAGTCTTCAAGTAGCTGCCTATTAGCAGCAGGAAAACTGTGACACTGGACCTCATCACCAGCCAGCTGGACTACAGCAATACATGCAGGCACCACCATGGAACTCATGACACGACTCCAGACAATCCAGAACTCAGAAGGCAGACTGATCGTCAACCTGCCCAAGAAGACCTACATCACCCAGTACCTGAAAAACATCCACTGGCCCCATCCAGAAAAGATCCCAATTCAAGCTTCTGACCCACACCTACAAAGCCCTCCATGACCAAAGACCCACCTACATGAACCACCCCCTGAAGTTCCACCTGCCTCCTAAGGGCCTCCGCTCCACTCACCACACCCTTGCACAGATACCACATATCTGCCACTGCCGCACTAGTGGATGCTTCTTCTCCCACCTCACCCCCAAGTCCTGTAACACCCTTCCCCTCCACCTCAGTACTTCACCCTCGTTGACTCACTTCAGGAAGGGACACAGGACCTGTTTCTTAGACTAACACCTGCAGCACAGCACTTGGATGCCTGATCTATATAAGTATCTCTTGATTGCTTGACCGATTGATGTGTACGAGTCCACCAGATTTGTGACCATTCAAGATGTAAGGTAAGGTCCATGCTTCTGCAATGCGATATCTCAGAAGTAATTTGAACAAAAGGTTTAATAAATGTCATAAAATGCTAATCAAATTTGGGTCACAACCATCGGTTTCATTTTGGTGGGCTGTGGAAAATGAACCTTCCTTGAGTACCTAGATGTGAGCTAAAATGTTTAAATGCTCCGATCTAAAATGGATCAATATATTTAGTGCCTGAGCCTAACGCCCCCCAAAGGCAGAGCCAAAGAATTTAAAGGATAAAAGAGATGTTGACGTGAAATGAACAGAGGAAGATGACTATATCTATACATCACTCACAGCTCTATATGACTATGGAAACTACTTTTACAACAGTTATTGCCGGGGAAAAAGTTAATTTCTAGAATCAACTGACATTCCACTGTTTAATCTTTTGGTCTCCAACTTCTATCTATACTATGTTTCTGTGAGGATGTAGTAAAGATGACATACAGGAACATAAGATCAAAAATATATATCAATGTTCTGTCTATTGTAAAGGCTGACAACTGCATTCCACCAGATGTAAGAACATGACCTCAATTAAATTGCTGGACTCCTAGCTCTAACTTGTTTTGCAAATCAAACCTGAAATCCACTTCCAAAATGCTGTGACTCACTGTAGTATATACAACCATTTCCTCTCATTCCCTAACTGCTTGAATGAGTAATTCCCTGAACTTAACGCCAACATAGCCCAAATAGCTACCAACAATCAATGTGTATGAATTTGTCTTTGTCGGACCATCTCTCTACAACCACTCTATCATCGTGTGTATCAACATCTGTAACATGCACCTTTTAAGTTCTGTGTAATTCTGTCTTTGTGTTCCCTACAATATTCAGTAGAACATTCCATGTGCTCATAGATTATTTCTTCTTATTTTACTGACTGTTGTAAAGAACTTCCCATTTGCACAAGATTTCTGGGTTCACAGACCGCTCTGTGGGGCTGCTGAGATAAAACCTTAAATCTATGGGCCCGTCATATCCCTGCCTACTCTCCAGCACACAGAGAACAAGACATGCTATTGTATGTTTACAGTGGGACTCAGGAAGTAGATAGCATGTGGGCCCTGAGTAGTCTAACTATAGCCTTACCTCACTTAAGACCAAATTTACAAGTTAGACAAATTAGTGTGAGAGCCACACTCAAGTAAAAATCACAAACCTTTCCATGATAAAACAAAAATGTTACTAAGTAAACCTTTGATCAACCCTCTGGTAGCTTAGCACAAAAGCAGTCAGGCTTAACTTAGAGGCAATGGATAAAGTATTTATGATGCACTGAAACAGTAATAAAGTAACAACAGATGAACAATCCCAAACCAATTTAGAAGCATAGAGAATATTTTAATAAATAAAATGACACCGGAATGAGAATAATCCAATCAGTAGCACCGGAGTTTTGAGTTTTTAAAGTTTGAAATAATAATACTGTCAAAAAGGCAGAATTCCCAACTGCGGGTATCTAGTTGCACCAGACCAGGACAAAGTTAAAAGTTCAGGCTATCTGCTATGAAGTGCATGTTGTGTGTAGAAGCAGGTGCGACCAGGTAGGAGTTGTACCTTTTTCTCCTTGGTGCAGTGCTGCAATGGGAAGCACTGCGCCGCATTGCATCGGGTCCATTGAACTGACGATCAGGAGCTGTGCAGTACTGCAATGCAAGGGCCTGTGTTATCTTGTGCCGTTCTGCATTGGATCCCATGAAGCTGGTGATCAGAAGCGGCGTGGTACTGAAATGCGAGGCGCTACATCATTCTGCATCATGCTGCATCTGATCCGGTGAAACCTTCAGCTGAGTAGGGACAAGTACACCTTGAATCTAGACACAGGTTCAGGACCTTGAGGACAGCACTTGGGGGTCAGATTCACTCCCACAGAGGCCAGGAGAGGGGACCAGGTCAGTTCCACTTGGATCTGGTCAGATGGAAAGCAGGAGAGGCCTCAAGACATTTATTGTGTCCCTGTAGCTCAAACAGGCTGTCAGCTAACTGACCTTTGGAGTCACATCCGGAATCCTGGGTTCAAGTCAGGTCCAGTCTTCTTTCTTCAGACAAGTCAGTCCTTCTTCTGAATCTCCTCAAATCCTGGAGTGTTCTAATTTCAGGTTGTGAGAGTACCACTTTTATAACCAGTGCCAGCCTATGGGTGGTGGTTACCCCTTTGCTTAGCACTAAAACTGGTTCTGGTTAATTCTTCCCTTTCTTTTGCTTTTGGTCCAGTCTCTCTTGTGAAACAAAGGACAGTCTCCCATCTGAAAGGAATACACATCACACCACAGGAGAGCCACCAACAGACTGAATGTATCACTTATTAAATGTAATAAAGTAAAGCAGTGTTAGTCTTGCAACAATGAAAATGAAGACAGGTTTTTTTACTGTTAGGACATGTAAAACTTAAGTACGTATGTGGTACTTTTTAAATACCGTGCAGATTGCACTTGAAGCCTTTAGGGCCTAACTTAGGAGTGACTTAGAAGTATAAAAAGGAAGGTTTAGGCCTGGCAAAAGGTTTATTTTGCCATGTCGAAATGGCAGTTTAAGGCTGCACTTCAGGCTCTAAGGCAGGCCTGAGACAGGTATTACTGTGCTTCTTTAGTTGTTGGCACAATGAACGCTGCAGTCTACTAGTAGCATTTATTTTACAGTACCATTTGCTTGGAACATTTTAGTAAATTAAACATACCAATCAGCTGTATACCAATTTTACCATGTTTGGAAGCGAGAGCACACACTCTTTCAAACTGGTTAGCAGGAAAAGGTATGCAGAGTCCTCATAGAAATGGTGTTGGGACCTAGAACAGTATATCTAAATGTCTGGAACACATCCATCATACGAAGAGGGAGAGTTGTGTATTTCTTGGTAGCTCAAAAACTACATCGTGCTACTGGGATACATTACCATCAAGTCTATGGCTTCAAATCAAATCGTTAGAGGTCCTGGGGAAGGGCCTCACCAATGATCAAGGCTAAGAACGTAGCTACCCCTGCTACATTCACACACCAGATCAGTCTGTAGGTCCAGAGTGACAGTGGTAGCTACCAACTGAACTCTATGAGGAAGATCTCACTCTGGACGGATTTCCAAACATTAAATAGAATCAAATGCATCTCTAATTTCATTGAAAGTAAACTACTGCAATACTATGTACATCAAGCAAATAGGGGGTTCTCAGGGGCATTCGTTTGACAAATAATATCTAGATTTTTTTGCAGTGGTCATCTTTAATAAACATTCATCATCTACTTGTACATCAGATTGATAGTACATACACTGATACAAATACCAAAATAAGGGTTCCTCCTTAAGTGCAATGGATAGCCATTTATTGTAAATGTAAACTAAAAACTGTTTTATTATTGTGAAAAAGCGCGTAGACATTACTTTAAAACAAAATGCGATAATACATTCAACATATGATGTTCCAAGATTAGTATGCAAATACAATAAAGAAACATTTACAATAAATACAGAAGTCGAACATACATGAAAATAGATTGGTACACATCCAATAAATAGACTGGGGCTGATTCACAAAGGACTTAAAGTTTCAAGACCTTTTAAAGAAAACTAAGAGGTATAATTTTTGAATGGGAAGAATAAAGAGTTGTGGCACTTTAAACTCTTTTCCAAACAAATGTTTCTTAATAAGATCACTTGAATCCCTCAGAAAGGAACTGTAAAATTCACTCCATTCCCAACACAGGGACATCCATGATGTTTGGTGTAGACCAACATGGTGGTGCTGTAGCAATTTTAGCTTTCCAAACCCTTCCAGATTGTTTGCCCTTTATGGGGCTCGCCATACAGCTTTAGCCATCTTTTATTATAGCCTATCAACTAAACCGTTAGCTCTGAAACAATAGAAAGCTGTCTTTTGGTGCTTGAGCAATACTTTGTTTAGAAAAGGATTTATCTGCTATGAAGTCAATTGAACTCCATTATCTGTGAACAGGGTGATGGTTTTCCTGCTATACAAAAACTGTCCCATAGAAAATCAATGAGGTCGTTGATTGTGGTTTTATTAACCAATTTGGTAAAGATCCAATGTGTATTCCTGCCAATTAAAACAAAAATGAACTTCTTGAGTACACCTAAGCAGTTAATGTTGCCAATGATATCCAAGGCTAGTTTTCCCATGGTTTTATAGGAAATGTCACTGGGGACAATGGTGATGTACAGGTGATTTTGGAAATAGCACTCAAAAGGCAACTATAAGAATCTTTACTACTTGATCAATAAAGGCATCCATTCTGGGGAACCAATAAGCACGTCTAGCTGTATTTTCCATGAAAAGTCTGCTTAGGTAGCCTTCATGAGAAAGCTCTATAATTTGTTCCTCAGTTATTCTGGAGGTATACATTTATCATTGCAGAGTACCAAGTCTTTGTGAATGTTGAGTTTGTGTCTAACCTCCCAAAATTCCAGAAGATTTTAATCTAGATCACTGCACTTTGATGGCCAGCTTTTTGTGATGTTCCCTTTGATACGATTGAGAACAGAATCTCTTTCCATGTGTTTTCTCCATTCAGATTCAGATATTAACGCAGTCTTAGTTTCCACAATTTGGCAGTCTAACGTTTCTTCCACATTTTCCATCGGTTCAGAGAGAAAATCAACATCAAACTTTTGTTTCCCTGGAACATATTCTATTTTGAAGCTAAATATTATCATATGGGAGAGGTAGGGCTTGCAGTAGTGAAAAACGAATGTAAGTATTTTTCACTACCAAGACATGTACGAGTTAGAAGTACATGTCCAACTTTTAAGTACACTGTAAGCTACATTGTGGACTGTTTAGGGCCTACCCTGGGGTGACATATGTGTATTAAAATTGATGTTTTAGGCTTGGCATTTTTTTTTTGCCTGGCCAAAATGGCTATTTAAAACTGCACACATAGGATTCACTGGAGGCATGTTTAAAGGGCTACTTAAGTGGGTGGTACAAGTAGGTGTGCACGCCTCCTAGTTGCATTTAATTTACAGGCCCTGGGTACATGTGTACCACCTTTTTATGTACTTACAAGTATATTTAATATGCTAATTGAGTGTACGTCAATTTTCCCACTTTTGAAAAAGAGAACACAAGTACTTTGGCTCTGGTTATCAGTGGTAAAGTGTGCAGAGTGCTAGAGCCAGCAAAAGCAAAGTCAGCAAAAACAGGAGGATGGAAGGCAAAAAGCTGAGGGAATACCTCGCCAAGGACATAAGGCCCAACACCCGCCCTGAATGCTATTGTATGTTAGGCACTCCTCCCTCCACCTCAACATACAGCAATCTTGGGACCGTTCAGATATGACAATGTTCACAGAGGTGATGAGAGTAGCAGAAGTGCTCCTTAGGGGACCACCCAGACCAGTCAGAGCTTAATTTACCCAGGAGGCAGTGACAGGGAACTGGGTTGCCAATCTTTGCTGCTGCAGGAATAGTAAGACATTGGTTAACTCTTACTTTTTCTGCTCCTTACTTCTTCATAACAATGGGTCAGCAATAAAATCTTGAGACCCCACATACCAATATTTACAACTCTTCTAATTGCAGTTGATGAGGTGCAGACACAGTAGCCAGCCCAGGCATGTGACCACTGTGGCCACCTTGGTTTGTTTCTGCAATGCACTGTGAGTGTTTGAAGTATTTTCAATGATATCTTTGTTTTCTTTGATTAAATTACTTCAATATTAGATTTGTACACACACAGAAATATATAAAAGTGCACATAAACAGACATAATGTTAACAGCTAGAACAAGTAAACATACATATTAAATGATATAGTGATACAGGGAAGTTTGTCAGCTATAAACTATGCCCCATTTCCCACAATGTTTCAACAATTAGTTTCATACTTGTGTCATAAACAAAAAAGATGACCGGAGGAATGCTTGCAAAAAGTCTAACCACTGACAATCGTTCAGGGTAGCATTCCAAACCATCGTTTTTTGCCTACTGTAGGCAAAGGCTGAACTTGCCTTGGGTTGCTTGTGTACTGGTTCAGAAAAGACCTGGCTTGGCTCTTCCATCTTGACTGTTTGTACTGATTTCCATATGGCTGGGCTCAAACTGAGGTAGTATGGTCGGCAAAAGAACAATGGGTTGGAATCCTAACCCAAGTGACTGCCATTGGTTAGACAAATTGTAAACATTCATCCCATCAACAACTAGTGTTAACAACAGGTTTTCATTGCTGAAAATTAGAACCATTGATGCTGTGCCTGATTCTTGTATGGGTGTATTTCCTTTCTTTTTTCTCTGACAGTAAAACTAGTGGTTCTCTCAGTCACATTGAACATTTAGTCCTTCAATTACCATCTTTGTTCTTTATTTAGGAGTTATGTGTTTGTTCTATTACACACATGGCCTATTCTTCATCTTGGAGCCTTTGCTCTAGCAATACAGACATGGGAAATAGATCCCATCAGTGGCTGTAAAATGCATGAGAGCAGCTCCTCCAAGGTACAGCACTTTATCACCCCAGACGTTCTCTTTTACGTGTTCCATAGCACTGGCTGGAAATGTACATGCTGATTTGCACTTCGAACAGTGTTGGAAACACAGCGCTGCAGGCATTCCATGCACCTTCTCCATTTAGCAGTTGGCTTAAAACCTGGGCACCGAATGAGAAACAAGCATTGGCAAAGCCACTGGGTCTAGTGCTGAGTACCAGTCTTTGGCTTTGGCAATTCTTGTTTACTTATTCATGACTTTTGCAAAACGTTGTTGTTGGGAAGCCGTCAGGCTGTCATTCTCAAAAACAAACCGTGACTAAAACCATCAAAAAGTACACATTGACATAGTAGTGATGTCGGAGGAAGTAGGATGGCTGTAATCCATACAAGTAAGTATATTGTATGTGTAATTTTTGTAAAATCACAAGGTCTAGGGTAAACCTAGTTTTGTTTTGGCTTTTGCAAAACTTTATTGTTGGTAAGCCGTCAGGCTGTTGTCAATCACCAAATATTGACTAAAACCATTGATTTTTTGGTCTCAAATAGCATGCATTGACATGGTGGTGCCATAGGCGGAAGAGGGCTGGCTGCAATCCCTTTAAGTAGGTATATTGCAGGTGTAATGTTTGTCAAACCAAATGGTCCAGGGGAATTCTAGGCCTAAAAATTATGGCTACGAGTAGCATCATGCTATTGTCTGCTATCTTGCCTGACATTTAGACCCATGATAAACTCTGGAAATAAACCAGAGCTGACTAGAACTTGCACCCCCACTATGCTCTGCTTATGACCTTACAGATTACACCATTCATGACATGTTCAATTGCATCATTGATGACATCACTGATAACATCCCAAATGACATCATTGATGGCAACACTGGGCATGGTGGGGGCACAGGTTCTAGTTGGCTTATTAATCAATAACTGATTAATTTCAATATTTTTTTTGTTTCAAGTGTTACGTTTAACTGACATGTTTGTCTAACTATAATGTCACTTTAGCCTTTGCTTTTTCCATAAATTTCTGAAGTATTGTTTATTCAAATAGCGACATTGTTACCATACCTAATTATACTATTTTTTGTACATCTCGCCCTTAGTATTAAGAGTGGGGAAATCTCATAAAACTTTGATAAACAATCCACCCTAAAACTTACTAAATGAACTTCTAATTTCCATGCTAATTTCCTCTCAGGTCGACAAAGTTTTTCCATAGTGTTAGAATGTGGCACAACCCAAATAGATTTAAAAAATAATCATCAACTTACAGCATTTACTGTTCAGTCAATGATGAAAAGTTTGATGAAGTTTTAATAAATGTATTTTCTCTTAAATAGATCAATCTGTATTTTTGCATTTTTATTCAGATTGGTCAAATAATTCCATTTACAGAAATATCGAGAAACGTTGGTTAGAACAAGCATACAAAATAACAGCAGCTTCCATAAAGGAATTAGTCCCTATCTTATTCTAAAGGACCTAACCTATCCTAGCAAGACCCTACAAAGAGTTATTTTGGAAAAGAGCAAGTAAAATTTGGAGCAAAAGACTAATTGCTGTGAAAGGTGGAAGTCCCCATAAAGAGCAGTTCTGGAAACTCAGCTGAGTTAACAGCTGGAGTAGCAACCGTTAAACAGGTCAAAGGAATTAATCACAGCATTAGCTATGATCAGCATGGAGTAAGTCTCCTTAAAGGTATCAGGAAAAACAGAAAATCACTGCTCTCAGTAGCTAATAGCAATCTTGTGTGAGAATAGCACAGTCAAGTGCTAAGGGGCATGGCAGAATAGGTATGCATAGAATGGCTTAACTCCTCAGCTAGGAAAACGTACTATATAGAAAGCACAAAACATTTTGTTACAAAGGCAGATGCTTATGTCATTTTTCTCCAAACAGAAAGGATCTTCCAATGGCCTGTTGTCTTCTCTCTCAATTCTCATGGTAAACGTCCATGTTGGCATGTTGTTATTTGAATGTGGCTACAGTGTGTTACAAAAAGATACATCTGGGAAGGTTCTCATGAGAACCTTTGTGAACATACTGTGTTTGCTGTTCAGTGTCCCATTGTGTAACAATGGACTGCTCTATGAAATGAAACATTAATATCTAGCATGTCCTGGTTACATCATGGAATTCAAAACTATAGCAAGCAGTTTCTTTCTTTCATATACATCTACATTAGAAGTATATGGCATAGAAGACTATCTAAAATACAATTAAATCATATCGTGTGAGGAGCAAAGAAATAAATTTTGCAGCAAACAGCACATTTCACGAAGATATCAAGTTCTGCAGTTCAATTTTAACGTTAAGTCAGCATTTACGAAAAAGCATTTATTTTCTTAAAGGGTTAAGAAAGAACCAAGAAAATATTCAGGACTAGCCGTGAAAGAATGATAGAAATGTGAGCTTTCTGCAAAAAAAGCAGCATTTTCACTTTTCGCACATTTCGCATTTTCCCTCACCACAATATTGACACACATTTTCTATGTTAACATTAAGGCACATTCCAATATTATTATGAGGCTACATTTACGTAAACATTTTCAACCACCACAGTATTCTAAAATGTGGGCAAATTGAAGAGCAAAGTTAATACAATGAGCAATATTTAATCATTTGTTCATTTTCCTCGAAGGATATACTGATGGCGACAATTACAAAATCTTTGAGATACCACAGACCATTTTTAAATATGTTCCCCAATGAGCATTACACATGTTGGTTATATCTATCTGGACAATATCTTGCAATATTAAGAGCAGAGACAGATGGGCAAGAAGGTCTTTTGATGCTCCGATGGAACCCGCTTTTTCACCCACATGCTTTCTGTCTCCTGGAATTCACGAGAGAAAACAAAATCATGTTGAAATTTATACTGTCATAGGCATATAACAATCAGGTTTCCAGTCCAAGTATGATATGAAGTCAGCAAATATTTGGGGTGCTTTCATGGTCTTGAAGATAAAGGACCACAGTCTATGATGATCCATATAAACTTCTCATCTGCTTTCAAAATGGTTGACTATAACATCTAATTGCATCATTAATAGTCTGTGGCTGGTGACCCTGAAAGGTGGCTTCAGTCTTTCTTTACTAGATTATAGCTGAGAGTAGATCTAGGGCAAATGCAGTCTCTTAAGAATCATTGCTTCAGGGTGATGTAACAACCTCCAAAATTGTGGGAAGCACAAAGCTGCGGTTAACGGGTGTGACATCACACCAGAATAGCTTTTCAGCAAGAAAATTGGGCTTTGCAAGTCCTATACAAATTATTAAAATATCTGTGTACATATTTTCTTTCAAATATAGTCCTACAACTTCATCAACTGAACTGAAAAACAAAAGCAGATGGTGGGCACTTAACAGAAGGAAGCAAAACCTAATTTACTAGCTATTTACTCACACTTAAGATAAGGAAGCAAAGCCTTATTTATTTGTTAATTATCCATGTTTTGCTTAAGGGACAGATGTACTGTTAACAGAAATAAATGTCGGCAAATATCGCCCCCCAGTTGTGATCTGTGTATCATAAATGTTCTTCTACGCATGTAAATATTGTTACTGTCTTGTGTGTGTATGATAATGAAACCAGACTTATAGAGAGCACAAATGATCCTAGGAGTGTCCCGGTGCTAGTCTACAGGGTGAATAGCCAGGTTTTTAGCTTGTTCTTTAAGACATGTCCCAAACTTTCCTGGCCCAAATGCAAGAAAGGAGAAAGAAAACCCACCGGTCCTGCCCTCCTCACTCTAGGTACTTTTACTGAGGCCTGGTGTGAGTACCAGAGATTACTGGCAGGGCGGTAGAAATGGACATGGCAGGCCAAGTAACTTGGACGAATATTGTGCGAAGCACAAAAAATAAGCTGTAATGTTTTGAAGAGGATTCTCTTCCTAACCGTAAGTCAGTGCAAGGAAGAGAAATGTATAGAAATCCTTGCTCTCTGTGGCAGATTCAATAGGAGTCGACTCGCTGCATTTTGCACCATCTGAAGTCTGTGAATGGCACAGTCAGAAAGTCTAAGATATAATATGTTAGCATGGTCCAAGCGAGAGGTTATCAGAGCCAGGATAAAGGTTTTTCTGGCCGGAAAGGACAGAAAGAACAAGAACATTTTCAAAGCCCACAGGATAGCAAAGCACATTCCAGCCACTGATCTATTCTGAGGTGGAACGTTAAACGGTTATCAAACTTAACTCCTAGGTTCTTGGCTGTCTCCATATAAGAAGTAGGTGGAGCGTATCCATATCACCAGCATGATGACCGTAGTACCAAAAAAGAGTATTTCTGTTTTATTGGTGTTGCCCATGAGCTGTTTCTGATGCAACCAATCAAACACGGTAGTTAGAAAAGATTTGATAGAATCGACAAGATCTTCCCCTTGCTTGAAAGAAAAGATAATTTAGGTATCATCTGCATATGATACAATCTTGGTGCCAAATGACTCAACCACAGAGGTGAGAGAGGTTGGACAATAAATAAAGTTGGGCTAAGGGCAGAGTCCTGAGGGGCCCTGACTGAAATTGACCTATTACCAGAAGCTAACGGGTAGCCAAACTTCCTGTTCTCTATTGTCTAAGAAGGAGGTCAACCACCTCAGTGCCAAACCCTTTACTCCAATCTTCAGAAGGTGATCCAACAGAGAGGAGTGGGGTACCATGTCATAGACCTAACATAATCAGCACAGCCTTGCCACAGTGACTTTGATTTGTTCCGCAACCTCGAGTAGAGACGTCTCAGTGCTCAGACTCCGCCTGAAACCAGACTGACTTGAATGGAGGCAACTGTTAGTCTCCAGATAGCAGGAGAGTGGCCTATTGACTGATTTCTTTAGGATCTTAGAGACTGTAGGAAGCAGAGATATGGGCCTATAATTACTCAGTATATTGGGATCAGCTGATGGCTTCTTCAACAGTGGAAGAATCTTTGCCTGTTTCCAACCCGTAGGAACCAGAGCACTTGCCAGCGACTCATTATGCAACCTATTTATCCATGGATTGATCATCTCTGCAACCATGATTAACACACTACTGGGGCAGGGGGCAGCTGGCGAGCCCTATTTGAGACTTTGAATGACTGTTAGGGACTCCTCAAGAGAGCTTGGATTAAAAGAGGAAAGGGAGCACTCCACCTCGGTGGCTGCTTTTCCAGGAAAAGGGAGGCTACTAAGTTCTTGAACAGAGTCTGCAAGGCTGAGTTGGATGCTGCCAATTTTCTCTTGAAAATAAAACAGCTAACTTATTGCACCACTCTAGAGAAGGTGGAGCATCTTTGGAGCAAGGCCTAGGGGACTTAAAGTTGTTCACTATCTTAAAGAATTCATGTGTCTGATTTCCTTCCCCTTCAATTTTGCTTTCAAAATATACCTTTTTAGCAGACTTCAGTGAGGCATGATATTTCCTGAAATTATACCCCTTTCTCCATAATCTTTCAACCTTTTAACACCGTTTTTTTCTTCAATGAGCACTTCAGTAAACGAGGGTATGTGTATCGCTATCGAGCATAATGGATAAAAGAAAAGAAAGAACAAAAATGGATTTACAGTAAAGAAATATGACCAATTAAATTTACATTTTGAGGCAAAACATCTTCCATTGTTCTATGAACTTTCGATAATAAGTTTGTGTTTTTTCTCTTAAAGGACATGGACACATTGCAACTTTATCTATAGAAAACGAATGCTGAACTGTACATAACCATGTTATTTCTGTACTTTCTGGTCCCAACATTGGCCTTATATTGACTTCCTTAATGTCCTGGCTCCAACAAATGCCTTCATCTCACGATTACCACTCACAACCTTGAAAGCTAGTGGTATGAGGAAAGATATTCCTTATAGATTTAGGGGCTCATTTACAAGCCCTTTGCCCCGCCGGTGCATCACTTTTAATTTGGGAAAACTATGAATATCTTCAAATATAATCTCTAAATGAAACATAGAGTAAGTTAGACCGAAATAGCAGCATATAAGAAATAATTAGATATTAGCAAGGGGACGTCGGAAATTTTGTGGTGGTTGTTACAAACTAAAGAAATAATTATAAAGTTAATTCATGGGAAGCAGGTCAACTTGAGATGTAGGTGTCCTTGATTGAATGAATATTTTCCACATAGAACAGATCAAATAACTGTGATTCTAAACACCCAAATGCACATTTGTAGGCCTCTCCTACTAGACAGCACATGTGTTTCCCTATAATCCTGCATTGTTTTCATGCCTGTGTGATTCTCCCCTGATGTCCACGTTGCTCTCTCTTGTCCATGTGCTTGTCTTCTACCTCTGTGCTCTGCATTCCTCTCTCTCAGTGACTCAGTGCTTAATTTGTGAAATAATAAGTACCTGGGCCCTGACCAGGAGGCCACTGCAGCTTGCACCACCCATTGCCCCTTTCATTGCTGCTGATGACGGTCCCAAAACAACTACTAACCATCTCTCTCGCCTGCAAGTGCGACAGTTCAGATTATTCCAGATATCCAAAGCTAACGGAAAGGCTGGTGTGGCAGATATCAGCTATTTTTAATGTATATTGTATTTCACCAACAACCACTGTTCAGCTCTTCTCTAAATATGATGAACAGTACCACTATGTGGCAGATTGTCATAAGTGAGGTGTGGACAATTAAGTGCCAGTGCTGAGCATCGGAAACCAATTAAGTGCCAGTGCAGAGCACCAGAAACCACTGGCTTAAATTAAGCACTGCCCTCTCTGTCCTTTCCCCCACACCCATTTCCTCTGTGCTGCTTCTCCCTGCCCACTGCGGGCCCTCCGCTTTGCTTCACCCAGCCGGAACCACCATGTTACTTCCACCCCCAACCCTTCTTTTTGCTTAACCCCAGCATCCCTCTTACTTGGCTTATCACCATGTTAATAGAAGTCACTGGCAAAGCCAATAGGTCCGAAGCACGAGACCAACTGGCTTTGCCATTGCTTGTTCTCTTTTGTTATCACTCGCATCAGTTATGCAAGCGAACTTCTGTAAATTGGTTCTGCCTCCTTTCTTGATGTCCAATTGATTTTTTGTTATCTAAAATGAGCATCCTAGGTGGCACACAGACATGGTCATGGCATGGACTCAGAACTTCCATCCCACCCGAGCTAGCTTTACGTAACTAGTAGGAGGTTTGTGGAAACTTGCAGTGCCATAGTGGCCTAGAAACGTGATACATTTTAATCAGACTCATTTGGAAAGTAAAACTAATTCAGAATATACATTATTGCAGAAATGTGTGCACTTCTGGTGGAAATCCGGGATTTCAAATTGAATATCATCTGTTCGGCTTTCCTAGATTGGGCACTTATCCAAGATAGGTCACAATTTATACGTGTATGCTACTATCCAAGTGAATTTGCAAACTCCATTTTTAATCCATCAAAGCTGCTATGCATTGTGTTAACCTCAGAAGGTTTGAAAGTGGAGTGTTGTGGATCACACCTGAGCATAGATAGCTTCCACAGCTTTTACAGTCAAGAGGTAGGTGACTGATTCTACCATTGCCACAAGACACTCTCTCTGTGCATCTCTGCTGCAGTTATCAACCCTTTCGGGAGTAGCTTTCTTGACAGGCTGCCCTTAACTCTTCACGTATCAAGAGCAGCACTATATATCAGTTCTCTCCATCAAAAAAACCCTCATTGTGCTTTCATAGTCCGACCTCGCTTTATCTTTCCATACTTGTCAATCACCCATTTATCTGAGCCTTACAGTTACAGACACGTCTGTAGGAGGACAGTATTCATGGATAAGCAAAATCAATATTCGCCTGGCTCCGCGGTTCCTGTTCCGTGAACAGCACACATCTATCAAAAAGATCAAAAAGTGACAAGTGAAAGATACAGCTCTTGATGGAAGTCAGAGAATATGTTACTTTTGGAGAGGAATACAAGATATGTGCCAGAGCAGAGCTTTACATTTAATGCATATAGAGTTGTCTTGCATTGCCTGTTTTTGATAACATTTTGTTAGGAACTGCTTGTTACCAACTTGTTTAGATGCCACATCTGAAACTCGTTTAATCACTTCCTAAAAAATAATATTTTAAAATAACTGAGCATGGCATTTGACTTGGTAGCGCTATAGATAATATGAAATTCAGAATCTAAATCTTTCATTTTCTTGGACAGTCCTCAACCCTCACAGTTCACATAAGTCCTTCTAACAGTGTCTGTGAATTGATTTTCACATTTTGGTTGCTACGTACTGTGGGGTGTTGTGGCAGTGTAGCGTTCCAACTCAACATTTTTATAACTTTGTGTATACATTTCTGTGCAATATTCTAGCTTCATACCCTCTTTTATACTTCTACACATCGCAATGTTCCATGTACAATTTTTATCAATATAGATTTTACGTAAATGACTGTCAGAAACCATTTCAGTGGGTCATGGGGCAAGCAGGGGTTACAGAGCCCAACTATGTAGTTTGAGGCATTTTACTCCTGATGTATCGAACTTAATATGGATCCTGAGAAACTGGGTTAAGTACCTTTTCAGCACTTGACTCTGGATTAGAGTGGTCTCAGCAGTCCAAGACTTCCTCAGGGGGACGTGTGGATACAGGCTCACTACTCAAAATGCACGCAGCAGCAGCAACAAATCATTGTCCAGGCAAATGCTTGCTTTTTTTTTTTATTTTATTAAAAAAGAGTTTTTTTTCTACAGCTACCTCAACAAAGGTAAATATGACATTCCCAAAAACTACACAGTATCCCTGAGGTCAGGGCTCTAGTGTTTCCCGGGGTCGACTGCCGCCTTGCTTCTAGAGATAATGGTTATTTTCCATCCACTATAGGCAACCTCCAGGGTAAGCCTCACTAGTAGTTCAAGTCTCAAGAGTCCACTATGACTCTATTTTTAAAGTTAGCAATGTTCCAGCACTGAAGCGTTACCTATAGCAAGCTCCCCTGGGCCCAACTGTCCCGAAATTTGTCTACCTGGACCTCGCAGGATCATAGCAACCAGACTTCCTGAGCACGCCTCTTCCATGGATGCTGGACGCGGCCCAAGCAGGCTGTACTCAGGGGTCATAGAGTCTTCACACCGATGGCCTTAGTGGCTCCTCTTTGAAGGATAAGTCTCTGGTTCCACTCACAATGGGGGTGGAGGGGTGGGTGGTGGTGCAAAGATCCTAGCGCGAATCCTGTGCCCCGGGCAGGTGCACAGGGTCCCACAATGACCTCACTCTTCTGGCGACAACTCCATTTAGGTCACAAATCTTAGTGGTCCTGATGAACCCCTCTGGCATACAGGATCACCGTAAACTCATGGTACACAGGCTTTGGCCTGATCCGCACAGTGAAGTCCTCAGCTGCGATCCCTCCTGGCATACGGGGCTGCTGCTCCCCGCTATGCAATGGTTCCGGCCCAAATGGCGCAGCGTTGCACACAGCTCAATTCATGGCAGCCCACCTCAGGTATATGAGGGTTGCTGACTTCATCCTGCACCCTTGTAACAACCTGATTTATGCAGCATCTTTCTCCTCACACCTCACAAAGGGAGTCCGCTCGAAAGGGCTATACACTGAATATCACACACCGGTCTTGGCAATCAGGTAGGTGCTGGTGCTCCGGCATCCCAGGCAGGTGTTCTTGAACTCCCTGGGTGATGCCCCCATCCCAGCAGGTAGAATAGCAGGCCTTGGCCCCCAGTCCTGGTCACAAGCAGAAGTCTTGCAGAGCTTCCCCTCCTCATACTGCCCATCTGGTTGCTTGGCAGATGACAATTTTAGCGTCACACACTTCCCTTGTTATAGTCTATTTGCAGACACCTAGGGCCTTATGTAGGTAGCCTAACATTTACCACTTCATAAATACCGAATTTTACCGATTCGGTATTTATGAAGTGGTAAATGCTATGTAGGTAATCAGTCGGTAAAAATTACCGAATCGGAATTGGTCGGTAATTTAAAATCGGTATTTACCGATTCGGTAATGGTAACTGGCTTCCCATTGATTCCTATGGGCCAGGAGGCCCATAGGAATCAATGGGAAACCAGTTACCATTACCGAATCGGTAAATACCGATTCGGTAATGGGGGGAGCACAATCAAGGGTGGCAGGGTGTCACAGTGACACCCTGTTGCACCCCTGATTCCTGCATGTGTGCACATGTGGCACACATACATGCCCAATCGGTAATTTTACCGATTCTGTAAATTACCGAATCCTGAAATGTCCCCCCTACATACCAAAAGCCTGAATACCGGTCGGTAACGGGATTTTTACCGAAAATCGGCCGTTACCGACCGGTATTAGGCTACCTACATATGGCCCCTGATGTGATTTAGAGTCTTTTGGAAGTTTATGTTGGGGTTGAAGATCTACCTTCTCTGTTCTCTTCTTCCTCTTGAAAGCTGTCTATCACAGAAGAAGCCGTTTCAAAGTTGATAGCAGCACAACATGGCTATGGGAGTGACTGAGGCTCACACATGGATGTTAGCCACAGTGATATTGTCATCAAAATGTTAGGCCATGTCCCCAGCCCTACTCTTTATGATTTTCTTATAAGCCCCATCTGCTTCATGAAATGTTCCTGGGCCCCTTCCTTGTGACCTCTCACTAAATCAAAGAGCACCATATGAAGTGTACAGAAGAAGCCTGGCTCTTTCCTCTCTGTGTGTTCTATGCAGCCTGCAGGAATGCAACAATACACAAATCTGTCTGGGAGGATTCCTCTTCCTCCTCAGGTTTCGTTATGCAGGCCTGGGTCTAGAAAGATGGAACCCAGGGTCCTTCATGTATTGTACCATCCACAGGCACACATATACTCAGTGCATGTATACAGCATGCACACACTGCACAGCACAGTATCCTTCATGTACTGTACTGCTCATAGGAACACCTATATCTAGAACATAGAATTCACTTGCATGCACTGCACAGCACTGTATCCTTCATGTCCTGCACCATTCTTAGGCACACAGACATCCAGCACATTCACTTATCAAGTATCCACTGCACAACACTACATCTTCTACGTATTGTACTACTCTTAGGCACACATACATCCAGCCTATGCATTCACCATGCACTCACTGCTTAGTACTGCCTTATCCCTGTATGGTAGCCTTTCCAGGCAAACATACACCCAGTAAAAATACACCATTTATGCGGTGCGCAGCACTACACACCAAACCAATGTAGGCCAAGGATGAGTTAAGCACAGAGCAGTGGAACGTTAACTAAGTGTGTCTGTAGGCCTCACTCCAGTGACTTAGGTTTAAAAGGGCCTGTTCACTCCTACTGATCACTACACGGTATGCTGGCACCACTGCACCCGTGCTCCCCTGGTGAAGGTAGTAGCCTCTCATCACAATGACGGAAGTACTTTTGGTGCCCCTCCTGATCCAAAAATACCACAGTCCATGAGACAGGCCTACGTCATGATGCACACGCATGATCTGTGCCTGCCTATGACTACAAAAATCAGCATTAGTGACCTAGACAGTGGTACAGTGAGGGCACTCAGAGCAGAGTTGCACGTCCATTACCATGCGGAGAACTTTTCCATCCCAACAATGACTTGAGAAACTTTGATAAAAATCACCAGTGCGCACTATATTCTGTGTGCAGATGATATAAAATGCACTTGACTGTCACCGGAGTTGAGGAAGCTTAATGACCCTCTGAGTCAACATGCTCAACCAGGGGATCCTGTCGGCCAGTGCATGCTCTTTAAGTCTTTGTGAGCGGTCCATTCTGTGATGTCAGCTCCAGACTTCTAAGGTACCAGTTCTCATAATCCCCCCACACCGAACTTTAAAATATTAATCTAGTGTCCTAGTGGTGATTCCACATCCTGCCTAACCAGGCCTAGCAATGTTCAGCTGTTTGCTTCTGTTCTTTTCATTAGCGCTATGATACCTGTGTTTAGCGAACGTGTGCCATGCAAAAACGAAATGCTATAAAAGCGTTGTCCTCTGAGTGCTGCAAGATTTCGCTCCTGCTGAGCATTTAACTATCCTATGTTTTGAAATTTTTAATACATACTTATACACTTAAGTGCAATATTTGCGGAACCTCTGGTAAATGCGTGGACATTGGCCAGATTAACAAAATAATTTGAAAGGACAACAACCTATTGTTTTATGTCACCTTTAATTCCACAGATTAACAACATTGCAACTAATGCTGTTGCGTTACCCATCTTACTGGTACTAGTTTTATCGACCTCAGGGTGGTGACGGGCTTGGTTGGGCCTGTGGGATTCAACCTCATAAACTGCAAATCACATTGGATAACAGCTACAGGAACTTAACCCTCTAAGTCATCTTCCCAACATGATCACCAACAAATTGCAAATGATGTGTCCTTTTACAAACCATGCTTGCCCATCATGAGCTGCACAATTACAAATGTGTTGTGGTTCATTTTGCAACATTTGTGCAACGTTAGAGTGGAAGTGGGGATAATTTGGTCCAATTGTTCACATTCCATTTCACAAAGGAATGCATCGCCATTTTTCCATTGCACATCTCCATTTAACCCTGCAAGCGAATACACGCAGCTCAGTGAAGTGTGTGTGTTTTTCTTGCCAAGTTTGAAGCAGGTATCAAACTTACTATGAGCCCAACGTCTCAAAATGAAATGTCGTTTAAATTTTTCAGAGGTTCAAAAAACATTTTATGCAGTATGTGAAAGTGAGTCAAACATATTACAATTCCTCAGGACCAAATAGGAAGCTGCTACATCAGAAATTGTTATAAATGGGGTTCCTGGTTGGCTAGGGTATGCACCTAAGCCAGTTAGAACCCACCAGTCCTAGTCAGGGTAAGGGAGTTACACACCCAAGATAACCCCTGCTCACCCCCTTAGTAGCTTGGCCGAGCAGTCAGGCTTATCTCAGAGGCAATTTGTAAAGTGTTTGCGCAACACACACACACTAGTGACTCCACAAAAGAAACTTACACAGAAGGTGATATCAAAAATACATCCTTTGTATTATAGGTCTAAATATAGCACAGCACCGAATCACATTGGTTTAGGAAAGACATTGGTTGTTCTAGTAATCACAGATAGTAAGTTACATGGGAATCATTAGCAGTAAATCAAAGGCAGTGAATCATGTGGGTATTACGCAATGAAATGGTTATTTCCAGCACTCATTGGTATTTTCTGTGAAGGGAACAATGAGGTGTGCTCCATGGTTCGCAGGATACCCCATGAGAAAGTAGCAGGGGTGTGTCTGAGGAAAGGAAACAAAAATGGAGTGCATGCAATCATTTGCAATTATCTTTCTAAACGTGGCACTTTCAAACTGACAATTTAAAAACCACTTTTACCAAAAGGTGGGTGGTCAAATTCTGAGTTCAGGGAGTCCAAACTGGATGGTTTTATCAGGTCCCAATGGGAAGTTATGCTGGCAAGGGATTTGCACAGCAGCTCCCATGTTATCCTATGGGGATGATAATCCTGCAATAGTGAAAGATGGAATCTGGTTATATTTCACTATTAGGACACGTCACACGCACTGGTACATGTCCTACCTTCCACATACAATGCACCCTGCCCATAGGGGTCCTGTGGGCCGGCTAGAGGGGTGCCTTACATGTAAGGAAATGGAAGGTTTCGGTCTGGCGAGTGGGTGCACTTGCCAGGGCAACATGACAGTTACCAACTGCACACAGACACTACAGTGGTAGGCCTGAGATACATTTACAGGGCTACTCAGGTGGGTGGTACAACCAGTGCTGCTAGTCCACTGAGTAGCATTTGAGTTGCCAGCCCTGGAACACTTAGTGCACTGTACTAGGGACTTACCAACAATTCAAATATGCTAATCAGGAATAGCCAATTAGAAATAGCAATTTTATCCCGGGAGCACTTGCACTTTGACACTGATCAGCAGTGGCAAAGTGCCCAAAGGCGTATAAGCCAGCAAACCACAATCCAGCATATCACCAAAGAGAGGTAGAGGCAAAAAAGTCAGGGGAACCTACGCCAAGGATGCCAGGTCTACCAGAAATAATTCTGACAAAAATACTAGACCTCCCTTTGGGGTGATACCAGTAGCTTGACATCCTCTGCATTTTACTGTCTCTTTTTGTTGTTTTACCTCTGTGACCCTAATGTATGTCCATTGCCCGGCTATTCCAAGGGGAGGTGCGACTATGCCATGTTCTTTCCATGGTGTGCCATGTATTCTGGCAATTCCTGCACACCAAATTACTGCTAAACATTTTTTATGACATGCTGTACAATTGTTTCTCTCCAATTACTTCGTTTGTCTAATAGTACCTCGAAAATATGTCTTTAAATAAGAATATGAATCATTAATACTTTAATAAATCAGTTCTGCATGCTAACTTCACTGAAAAGACCTGAACTTAGATATTTACCATATACCATACCCTACACTTGCCCCCATGACAAAGGGATAGAGGAATACCGCATTGCTATTCTGCCCCGGAAGTACTGATTCCACAGATATCGGTACTTGTGCTTTGCAGATTTACTAGACCTGTGCAAGATTGCTCCTGAAAAAAGGGAAGTCCCACAAGGTTACATTTTACTTTCTTAAAAAGATGAAATGTCTGCGTAACAAATGTCCCTAAATGAAGAACAATATGAGAATCAGTGAGGAAAGACAAATCCCTGTATGATACTCCTCATATGTAAGCAGTTTTTAACCCCAGTGAAATCATAGTATTAGGTTAAATTCAGTGCTTACTTTGTCAAAGAATAAGTGCTGGGGCCCAAATTCTGCTCAGAAGCCCTCTGCAGGCGATGTCAAAGGTCAGGGTGCTGAATACCAAGGCTGGGTAGTCTTTAATTCACCCCTTTATTTCAATCTTGCAGGTTCTTTTTCATCCCTGCTTTCTCCCTTTGCCACAGGTTTTCCGTCTTCTCCTGCTCCTTCTTTCCCCCTTCTGCAGGCTTACCGGGCAATCTGGCAGTGTTGGAAGGGCTGGTCTCACAGAGCAGTGTATGAGCAGTTTTTCTTGTGACTGTTTGTGGGCCTGTTTTATGGTCAGGTGGGCAGTTTTTACTGTTGATTTCTCTGATAATACGACATACATTGACTGCAACAAACACAAATGCGTGCAGTCTCCCATGCCTTGCAAGATACAGGTATAAAACTGCCCTGACTTGTAAATGTGGGCCACTTGTTGGCTATTTGAATAGCTAGTGGCACCATTTTTTATTTGGTGCCGGGCCTATTTTCTGTCCTTGTCTGGCACTGCTCTTTTGTGTTCTTCTGTCTTGTGCAGGATCAAAGTCTGTTGAGGAAAAATAAGTTCCGTCCCCAAAAATGGGCCCCACCTGCAACCACCAGCTCAAATTAGGCACTGAATAGAGGATTAGTTTAAATACTGTACACAGACAGCAATAGGTATTATTGGCAGCCCTTACACCACCATGGTCCTGCATCTAGCAATAGTGGTGTAGGAGTTTTGTAAAATAGATTTAAAACAACAGTAGTAGGTAAAAACATGTATTCATGCTTTTAAGATTAAAGAAAATAGAACGCAAAAATAATGGTCAGATGACAGCCAGTTATTGTGTAAGGGCTTTGGAATTTCGATCACTTGAATTTTTTCACAAACTATTTTATATTTTATCGTCTGCCTTTTTTCCTGTTTTGTAAATGTCCAGAGTATTTATTTGCTAATTTGTTAAATGAATGAGCTCCTCAGTCATCGGTCGTACTCAGTAACATGAACTCAGCTTCCTCCAACATGTTCTTAGTTCTACCCACAGTTCTGCCACATGCAGCATACTTTACTGTCATTTCTGCTGATAGAGGCCTTGGGAGGTGATGAGGAGGGGACAGTCGGATCCAGGCTTACCTCATTACATACAATATGGGATTGACATAGAAGACTCACTCACCGTAAGATGATGGTCCGTGCAACACTCCCACTCCCAAAGGCTCAGCTATGAGGAGCCTTGATACCTACTATCAAATTGCTCTCAAAAGTGGATAATTTCTCATTTGTCTGAGGTGTAAGAGCCCGCGCCTTGTAATCCCAGAGCAGTCCACAGTTTTAATCCATGATTCTACAAGAACTGAAGTTTTTGGGGGAATCTGATTATTACATTTTTATCACTTGTGGTGGCCACAGCCTTTTCCAGTTGCTGGATTGCATTAAATTCATTGGGAAAGGACAGCACGGTGGGCCAATCGTGTCCAATACGGGTCGGGTACTATGAGGGTGGAATTTATGTAGGTCGGTTCCCAAAATAAGATGCTGGTTACAACATGGTGGTGCCCGAGTGTTGAATGATATTTGATTGAGACCATTTTTCACGTACATCTGGGATGTAAACAGTTGTTTTGAAAGCTCAATCCAGCAAAGGTACACTCCTGCAAACGTCAAACACAAATGACGTGCACATATGAAGAATGCCGTAAAGAATGGAACAGTCCATGTGGGGTTGATAAGAAATATATGGCTGGAACGTTCAAATAGCAGATCACCTGGAGGCTGTTTAGACAGCAGTGCTATGTGCAAGTTGAAATCGAGAGAAAGTGGCATGAAATACCCTGAAGTCAAATAAAGGAAGTATTTAAAGTCCAAGTCCCTGCAGAGATTGTTATAAATCAAGGCATGCTCCAGAAATATGTGATAGATAAAGAAAAAAACTATGTATCAGGGACAATATTTCAAAGGGACACTCTTTCAAATGAGCTGCATTGCTATCTCAGGAGGGTATGAAAACAATTGTTGAAGTCTTCTGTTCCTTCTGTCTCATAATGTTAAATTCTGTTTATCACCCTTGTCTTTAGTTTTTTTAAGTCCAGCGTTTAGATGACAAACTCTTTAAAAATGATATGAGTAGTCTTCCTGTTGCGACATGTGGTATGATGCTTCCTGTGCTGATTAGTTTGCTTCACAATGGGTTTGCCTGATGCAAGCCTAACTAACGCCATGAAATATTTGTAATGCCCGCATGCATTAAATCCTGGTAGTGGATGCACCACCATGAAACAGGTGAGATCTGGTTGGCATTTTGGTAGCAATAAGTACAGTGCCTCAACAACCCGTAGAGTGCTTCCTGTTTGGCAATGGCACTGAAAGAAGCTGCAAAGCTTTGTTTTGCAATCTGTCTTTCCTACAGATCCCAGTGTGTGAAGGTTGAGTAATCTACATCTCCTCCTCTCCCACTAGCATGTCGGATGTTGACTTACTCTCACCATTGTTCTACCTCTAGTCCAGCGCTAGCAGAACATGGAATGTCATTTCAATGATATGCAGCTAACCCTCTGCCCTACTCGAGGGCCTCACAGTGGCCACCACCAGGACAGGGAGTGCCCCAAGATCTGTATGACCCCCTGACATTCAGCCCCTCCAAAATAGAAATCTTTCTGTTCAGGAAAGGCACCCTTTACCAGCTCAGTTTTGGATAATGGTGCACTTCGCTCTTGGAAATCCACCCGCATACCTTTGTGTGGATAAGTCTTTTGTGTTCACAATCCACTCTTGACTGCGCATTCCACATAAAATAAAGGCAATAACCCCGCTTGAAGATTTTGAACAATGGCGCAGCCCACACATCACTCCACATAGACCTAGAGCTCTGCTGCAAGTCTAAACTTTGCTGAAGCTCACAAATTCAGCAAATATTTTGACCGCCTTTCCTCACCTTAATCCACTGACTCTTGAGAAAGGGAAGAGTCACCATCAAAATTGCTTGTAGGACTTTGAATCCCCTCTTCAGCAGCACCTTCCTTACCTGAAAAAGTCACTCTCAGTTACAGAGAGGATACATCAAATCTGTCAGGACCACATCCCATCTAAGATTGGACCGCACCCACCAGACAGCAATAACAACGGAATGAGCCTGGCATTTTCCGGCCATCACCCAGAATTTGGAACTCATCACCACACTAAACCCGTGTTTTACTTCCGGTCATAGTTCGTGAAAAAACTGAAAATCTATGACTTCATGTCCCTTCTGGGAAATAGCTTCTCATGAGTGGTGTAGTTGGAAATGATTTGTTTTAATGGTATAATGCTCCCGACTGTTCTTTCTACATCGTTGCAGTTTTGTGACATATGCATAAATGCATGCATTATTTAAGGAGTTTCATATAGCTCTTACATATCACCCACAGTCCACCTCAGAACACTGCCAGAAATGGAAAACAACATTGCTGACTTTGCAATAAAAACAGATAACAGAAGGGGATGACCCAGATCAGCAATGGAGACAGAATGAATAGAGAGATAGAAAGATTCTTACTGAAAGTCCAGAAATGGACGGGATTAGGGCCCGGACCATTGGATTGGGGAGGAGGGGTTGGTCTATAAACATGGATGTGTGAGGAAAGAAAGTTTGTACCAGAATACTTACTTTTTAAAGCTAAACCCTAGAATAATTAGGAGCCTGCCTACTTCCAAGCAAAAGTACTTCTGCAAATGGTTTGTTTTCAGGTTGCCTGCTGTTTGCAATTGCAACAATTTTGTTCTCGAAATGAAGTCAGTTTATCAACTCTGCATGCTGCTACAACCACTGAATGAAGGTGAACAGACATCACACACGCTGCCACTGTAGCATGGCCCTTCCAATTGTAATTCAAATACTAGGAGCGCGTGGCTACGATAATCCATAAGTTATTTCTTTCACAGAAAACTGCAGTGGTCTCAGCAAAACGGAAACACACGCAATACATAAGTAACATAGAGAAAGCCGCAGTTTCATTAAAAATAACATTTCATTTTTATACATATGTTTGGTTACTGTTATCTCGTTAAAGTCGATATAAACAATATATACATATATATAGTTTAGCCCCTCAGTATACTTAAAGTCACTTCAAGTTGAATAGAAGTTCTCATTTCGATTATTGATATGATTATTAATATGGTTAGTATTTATAGAGAGGCTCCTTCGGAAGAGAACATGTTGGTTTAAATTGATCACTGACATCCCAGTTAATAGATACGAATGTGGGCACCTACTTTTAAAATGACAAGATGTGCACCGCACGTGTTAATGGGCTGTGAACCTGGCAAGATGTGGAGCCTTTAAAAGTGTGTAACTTCCACTTTGAGTAAGTGAAGGCAAGAGTACACTTTTATTTGACATAACCCATTTACCACCACTTTTCAAAAAGTTTGCTTGATTGATTGGAGAGCACAGAGATTACTTGATGGTTTCGGGGTGCTAAAGAACGACACCAACAACAGTTCTCTGGCCAACCTCAAGGATTCAGTACAGCACACGCCAGGTCGCGATAGGCGAAGTTTCATCAGAAGAGAAAAGGTTAAAGGGCTTTCTGAATGCCAAAGATGGATGGGCAAGGTGTTCCAGTGCTTCAGGTCAAGCACTGGGGGGCCTGGGGGGGCCTGGCTTAGCATCGTTCATGGCTGAAGAAACAGACAAGAAACAGAAACTGAAAATAAGGTGTCATTGACCTATATTGAAAGAAGTATTTTTGGGAAAGGGTGCATGTACGTTTCAAAACCCCTCTAGGACTGGAAACAAAACACTTTCTTGAAAGAGAAGTCACTGCAGACAATTGCTCCAATTCATTTGCTGGAAGAACAGGAACTCACACTGACTTGCAGAACTTTTAAATTTCTCCATTGAAACCCTTGCCAATATTCTTATGACTGAATTTGGTCTACTACCAGCCCACAAGCGGCTCTGCTGAAATGTTATCACAGTAACTTATTTGTCTCTGAATGTGTTAAGAGGCTGACTGAGATTGACAGGGCCCAGCCTTATGACAATGCTAAAGATGATTATAAGTGGTTCTCCCAGTGGGTGGAGTCTGCCTTTGATGACGTACTGCCTTTATAGAAGGTCTGCCCAAAGCGGGCATCAGGACTATTCCTTTAAGGCTAAAATTGAATTAAAGTTGGCACTGAGGAAATAGAGGATGGTAGTTTCTGCTAACGCTGAATATTTTTCAATGAAATCCTAGCCACATATAATTCATCAAAGGAAATCTTTATTATAGTCAGGTCTTTACCTTCTCAAAGTGTGCCAACCAAGTAATTATACCATCTCAAGACCTTGTAGAGAGACTATCTAACTTTTTTGAAGATAAAAATAATACCATCTGCAATTTGTTGGGGTTTTCAAGTCAAAAGTCTGCTTGAACAGTCGGCTACTGTCACTTGCCTCTTCTGATAAGACTCGATTGTTAGCTGCCAGCACTGACTTATCAGAAGCCTCAGCTGAATCACATAATGCGCCTTGACTTGGTCAGTTTGACTGCCAGACACTGGAACAGCTTGTTGCTATAGTGGGTGCATTTAAGTCAGATTCCCCACTGGATGCTATACTTCCAAGCGTTCAAATTCTGGCCAAGTGAGCACTTTAACATCCTTTGCTGGAGGTATGCAATGGCTTTCTTACCAATGCCTGGATCCCAGCAGAGTTGAAAAAGGCCCTGATTTTTTCTTTGTTGAAAAACACAAATGCAGACCAAGCTGGCCTCTCACTACAATCATCCCTTATTAGTCCTCTCCTGTGCAGTCAAAATCCTGGAGAAGCATGTCAACCAACTGATATCTGTCTTTCTTGAACAGCATATAATTTTAAAGCCGTAAATTCTGATTTCTGACCAGCATACTGTAAAGAAAGTGCAATGCCGTTGGTCCTTGATGACCTGAGACTGTTTGCGAACACAGCAGAGCCAGCTGGTCTGGTACTCCTTGATGTATTTATTTATTTATAAAATGTTATATAGCGCGAACATGACCCTGGTGGGTATCAGAATGCTTTACAATGATCAAGGCGACATGTACAACAATAACAACTTCATCCAGCAGGGATAATATGTGGGAGACTCTCCTACAGGGCAAACCACCAATGCCAGGTAGACAGCAACCAATAAAGAACATAGTTTAGAGAAATAAGCATGCACGCAGACAAGGGATGGATCAAGTTCTGGGTTATAGGTTATGCGTTTACCGGCATAGATTTGTTTATCAGTATCCTTTTGACTTCTTTCTTGAATGAGGCAGTTGAGGCCTTCATTCTGATTTCGGGGGAAGGGTGTTCCAGATTCTCGGGCCTAGCCTGAGAAGGTTTGGTTGTTCATTTTCTTTTTAAGAAATTTTGGTGGTTTCAGCAGATGGGAACTTGTGCTTCTAGATGCTCTGATGCCACAAGACAGCTCTAGTTTTTGTGCAAGGTACCTCAGAGTGTTGGGATGTAGGGTATTATGTGTCATGCAGGCAGGGCCAGACTAGCCGTAGTGGGCACCAGGCCTTTTCCCAGTGGGCGGAAGGGTGGGACTGGTGGGGGCAGTTTTTGTTACTGGGGGCCGGTTTTGCAGCAGGACTGCAAAATCGGCCCTCTTTAACAAAAGCGCAGCATCAGTGGGGCCAGTTCGATGTAATTGCCACGTGGTTTGCGTTCTCAGTCCGGTCCTGCATGCAGGCAATTTTCAAATGAATCCTCACCTCCTATGGAGCCAGTTAAGTAATTTCAGTTCCGAAGTGATGTGATTGATTTGTCTGCCGCATTCAATGCAGTGTCTCACTCTGACCTTCTACGCGGACTTGCGGAGGCTAGGATGTGCAGGAGACCACATCAGTGGCATAAATCCTATCTCAAGAATAGACAACAAGCAGTCTACTTAGTATCTTGCATGTCAGCATAAAAGTTATTAGTTTAAGGTGTTCTGAGGGGGGCTTGCACTAAGCCAGGCTCTGCTCAACATATATATCCATCCTTTGGTTACTTCGGCCAGGTCCTGTGGCATCGCCTGCATGAACTATGCAGAAGACACCCAGCTGATCATAACTTTAGACAGGACAGGGTCAGCACATCTTGACATGTTCCATCAGTGCATGTCAGTAATTGCTTCCTGGTTGCGACTTAACTCACTGAAGTTCAACTCTGGAAAGACTGAGGTTCTTTGGATCTCCTACTAAACTTTCTCCATCAACCTTTTGAGCTCCATCCTTGTTGGATCCCCGAAGCCCAGTAAAGTCACTGAAGGATCTTGGGTTCTTCTGTCCTTGGAGAAGCAACCCAATAACTTCTTCCTGCCAATCACTTTTATCACCTCTACCTGCTTTCTCCTGCTGGGGATGCTGAGAATAAATGTTCCACCTCTTCCCACACAGGCCAGTCGAACTCTGTTCCTAGATGTAATCAAGTCCAGACAGGTGAAAGAGCTTTTTCAGTGGTGGCTGCACAATTATGGAATACTCTACCCCCTAAACTCTTCACTCTTCTCCATTTTATTGAGCCTCTAAAGACCTGGTTATATGGACTGTAACGGATGCTACAGCCTTGCATCTCTTCTTTCAGGCTCATTACCTTGTTGCTTTGGTGTTTGTATCCTGTCTCTCAGCAACAGGACACCTTTTAGATATTTTCTCGCTCAATAAATGCCATAACATAACATTGTTCACAGTTTCAAAAGGATGAATCCCATTGCATCACGAGTCTCTTGAATCGTTGTCTGTCATCTGCATGTGCCGTGAAGACAAACTCGATACCTTTTCCAGTTTCACATATTTGCGTGTATACACATGAGCAGTCAGCATTAGCAAGTTTGCAGTTATGACTGAATTGAGACATCCACAGGAAATTGTTTTTTTTTTTTCATTTAAAAATTACTTTTTCTCAATTTAACGAATCTGCGCCACATGGAGCAGCCCACTTCTGCTTATTATTTTCATTGTTCTGATGGAGCACAATGTCATCACCCAGTTTAGAGAAAACTATCACAAACTTTTGGGCCAGTGTGTCTTCTTTAAAAAAAAAAATGCAATTTTTATTCACTTTTTTGGGGGCACTGCGAGGGAACATCAGCCCCCGAGACACTGTTAATGGGCACTCCCCACTACATGCAGCGAGCCACATCCCATTTAGACATGCCAAGCAGCATGAGTCTGTGAATAGTCTTTAAAATCATTCGACAATGGCCGTCCGAACATTCGCATGTCTGGGCATGCCTAGGTTGTGATCTGTCAATGGTTTTTGTAAAACTTTATTACAAAACTCTTTCAAATGGCACAAGCATACATGTGGATGGAAGACTGCCCATCTAAAATGGTTCTTCAAAAAACACAAAAAAATAAATAGTGTCAAAGCCAATAAGGACTATAGCGAAAGTCAGACCTACTGGGTTTGCCAATGCTTGTTTTAGGTTTTGTGCACAACAGTCAAGGTCAGACAGAGGTATTTAGAGGCGACCTAAAGTAGAATTTTCCATTTTATCCCCCAAATCAATTTTTGCTCCGTACTGAAGCAAAACCACTGAAGAAAATCATAGCAGAAATATTTATATATTCTGATTTTGAGGAACACATACATTTTATGAAATGATGTAGAAAACAGTGGTACAAAGGGTTGAAACCCTGTGGCAGCCAGTGCGGCAGTACAACCCAAGGCCCTTCATTGTCCATTATTGCTAACCCGTGATGCGGTGTATATTTGTGGCAGACTGCTGTTGCAATTAGACGTCGAGCCTCTGTAGTTAGGCTTTTACCTCCAGCACTTGATATGACAAACAAAAGCAGTCAGATGGAATTTTCAGATGCAAATGATCTAACCAGTTCTGAAGTACTGAAGCATTTCTTGCAGAACAGTTTCGGTACACCAAAAATAGCTCATCGTCTGATTTTACATAAGAGATGACATGAACTGCAAACATTTCTATTGTGAAAGTAGCAAAGAGTAAATAGGCTTTTGGCATAACGCTCTTCCTCTGTAATTGTATCTCACAATTTCAAAAATATATATGCCAAGTATCTCTGATTTATAATTGGTAAACTTCTATTTTAGAAAAAAAACAGACGATGTGACGGGATGTTTCCATAGTGGTACGCATTAAACCAAGTATGATGCTTCCATCCAAATGTGTCCCTGATTATACATATGCCCCAAAGCAATTGATTGACATTTTCAGGTGTTAATAGACAAATAGAATGTTTTTCTGCAGTAGGGTGACAATTATATATTTCAAAAGAAATTCCATTCTGGTTTACATTAATTAAAACTGAAATTCCATAGAGAACTGTAAGAAATTGGGTTATTGGTTGAGAGGGGGTGGAAGCCCCACTCAGGCATCAAACACAATCCTTGTCAGGGTGAACTACAAAAGTCACTAAATTAACCCATACTTAACCCTCTGGTAGGCTGGCACCAAAGCAGTCAAGCTTAACTTAGAGCCAATGTGTAAAGTATTTAGGCAGCAAACAAACAGTAATATGGTTAAAACACAACAAAAATCCCAAGGCAATTTAGAAAATAGTGCACATTTTAATAAATAAAATACCAGCATTCCAAAAATCGAATAAGTAAAACCATATGTATTGAATTTCGTGAAAATAGTGCTAACAAGCAGAAATCACCTCTTGTGGTTAGCTGGTCACGCTAAACCGAGGCAAAATCACACATTCAGGCTGACCGAGATAGAGTGTGCCTGAGATAAAAGGACCAGGTTAGTCCTGCTGAAGAGTTACCTTCTCAAGTCTGTCAAGAAGAGGTCTGTTAACGTTGGAGGAGACCCCAGGGAGGAGGCTTTTAGCGCAAAGAGCAGGTAGATCATTGAGGATGGTCACAACTGTAGCACAAAGAGTCAGTCATGGCTGAATTTTCCATTGGCGGTCACCATGGGCTGTCAATGCTGCAACATGAAGCGCAGGTCTCACTTGCTGGTCATCACAGACTGTTTCTGTCAGTGAAACTTTAGTGAAGAGCAGGTCATGCTGGAGCTTCACTTGCTGGTCATCTTGTGCAACACAATTTTGGTATGGACAGGCACGTTTGCAGTTGTGGGGAGCTCAATAGGGGTGGCCACAACTCACAGAGTTACATAAAAACTCTGTATGATTCAGCAGGGTTCCACCAACGGCCGTAAAATATGCAGCTCGTGCTGTAACTATGCGCCGGTAGCAAAAGCAGTGCTGAAAAATCAGAGCGAAAGTCACCAGGAATTGCACAAGAGTGCACAGCCATTCATCTGGATTTTGCTACCCCTTGAGTAGAAAATGTACTGGAGCAGCACCAAATCTGCTCAAAGGGCAGCCCTTGGGCCGTGACTGCCCATGTTAGAAAATCATACTAGCAGACACCACATCTTGCTCATGAGCTTGCCTATTCCAGAGCATGATGGTTGAAAAGTTTTGCAATGCAGTTATTGGTGTAAATTTGGCCAGAACTCTGCATTAAAGAGTAATGCAGAGTGATCAAAATTCCACCAATTGCGTGGGTTCAACGAAACATTCCACCCACCCCTAGAGCCCAAACTTCGGAATTTTCCCTTTTACTTTAGGAAGCACTCACACTGATGCCTGCCAAGGTTCCAGGAACTGGAGCATCTCTTGGGGATCAGGACTCTCTAGCAGCGGCCAGCAGCATGGGTCAGGCAGGTCTAGTTGCAGCTTGTCAGCTCCCCAGTTGCAGAGAGGCCTCTGGAAGCTTGCTGTGTGCCTGTAGATTTCAGCCAACTGCAAATCAAGCCAGCACATCCATGTCTTATCAGATGTTTAGATCACAATCTGGTTGTCTTTATAATTTTTCTTCTGGAATCCTCTAGAAATAAAGTTTACTCTGTCTATCTTCTAGTTCCATATCTGCTGTCTTCCTCTTCACTTGTCCGAGTTTGTGCACATTAAGAAGTTACACACCGAAGATAACCCCTGCTCACCCCCTTGGTAGCTTGGCAGAGCAGTCAGGCTTAGCCCAGAGGCAATATGCAAAGCATTTGCACAACATACTCACACAGCAGCGACACACTAGGCACACCACAAAAGAAACTTCACACAAGCTTATAAAAACGTAGCCTTTGTATTATCCATAAAACACATTAGAATATATCACATATATACACTGTGTCACCAGGCACTAGTCATGTATTTACAGGTATTTGCATAAATCACCAGGCCAATCGGGCCACTGTCATAATCATCACAATGCACAGTTAGTGAGGACAACCAGTAACAACCGGTAAGGGTGCACTTAGCACACCACCTTTAGGCATAAAAATCAGCAGCAGTGCATCATTTCCATAACACATTATGCCCCTCTTAGGCATAAACATCATTACTGCACCTAACACTGGCGGAGTGCACACATTACAACCGCATCAGGCATTAGGCAATAACTCAGTACAGTACGGGATGAACACCATCAGCAGTGCATCATAGCAAACTTTATTAGTGTGCAGACCCGGTATTATAGCCGGATCTAAAATCGGACTGTGAGTCGTGGAGAAGTTGGCAGGACTCAATACTGTTGGAGAGTTGTTGTTGCACAACTTTCTCCAGGATTTTGGCTGGTTTAGGCAGGAGGGAAATGGGTCTGTAATTGCTAAATATCGAAGGATCGGCTTCAGGTGTTTTTAAGATGGGGATAAGCAAGGCCTGTTTTCAGGACACGGGGTAATAGCCAGTTTGTAAGGAGGTATTCCAGATCAGGTTCAGCAGAGAAGTGATAAGAGGTGCAAGAGTGTTGAACAATTGTGCCGGACAGGGGTCAAGAGGAGAGCCCGATTTGCATCTCAACATTATTTGAGAAAAAGTATTAAATCGACATTCATGCTTCCAGTGCTCCAACCTGCCACAAACATGGTAAGGGTTGGTTTTCTTCAAAGTTGGCACATCTAACCAGCTGTTCTCAGACCAATCCAGACACCTTGCCCTCTACCTTGGTGTGGAAGCCCTGGCTGTTAAAAACCATTAACACCTTGCATTATTGGGACCTGTTGACATCCTCTCTGCACGGGACCAGGATTATCAATAAACAGCTGATTCTGACCTCTCTGACTGCTTTCAATTGTGCAATCATGAACTTTTCTTTCAGTTTATTGTGTTTCATTTCCAAAACATCTCTACAGTACTTGGCATATCTCAGAATTTCATCTATGGGCTTACTCTGCCAACAAATCATATGCTGCTGAATCATAGAACTAAACTCAGGTCTCAACCCCTACACAAATCTGTAAACAAAATGTACCAACTCCTTTGCTGCAATAGTGTCTGTCCCACTGAACTGCTTGGATGCCTGCAACAATCTTTCATAGTAAGCATAAATTGACTCTTCGGTTTTTTGGGTCGTTCTGTTAATCTTGACTCAATCAAACTCTTTAGGAGCAATTTTCCCTTATCAGAAAGGTAATCACCTGATTATATTTCTTCGTCACTAGTGGGGACAGAGCACTTGATTCAGGATGTCCCATCAACTCTACTTTGGGCCAATCCACAGAAACCTTGCATTCAACCCACAAGTCACCTGGAGCCACAATCTCAAATAAAGTATCCAAATCTTTCCATAAAAACTGTGATGTTTTCACAAATCGCTCAACCTGTCTGTACCATTCCACTGGATTCTCTCTCAATTTCAGGAAATCATTTGTAAAAGATGTAAGATCAGACCTGCTCCACGGTACATAGGCATACCCTCAATCAGGCACATCTATCATAGGAAGCATGTGTACATTTTAATCGTCCTCCTCTGTTCAAGATGGAAGAATATATAACCTGACTGTCTTTGGTTCTTTTTTCCTTGACCAAGTACCTTCCCACTTATCCAGCTCGATCCATTTCCATAGGGGATTAACTCTCTATTCTGTAATTTCATTTCAGATGGGCGCATGTTTACAATGTCTTGGTCACTAAAGCTCAACCTGTAACTTCTCTGTAGGGCTTTGGATTCCAGAAAACCAATCAAATGTTTCTGAGCTAATTCCAAAAGTCTATCATGCACGTCTAGTAATGTCTTTACACAGAAATAATAATTCATCATCCTGATAAACCTCTAATCAAGATGGACTAAGAGTTCCAATTATCATTTCTACCATTTCTATTTTAAACTTGGCCACATCCATGACCCTTTCTTTCTCAAGGGCATGAGTAGTCGCTTCTCCACGCGCTCCAGGATTTCCACTACTTGTCGGAGTGTCTATACCTCCAAGCCAATCATCAAATTCTTGGGCATAAGACCTAGTTGTTCCACTGGAGCATTAACAATTATTTCTCTACTATCCGTACCACTACTTAAACCAGGGTGTAAATGCAAAAAGGACATGTCAGAATTTGGTGTTCCCATAGGCACTTCCACCCTAGAGGTACTGTAGTTCATCATCGGTGGGGCAGATGTATTGGACACGAAAAAGGGTGACAGTCTCTGAGGAAACCTTATAGACCAGTCAATCTTAGTCTGATTCGAGGTAGGGTTTGCTCTTGAAACACCTGAAGTGTTCCCTTATGCCGGAACCATAGGAGTCGGTCTCATCGTTGAACCTGTTGAATTGTCAGCTGCAGCATTAGTCCCAGTAGGAACAGCCAAAGTGTGTATAGTATTCCCTACTGGTCCAGGCTTATACAGCGGGATCAAAGGACAAATTGTGACCAGAAGAGTCAATGCATCTGCACATGTGATGTGGAAGGAAGTGTCATTGCTGAATTTTGTGCAACTGAATTTGAATTCTCATTGAATGGTGCCGAAGGCACATCAAAAGTCCCACCAATAGCTGCACTACTCAGTCCACCAGTCTGTGTTTCCTTATATGGGGTAGAAGATTTGCCAATGATTCTGTCAGAAAATCCTCATCAAGTTTGCTGTCACTATCCTCAGGATTATTCTTTATCTCTTCTGCCTAGTTATTCTTTGTCCTTTCTTTTTGTTTACTCTTCTCTTCTCCTTCATTTGTCAATACAGGATATAATCTAGTCCATCAGTCTAGCTTCTGCATAAGTGTGTATGGCCTCCTTGACTCTTCCCTGAAGTCTTTCTCTCTGCCTTATCTGAGTGGTATGTTCCTAATCATTATGCGCTCCAAATTGTGTAGGTCTAGGAGGCAGTTTCATTTCATGCAATACCCTCCTCAAATTCTCAAACATTCTCAAATCAAATGTTCCATAATGTGGAAGCTGCAATATACCATCTTTCTCAGCGTTCTTATGCCATAATGCGAGCCAAAGACGTGTGAAAATTCATGTCTGTTGCCAAAATACAACCTGGCGTACCTTCAGGTGGTGCCTCTTCTCTCTTTCTAACGGGCACAGTCACATCTCTCTTTACTATATTTTGCATGGCTTTTAAGAATTATGTTTGTGCTCAAATTATTGCAATGTTCACAAATGACTGTCAGTTGAAACCAGTAAATAAGTTTCACCCACAGTTCTCTTGTTCGGCAATTACAACTAATACAGACTCTCTATGATGTATGCAACCAATCACACCAACCGAAGTATAGCAACACGGCACACTGTAGCATCAATGTCGCTCCCCGCGCAGCTCACCCTCCTTTACAATTTCTCCCAAGCATGTTCTCTAAGCTATGTACCCAAACCAAATGCAAGCAATTTCAACAACTAACTCTGCTCCACTAAAGAAATGTAAAGATTTTTCATGCACACAATAGGTAATTTGGAATAATTCTTTTCGATCTAATCTAACATTCATTTCAAGTGAAACCTTGACCAGGGTAATCTCACTTGGATTGGTACAGTTATTCCCTGTGCACTGAGATCAACTATACCAACCATGTTGCACTATTACACACAGAATAAGTCCCTATCTCAAAGATGCTGTTGATGACTCTTCATGACAGGCATCACTACAAGGCAGACAACTACACCGAGTGCCTTCTACCCTCTTACTCAACTTTATGTCTATTATTTTATCCCACGATCTTAGGTCACACGGACCCGATAACCACTTTAACTCTCTACATTAATCGCCACACCTCCACGTCAATCTTAATCATTTCCACAAGACAGCATACAGCCACTGCAAAACACCGCAATCTGAGCTTAATTAATTGCAACACGCAACCATATTGATACTCACACTCCTCCACTGCTACAAGTCATTTCCGAACCACCGGTGCTCCATCAATCTTTCGTCTGAACCATGGGGTTTGGGAATTTAGACTGGTCTTGAATAATCTCTAGATAGGGCATCCTAGATATCTAGATCCCCCACATCAGCGGATAAACCATCCGACCTGCTACCAGATTTGACAATTTTTTTCCTGGGCCAACACTTTACTTACTTATCTAATCTTATTTGTAAACTTACACTTGGTCCTCCAATTGACCCTTTTAATTGCACTGTGGGGTGGAGAAAGTTAAGGTGTCACACTTCATTCAATCAATTAACAGTGTAACCTATTTAGCTACACAATGAGGAACAGAAATTGGTAGCCAGGTTTCAGGGTGTTTGTTATAAATTAGTAATCAAATTGAAATAGATCATTCTCAAGACCATGCTATAAAGATACAGAATTACACCAGGGAGACCAGGTCTCCTAAAGAAATTTAGGTGGACCAATATAAAACAAACAAGAAGTTCTGTTAGAGCAATGCAGGATAACAGCTCCAATATCTGATGCCCAGAAAACTATCTTAGGCCATCCCTTCTATACATCAGAAATATAAATATCCCAAGAACAGTCCAAGGGGAAAGAGTGGTTTGGTTAATTCAGAGAGTCTCAGAAATCAAAAGGTTCCATTTCAGAACCAGGAACGAGGCAAAGTGGACTGCATAAAGCACGTATTTGCATATCAGAAGCTTGGTCAAGAGTCTCCAATAAGTCGGAAATGAGTGCTAGCCTAAGCCACACTTAAGGCAAAGTTCATAAGGAACATTGAGGCCCAAACCTAATAAAGTCTATTCAAAGGGGTTGCGGGGAATCATGAAAGGGGTCTGCAAAAAGGACTCAAGAGGAATTCTGCATAGAGTCTGCAGAAAAGGACTCAACAAAGCAATCGACAAGGAGTCAGCAAGGGAAGGTTCTACAGAGTTCCGAATAGAGATTCTTCAAAAATCAAGATGAGCTGTTGGTAGGTTATAGTCCAGAAAGCTTATAGGTAACACCCACTTGGTCATCTTGTCATCAAATGTCCATTGTTAACTTCCATTCCCATGTTGCTGGCTGCAACATCTGTGAAATAGCCCACACTGGACATGAGAACGACATCTCTTTCACACACCCAGCGTAGGGATGAATAGTCCTTTCATTAGCACTCCAGTTCTCATGTGAGCCTTGAGACCCTCACGGGTGAGTAGTGCACTCAACAAAACCCTGATTGATTGATTGATGTGCATGTCGTCAAGGTCCTATTCTCAGGCTATGATCTATTGCTGGTCCAAGAAATGTATTTATTTTGAACTAGCAATTCATGAGAATACCTGCAAGAATGTTGTGTTAGCAACATTGAAATACAGTGATTTAATGAAATGCAGCACAGTGAAATACAGGCCTTTAAAGTAAATGTCAACTTAAGGTATTAAACCAATGGTAACACATTCAATATGCTTGAGCATATTCAACAATATACGAATATGATTTATTTAGTACTTTTAGTTGGTATTGCATTAAGATACTGTGAATAAACATATGACTCAATATTAGGTATGACTGAAAATAACGTTTGAAAGTACAGACATGTAACATTGATGCATACATTGCATGATGGTTATCGATTAACTTGCACTAATATTCTGCACATATAAGGATGGTTGTGAGCTAATAACTAGGGGGCATATGTATCAACCGAACTTTTAATCGCAAACGCTGCGATTCGCAAAAAACAGCGTTTGCGATTAAAAATTCGCATAACGGGATGTATGAGGCAAATTCTCATCGCAAATTTAAGGAATTGCTAATTTAGCGAGTTCTTAATTTTGCGTAAGCATTTAAGAAATCGCAAATTGCAATTTCTTAAATGATATGTAACACGCACCAAAGCATTGCGAATTATCCATAAGAAATCGCAAATTACCACCAACTTCTAGTTGGTGGTAATTTGCGATTTCTGTTAAAAATGCACTTTTTGGAATTTTACAAAGTGCCACGTGGCGCACATACATGCCCTTAGGGCATGTATGTGCATCATATGCACACACATGCTCATTTCAGGGGTGCATCAGGGTGTCATCATGACACCCTTGCACCTTGGAAATTATTCTCAAATTGCGATTAGCAAATTGCAAATCGCAATTTGAGAATTACTTCCCATTCATTCCTATGGGTCTCCTGGCCCATAGAAATGAATGGGAAGGTATTCCTTAATTGCGATTTCGCAGTTTGCTAATCGCAATTAAGGAATTTTAAGAAATCGCAAAAGTTTTGCGATTTTTTAAATACATCCCGTTTTGCAATTCTCAAATAGTGATTCTTTAAAAATCGCTATTTGAGAATCGCAAATGGAGATGTTGATACATATGCCCCCAAGTCACTAAAAGGTACACAGACAATATAGCACATGTTTAGGAATCATGAATCGTGTATTTGTAGTGAAGCACAATAATATGTAAAGGATGGTTCAGAGTAAATTACAAATTATTAAAATGTATCCATCGCAATGTAGCACACGTTCTTAAATCATAAGTTCTTAGGTGCAATGAAGGAAAGCATAATAACACGAACATAGTTATTAAATTCTTGTACATTTGTTATTACATGTCAATCACTTTATTAATCATACATCAAATGATTATTTCTAGATCATTTACACTGAATGCATGTCAATTAGGTGAAGATAGTTCCTTACTTAAACATCAGGAACATTTATTTTAAAATTATTAAACACTCTATTTGTGCAGGATGTACATTTCTACAGTAAAGACACTCTGCAGTAGTGTTGTTGGAGGAAATGGTTGCGTAAATCATTGTGCCACATAAGAATCATGTGCAAAGTGCATGTTCAATATGTGTGTCAGATATCATTCTCGTTAAAGTTCTTGTGACTTGTAAAGAGTGAGAAACTTTGTAATGCACCAATACCAACTTAGAAATAATTTTTGGCCTCCAATATCAACATTTTAAAATGTTCGATTTTACATGTTGCTTCTTTATTTATATACACTTTATTAATCTGTTAATAATATTTAATTTTCTAAAGCATTTGCGGACCCCTGGAGAAGGCATTGTGGACCCCCAGGGACCTCCGGACCACCGGTTAAGACCACTGTTCTATTGTGAATGGTACTGAAACAATCATGTAGCAATACTAAAATCCACCAGGCGCAAAGACCTGCTGCAAAACAGTCACAAATTTTGTTTTTTAATATAATTTGTTTCAGAAATGTTTCATACAGTATGTTCCTTAGTTAAAAACATCTAATATATGTTATGTTGAAAATAGCACTTATTGCACGTTCACCTCAAACGTTTTGCCTTCCTCCTCCTCTTTTTCTGACCTGTACTCTAAATATATTAGCTCATCCCTTTAAACATAGCTCAGGCCTACCATTGCAAAGCCTGTGTGTGCAGTTTAAACTGACATTTCGACCTGGTAAGTTAACCTACTTGCCAGGCCTAAATCTTCCATTTTATTCCATATTTCACCCGTACAATAGGTACTAGGCAGCCCTATGAGCAAGGTGCAGTGCATTTAAAAGGTAGGACACTTACTTTTGAGTTTTACATGTCCTGGTAGGGAAAAGCTTCTAAATTAGTTTTTCACTTTTGTAGGGACTATCGCTTCCATAGGTTCATCGTGGAGATTGCCTTTAAAGTATCTTTTAAGTGTAATTTCCTATTGGGAAAATTGGAGATTGGTGTTTCTGGACTCAATTTAAAAACACATCTTTTATTATAGTTAGTTTTTAAATAGCAGGTCTGAAAATGCCACTTTTAGAAAGTTAAAAGACACACAACAATTTTAGAAAGTTGGTATTTTCTTACTTTAACCATTCTGTGCCTCTGCCTGTCTCTCGATACATGCCTGGGTTAAGATGACAGTTGGTCTTTGCGCATTCCATTTAGACAGTCACTCAGAGGGAGCTGGGGTGTGATATTTGTATACTGATGGGCCTTCCTGAGATAGATTGGGAGGGAGGAGATGACACTTGTACCTGAATTGTGCCTGCCTGCTACATGCTGCTCTTTAGTGTCTCTGGAGGCAAGAAAGGAAAGGCAGGGAGGTTCAAAGGCCTCTTTGACGTCTCTCCTACTTCAAAGGCACATTTGGGAATATGTACTGGACCCCTGACACCCCCAACTCAGTTCACTTTTGGGTCCTGAGAAGACTCTCCAAAGAAGAGGAGCTGCACTGCCTGGAGGTACTGCCACTTTGCTAACCGCTCTGCTGTGTTGGCCTGCTGCCTGCTATTTGCTGTGCTATCAGGAGGGACAGTCACTTTGCAACTTGCTCTGCTGTGCTGGGCTGCTGCCTCTTGTAGTGAAGGACTGACCCTACTCTACAACCTCTTAACCTAAAGTAACTCCAAGTGCTTGTGGCTTGCCCCCTATTTTGAAAATCTCAGTGCCATGAAAGATTTCATCTACGCACTACCCTTGCGGGACTCTTTCACTCATGAGTCTGGCAGCAGCATGTTGACAAGGAGCCTTGATCGCCCGCTCCTTGCTTCAGCAAACTCAGTGCATGTTGGGCACTTTGTACTTCCCCAAGACCAGCGTGTTTTGGGCGCTCTGTACTTCACCAGCGTGTGTTGAGCATTCGTATCTTCCCCAGAACAGAAGGTGTCTCAGGTCCTCATGCTTCCCCCAATGCCACACTCTCCATGTGTAGAGAGTTGCCACATTTCAAAGGGAAGCCCTTGTCTCGTGAAGCAGGAGGATTGCCAAACAATACAGAGAACTCCAACAACATCATCTGTGGGCAGGGCCCGGCTGCCAGAGGGAAATCATCGCAGCTGTGACAGCTGGAGACTGACTTGCATTGCCCATTGCCACACCGCCTAAGTTCTGGGGCGTTCCAGTGACAAGGCCCAAGGTTGTCACCCCCAGCAGCTCCTAAAATCAGATACTGTGCCTATGAACTGAGCCCGTGCTCGCAGCTGAGTCTGAGGTGTCCTTTGAGCCGAGGCGTGTGCTTGCGACTGAGTCGTGCCTAATCCTTTGGTCCTGAGTGACTCATGGAGCACTTTCTCTCAAGTGCAGCACCTAAACCACTGCTCGTGGTCACAAACCCAATCAGAAGGGTCCCTGAACCTTCCCCAACCTTGAAATGGGGTTGTGTTACTTTACGATATGTATCCATCAGTGTTAAATAATCATGAGTGCTTTCGAAGTACTGGACTTACTGCATATTTTTGAATGCTCATAATGTTGCTTGAATATATTGGATTTTTGTTGTTTTGGTCTTGTTTTTACTCAGATAAATATTGGCTTATTTTATGAATCAGCGAGGATTCTTTTTGTGGTGTTTTACTGAGTTACTGTGTGTGTGTGTGCTCACATTCATTACCTACCGCCTCCTATGTTTAGCCTGACTGCTCTGAGCCAAGCTACCAGCGGTTCAGCACATGTTTATTCTGAGTGTGTAACCACTGGCCCTGACTAGGATTGTGATCCCTACTTGGACAGAGTTCATACCTCTGCCAACTAGAGACCCAATTTCTAACATGATACATTTTATATGATATCAAGATGTAGGAATGACAAGAGGGACACTTTTAATTCTGTCTAATAATTTTGAAAGTAGAATGGGTAGCATTATTAAGTATGATAGCAAAATAGAATGATATAAAAAATATAGAAAATCATCTTATTTGATATTTATATTTACCATATATTTGAGTAGAAAGTAAGTTTCATCATCATCTTGATTTATGGAGAAGGGGGATCAGTGGCAGCGATATAAACTGTAACTGATATTATTAAACCATTGCAATTTGGTTTACCATTGCAAGCCTTCAGCTCGATCCAGGAATGCTGGGTTGAAAAGCCTGCTGACTTTAAGGATATAACAGTACTGTTGTGTCATGTGTCTGTGCATATGAGGCCTCTATTGGTCCTCAGCAGACTCTTTACAAGGATTACATCATCTTTTGGATGTGGCTGGGTGGGGTAATAAAGTTTGTGACTCAGTTAACGGTTGCATGCGGAAGAATAAAAATGTGCACACCAGAGCTCCAGGTGTGGCGTGGTGTGTTTACCTGCTCCCGGGCGGATGAGGATGCTACAAGTAGCACGTCCTTAACTTAATTTCATATTTTACTTATTACTCATCATTTTGCTAAAGTAACATCTCCCTCTATTAAAGTACATTATTCCAATGGATTGATTCTGAGGCAATACCAGAAAACTGATAATTTCAGGTCACTTTGGTCAAGTAAGCAATTCCATTGATGAACACATGCTACTTCCTGACGTGATCAACTATCTTAGAGGGAATCTCTTTGACTTTACAAGACATTAATTTTCTGAACATTATATTAAAAATAGTTAAGTGCCTGTCAGTATCCCGCTAAATAATAGGTATGCATACGCTCGCTTTACACAATACCTAATATTTTATTTAAAAGCAGAGGGGAAGTTAGAAACAGGTATGTTGTCATCTATGGGAAGAAACTGCATTTTTATTTTTATGTCCCTTCAAGTAGCACTGCAAACATATTTATATCCCAAAAGTGTCATTTTGCAGTCATTTAAAAACTTGAAAAAACATTTAAGTGACCCACTTTCCTGAACTATTAAGCACAAAAATGCATGTCTAGAAATAGCAACGGTATTTCAGTCTAAAGTCTTCTTCAAGCAATACTGCTTCTCAAGTGTGGAAAATAAGCTTAACACAGGTACACTTGAATAGGTGAGAATAAGCTTAGCTCAGGGCTTTTATGAGCAAAACATATTTGAAAAACATAAACTAAAATGAACTCCATTAAAATGAGGACTCTACAACAAAGACTAGAAGAACAGCAGCAAATAAGAAATTGGCAAGGATGTGTGGCTTTTCTGAAGTTCAGATATACCTTTGGGATTTTGCTATCATATCTTGACATCCTTACAGTAACAAAATACTGTTTAGCAAATATTAAGTACTCAATTGATTTGATAAGCTCTCGAATTAAAGTAATATTTTATTCAAAGGTATCAACAGGAAAGGTAAACTCAATTTTCCTAATAATGTTATATTTAATCTTGGAGACTGCCCACAATAAACTTCAAGGTAAAAAGAAAACAAGCGGCTTAGAGAACCAACAGCATGTGCCTTTTATGTGGTATCAACCGGTATACAATTATTCTGGTAAAGGGAGTAGTTTTGAAAAAGAAAATGTTTTAAATTGACCATAATCACTAGGACCCAATTGAAAAAATCACAGAAACAAATCGGAATTTTTATGGTTTGGTTTTGCATCTACATTTTGATTACATTTCAGAATTTCATGGAATTCTCAAACTGGGCTCATGGGAGTCTGGGACCCAACGATCATCATTTATAGTCTTTTCTTCTGTGGAAATGTAACTGTCCACATATCTGCATGATGAAAACTCATGCAACTAAGCATTTACACTTAGGGCCTAATTACGATGTCAGGCACCACCTGACATCGTTTCTGTCTTGGGACCACCTGGCCTCCTGTCAGCGGTCCCAACCTACCAATTAGGATGCGACAAACAGTGTTCGGTCGCACTCCTATTCTTTATAATGGGAGCATGCATTCCAACCCGTATGCATGTATCTTGAGGGGCCTGCCACAGGGTGCAATGATCAACAAGGGGGCACCATAGGTGCCCCCTCGGTCACCAAACGGAGGCTATGCACCCATGGGGGCCCTGTTGGGGGCCCCCAAAGTCGACTTCTAACAGCCTTTCTGTGTCAGAAAGGCTGGCACAGAAAGGCTGTCGGAATCTGACAAGGTAATCCCTTGGGCGGAAAGAGTCGCCTTTGGGATTACTGAAGTCATTCTGACTAGCGGACGGGCTCTCCGAGCCCGTCAGAAGCCAGTCGGAATGACTGGCTGGATTCCTTTCCAACTGACACCATCAAAATAGGTCGTCGGAAATGAATCCAATCGACTGATTACCAGCGGTCGGAGCCATTTCCTAATGCATCGTAATCAGCCCCTTAGTTCTTTTTTTCGAGGATATATATCAGGCATAACATTTTACCCGTGGTGAAATTCCATCTTCCACATCCCCACTAATTTTGGAGTTGTACCCTGTGCATTCAAACCCTGAAAATAGATTTACTTCTGCCCTCAACCCAAGAAGATCTACAGTAATATCTGGAGAATGAAACTCCCTGCAAATGTTTGATGGACCTGTAGTGTCACTCCAGTGATGTAACAGGAGCGTCAGGATTGCATTAATGTGCCCTGATGTCAGGGGTGTTATGTTACTGCCCCTGCGGACTGAGTATTATTTGGTTCGCCCCGTACCACGTGAGGCTTAGTAAATAAATGCTGCCTTTGCCGGGCATGGCCTCAGAGGAGACCTTGACCTGGGCAGAGTGTGAACAATCCAGCCCGTCTCTGTGTGGGCTTTCCCCATGCCTTTATAATAACTTGTACTACGTCACACCGTATGAATATCGGGGCCTGAATCACCCTCTCTTAAGGGTCCCCAATACAACAGGACCCACCCTTAAATATCCACATACCTACCTGTGAGCAGACCTGACGACATAGACATGCAGCCTTATTGGTGGTGTAATCTCATTTAATTGTGCAAATTCATACAATCCCTCATTTTGTGACGCAAGACTGAGAATGTGTGCTCAAAATTAAGTTAGTGAATTGGGCCCAGACACATTTCAACTTGGCGATGGTCTCATTTATAATTTGTACATTCCATCCATGTGAGAAAAAATTATTCTAGACTAGTCTTGTGAATACGTTGTTTGTTGTCCGATTTGTTCTCTTATAATGAAGAAACTTCATCGAAGATAGATGATACCACAATATACAAAATATGTAATTTGGTTTCCAGCTTTGCCTGCTATATAATGGGATCATTCTCCCTGCAACACCAGGTAGAAGTTCGGAATGGTTTTCAATTTCTTATACGTAAACCTTAGAGGAAATCTAAAATTAAATCTATTTCATATTTCCCTAGTTTATATTAACCATCACTGCAAAATTGTCTGATTGAACATTGCATTAAAGCCCCAAGCCCCACCTCCAGAATTGAAAAAAGATTTGATGGAAATTAAGACCAATGTTAGGGGTTTGTGAAAAGGGGAAAATCTATAAAGGTTTCCTAATGTTGTCTGTCTTGTTTCAGTCAGTATAGCTGCCTGCCTACGTCCCCTTATCAACAAATGTCCCCTTTGATTATAGGGATTATAAAATGTATTTTAAGCATTATGAAAAGGCATAGTCTGAGTGGAATTTAAGAGATGTATAGTTAGCAGTAAATAATACAAGTTCGGAAGTGTTCTGTTATCTCCCACTTGAAGACAATAGTGTCAATATTTGGATTTTGTAAAGATTAATCATTCCCCTGAATTACTTGGGAATCCTGTTTAATTTTTTTAAAGACTGGTTTTTAATCTTTCGGCAATGGAACAAATTTATTTTTTGGGAATATGAGCAAAAGAGATTTGAAGGTAAAAGTATTTACATTTAAGAACAGGTCCTAGGAATTTGTTTTGACTTGTCATGCTGCTTATCAAAACCCTGCTCAATCCCTAATGAAAGGCTTTTTGTTTACTAAAAGAAGATTGAATATGTATTGTTGCAATAAATGAGAAACGTCATAAAGTAAGGTCAACGCATAGTGCAGAAATCTTGAAAAGAGCTATGTTTATTGTAAGTTTGGCATCTCATAGAAAGTAAAATGGAAATGATGGTCTACTGACCTACTTTTTCCTTCTTGGTGTGTGTTTGAATTGATTTTAAAAAAATGTTGTAGTCCGCAGCCATGGCCCTCATAAGCAGATTTGATAGTACACTCCACAATTGTAATCCATTTACATTAGTGGCTTTATCAGGAATGTCACACTGTCCAAGGCCCAAATGCCATTCTGATTTCTTTTTTTTAAAAAATCCAATAATAAATAACTTCCCTCCACTAAGAGTGTTTAGGTACTGGAAACATCCTTAGCTCCAGGAAGAGCAGAATTGTTTTACCATTACATAAATAGGGATCTAACAAGGGCCCAAAACAATGGACTCTTCTTGATGCTAGTAGAAAGATATTTGCAAAATTATTTTTAGAATTCTTGCAAAAGTAGGTGTATGTAAATAACATCATATAAAATAGAAGAATATGGCTTTCAAGCTCATTGTTCTTTTTCAGACAATCTGTAGAGTAATCAGAGTTACACTGGATCCATTTGTTAAGGGCAAAAAAGCAACTAGAGTATGCCACCTTTATTGATTTTTCTGTAGCTTTCAAAATATTGAATAGACCAAATTTGTGACATAAACTGATTGCTCCTAACATGCCAACAGGTATACTTAGGATTTTAATCACATATCATTCCAAGACATGGTGTCACTGTATTAAATCTTGACACAATTTCATGTTGGATCATGAAAAAGCATAATTACATCAAACGGATTTAAGCAGAAGCGCACTTTGGCAGTCATGCTCTCCTATGTAAACTTGTACGGTTTGCCCACAGTGTTCTTCAATGTTAGAAAATCCCCTCCAATGCTTTTGTGGAATCTTGCTTCACATACTATTATATGCGGATCATTTCATCACTTTTACATTACACTGCAGAGGAGATCACTAGCAGTTTAAAATTAATTTTTAAATTATTTTTGGAAAATTAGTGCTATCAAGAATTAGATAATTTTTTTATCACATGAAATGTTGGGTACGCGCCTCTGGAAAAGGTAAAAAGTTAATCTTACCTTGGGATATTCTTGCACGAGAATCTTTTTTACCAGCTACATCTGAAGCCATTTTCCAGGGCTCAGTTCCTTTTATGGCGCTAAAGGCAAAAAATATCTAGAAGTAACTTTGAAAGAGTATTGTACTAAAATGCCCCTAATTCTCTTGTGTGAATTTGAAGGTCTTCCAGTTGTGAGGCTGACCCCCCTATATAGACTAGAGGGGACAATGTTGAAGGAGTCTCAGAAAGGAGCAGATTACCCTTAGAAGCCTTGGGGTAGAATTGGCCATGATGATTTCCTTTGCACAAGCCTTTTGGGGTTTCATACATTGGAACTTATGTATAAACAAGGCAGCTTTGAATACCATCAGAGAACTGGTATTAGGTATTGCACAGGTATGTTATTTTACTCATTTTCCAAATGTTACATTATTTATTAAAAAGTTTGGATTTGGACTACAATGATTATTTTAAGTGGGGAAACATTAATCAAGTAAAATATATAGTTAGGTTAGGGACACAAAAGGTTAGTTTCCATTTTGAGATGTAGACCCGCTCATCAATAAGACATATGCAGGTATGCATTGATTCAACTGTCTGAATTAAATGCAACTTTACCTTATAATTCTACAAGAGCATTTAATAGGAAACACTTTTTTAGATCTCTGCACTGATGGCCTCATATTATAAATAAAAATTGACAAATTCAATGAAACCAATGCTTAAGATCTTAATTGCCTGAATTGCACCTCTTATGTACAAGATCTTAATCAGGAAATCTTTAGTTTGTCCTACTTTGCTTCATAACTCAAAACAAATTTGAAAGAATATGTTTATGCAGAGTAGAGTAAGCAGTGCACAGGAAGCTTTGGAGCATGCTCCCCCACAATATTGGATTGTTACAGGGTACATACATTTGTAAATAGGTTTTTGATTTATATTAATTTAAGTTGGAGCATTGTAGTTGTTTGATGGAATTGATATGTATTTAGAGGTTCTGCTTCATGAGCATTTATTTCAATTTCAAATACAATGTGCGTGTTCTTAGTTGGAAGGTTTGTATCCTGAATTTAGGCCTTTTTTTCACATGCGTTTACAATGCATGCCATAACAACGCGGTCGTTACAACAACCGTGTTGTTATTTCGCATACCGTTACAACACAAGTCGGAAGAACGACTTGCTTTTAGGGGGCGCTGGATGTTGGAATAGTATAATTTAGTATTCCAACTCCAGTTTGTGAGGACACTAGGGAAGGTGTTGGATTTTAAATCCAACACCTTCTTCCCCCTAACGCAAGTCATTTTTACGACTTGCATTGTAACGGTATGCGGAATAACAACGCGGTTGTTGTAACGACCGCGTTGTTGTGGCATGCGTTGTTTAGCATGCAAACAAAAGGCTGTTTACCTTGTATCCCATATGATTTGTTTTCTTGACCTTTCTGGGAGGTTTTTATCAATCCTGAATTAATGCATATATGTTTTTTCAGATCTTTACTGAGCCCTTCGGATTTGCAAGTTGGTGATGGCCCATGTTTATCCTCAAGAGAGGATATGCAAGTCATCACTTCCTCACTTTTTCTCTCTATTTCCTCCTGATTATATCATAATTTAGACTGATAGATTACTAGGCAGATGTGTCTTAGCTTTGTGTGCTACCTCTTTTCAACAATCATCAGGTATCCCTTCTAGAGGAAAGACTGAAAAACACATTGCAGCAAACTTATGAGTACCTCACTGTCACTTTTAATCGTACAGTAAATACATCATTGTGCTTCTAATAGTGAAATAATCTTGGATCCTCCGTTCCTATTTGATTTGGGCCAATTTACAATGTTTTACTCATTTTCAAGAATATTGTTATAGATAACAACATTGTGCTATGCGTTGTGCAAACAAAGAGTGGATCACAAACTAGTAGGATAGTATTATGGCTGTTCAGACAATTATTTTACATTTTTCAACCAGGTGACCTGTTGCCAGTTGAGACTAAGGATGAAATTGATAGATTTATGTAGGGCTACTGTCAATGATACAATCATTTAGACAAATATCTAAGTCAAAGTATGCAGCTAGAGGCATGAAGTCAGTGCATTGATATTTGCTAACCACAATACTTTATTCCAAGTTTGCATCCTGGCACCAACCCTCTTTAGTTTATAATTAGCAGATCCGCTTTTCATTTGAATCAAGCAATTTGTTCTCTCTGAAATGTAAAGGTCTTTAGCTTTTGTTGGTGATGTATAAAGATGGTTTGATCTTCTTGGACCAAAATGTAATAGGACCTCAGAGCACCTTAAGTCACATAGAGGTATATAATGCTAATAAGTGTGAATGAAAATATATTCACTTCACAGCAGCCATGGCTGCTTCACCCTGGAAAATATTACTGTAATTATTAGGTTGAACTACAAACATGATTGCTCTTTGACTGCCATTTATGGTAACTACAATTACCATCGGAAAACACCTCATCTGGTTTCCATAGTATTTCATTCCACTTCTTGGTTGCTTGATTCTATCTCCCATTTTTATTTGCTTATTTGAAACGTTGTAGTGCGCAGAAGTCATAGAGGTGTTAGTGTGCTTTCCAATGAAATATTTCATAACACAACTGAGACTACATATGAAATTAGAATAAAGGGTAATAAAGGGGAGTACTAATTGTCAAAAGCAGTCATTTGGGCAATAGGAGCTCCAGGCAAATAAGATAATATGATTCAAGTCAAAATGCAAACATAGGAATTGTGAGAAAACATTAGTGTTTAAATGTTTTCTAAAAGTGATGAGTGGTGTTAATCTTCGTGGATTAAGGTACACAGAGTTGCATGCTGAAGTGGCTTCAACACAGAAGTTTTGCTTGTGAGATAAAGTGGTTTTAAACAAACGGATTAGCAGAAGTAGCATGTCTGTGCTTCTCAGCCCTCTCGACCCACCTGAGTTTTCAGATAAGCTATAGTATAGTGGCCTTTGGTAGTGGATGACCTTGTGTACTGTGCAATAAACCTTAAATTGAATTTTGATTGTAATTGGTAGCCAGTGTAGATCTAAGTGTATAGGGATACTAAGCATAGGCTGCCTTTGAGTGGGGCAATGCTTGATAGAGGTGCTCAAGCTATAATGACATCTCTAAAGTTTAGTCAGAGCAAGCTGTTATGAGATGCGTTTTTCAAGAACAAGGCGATGGATTTTCTTCTGGGTGTAAAGATGAAAATTGTCTGTTTTGCCTACTTGTTTTTATGTGTGGGATGCATGAAAGACCTGTGTTCAGAGTTAACATTAGGCATTTAGTGGAGGGTGTGGGTGAAGGGGAGAAATCTTCTACACTCTTTGAGACTATTAAAGAAAGAAGGCGGTTTATTTTAACTGAGATGTTCCATTTTCTGAGGATTAAGAAGCACAATGTTGTGCTCCTCAACATATATGAAGAAATGGCCTAAAATTCAAATGAATTCATGTTTTCAAAAAGCACACATTGCTATAGTAGTTCCTGCAACTTAATGTAACCACTTTGTACTTTGTATGTGGATGTGCTCTTAGTGAAAGAGTAGAATGTCATCACTTATGGTGAAATTAGACAATGGACGATGTGGGCTGGTCTATTGCCCCATACTGTATGCAGTAGTGGGTGAAAGAAAAATGCAACTGACCGAGCAACAGGCCAATGGATGAAGAAGGTTGGCTTAAAGCCACTATTAGTAAATATATTGGATATATAATTTTATTGAAATCAAATGTCTCAGCTTACTTTGAGGGGCTTTGATTGAACCCTCTAAATCTATTGGTCTGTTCATCTGTCATTCAGAGTTTGCTTCTGTCAACTACAATGAGTATCGAAATAAGGAGAGGGGAGAGGAGGATATGGCTAGGTTCGTCCTCCTAGGTACTAATAATGCAAAAAAAGATCCGACATCAGGGATCAGAGAACCTAGCTAGATGGGAAAGGAGGGGTCTACTTAGTGAGTAAGACGCACCTCAAATAGAGAAAAGAAAATACTTTTCTTGAGTCCCCTCACTCACCAAAGGTTTCCCCTAGGTGACATGCTTCATCATTGGGGCCATCCCAAGCATCTACTGCTTGGGGCGTGCTGCGACTTGCGACAGTTACGTAGGAGCACTATTTAGTGAAGACTATGTGTAGTGCAGTGAGAGGGGAGTGGTGCGGGTTAATTAAAAGTTACCTAGCTAGTGCGTAAAAGAGTTTATTCTTGCTCCTAGTTGGTAAAGGATAAAAAAGGGGGTTTAATAAAAGGGAGGAATTAGGTAGCAATGTGCTAATAGTCCCTAACATTGAAAGCCAACATGTTTCGAGGTTATCCCCTAAACCTCTTCTTCAGGACTACATGGGGACCAGCCCCATGTGTACCACTCCATGCAAAGACCTAGAATAAGGTGATAAAGTAAAAAGGAAATATAAACGCGCACATTAGTGTCAGCGTAAATCAATTACATACGGTTAGATTGAACGCGTAGTATCTGGAGAAATACAAGAACTACAATGAGTAGGCATCAAAAGTGAGGCTTCATGTAACCTTTTGCCCCGATGTCAAACAAATTTAGAACTGGAAATGAGAGTTAATCCAATTTACGCAAGGTATATCTTAGTGGGTAGGTAATGGCCACATAGGAGGAACAGAGCAATAGAAGTATCTTTGCTGTTAATAAAAATGTATTACATTGATTTCCATTTAAAGGGACGCAATTTGTTTATAATATTTCAGTTTGAAATTCCCCTTATTTTAAGTTTTTTAGGTCTTGTTTTAACCAAGATATTTATATTTTAGTAAAATTAAATATATAATGTACTTAATCATAAGAGCTTTCAGCCAGCTCTCTTCATCGATTGGTACGTTGTCATGGCATTCATATTCTTATTCCACCAGCAAAAGCATACAGTATGGGCCAAAGAGTCAGCCCACTTCGTCCACTGGTTCTCTTGCATGGAGAGTGATGGCATATTTAATTATAATGTGCACATCCACCTAAAAAGAAGTGCATCGTCAATTGTATTTTTTTCCTTCTTTTCATAGTAATCCTGTTGTTTTAAACCAATGTCTTCAATGCCAGGTAAATAGTAACGGTTTCTTTGCACCAACAAGAATAATATTTTTCTGTGATAAGCATTACAATTGAGGATTTACATAATTTTATAACTACTTCTTCATTGAAGGAAGTACTCATACTGTTGTATTAACCGTATATGCAGTGAAAATGGTTTTTTCATGTAAACTGTTTATTGAAGGCTTTTAACACCATCTTCAGCGGTCACATATTTTCCTATTTTATTTGTTTGTCATACACTTGCAGTGAAAGCTTTGCAACACAATTTCATGATCATAAAAGTACAGAAGCAATTTAAAAGGGAAAACAACTCTCATAAATAAAATATGGTAACCATTTCATCTGGATTCTTATAGAAAGAAGTTAAAAATCTTACAAAGATTCAGTTTAAAAGTACTAAAATCTGCCATATCAAATATAAGTTAAAATGCAAAATATAAATAGTTAAATAAATTTACCTAAAAAGTTTTATAATTCCAAGATCTCCTGCCTTTTCCTATAAGCCCATAGAAATGAGGCTAGGGAGAAGCACACTAGATGGTCTGGTAATGATTTTAAAAAGAATAGTGCAACCCTACATTGGACAAAATTATGGCTGTTTAAAATCGGTACAATGTACTTTTTCCTTTCTTTAAGATAGTGACCACAAAAAAACAGTATATGAAGATCTGTTTGGGCAGAGGACTTGTCACAAGGACAGTTGATCAAGTCTGAATGGTTATAAGTTTTCAATGGGAACCCTAGCATTAGTGGGATCAAATTTAACCGAAATCGGATTAATATAGATATGTGGTGTGGTATTGTAACCTCCTCTAGGTAGGAGGATCCACCTGCCCAAGCAGATAAATAAGGTTGATAAACCAGAATAGACTGCTTCCTGTGGTTGTTCTCCCTACAAATGTACTGGGCTTTCAGTATAAAATTGTCGACCAGTCTTTGCTTGGACATTAACCTGCAAGAAAGCGGGTCTGTAAACAATACTTTCATTCCCAACTCTGTCAATTCTCGCTCGACATAGTTAATCCATCAGATTCTCTTATAATAGTCGAGGCTCAGGCAATCTTTTATTAGTCTCTGGTTTAAAGGGAGAGTTTTCCTTCGCCAAATTGAAAACCACAGAAGCAAAGGAGCCAATCTAATTGAATCCGTAATATGGGGTAGGCTTGACTCAGTGTGGAGTATAAAATTAGATGTTGATTGGGGAAGGGAGACCAAGGATTTAAAAAACTTATCTTCAATGATTTGGAGTTGTTTGTGGTGTGCCAGACCCCAGACTCCTTCCCCATAAGTGCCCGCAGATTTTGTTTTAGCTTGATAAATCTGCTTAACAGTGGCCAGAGGTTTCCTGCCCATCCTGGAGGTAAATGCTTTTAATGCTCCCAGACTCCTTTCCATTCCCATGGCCCATGCATCAATTAGTCTAGACCACGTTTGATTCTTATCAAAATGCACCCCAAGATAAGGGAACGACTCCACCAACTCAACACATTTTTATGTGTAATAGATTGGCTTTGTTGGAAATGTTCCCTTCCTGCAGAGTTACCCAAGATTTTTTTGCCTTTTTATTGAACCCTATTTTTGTTCACTGGACAACGCTGTACGCTTTGACCTTGCTAACCAGTGATAAAGTGCTTGTTCTCTCATTGTTAAATATGGTACTTTAGGCACACCCCTGATTGGCAAATTTAGCTTGCTTGTAAGTCCCAAGTATATGGTACCACCTATACCTAGGGCTTGCAAATTAAATGCTACTAGTGGGCTGCAACACTCTTTTTAGTCACACACCACAGTATCCCCGTAAAACATTTCTCCAGGCCTGCCACTGCAGCCTGGGTGTGCAGCTTTTAACTGTCATTTTGGCCTTGCAAAATAAACCTTTTGTCAGGCATAAACCTTCCTTTTAAATAGTTATAAGTCACACCTAAATTAGGCCTTAAGAGCCCATAGGGAGGGCTGCATGGTATTTTAAAGGTATGGCATGTATAATTCATGTTTTACAAGTCCTGGCACTGAAAAACCAACAAAGTCATTTTTAACCATGGCAAGGCTGTCTCTCCCACAGGTTAACACTAGTTTAAACTATTACCTTTCATAAATGCTAAATACAGTTCTACAATAGCTATACAAATGTTTCATGGGCACCTTTTAATAGAAATTAATACTCAAGTTGAATTTTATATGACTAGAGAGTTCTACTTTTTCTGCCTAAAATCAAAAGTCTTTCCAATCAGTGTCCCGCTGTCACCTGACCCCTATGGCTCCTCTGTGGTGCGATATTTATTGCTCCTAGGGAGTGGACAAAGGACTGTGGTTGTGGATAGGTGGACTCCATCCATGACAAGATGGCCTGAGGGGCTGTGCCCAATCCTTTCTTGAGCTTCAAATGATGCCTACCTTGTCAATGGCAGATGAAGCGTACACCAAGGCCTGCTTCCACTTTTTCTCCATAGTCAGACTGGCACCAAATGTAGTGAGAGCAGAGGAACTAACGAGAACTGATTTAAGGCGGGGAACCCACAGGCTAGCACTAGGAATAAAAGTGAACCCCACAGACCTCTTCACAGAGCACTCCTGGAAATGTGGAAGATCAGAAGTAGTGCTGCCCTGCTGTCTAAAACATGAAGCGAGACTGGTCCTGCTTGCCTTGAACCCAGAAGTGATTCCAAGGGTCAATTGACTGACCTCTGTTTCAGCTACAGGCACACCACAAGGTTCCATAGCCCTCTCTGCCTGCAACTGCTCCATTAATCAGTTCAGACAGAATCTGCCCTTGACGCTGCTACTGGCCTCTGTTGGAGTGAGTCCTAAACCTCAAGTAGTGTCCTCCACGACCTGGACCCTTCGCTGGTGTTAGAATGTACTCCTCCTTTCCCAAAACTGCAAGAAGTAGGACTTAGAAATTATGTGCCAGATTTCTGCCTGGAGAATAATCAATCAGGATAACAGTCGAAGACACAGCCATCAACGATGAATCACAAGTTAGCCTCAGCTTGCTGATTTGCCTCGCTGAGTTAGAACTGATTTCCAGAAACCTTTCTAAGTCCGAGCGTAGAGGGCTTCCTTGGAATCGACACCAAGCAGCATCCAATCGATCCTCAGGCCTTCCTGGGTACAGACTTCAGATTTTGCCTGCTCAGGGCTTACCTACCTTCATCAGCGACTGCACCGGGACCCCGTTCTTCAGCAATGCATCATCACCGAGCCCTGCTTTGGATCTAGCTTGCAGCTTGCCAAACTGCCAACTCGTCGATGACCACTTTTTCTACATAAACTTTTTTAAGTCAGAAGGTAAACTTTCCATCAGGATGACCCGGGTCCCTGTACTTGAACCGTGCTCCATCGCAGCTGGCCTTAGCTTTTGACTTTGACGCAGTCCGTTGTTACCACATACCTGCAGGATGTGCTTTGTGTTTCTCAGCACTATTTTTAATTAAAACTTTTAAAATGAATGTCTCCGGTTCTAATTAAATTACATTTTTATTGTTGCAGTCTCATTTTATTTATTAAAATATTCTGTATTTTTCGAAATATGTTTGGAATTTTTCTTGTGTTGTGTTTTTACTTTATTACTGTTTGAGTATTACATAAATACTTTACACATAGGCTCTAAATTAAGCCTGACTGCTTTATACCAAGCTACCAGAGGGTTAAGCACAGATTTATTTCATGACCGCAGTGGCTCACCGTGACAAGGATTGTGATTATTATTTGAGGTGGGTTATCAACTACCCAGAACTAACAGTCTTCATCTCATTTATGCATTAGGTATCTGTAAGGATGTACGCCAATAAGGTTTGGTTCAAGTACTGTCTTTATTTGGTACAAGACAAAGTAAAACACCTCCAGCTTGCTCTCCAGCTTCACACCTCTAACCTCCCTTCACATTCAAAATATAACATTCCATCCATACAGATGGTTCCACATTCCATCTCAAAATGAAGATAACTCTACACATCTTCACCCTTGTACACAAAGGGAAAAAAACAAATAAAAAAACAATTACAAGTACATTTCAATGTACAATTACACAGAAAAATAACTGTCTCCACAGGTTGGAAGTGAGTCACCTCCAATTATACATCAATCACAGAGAATTGGTTGAGGAGCATTCCATTTACATACATTCCCTGTGCTCCAAGCAGAGCAATCAGCTAAAATAAGAATATGTTTCTGTACAGCTCTTACTTGAACAGGTTTAGAAAATTTGCTCTCACCTTTGATTACTACTCCACTCTTCCTGGCTGCAACCCAATCACCTTCCTTTATGTCTGGTATTTTAACAGCTTTCCTGTCATTATAATGACTAGTGGCAGCGCATTGCTTTTGACACACATCACTCTCAACAGCGGCATGATCAACCGACACACACTCTTTATCCTTCAGCCAGCCAGGTACTTCCTTCACACCTGGCTCATGCCCTTTGAAAGAGACGAACGGTGGCACACCAGTCACAGAATGTGGTGTAACTCTATACGACCACACCAATTACTTCAATTCTTCCAACCAGGACAATCCATTCGAAAGTGAGAGTTGTATATTATCCATTATCAAACGATTTATTCTTTCTACTAATCCATTGGCCTGGGGCCTGAACAAAGCAACCCTTTCATGTTTGATTCCTAGTTTTCTCAAGAAATCCACCATCTTCCTCGATACCATCTGTACCCCATTGTCAGACACCAAGGTCTTCGGAATGCCCTCATTCATGAATACTCTCTCCAAAAATCCCACAACCTTGTCCGTATCAATACAATTGGTAGTTTCAATGACAAACCTCTTGGAGTGGTAGTCCACCAAAACCATTACAAACCTGTTGCGAGAACCAAGTCTGGAAATTAGACCCAAGAAATCAATTGTCACTATCACCCAAGGGCGTTTGAGAAAAGCAGTGCATATCAAGGGAGGCTGCCTCACAATCTTAGTCTTGTCACTATTCGCACACGCATAACACTCCTTCTCTACCTCCTCAATTTCACTGTCCATCCCTGGCCACCAGAAAGACTGTCGGATCCTCCTCTTTGTCATGTTGCTTTACAGGTGACCCTCATGAGCGATGTCAATAATCCTCCTCCTAATCCCCGCTGGTGGCACAAACTGACTCCTCCTTAACAACCTCCCATGACACACTCAACTCGTCATGTACATGATGATAACCCTTAAAACAGACGTCCTTCTCATGATTACACCAACCTTCAGATACGAATTTCATAACCTGTTGTAAAATATCGTCCTCAGACGTCGCGGATGCCCACTCTGCCTTATCGAGAGCCAATTCCTCCTTTTCGCTCCCTACTATGCTAATCTCCTTATCCACCACATCTTCATCCTCCACAAATTCCACCACATCAAGGGGCACCCTGGACAAACAATCCGCAACTACATTTTTCAAGCCCTTCACATATTCCATTTCAAAATTGTACTCCAGCACCGATAGCATCCACCTAGAAATCCTGGGGGTTACACTACCTTCTAAACCCCTTCTCCCCTTAAACAAATGAATAAGGGGTTTGTGGTCAGTACGGACCTTGAAAGGTAGACCCCAAACAAAGTATCTGAAATGATTTATGCCCCAACAACACGCTAGATCCTCCTTTTCAATAACTGAGTAGGATGTTTCCGCATTCCAAAGTCTCCTAGATGCAAATCCAATTACTGTTTCTTGACCATCATAAATCTGGGTCAACACGGCCCCAACTCCAACAGCACTGGCGTCAGTGGTAATAAACGTTTTAGCATTTACGTGAAAATGACCAAGACTAGGAGCCCGAGCAATAAGACTTTTCACCTTATCAAATGCTTCACTACAAGCCTCATTCCATACAAATAGAACACCCTTCTTCATTTGTTGTCTCAAGGGTTCTACAATCTCAGTGAAACCTTCCAAAAACTTGGAACAATATTCTGCCAAATCGAGGAAAGATTTCAAATGATACTTAGTAAGGGGAATAGGAGCATTCTTTACGACAGAGACAATACTTTTTTTTAGTTTGATCCCTACCTTAGATATTTCGTGCCCCAAATAAGTCACACAATTTTTCTTCAGTTGACATTTTTCTTTCTTAATTGTCAGCCCATTCTCTTCCATTCTCCTCAACACCTCATCCAACATCTCATCATTATACGTACCATCCTTTCCTACAATTAACACTTCATCTTGAAAGCAAAGAACATTTCTCAGCCCTTCAAATATTTGTTGCATTACTCTCTGGAAAACCACTGAGGCAGATGCCAATCCAAAAAACATTCTACATTAACGAAGTGCCCCCAGCGGTATTACAAAAAACGTGAGGTGCCTAGATTCCTTGTGTAAATCTATTTGGTGATAAGCAGCTGACATATCGATCACACTAAGTACATCTCTCCCACCCATAGCAGTTAACATCTCTGAGGTATTGGGTGACGGCTGCCTATCGACCCAAATATTTTTATTCAGGTGGCATAAATCCACACATAAATTAATCTTCCCTCCTTCCTTAGGGACAACCACAATGGGCGCCAACCATTCAAAGGCCTCAATGGGCTCTATTATTCCTTGCGCCAAGAGTTTTTTAAGTTCTTCATGAAGAGGTTCTCTCATGAGATGTGGCACACTCCTCACCTTGTGAACAACTGGCATAGAATTATTTTTCAAAATGATTCTGTGAGAAAAATATTTGAGCTTTCCCAGATGATCAGAAAACACCTTAGGATACTTCTCCATCACAGTCACCTCATACGTATCAACATTGTGTACAACCGAAGTAGTAACTGGTTCAGTGGCGTTGGGATTTAGAATGATGTTGAGATCTTTTTGGTGACGCCTCCCTAAAAGGTCAGACCCTTGTTTGGTCAAGTATACACGTCCAAAAACTTTGGTACCATTAAAGGAAATTACCATCCATCTCATTCCCACAATTTCTATGAATTTTCCTCCATAGCCAGCCGCTTTAATGTCGGGTTTGTCCCACACAAACTCTTCTCCTCTCCACATTTTGGAAAACGTTTCTCAAGATTCAGAACATCATTGATAATAAGGGACGCCGATTTTACATGTACCATAGGCTCCTGATGTTAAGGACCAGGTATCCCGACTCCTCCACTCTTCTTCTCGGCTTTCTTGGTTAGCTAGACATACACTTTCCCATGATCCTTGGAGACAACGGTCCCTTTGAAATAGAAAGATGTGTTCACAGCGCTTCCTCTGCCCTGAATACCTCTAGATCGCAGTTGTAGAACAGCGCACCTTTACACACTCAGCGCTAGCGTAAATGTAGCCAAAATTAAATCAAGCGGCAGTTCCATTCAGTTTACACTGCTCAGCGCTGGTAGAGTTGTCGCCGAAGCCATCCTCATCACCAATGTAAGGATGTACTCCAGTAAGGTTTGGTTCAAGTACTGTCTTTATTTGGTACAAGACAAAGTAAAACACCTCCAGCTTTCTCTCCAGCTTCACAGCTCTAACCTCCCTTCACATTCAAAGTATAACATCCCACCCATGCAGATGGTTCCACATTCCATTTCAAAATGAAGACAACTCTACACTATCCTCTCTCAATCTAAAATCAGTGGTATACGGGGGTACATTTACAATTAAAAATGACCAGATTAATACTTATTTGATTTACATCAATAGATGTAAGATGGATTCAAGTCCAATCTAAAGTCAAGATGCTGTTACTGGGCCCCATCGCATCACAAAGTGGTTTTCTATACAGTGTGTTATATATATTGCTATGCACACTTCATTCACTCATCTTCCATTTAGAAGATGATCCTAAACAACTGCAGACTTTTGACATTAGGATAATTTTAGAGCTGACATCAAACATGCAATATTTAATTACAGCTGTGTGATGATGGTATATTAATGCATAATAAAGTAAAAGAATGAAAACAGGGATGGACTGTGCATCTAAAAGCAGCCATGGCAAAAATGCTCAAACCAGACCCCCTCCCATAATTTCCTCATGCTATCTCACTGTTTCCTTACATCCATTTTCTCTCTTGCCTTCTTTCCTCTCTTTCTCTCATTTCTCTTTCTGATCTCCTTCTCTCTACCCCGCCTTCCTTCTCCCTCTCTGTTAAATCCTCCCCAGCTCTTTTGAAATTAATCGGGGGAGTAAGTGACAGAGGCACCAGGAGCCGCATGAGCTTTCAAAACTGACCTCTAAAGGCTCCAGCCCACCAGGGAAATGCCCGGTGTACTGATAGGCCTGCCCAGTCATGCATGAAACTCATTGGTATATAAGAACTAGAATGTTACAGGGGGGAAGCAAAGTTAAACATTTCAGACAGGATGTAAGGAAGGATTTTCCTCCTAGATTCCAAGCTCAAAAGCGGAGTAAAAACCAGCCTAAAGTGGTGCTTGACCTCTAGCAGAGGATGGGGGGGCACAAAACAACCGAGTCAGGTACAGCTACCCAGGCCGTTAGGGGGTGAGATAAAAATGCAAAGAATTTGTCAGTTCATCCCTCAGTCAAGGTAAACTGCAGTCTCTCAGGCGCGGCAGCAGACCGGCTTCACTATGTGACAGGAGAAACCAAAACAAGCAAGTCCTGGGGCATGACCTTCACACAGCAGAGAGGGCAAGGAATGTCAGTGTACAGCCAGCAGTCTATGATACAGGAAGGACACAGCCCACACATAATATCCCCCATGCCCCCATCTGTTGAATGTGATTAGCATTCCACACATGTATTTCTAACAGGCTTCGTTATTTCTGAGGTGGGCATCCGATTTATAAAGGGTGGTTAGGAAATGACACAACAAAACATGTTTCCTCACATATTGCCTTGATGTGGAAGCACAAGTTGGTTAATAACTCATTGATAACATTGGCATATGCGTTAACTGATGCAATGTAACTTTTTTTGCATACGTCTTGGCTCATCAAACATGATTGCAGGAAATGCAGGATAGAACTGGGCAATAGGGCAATCAGAACAGTGCCAGATGGGCTGGTCTGAAAGGGTGGTATGCAGGTCTGTTTTTTTGTGGGTTTTTTGCAGTTTTATATTGCACAAACTCAACGTGAAGATATTGGAGAGCTTTATATGAGCACCATTTACATTATACAATGCCACATTCATTTTTGGGAGGCACAGGTAGTGTAAGTGATTTGCCCAGAATCACAGGACATTGAGCAGATGCCGAGACTCAAACCTGGTTCTCCAGCTCCAAAGTCAGTAGCTCTGGCCGTTATGCCACATCCTCTCCCTTTATGGTCTGCCTGGCCAGTTTTTACTGTTGATTTCCTTAGTATTAAAACATGGGTCAGTTTTTACTGTTGATTTCCTTTGTATTAAAACAAGTTAAGCATAGCTACTACAGTTTCTCACCAATTGCTGTAACTTAGTAAAACTCCTAAACATTTGAAGGAATGTGTCAGAGCTGTCATTCTTAGGGTGCTATTTCCCCAACTTTTTGCCTGCTTACCTCCACTTTTTGCTGTATCTTTTTGTTGGCATTAGGACTCTGAGCAATTTACCACTGCTGATCAGTGCTAAATGTGCTTCTCCTCTAAAACATGGTGACATTGGTATATACATGATTGGCATATGTGATATACCATATACCCAGGGCCTGTAATCTAAATGCTACTAGAGGGCCTGCGAAAAGAACAACTGATGGACAGAATGCAGAACAATGTCATACATTCACCCCAGTATACAGATCTGGGCCTAAATGCATCGGTTGCATGGTGAGCAAAATAATGATGGATTTAACCCAGTGACTGGGGGTGAATGTTTGGAATTGTTCTGCATTACGTCCATCAATTGTGTGCCTTTTACTAGTGGGCCTGCAGCACTGATAGTGCCAGGCACACAATTTCAAACTTGACTCAGGTCTGCCATTGCATGGCCTTTGTGTGCAGTTGTGTGCAGGACATGTACTCTTAAGTTTAACATGTCCTGGAAGTGACAAACAGCAAAAGAAAAAATTCACTGCTGCAAGGCCTACTCCTCTCATAGATTAGCATTGGGAATTCCTTTAAACTGTAATTCCAAATTATAAAGGAGTATCTAAATCATGTTTCGCATCTTTGGAAGCGTAATGATAACTCCATTTTAGTGGTAAAGCTGGATTTGACTTTACGATTTTAGACATTTCCTCTGCTCTAAACTTTGCTTTGTGTGCCTGCAGCCTAACTCAAATACACGTCTAGTCTGGGTGACAGCTACACTTTGCGCATTCAAGGTGAGGCTTATCGGCATTCTGAGCACTGATCTGCATTCTGATGGGACTGCCTGGGCAGGGAGGAATGGGAGGGGCTGACACTCTCACTCTCACTTCAATAGGTAGTGTCCTTTCCACACACAAATGCAAAAACAACAATTGATGGACAGAATGCAGAGCAATGTCGTACATTCACCACAGTACAGAGATCTGGGCCTAAATCCATTGTTCCTAGTCAGGGGAGGACCTGGCTTGGCAGTTCGGGCTGGACTGCTGCCATGAGGCACAGGGTCAAGACTGATTTGCATATGGCCAGGTCTAAACTAGGGTGGCATGATGAGCAAAAGAATTATGGATTTAACCCAGATCTCTTGCCTGGGGGTGAATGTTTTGATTTGTTCTGCATTCCGTCCATCAATTGTGTGTCTTTTGCTTTCTCGCCCTAAGTGCGACAGGTATGCCCAGACGTGGGTCCTGGGCTCACTGTGCCACTGGAATCAAGCTATCCTGGCTGAAGAGGGGTGAAACCCCGAAACCGGTCCTAGGATGCTTGTTTCTGGTCCAGGGAGGACCTGGCTTGGCAGTTCGGGCTGGACTGTTCCCATGAGGCACAGGGTCAAGACTGATTTGCATATGGCCAGGTCTAAACTGGGGTGGAATGGTAAGCAAAAGAATGATGGATTTAACCCAGGTCTCTTGAGTGGGGGTGAATGTTTTGATTTGTTCTGCATTCCGTCCATTAATTGTGTGTCTTTTGCTTTCCACACACAAAGCACATATTCTCCCCCGCAGTTAGCCTGGCAGACAGGACTGAGTGGAAAGCAATCTTTGTGCACTTCAGAAAGTTCCTTTGAATTCACCCCCTACATCAAAGGCACTGTTGAGTATAAGAACTCTGCTGGAGCAAAGACTGCTGAGCTGTAAGGATTGCCACTTTGCCTTGACTGACTGTTCTGAGGAACTGCTTCTCTGCCTGCTAACCTCTGCCCTGCTGAGGACAAGGACTGGACCCATCACTCTTGAACCCAGAGTGACTCCATGGGCTTGTTGGCTTGCCTCCTGTTTTCTGAAGTCTCAGGAACACAAAAGACTTCCAGCAATCCTGCTGGTGATGCCGGACTCTGCCATATGTGAGTCCTACCCTTGCCTGAGGTGCCCCCTCCAGTCCTGGGCCTCAGAAGTGGGTTCTGCAGCTGCTTTCTGCAAAACCCAACACATTGGTTTGACTGCGTGAGAAATTCTGCTACATCGCCCTTCGATGCTGATGCAGATGCTTTACAGCCTGCGCAGCTCGACAATGAGGTTCTGCGTGGCACGACTATGACGCATTGCATTCAATTCAACGGCGCTCAACAGTGGCACGGGACCTCCTTTGTTCGACTCGGTGATGAAGCAGTAGGCTCTCAATGTCAACACTTGCTTCAGCCAAGGTATTTCTTCAGCTGGACCTGTCTGGGTCCTATCGCAAGCCAGCCCTCAATTGCGGTCAGCCTGAGCTTTGGATTTGTGCCAGTCCCTCAAGACCTCAGGTAATCTTTTGACCGCAAGTGACTTCTAAGCACTATTTTAGGTTTATTTATTTTTTATTCATATCTTGACAACTACTTATTGGATTTCTGTCATTTTAATCTTGTTTTACTCAGATCAATATTCTGTATTTTTCGACACCTTTGTGGATTCTTTTTGTGGTGTTTTCATTGTGATACTGTGTGTGTGGTGCACAAATACTTTACACATTGTCTCTTAAATTAAGTCTGCCTGCTTTCTGTCAAGCTACCAGAGGTTGAGCACAGGTTTTTTTAATGTGTGTATGCTAGCTTACCCTGACTAGGATTGTTGTTCCTACTTGACCAGGGTACAAACCCTGTCCAAATTGTGCAGTGGCATAATTTCCAAAGCCAGTGAGACTTAAAGGCATGTGATTGAAATGGTGAATAAAATAAATGGCCATTGTACAATAAAATGAATTTTCCAGAATAACATTTCACCCCAGGTGTGCCTGGTGGAAGCAATTTGTCATTTTTCATGTTGAGCATGTATCTTGATTGGAGAAAAACAAGCTACAGCCAGTCATTTGACAAAGCAAGTGCACTTTATCACAGCTGGAGTGAACCATTACAGAATATTGTGTGGATGTTTGAAAGGACATTTCAGGGGCCTATTAGAAGGTAAGTGCTGAAATGGCAAATCTGGAACAAACAATTCAAGTAACGCTGTCCACAAGTTTCATTTTAAATTTATAGCTCCTGAAATTTTATTTGTTGGACAGTTCAGGTTGTAGCTGGTGTGTGGGCTGATTACATTTAGTTTTTGATTGTATTTTGTTGATATTGCATTTGTAAAATTGCACCGATATCCTTAGAGTTGGACTAGTGGAGATTACGGATTTTGTGAGGACTGTTTTCTTTGACGGCACTTTATTTACAGCTTGGAATATTTTGTACATTTTGTCAGACCGGCCCCTGTGCGGTGCATAGTGAGTGTTTTGAGTGACCTGGGTCTGTGTGTGTTCTCCCCCCGAGAAAATCTGGGCAAAAATGATGCATTCTACAGCACATTTTTCATTATATATTCAAGTGAATTAGCTTTCAAAGCATAGTAAATAATGCCCTTAGAGTCCTCAACTATTCAACAATATTTGGTGGGGCTCTCTCCAAAGCCCCTCTCTCACATATATTTCATTTGTTTTGTAGCGCCTCTCATACCAGTGTAAGGTGTCACACACAAATACAGACAATGAATCATACATGTGTAAATCAGTGTATAGAAAGTGTTACATGGGGCAAAAGAGGACTTCAGGGTGTAGGATTCATGTCATCCATACAGGTAGGCATTTTTAAGGGTGCTTGGTCTGCAGAAGCACAAACTCAGGATTCAGAAAGCAACACAGTGGTTCTTATAAATTCCCTGTTGTTGCACATATTTGAACCTCCCTAATCTCCTCACTTCATCAACTATTTCTCTGCCCCTTTTTGGTCTCATCCATCCACATTCTCTAAGATCAGATTCCATCCTATTTAACTGGTCCCTAATTTGTAATACTTATTCTTCTTCACTCAAATGCATTTTATTAATGTAAGTAACCAAAAAGCAACTAACCAGCATATTGCCCAATTCCCTTCCCACACTACATCAAGGAAACAGATATCTTTAATTGATCTATTCACAACCGAAACACCAACCTCTGTACTTCCATAAAATTAGGTCACTGTAGAATTCATCTCACAGGGTACCTTTCTTAAGTATCTCTTATTTTGTAACTACTACCCTTTGCATCAACATATCTCTATCACCATCACAAAATTCTCATCCACCACATTGCAGTTGACCACAAGATAGCCTTGACAGAAGTGAAAAGCATTGCACTATGCTGGCTATGCTATATGTGTGCCAATAATTCCGTCTTAGAGTGCCTACACTCCCATGCACACATCACTACTACTGTACATTTTCAAAGGCTACACCAGTGACTCTTTTCCACTTTCGCTATATACAATCTCTCTAGTTTACCTCCAGTCTTCACTTGGCTATTTTTACCACCTCTTTGTGGAAGACAAAGAAATCCATGGTCACTCATGCAGGCGTCCAAAAATCTTTCCATCTTTAGTACTGGTTATGGGTGAGAGGCACTCTGCAAGGCTGGGGAGGAGCGGGCAATCCTAAGTCCGCTATGCAGGGAGGCAGGGAGGGGGGATGAGTTATGGGGTTTTGCCTTTTCTCACTGTTTGTTTTGTGGCACAAGGTTGTTGTTTTTTTCTTTAAGACACTTACACCATGCTCTGACACAGTTGTACACTTGGTTCCCCTGCCCCGTGCCCCTGATAAGCCGGCTGGCTTGCCATGCTGCAATGGCATCATGACCACTTATTCCTATGAGAGGAAGGGCTGGCAATCCTGGAATGTAAATGTCCTAGGAGACAAAATGAAATAAGGAGTCATTCTTCATTATGTCAAATGACAAGCACCTGATGTGATCCTTCAACAGGAGACCTATTTGAAGAGTACTACTTACCAAGCACTGGACAGATGGGGTTACACATTACTGGCTTATGAGGGGTATGCCACAGGCTCAAGAGGAGTGGGTATCTTAATAAAAATGTTGATACTGCTTACAGTTCATCAAGTCTGGTCGGACACCCGTGGGAGATATGTCGCCCTCACTGGGAGTTGGGAAGAGATGACTATTAATATCTGCTTGACCTATGTCCCACCGCGCCTACATGATGTTAAGCTACCTGAGTTGAGTGGCCTACTACTTTGCGTGCTGGACAGAATGTTGCTCATGGGGGGTGACTTTAACCTGATACTGTTTGAGGAGTGAGACTGCTGCCCCCCCCAAACAGGCAGGATATTCCCAACGCCCACTGCTTGATTTCCGTACAGCCCTTGGGTTGACCGACCTATGGCAGGCCCACAATTCCAGGGACCAACAATTCACATTCCACTCAGGGGCACATGGCAGTCTTTCCCATATTGACTATCTTCTCACCCTCGCAGATCAGCTTCATTACTTCTCGGAGGTCCGTCATCAAGCTAGAGGCATCACTCCCCCCTATATATGAGGTGTTTGGTCCTTCTGGGAACCCCAGAATATATGCCACATCAGGTAATCTCTGGTACCTTAAACTGCTGAAGGATAGAGAGGGATTAAAATTAGCAATGGAGCACTATTTTGCAGAATACGAGACATCAGTTGACTCCTCTCTGACTCTCTCGGAGGCGTACAAGGTGGTAATTAAAGGTCAGGCCCTCTCCTTGATCACTGGGCATAGGAAAGACAAAAAGATCAGGATTGAGACCAGGAAATTCAGATGGTGAAAGCAGGACTTATTTTGTGGGATTCTACTGATGCCCTCCTGCTGAAACAGAAAGAATATAGGGATGTAGTGACAAACTGCACCCAGATGAGTCATAGGGCCATGCAATACTGCTTGTATGAGGTTGGTAACAAGGCTGTTAGCCTGGTTAGACAAAAGGGAGCAAGCCGGATGATGGGTGTTACAGGTGAAATCAAGGGATGGTACATTAGTGAGAAATAGACAGGGTGTGGTGAATGCAATTACTGCCTACTACACCCAGATATACTCCCTGGCTGTGACAGACTGAAGATTGCACCTCATTCAGGCCATATCACTCCTCTATGCTGAGGCTAAGATCTTGGCCAAAGTCTTGGCCTCCCACCTGATCAAGATGATTTCAGACCTGGTCCAGGGTACAAGTCAGGCTTCATGCCCTATCGCAGCACTACCCTTAACCTGAGATGCCTTCTTGGAGTACTACATCTGGCACCTAATCTATAGGAACCTACGCTGGTGCTTTCCTTGGACACCCAAATGGTGTTTGATTCGGCGAAGTGGGCCTCCATGTTTGAGGTGCTAGGTAGACTGGGCTTCAGCCCTCATTTCGTGCGTTGGGTGTAACTCTAATACACTGATCCCTTGGCACATGTGATGGTAAATTAGGTGATCATCCTGTAAATTTAAGCTCCAGCTAGACAGGGCTGCTCCTTGTCACCCTTAATCTTTGCCTTAGCTCTAGAGCCCTTGGCTGCCTGGATCCAGCAGGATCTGCTGGTCTGCGGTCTGCCATGAACTGATCACTGGGAGGATAAAACATATCTGTATGGGGCAATGTCCTGCTTTATGTGACAGATGCTGAAAATACCCTTAACAGATTAATGTAGATCATTACTATCTTTGGCCGATACTTCAGCTAGCCAATTAACTGGAGAAAATCCCATGTATACAATCTACAGGGACAACTGCCGCACTTGCCTCATGACTGCACGGTGATGACAGCATATGAGGGGCTCCGCTACCTCAGGATCGATATAACGATGGAGCCTGATGGGTTCTTTCTCAGCAACCTTTTTATACCATTTGAGAGATTAAAGCAAGATGTCCAACATTAAAGGTCCCTACCATTGTTGCTCTTGGGCAGAGCCGCTCTTTTTTAAATGATGTCCCTGTCGCATTTCCTCTGTGTTCTGCAAAGCATGCCATATCCTGTAGATACCTCAAACTTTAGGAAAATAGAGGATGAGACTAAGACACTGCTTTGGAATGGAGGCCGGGCAAGGATAGCAGAGAACAAACTGACGATGGGTGGTATGATGGGGGATAGATGTGCCAGACATTCAAAATACTATTGGGAGGCGCAGTTGACCACCATAAATGGTTGGGTCTTCCGCACCTCGGAGGAACATGCATTCCAGATGGATAGATTGGAAATGCAGCAAGGACCGTGGTCACCCTCTTTCACACAGCCACACGGGCCCTAGGCTGGAGGGGTAAGATCACACTGACCCCTCCAATTTGGGACATGGCAGTGCTGGATATCCTGGGAAAACTACCGGGGTTTGACAAATTGGACCTCATTAGCCTCTCTCGTGGAAGACCCGTGGACACAGGGAGATGTTATCTCCTTAGCTGACATACAGCGAGAATACCAATTGGCACTGGCCAAAAAATATTGTTACCTGCAGGTACGCGACGCATTGCGGGTGGTGTTGCCGAAGGGAGAGGAGCTCCCTGAGTCTTCACCCCTGGAGGATAGACTGCTCAATGAATACATGCCACATAGGAAAAACTGCGTACTAATGCGACAACACCCACTAGTGACCGAAAGAGCATTGGGCTCATGACCTGGGAAGTCTGGAGGATGACGAGTGGGCGAAGATCCTGTTATGTAAATGTAAATGTATAGGTACTTATATAGCGCCGATCACCACTACGGGTATCTCAGCGCTGTACTCATACCGCTGAAGGAACCCTTCCTGGCTTTCCATGTGAGGTGTCCACTCCTGGGCACCCCCATGGTGAGGCCAGGCATCCCAGCGCTGTTGGGGCCATTGTGGAGATTAAGCAAGCTATTGCCCAGAGTTGCAGCGTGGGACCCATGATTAGAATAGGCACTGAGGCGAGAATATCCGGTCCGCGGAATATATAGCCCGAGACCCTGCCGCGACGGGAATCGAACCCTGGTCCCGGACCAGTGCTCTGCATCGAGGTCTGCCGCTCTAACCATTGAGCCACACTTCTCCACTCCACTGTTATCCGCTAGAGAGGTGGCTACACAGGCAGGTTTCTACTTCGTCCTATTGAAAATCCTCCACCGCTCCTATTATGCTCAGACCACACTGGCAAAAATGGTTAGAACGTCAAATAAAAGATGCCATTGAGGCTGTGGACACACTGGCACTTTCTACCATATAGTATGGGACTGTCTGATATGTCAAAGCTTTTTGGTGGTGGTGGTTGCATGTATGGGTAAAGTGTGTGGAGGTTCCCTTACTGCCTCAGCAAAGCGGAGTCTCCTAAGTATCTGGTAGAAAACAGACCTGCTCCGAATGGAGCATATATGGATCACCCTCTGACTGGCTGTCGCTAAACAGAATGTGATTAGGTTGCGAAATGCAAAACAAGTGCCTCAATTGGAGGATTGGAAATGTGATATAGATTGTGTATGTTGGCCGAGAGGGTGCTATACGAAGGTCGGGGATGACCGCAAAAGTGGGCAAAGATCTGGGGATGCTGGAATAGCTACAGAGGGAACGTTTGTGATGATCTTGCCCCTGTCAGTTTGTAGGAACTATCGCCTACTGCGGTCAAGTTGAAATCTGCTGTAGGCTGTGTTGGGGGAAGGGGTGATAGAGAAGTCAGCAAGGGTTGATGCTGCAATAAAGACAGAGCCAATGGACTTATCAGTGCACTGTTTGATTTTTTTACTTGTTTTCTTAAAATGTAATAAAAAGATTTGTTTAAAAAAATTATTTCCATCTAATTTTACCTGGAATAATTTTGACTCTCCTTCATCACCTAAAATGTCACTTCTCTCCAAGTTTGGCTGCTCAACATCTATTAAATCCACACCAGTGAAGTTTCCAGTCTGTCAAAATTTTATAAAAGCACTCATCCTCACCAACATGGACTTCTGCAATAGTCTCCTGCTTGGCCTCTCTTGAAGTTACTTATAGAATGCACCAAGACCCTGCATAGGATTCACCAGCTGCAGCCCAGCTGCCTTTATGAAAACCAAGACAGGCTGGCCCAATGAGTTCTTAATGTGATTGCTATTGTCTCCATAGCATGGTCAGAAGCAGCTGGTGTGGTGACTGTGGCCTCACAGTCACTCTGTAGGGCTCTTCAGCCTTGTCAAAACAAGAGGAGCTGTCAGGCTGCTAAAATGCCAGACAGAATGTGTTGGTGATGCTTTTCCTTCTGAGTCTCTCTGCCTCTCTCCTATTAAACAGGCTGACCTGCATAGGTATTTTGAAATCGTTCAAGGCAACTCGGTAACTGAAGGAGAGATCGAAGTGATTAGAACTAGACTCAAGAATAGACACTGGGAGAGGAGGAGCCTAGCGCGCATCCAAGATGGTCGCGTGAGCACAGGGCTCCCCGGACCCTCGCTGCTCCTCGGAATTTATCCTGACAATATCCTGATTTGGTTTATGGAATCTGGGAGATGACGACCGGCTGAGCACGTATCTCCTTTCAGAAATTTAATCGGACCCGGGAATCCTGAGTTATCGTTGTTTGAACTTTTGGGACCCACCCGACGGAGGTGCCCGGGGTGAAGGTGAGCCGTGGGGCCGTGTCGCAGTTGAACAACAGCGGCTGCGGCGCGGTGCCAGGGGCCGCTCGGCCACTTTCGGTTTCACTTTCAGACCTCAGGGGGCTGGCCGGTGGAGCGATTGAGGTGGCGGGGTGTTTCCCTGACCTCTGCACAAAGCTTTGTCACCACCTGCCACTAGAGTGCCTATCGCCTTGGGTCCCCCCGCACCGTCATACTGTGGCCTCGGGTGAGGCGCTGGTTTCCAGGGCCGGTATCCCAACTACTTTTGTCCGGCGGTCCCCCTCGGAGTCCGTGGCCTCATGGGGGGCAAGGGGGGCCCCGAGGGGCGCAAGACTAAATCCTCCCTCCGTGGAGGATCGGTCCAGACCAACAACATGGACCGCTATACTCAGGGCAGGGGCTCTCCTGGAACGGCCGGTCCCCCCTCAGACGTCGCCGGTGGTGGCACATCCGTCTCTTCGGAACTTTCCCTACAGGACATCATGGGCGCCCTTGATGGCATCAGGGAGACCATCGCCACGCAATACGAGGCCCTGGCCCGCAAGATCGATACGGTGGCGATTGATGTCACCTTAATACGGGCGGACCTCTCCAAAACAAACGAGAGGGTTCAAACTCTCGATGCGCGGACCTCCACCCTGGGTGCGGATGTGGCGGACCTGCAGGCCGCGCTCGGCGACATCAAGGTGGTCAATGAGCAGATGGCCCGGCGGCTGGAGGACTTCGAGGGACGGGCCCGACGCAACAACATCCGTGTCATCGGCGTACCGGAGTCCTCCGACGACCGCCCGGTTGACCTCCTGGTCGAGGAACTCATCCTCCAACAGCTGACCCCTGCGGGCTTGAGTAAATTTTTTGCCGTTGAACGGGCTCATCGAGTTCCGGGCGGGCGGCCACGGCCGGGGGCCCCCCCGAGGCCTATCGTGGCCAAACTGTTTTACTACAGAGACCGGGATGCGATTCTGCAGGCCTCGCGGGTCCATGGCCCGGTTCGATATGAGAACTCATCCATTAACTTTTATCCGGACTTTACTCAACTTGTCCAGAAACAGCGGATGGGATTCCAGGGGGTGAAACGTCGTCTTCGTGAGCTGGGCCTCAAGTACTCTATGCTCTACCCTGCCAAACTCCGAGTGGAATATGAGGATCGGACTGCCTTCTTTGACTCTCCTGTGGCCGTGAGTGACTGGTTGGACTCGCTGCCGGACAGAGGTGGCCGTCCCGGGCCCTCTGCGGGTGCCAACGGTGACGGGTCCCCTTTGGAGTGACTCTTGGTCCTTGATTTTGCCAATTTGCACTGCTCAGCTGGGTTGTACTTCTTTGGTTCAGTGTGTTTTGCTAGTACCTGTATGGGGGGCGGGCGGGGACGGGTCCCTCTCCTCCTCCGGGGTCTTTTTGTAGACTGGGGTTAGTTGGGCGACAGGCACACTGCAATTTGGGGGGGTTTTTTGGCCCGCAGGGGTGCAGGGTGGGGGGAGTTGGGTGTTGGGGGGGGTGGGGGGGAAGGAGGGGTTGTTTTGTAGTGTGGTTTTTGTTTGCAGGGCGAGATATTGATTTTCTGCCACCTTTGGGACTTGTGCTACTTGCGGGGGGACCTCTGATCTATTGGAGGGGATGGGGGGGGACGGGTTGAAGCTGATGTCATGGAACGTCAATGGGTTGGGGGACCGTATCAAACGCGGTGTAGTTCTGCAGTATTTGCGTCGTCTGACTCCTGATGTGGTGTTTATCCAGGAGACGCATTTGGTTGGCAATGTCTGCCATGCAATGAACAGGGGGGGATACCGCCTCGTGGCTCACTCTGGTTTCACAACTGGCTCCAGGGGGGTGGGCATTCTCCTGCGATCCTCACTTCCGTTGGAGATCACGAGGGTGGTCTCAGATGACAGAGGGCGTTATGTTTGTCTGACTGGGAGGTGGGAGGGGCATCCCCTTGCCCTGGTCTCAATTTACGTCCCACCGGGCCTCCAGAACTCCACCTTCGCGGACTTGGGTCGAATGCTGCTTGAACTTCCGGATGGCCTTTTGCTTATGGGCGGGGATTTTAACTCGGTGGTTTCGGGGGACCTGGATCGTCACCCACCCAGGGCCCTCCCCGCTGCCCAGGCTTGGCTAGGCGGTCTGTTGGAGACCTTCGGCCTGGTGGATAGTTGGCGATTAATGCATCCGACCCAATGTCAATACACCTTTCACTCTGGGGCACATGGGAGTCTTTCTAGGTTAGACTATTTCCTTATGCCCGCGGCGCAGACGGGTCGAATTCGAGAGGTCAGGCACCTGGCGAGGGGTATCTCCGATCATTCCCCGCTGTGGCTTCTCTTTGACACCGAGTCGCGGTCTGCAGGGCGGATCGCTCCCATTAACCCGTGGTACCTGCGAGACCCCACGACCCGCGAGAGTCTGGTTAAGGCTATGGACCAATACTTTCTTGAAAACGAGGGGTCTGTGTTGTCTGCAATGTCCCTGTGGGAAGCCTTTAAAACCGTAATCCGCGGACACGCCCTCTCCCAGATAGTAGCGGCCAAGAAGCTCAGGAGTGAGGCGGTGGTGAAGCTGGAGACTGACATCTCGGGGCTGGAGTCGGCCTTGGAGGCGGGTGTCACTCCGGACGGGCTCCATGCCCTCAGCCTGAAACAGTTTGAATACAGATCTCTTGTCACCGACGCTGCCAAAACTATGTATAGGGAGCAGCAGGGTCGGTTGTATGATGCCGGGGACAAGGCGGGAAAGCTTATTGCGTGGCTGGACAAGAAGGAGAGAGTGAATCGTGTGGTCCCGGAGTTGCGTGTCTCGGATGGAGTGTGTGTGACTGAGCCTGGTGAGATTGTGGAATGTTTTGCCGACCACCTCCGGACTGTGTACTCCCCGGTGACTGATAGGGATGAGGAAGATTCTCGCCTTCTCCTGAGGGACATTGCTTTGCCTGGCCTTTCTGCCGAGGACCGTGAGCAGCTGGACGCTCCCTTGTCGGTTGATGAAATCGCGACTGCGATTCGGTCCCTTCGCTCGGGCAAGGCCATGGGTCCCAACGGTCTACCTATCGAATTATATAAGTTGCGCCCGGATAAACTAGCTCCCTTCCTCAGTCGTATGTTTCAGGAGTCCCTTGAGGCCGGTTCCCTTCCGGTCGACCAGCGACTGGCCACGATAGTCGTGATCCCCAAGGAAGGTAAGCCACGGGACCGCTGTGCCTCTTACAGGCCTATCTCACTGCTAAATGCGGAGCCTAAAATCCTGGCTAAAGTCCTTGCCAATCGTTTGTTGAGCGTTATCTGCGATCTGATTCATCCTGATCAATGCGGCTTCATCCCCCATCGCAACACCGCCCTCAACTTGCGGCGACTCCATGGCGCCCTCGCCAGGGCAGAGTACCTCTCCGAACCGGCCGTGCTGGTTTCTTTAGATGCCACGATGGCCTTTGACACCATCGAGTGGCCATTCCTCTGGGCTGTCTTGACCAAATTCGGCTTTGGGGAGGGATTTCTTGGCTGGGTGAAGCTTCTCTACACGGGACCCATGGCTCAGGTGGTGGTTAATGGGCGGGTCTCTCGGCCCTTCGCTCTCGGTAGGGGTACGAGGCAGGGGTGCCCGTTGTCCCCTCTGCTCTTTGCTCTCGCCCTGGAGCCACTCGCCGCTTGGCTCCGCTGGGAGCCCTCGATCAGGGGGATCCGGTGGGCCCCGGGCTTTGAGGATCGGGTCTCGTTATATGCTGACGATATCCTCCTGTATCTTACCTCGCCGCGGCAGTCGCTGAACGTTCTCTTCGATGTTCTGACTTCCTACGGGAGAAATTCGGGTCTCACGATTAACTGGTCTAAATCCTGTGTCTATCCTATCTCCGGTGGCCCCCCTCTCCTGCCGCCTCGGCTTCCGATTCAAATATCTCTGTCCGGCTTTAAATACCTGGGGATACACATCTCGCTGGACCCGGTAGCTCGCTATGAGCACAATCTCCTGCTTCCACTTCGGCGTTTGAGGGAAGACACGGCTCGGTGGTGTAGGCTGCCCCTGTCCCCACTGGGTCGGGCCGCATTGTTTAAAATGATGTCCCTTCCCAGGTTCCTCTATGCACTTCAGAACTCCTTCGACATCATTCCAGTGGCCTACTTTCGGGAAGTAGAGAGCCTGCAGAGGAGACTGGTGTGGGACGGACGGGCGCGTATCGCCCTGGCCAAACTCACTCTCCCCTGGTACGACGGGGGCATCGCGCTTCCCGACATTCGCAGGTATTATTGGGCCTCACAGCTGTCAGCCATTAACCATGCCACGTATGGGCCTGGCTTGAACCCGGCGTATGAGATGGATAAATTCCTGCTTCCCGGCGGTAACTATACCAGGGCGCTTTACTCCCGCTCGGCTGGACGGACCCTGACGGGCCCCACTAAGATCGCGGTACGGATTTGGAAGGCGGCCAATGTAGCCATGGGCTGGAGTGAGCGACTGACATGCGCTACTCCTTTATTTGCCTCCGACCGACTGGGAAGCCTCTGGACAACGAAGGGGTTTGACCGTTGGGACACGATTGGCATCAGTAGAGTGGGAGACTTATGGATGAAGGGCGCGGTTAAGACCTTCGCGGCGCTCCAGAGCGAATACGAACTCACGGAAAAGGAGTTCTTCCGATACGTCCAGGTTCGGCATGCCCTGCTCTCTGTCTTTGGGGAGGGGACCAAGATCCCGGCCTCTTCGCCCCTCGAGGACCGCATACTTGATGGTCATGTTCCCGACAGTACCATCTCCTTAATCTATAAAAAACTCATTAATAATCGGGCTGACCTATTGGTGCGCCTTCGGGAGACGTGGACGGGGGACGGGGTGGAATTAGACGACGAGGACTGGCAGTCCGCACTATCGTCCCCCAAGGAAGTCGCCATTCCAGCCCGTCTCCGCCTGGTCCAGTTAAAGATTCTCCACCGGGTGTATGTGACGGGCCCCCGTCTGGTCTCGATGGGATTCTCGGAAGACGGGCTCTGCAAGCGGGGGTGTGGGCTCAGTGCCACCTTTCTCCATATCCTTTGGGAGTGCCGGGAGGTGGCGGACTACTGGCGTCGGGTTCATGGGGTCATGGGACAAGTCACCGGGGTGGCGCTGCTGCCGGAGGTGCGTCGCTGTGTCTTGAATGTGTGGGAGCCCAATGATTATAATGTGGCGCAGACTCGGTGGGCGGCCCTGGGCTACATGATTGCTAAGAGGGATATAGCGCAGCTTTGGGGCTCCCAGCGGCCACCCACCGTGTCAGTATGGAAGGAAAACATGGACTGGTGTATGTTCAGGGAGAAGACGGTATATGTGGCCCGCGGTAAACCCGGGGCATGGGGTAGAATTTGGGGGCAATGGAACGTGTATCGTGGGGGTATCTGTACGCCCCCCCTAGTGGACACCGATATTGCCTTGTCCCCCTGACCCTTGATGGTTCCTTGCGACTGATTGTAATAATCGAATATAGATGTTCCTTTCCCGTTACCCCCCCCCCCCGATCTTTCAGTACTCCCTCCTGTTGATAGCTAATTGAAGGTTTGGAGTAAAAGTCCCCCGGATGTAGCCTGACACACACTTTTTGCCCATATGCCTCGCCCTTTGTTTTTTGTTGTTATTTATGTTAAATGTATGTCTCCTGCTTCTCTCGAGCTATCCTGAGCCATTTACGGGGCTGGGCCCCAGGTGTCGCCTACTGCTTTAACTAATGTACGATTCTTTCTTAGTCTAGCGGCCGGCCCTGGTGGTTGTAGGCCCATGCTTGTAACTGCTTTATTGTTTTAATAAAAATTTTTGAAAAAAAAAAAACAAAAAAAAAAAAAAAAGAATAGACACTGGGAAATGTGCAAGAGACCAAAAGAAACATAAGAACAGGACTAAAAAATAAAGTTTCTAAATCCATAAATGTTGCTCTTGATAGCTAAATTCCCAAGTTTATATGACACTGAGAGTGGAAAATCTTGAGATTGTATCATCTCTAAATTACCTGGGTGTGGAGGTAGATCATTCATGTTCTCACAAAGTTATAATGTGGGCAAAGTTATAGGTCTGGCAATTTCACTGTGGTGCAATGCCATCCATCCACTTCTAAGGGTACTAAGGTCCACGTTCATGCACTCATTAAATTATGGGACACTAGTGAACTGTGACAAGCTATAAGAATAGCTAAACAGCAAATTGTGTAAATGCATATGTTCTTATTTTCATAAGTCCAACTCAAAGTTGCAAACCCAGTAACTTTGAGAACTTGTTTTTGAAAAACAAACGTTGGTATTCAAATCTGCCTACATGAAATATGGGACCAGAATAAGAAATGCTGATCTGGAGGATCTTTCAATTTTTGAAAAGAAAAAAAAAAGAATAAATACATCATTCAGCCTACAAGGCTACGCGGTCTTAGCGCAATTTGCTTCATCCTCTATCACTGCCCAATAGACATAATTTGTTAAGGCTGTGGCTATTGTTATTAGTGATAGCAGAATTTTAAGGAACTTGGTTGTAAAAGCATTAGTCTATAAAAAAGGAGAAACTTAAAGGACTGCAAAAGTGGTCAATCCAAACATCAGTGGTTCTGCAAAGTCTGATATGTGTATCTCCATCTTAATTTGGGGGCCTCCCCATAGAGATGCGATTGTGATGGCCATCTTGGTTTAGACAGATGGGGGCTGCATCTTTGATGAGGATGGATCCTTACCCTCCAAGTAAACTGCTTCTCTCTATCCTGCTACTCTACCTGTCAATGGAAGACTACTCCCAATACCCAGTGTGACATGGTGACCTCGAACTGCCATTCCCAAGTTAGTAGATGCACCTGCATCTTGGACGAAGGCAAGGGTAAGGTTGAAGCATGCCTGAGTACCACAAAGTAGAATAAGAGCACATTAGGAGTCAAGACTTTTTCTGGAGGCCAGACAGAGAGTGAAAAGAACATTAAGTGTCCACAAGAAAGGCATGTTCGTATACATAGTGTGTAAGTGTATGAGCAGAGGGAACCCTCTCAGTTGCACACCAGGCCTCAGTTCATGGCACAAAGTATGAATGGAGTTCATCCACTCATTTCTCTCCTATTAGCTAACACAGATTATCCTCTCTACCACTCTTACATCAAATTAATCATCATTTTACCAGTACCTAACACCCATTTACAATGATTTAGGTCATTTCATCTCCTACAGTCCCCCTACTACCAAGTCCTACCCTTTTATATTGAACCTGCCTCCATCCCTAGCAAATTCAAGAGGATCGTAAAAAGACAATTGCACTGCAAATTAAGTATTGATTTCTAAAATACAGCTCTCTGCCTCCTATGTTTTACTACTGGGTTCATTTCTATGGTCAATCTTGCCATAATCTCTGATCAGCATTTTTGTTGAAGATGCTAACTTGGCCTGGACTAACATGTAATATTGGCACTGAACATTCGAACACTGGCAAACATCTGTGAATTAATTGAAGGTCCAGCCTGTGGTTTGAAATGTCATTAACAGCCAAATTCTGCTTTTCTGTAGGAATAGGGTGCTTAATAGAAAACATAATGGCCCATATGTATCAAGCAAAATTGCGATCGCAAACGCCGAAATTCACCGAATTTCGGCGTTTGCGATCGCAATTTTGCTAAGTGGTATGTATGAAGGCAAATCTGCGTGAAAAATAAGGAATCGCAAAATTTGCGATTCCTTATTTTGCAATTGCATTTAAGGAATCGCAAATTTTGCGATTCCTTAAATGCAATGTAAGAAGCACCAAAAAAGTGCAATTTGGCCTTAAGGAATCGCAAATTACTACCAACTACAGGTTGGTGGTAATTTGCGATTTCTTTCAAAAATGCATATTTTTGCATTTTTCAAAGTGGCTGTGGCGCACACACATGCCCTTAGGGCATGTATGTGTGCCACATGTGCACCCATGCTCATTTCAGGGGTGCAACAGGGTGTCCTTTTGACACCCTGGCACACTTGAAATTGCATTCTCAATTAGCAATTCTCTAATTGAGAATTGCAAATTGAGAATATCTTCCCATTCATTCCTAGGGGCCTCTAGGCCAATAGGAATGAATGGGGAGGTATTCCTTAATTGCAATTCGCAATTAAGGAATATGTAGGATTCGCAAAATTATTTGCAAATCCTACATACATAGCATTTTGCGATTCTCAAATAGCGATTCTCTAAAAATCGCTATTTGAGAATCGCAAAACCAATGTTTCATACATATGGCCCAATGTTCCTTATTTTGTAAGTCTAGCCTTGGGCACTGCACCCTTCAAAGACCTTGCAGCCCTCAGTATCACATTTTGCAGTTGTCAATTTTCTACCATACTTACGGGACTGTATGTATAGTAAAATTATACAATCTGCCATATTAATGTACAGTAGATTTCAGTTCTTCAGCTATGCCTACATCCCCTTTAGGAATGTTAAAAGAGTACAATGTTTTATAATGCATTGTAAGAAAATGCCTCTTTTTCTATGGTCACTCCCATTATTTCTGGTCTGATGCTGCTGATTTTCTGACTCTGCGTACTGAGATTTTGCTAACCAGGTCCCAGTGTATGCACTTTGACCCCAAAAACATGTCAAAATTCCCTACACTCGTGATGAGCATATTTAACTTACCTATACTTGCTGATTTATGGTACAAAAGGGGACCCAGAGCTTGTAAGTAAAGTGTCACTAATTGACTGCAGCACAAATTGTGTCACCACTAAAGTAACAATGCAAAACATGTCTCCAGGCCTACCCCTGTAGTCTGAGTATGCAGGTTTAAAACTGCCAATTCAACTTGGGAAAATTAACTTTTTGCCAGGTCTAAAACTTCCTTTTTAAGTCTTACTTAAGTTAGGCCTTATGTGGCCACAGGGCAGGATGCATGTTGTTCAAAAAGAAGGACATGTGTATTCTATATTTTATTCACCAAAGTTGTATTCCACTGTGGCGAGGTTGGTTCCCCCATAGGAACCTTCCAAGGTTACAATATAAAACATCGTAATGCTTAAGTTCAGTTTCAAAGTAGCTAGAAAAGTTATTACAGGAATTATTTTAATAGTAATTTAAATCCAAGTTAGTGGTCGGGTCGGAGTTTAAATTACTATTTAAAAAATGACCGTTTTAGAAAGTTGTCATTATTCTGCTTGAGTCAAATGTGCCTTTCTATGTTCAGAGTCACCAAGGAACAGCATGGCATCTTGATTAGGTGTGAAGTGGCTACCAGAACTTATACAAAAGGAGAAAGAGGTTTGCCTTCCCTTGACAGGATGGCCATAAGTGCTGTGTCCAGAAATCTATTTAACTTAAAAGGATGTCTATCCTTTCAAAGGCAGATACAACTCATACCAGGTTCTTCCCCCTCTATTGTACTGCTAGCCAGCCAGACACCAATCCCAGTGGAAGAGGAGCTGCCCCCATAAGCAGGTGTGAGCAACCACAAAGGAGAGTATGACCATTAGCATAGTCACATCTCCGGGTGCAGCCGCGGTCGGTAGTAGGAGTAACTGCAGGGCGGTGACGTGGGGAGGGGGAGGGGCAGGGTGGGGGGTAGTAAACTATGGATTACGGAGGTTTACAGGTAAGTTAACATATAAATTAATAAAACAAATTTCGTTGCGTGCACTGCATCCCCAAATGCGATGCTGTGCACGCAACGAAATTCGTTTTTATTAATTTATATGTTAACTTACCTGTAAACCTCTGTATTCCATAGTTTCCTACCCCCACCCTGCCCCTCCCCCTCCCCACGTCACCGCCCTGCAGTTACTCCTACTACCGACCGCGGCTGTCCGGATGGGTACAAGTGACATGCACAGGGAACAAAGGTCTGCCATCTTAGCTTTAGGAAGAGAAGAGCACTGTAGAACACTGAACAGTAAAACAAGTAGGAAATGTGGCATAAAGGGGTAGGTAACTTTTACACTATTGGTTAGGGAGCACACAGGAGTTTCCCCCACCCACAAGTTTGCACTGGGCATACATGTGGCATCCCTAGTACCTCTGGAAGACAGAAGAAGGACTGCAATTGCTGTTGTGAACTGTGAGGAGAACCCTAAGGGCTATACCTGCTCCCACTTGTACCCCGAACCAAGAAGAGGACTCCAAAAGTGATTTGAATGATCTCCTTTTAAGCTACAGGGACACAAAAGTTACACGAAGACCGCTTTCTTAAAGACCCTTGCTTAGTTCCAAATGGACCTGCCCTAGTCCCTGCTGGCAGCTTTTGTGAAGTAGAATATTTATCCGAGATTTTTGCCTGGCGTACCAACAGACGACCACGACAAACCTGTTGTAGATGTGCTGCTGCTGAGCCAAAGATTCAGGATGTTCCAGCTCCGAGCTTCTCCACAGCAGAAATTTTGCTTCAGCTGGATGTCACAGAGAGGCCCCTTTTCGGCTACAGCTTGCAGCCTTGCCCTAATGGAGGAATCCGACCTCCAAAAAGTGACTACGACCAAAGGTAGAATTGTTCACAGTGCAAAGGCGCCAAAAACATCCAGCATTCATTGACCTTCATTCACTCATTCATTCATTCATTCATGGACCTTCATTGGCCGGGAATTTTTAATTCCTCCCACTCTAAGCTTTCCTGCCAAATGTCAGCAGCTTCGCCGGGACTTCATCTTACTGCTATCTGGCCTTGTGGGACCCATATTGGCTACAGCTTGCTGCCTTGCCCCACTGAGGAAGGTGCCATCTCTGACCAGGATGAACCTGGTTTTCGTACCCAACCCACTCTCAGACATGGTCAGCCTCAAACCTTTCCCTTGTCCTTGTCTAGTGAGATCAGTAACTTGTGATTGGTCTTTGGTTTTTTGTTTCTTTTTTATATATTTGTTTTAACATTTTTAATTGATATCCCTGGTTCCCTTTGTTAGATTGCGGTAATTTTGTTGTCATTTTATTCATTAAAATGTTCTCTATGTTATAAATTGGAGTCAGATTTTTATTGTGTTTTTGATGAGTTGTGTATTTGGCTTTTTTTAACTGTCTTGGTACTCTAAATGTTTTACTCATTTTCTTAAATTAAGATTGTTTCCTGTGTACCATAGCTCCCAGGGTTTGAGTTCCGGTTTAAATTACTGAAACCTTTACTGGGATTAATAAGAATAGAGACATTATTATTTGTGGTGGTTTACCATCCACGCCTGTAATAATCCACTTTCTCGCATGCATGTAACAAATCGTCTTCCAAGAGCCTTCGCTCTGCCCAGAGCATTCCATTTATGTGTTTTTTTACCACTATTCTTTGGCAATCTTTGCTGCTCCATAGAATAGAAAGAAATAATTGTGACAGACTTGCCCAAAGTTCTGCCAGTGCATCAACTTCTGGTATTTCCAAACCGGAGAGAACAAGTTTTTGCAAGGTCTAATGGTAATCAATATAATATATGCAAAGAGTGCAAAAAATGAACAATCTAGATTTCAAATTCTGGGGTTTGTGATGGCAAGACCTAGAGATTATTGTAATACAGATAGAGTGTACTGACAGCATGACTAAGATATCATAAAACGTACTATATACATTCATTCATCATATAGGACAGGAAGACGCCTACCAGAGTTGAAGTTAATTGACATGTTATTAATCAGTTTTAAAACAGCAACCAAAACCCAGAACTATAAACGAGTTCATAAAGACAGTATGTATTGTCATTCTAAATATTATAATAAATATCACCATATTTGCAGTTTTGGACAAAACAAACATTCAGTGACTCCATTTATGATACTGCTATTTGGAGACTATTGCCAATTATATTTAAAACTAGGCAATACATGGACTCCCTGTAAAGGGAACTCTACGGGAGCTTGTTATAAGGGATACGTGGAATTTACACGTCTTATTATTGTGCAGCACCGCACAGTGCAATTCACTGGTGGTATACTGATGCTTTTGGCGATTGGTGATGATCAAGAAATGGGAAGCAGTGCTCTTGCATGTGTGAAACACAAGAGATTGTGTACACAAATCGTATTAGAACTTTACATACAAAAGCAAAGGCACACCACCGTCTACACTTACTCATTTAAGCCAGTGAGTCGAAAAAAGCAACAGGGTGGATATTAATTGGTGTCAAAAGGTCAACATCTATAAAGCTAGAACAAGGACAGGCGAAATCCTTCTATTAAACATATTTAAATAATGAAAACATGAATGCCTGTCAAATGCTTCTGCTTTTGTATCCAACAATTCTGTCATTCGCTGGGGAGGCAATTGCTTCTAATGCACATGGAAAACCAGAGTAATGTTTTCCCTGTTGTGGTTTTAATAGACTTTTAAGATTTGTAGCATTTTAGTTCGAGATGATTCTTCTTTCATTGTATCATTGCTTCTGCACTTGCTCTTCATTTCGGTTTGCTTCCTTGTCAGAGTGGTAATCATTGAACATGATGAAATGTTTAGATTGTCTAAATGGTAGATAATACCATCAGATATCAAAGGTACAGATACTTGACAGATAGAGCAACTAAAGGGGATGGACTATGCTTCATCCAGAATTGCAAGATGTGGGGAAGGAGGGAAAAAGACTAGAGCCAACGTCAAATAAGAGTCATCAACCAGGGGGCTAAAGTATGCAGGGGCAAAGAGATTTCCATTTATATATAACTGTGAAGATCCAACAGACTTAGGCACAGTCAATCCCATTTACTTGCTTGTTCTAGGTTGCTTGTCAGAATATCGTATACAGAAATATCGCCTGGCACATATTGTGTCGTAAAGTTCGCTTTGGTATAGGTTTTCTATTATTAACTCCAATGGGGCAATATTTTTGTGGGTTTTTATGTCAGACAATATTCTGACAACAATATTGCGGTGCTACACTCTGTCATGTGATTGTGCTCTAACACGACTGGCTTTTTCATATGGTTCAGTCAACCTTGCTGAAAAAATGGGTGTTGGCAAAGCACCACCTTGGCTTATCATTGGTAGTCTCTGAGAAAAGGCTTTTACTGTTTTATTTAACAAATCACCAAATAATTATGCAGTTAAAGAAATAATATCACAACTGTACACTTTGGGCCTGATTCCCAAACTGCATTTGTGAGTATGTTCACACTTTTGAGTAAGTTTACTACTGTTTGGTTTTCACAAACTGCACTTTTGTAGTAATCTATGCTTTTGAAGTAAGCTGGACTGTTCCCATGAGGCACAGGGTCAAGACTGATTTGCATATGGCTTGGTTCAAACTGGAACGGCATGGTGAGCAAAAAAAAGATGGATTTAGGCCCAGATCTCTGTACTGGGATGACATTGTTCTGCATTCTGTCCATCAATTGTTGTTTTTGCATTTGTCGCCCCGAGTGGGAAGGGTATGCCCAGACGTGGGTCCCTTGCTCTCCATGCCACTGGAATCAAGCTATCCTGGCTGAAGAGGGGTGAAACCCCGAAACCGGTCCTAGGATGCTTGTTTCCAGTCCAGGGAAGACCTGGCTTTGCAGTTCGGGCTGGACTGTTCCCATGAGGCACAGGGTCAAGACTGATTTGCATATGGCTGGGTTCAAACTGGAACGGCATGGTGAGCAAGAAAACGATGGATTTAGGCCCAGATCTCTGTACTGGGGTGAATGTATGACATTGTTCTGCATTCTGTCCATCAATTGTTGTTTTTGCATTTGAAGTAAGTCCAGCACACATGGCCAATCACAGGTACTGTATCACCCTCGTGTAGAAAATAGTGAAGGAAGGGACTTACAATAAAATCTTATAAAAAATAATATTAAATTCAGTTTAAAATAATTAAAGATATAGACTTTTATTGTTACATTATATTCTACATTCAAAATGTATTAAACATTGTATAATTATATAAGAAATATGAACTATTTCTATATATTCTTTAAATATCAATTTATCAATTTAAATATTTTAAATAATTTGATTGAATTTAACATTATTTCCTAAGGTGTTTCAGTTTATATCCCTATTTCCATTATTTTGTATTTGAGTGTGATGCAGTACTAGTGGTTGGCCATGTGTAGTACTGGATGTACCACAAAAGTGTAAGTTACTACAAAAGTGTAAGGGCTAAATGACGAGTTTGGTGGTCTTTGACTGCCAGACTCTCGGTGGTGGTCTTGTGGCTCCCGTATTACAAGGCAGCCTTTCAGACTGCCACCATTACGCCGACTGCACCAGGGAACCGCCGCTCTCACAATATGCATGGAGGGACCACCACCACCCACCGAGCATATTATGAGGTTCCCCACCGCCAGCCTTTTCATGGCAGTGAGAAAACAAAAAGGGCCTTTCAGGGCCTCCATGGCCCCGCCACCATGGGGATGCATTCAGAGGGACATGTTTGCATGCACCCTAAGTTCCAGCACGGCTAGGACTTCACAGTGCATGCCGTGCAAAAACTGCTTTTGCATTCCCATTGCGGTGCCCGTTTTCAGAACACCTCCATGGGAATAGCAAAAGAAAAGCCTGCCAGACATGAGTTGAACTCGTAATCAGGCACAAGGCCCATGCACGGCTTTGGCGCAAAGCGTGCGCAGCACCGCCAAAGTCGTAATCAGGCCCTAAGTTACTACAAGAGTGTAGTTTGTGACTATTGAAATGTTGTAATCTTACTCAAAAGTGCTTACTTACCAAAAAGTGTGAGCTACCTTTGTTAATCTGGCCCATTTCATTTATTTAGAAAAGGAAAACCGTATTATAAACAATCAAAATAATGGGTAAAATTGGCCATTGAATTTAAAGGTTAGGCAAGAAGGAAAATGCCTCAATGATATTAAAAGTAAAAGTTGATCTGTAAACACAGAAGACAAAATGGTCACATATGTTGAAGTGTTTACTAAAGCCAACATCAAAATCTCAAAACCTGTGACTAATTGCTGTTGGACTAATTTGGGATGCGGGGTCTTGTCCAGTCAAGGTTTTTACCTCTACATTCAACAACTTTTTGAGCAAGAAATTGTACAGCAGAACAAACCGGAGTCTGTATCAGAGGGTAGTCAAAAATATCTGTGTTAAAGACTCCATGTGCAATATTTCCACCCTGGAGTCCTAATTTTGGCTTGCTTATTTAGCACCCAATAGGCCGTGTAAACCAGCTCCTCCACCATGGCACAAAATTGAGACCTCTTTTCCATTCTCTAGCAAGGAAGGTTCCACCTTGCATCACTGGTGCACAGTGATTAATTTGTAAAATATTGAGTGCCAGGGCTCTGACCAGGAGGCCACTGCAGCTTGCACCACCCATCGCCCCTGTCATTGCTGCCAAAACAACTACTACCCATTACTCTCACATGTAAATGCGACAGTTCAGATTATTCCAGGTCCCCAAAGCTAAAAGAGTGGCAGGGGAGGCAGGTATTAGCAATTCTTTTAATGTATATTGTTTTCCTAAACAACTGTTATACTGCTCATCTCTAAATTACATGAGCAGCGCCACCTTGTAGCAGACGGCCCTAAGTGTGGTGTTGACAATTAGGTGCCAGTGCCGAGCCCCTGAAACCAATTAAGTGCCGGTGCTCAGCACCGGAAAGCACAGGCTCAAATTAAGCACTGCTGGTGAACCAAGTTTCTTTTGGCAACGGAGAGGCCAATAGAAATTAGGGAGATGGTCTAGCTAGGACCTCAAAAGTGATCCATGATTGCTAGGGTCATCATCTTAGGATCTAGAATCAGTGACCTCCCTGCACCAATAGCCCTCTAATCGAGGACATTGCTACATCATATGAAAGTATTGGTCAAGAGGAAAACCACACCTTTGGCAGCTTACGAACCAGCCCTTACTATTTTCCATCAGTGTGAAGGATTATAGTAATATGTGTGTGAGTAATTGAACTAGATAAGGCATAAACCTGCTGAAATAGCTTGCACTAAAGTGCTATTTACACCTTGATCCAGTGGTTGTAATCCAACTTTGGTAGACGGAGCTCCATTATTGCACCTTACTCACTTTTTGACACTCAAAACAGTCCAGTGGCATCAAGTGGAAAGGTCTACCCACCGAGGGCTCTACAAGGTCAGACATGAGGTGTGAAAAAAGTTACCTAAAAGAAGTTATTGGGTTTGCTGTCAGGATCATTTATAAGAAAGCCCTGTGAGATCTGGTACTACTTTCAGGAGGCCGTATTTACATGGGGGTCTTGGCATGGACCAACGGCCAAAGAAGTACGACTTCTTAAAAGCTAAATGTGTGTTATTTCATTGTAATTCCCTTAAAGAAGTGTGTGCGATTAATTATAGATAGCGTTATTATTACATTATATTTTTATCGAGGAAGAAAAAAGAACTTACTCTTATTAGGTGACCTAATGGACTATCCTAAAACACAGACCATTTTAAAAGCTGAAATTGCAAATTAATTAAACTTTTTTCCTTTGTGTCGTTTTAGAATGTATATATAAATGTCAATTATGATCTCTGAGCTTCATTTAAATTGGTAAAGCGTGCATAACCTTAACAATAACATCTTAGGAATGGATTAATTTGAATCTGAGATGTTTAGTTATTATGAAGTTCAAGCCAAGAACCTGTCTATCTTCATGTCAGATGTACACACATAACTTTTACATAGCTGTGTTTTATGCCAAGTCTGAAGAGACATTATTTGGACTGGAGACAACAGTAGTCATTCAGTTGAGGCTGGGTTCTGAAGAAACAGTTCATTATGTAAAACTTGTCTTGGGAGTGGGGCTCAGGAATCACTTAAATTGATTATTATTCAAAACAGTAGTAAATTTAAGAAGCCACTTTCTAGTAAGAGAGAAGATTTGCAGAAATCGGTAGTTTTCCAGAAGGTCTTAGGTGGCAGATGCTTTCAGTATGATCAATGCCAATGTGAGAAAAAACTTATAGTCAATGGTGTTCCAACAGGGAGAGACCTTAGCTAGCTAGTTGGGCCAGGGGCTGTTCATCCTTTCCCCCACATGGCTGTTACTTTAACAACTCTCCATTATTTTAGTTACTGATTTATTTGTATTGATTTTTAGGACAAATGGAAAATATAAATATATTTCCACTTGGCAATTGATATATTAGTTTGTGACACAAACGTTCAAAGGTGAAGAGAAATCAGGAATTTTCAATAATGTTCCCTATCTTCCAGTTTCAGTGGAACAGCTGTGCCACTTCTGAAACCAGACAGCCTGCGGAATGAGATAGTTTAGGAGTCAGAATTGTGATGTGTTTTCTATTCATTAAAGGAAGCAGGGAGGCTGAAATTCCTTCATGAATGCAAACTGAAATGACTTTCTGTGGGAGGAAGGAATCCGCCAGGTAAACACTTTTTAAATGAGCCTCTTGAAACGCTAATAGCCTTCCTGTAAGGTCGCTACGGGTGTTCCTAAACAAACCCCTGCCTGATAAAATGAGGCAATTACGGCTTTTACCCGCTGCTTCTTTTTGAGCTATTTTGTGAAACCTTTGCACAGAGTACTACATTAAATATGTTTTCCGTTCAAAATATTCAAACTGCCTTGGTTGTCTATAATAAGTGGGTTTTTTTTCTCAAAATTCTCTGCCGACCTTCCGCAATGCCATTTAATGTACAAAAAATACTGTTTATAAAAATCATTGTTCCAAGTAATTGGCTATTATTAGTTCACAAACAAGTGTTTTTTAAAAATCATAATCAATAGAAATCATGTGATTTCGGTAAACTGTGCATTTTAATTCCGAGTGATGACATCATTCCTATGTATTCCGATTTTCAAACGATTGGATTTCAAAAGCAATAATCAATATAAAAAGGAACAATGTTTGATGCCTCCGAGTACGAGGCGCAGACTCTGCTTCTAATCACTGGGGCATTCAGTAGCACCCTGGCACAGCTGTGAAATTATGAGGTAAACACCATGGAATGTGGGATTACTCACCCTTCAGGCTTCCTTGAAAGTATTGGTGCATGAGACAGGTAGAGGAAACGTGGTATCTACACTCGGGATGTATTAGTGGAGGGGACTTCCATCTTGCTTCTGGCCACCCTATTCCCCTTCAGTTCCTGGAGCCCCTCCACCATAGGATGTGGGAGTTATTCCTAAGTGGGCTGTGCAGTGGCCTGGCACAGAAAGGTCTACCATCATGACAACAGTAAGCCTGAATATACTCTGGAAGGGTCGAAGACTAACTTGTGTCCTAGACTAAACTGCGGCCTTTTGTACAGAAAAATGTGTGGTTTAGATACAGTCTGTAGCCAGCATTTCATTAAAGAGGGTTGCTGTTTCTGATAGACATAAAACGAGCTCTGTAGAAAACAAGCATTTGCAATGCAATGGGTCTCGCACTTACCATAAATAAAGGCATTGTCATTTACACAATGCTAATAGCTTAAACTCTCGCAAATGCAAGACCTATTGCTTTGCAAAATGCTTGTTTTCAATGTTTGGATCACTGTTTTGTTTAAGCTGTGCTGTGGAGAGAGGCCTGCTGGACAGACCTCGGCCACGCCCCCTATTTCTTGGGGCATCATCACACAGCAATCTCTGTCGCCTTGGTGATATGAACGCATGATAAACATGCACCACAGCACTGTCCATGAAAACCTGCACTGTTACTCCCTATCCATGTACAACCACAAGAAGTAAGATCTCTGCACTCTTACAATATCACATCTTGCAGTGAACATTAGAGACAGCTACTCCCTTGCACCCTCAGGGTATTATGTCAAGCGCTCTGACACCTTCGGGTCGAGTGCCCACTGACTAAACATACAAAAACAAAATAGGACAGAATGAAGACAGAGGGTGAGGACGGCAGAGAAGGTGGCGGAAGCGCAAGAGAAAGACGGAGTGAAAAGGAGAGGATAGATATAAGGGGCAGAGCGAGAGTGTGAGAGAAAAACAAACGGTGAAGGAGAGAGGAGTGTAAAACTTAAGTATCGGTTGATGAGACAATTCAGTAAGCAATGAGCAGGTATTCAAGTGCACCATCTGAGAAGTTTCACGGGCCGCCATGGAAATAAAAAAAACATGGAAGCGGGCGTCACGCTTTGTTTCAGCACGGTGCCCGCTTTTATGTGTTTTTTTTATTGCCATGGCGGCCGTCCGCATAAAAGTGATTTCAAATGCATGAGAGCAGGTGCCGTGCTTAAAGTTAGTGCGGCGCCTGTCCACATGAAAGTGATAAGCGTGGAGGGCTTATCACGTGATTAGAGCGTGGAAGCAGAAGCGGAATTTAAAAAGTGAAAAGCATGAAAGCCATAAAGAAAAAATCAGCATGGATGCGCCAGGGAAGATGCGTCACGCAAGTTTGCACTTGCGCCACCGCAGATGCGCCGCATTTACAATGCGTTGCATCGTGGCGCAAGGACAAGCAGATACGTGACGCATCTGCCGGCGTAAGGTTGGCGCAGTGCTGAAGTTGCGCGACGCAACTCCAGCACTGTTCCAACCTACCCTATCCCTAACATGGTGCGTCAAGCCTTACGCCTGCTTCAAGCAGGCGCAGGGTTTTGACGCATCAGCGTTGGGAAAGTGACTCAGTGAAATCTTATAGATTTCACTGAGTCACTTTTCAAGGGCGTTCCTGCGACGGAACGCCCCCCCTGAGTAGAAACGCCCACATGAAACCTGACGCAGGTTTCATGTGGCGCAGGGCTTTACACCGTGACGCATCTCCATAGATGCGTCACGATGTAAATGGGGCGCAACATGGAGCATGGTTTACGCCGCCGCTGCGTCACAAACGTAACACAATGGCGGCGTAAAAGTGGCGCAAGTCTGATATAAATCTGCCCCTCTGTATTTTACCAGTGCTCCTGAGCCTTGGAAAGAAGTGAGCACTCGGTTGCACGAATGAGACCGGAGACAGGAAAGAAGAACGACTCCAGAATCGACCAATCCTAAGCAGGAGGCAGGCATTAAGTGGTTTTATCAATTACAATAGGTCTTGCAGACAGGGCATGCGCGCTGATGCTCGACCTAAAAAGCACATTCACTGAGGAGTGAGCCTTGTGGTGCTTTGCGAGATTACTACAAAACATGTCAAGATCGGGCTCTTTTTTTCCATTCTCCATACCGATTTGCAAGGCCCCATCGACCTGGGATGTCATGAAAATAGATGGTACATATTGTGTTCAAGCGAGAAATAATGTAGATACTTTCACTTTATGTTTCTGCCCAGCACCCTAAAGCAAGACATTTCTCTCATCAGTAAATACTAGTGCTGATGGTCACGTCATTGATCGTTCTTAAAATCTCAAAGCATCATGCCAATTTGCAGAATCTCAAGAACTGAGCCAACCTTGCCTTGCTAGTGCCCAGTGGACAGCCAGTGTGCCCGTATGCATGCATGCTTAAGAGCAATGTTTTGCTCCAGGCTCTATTAAGACCCTCTAGCTTTGACATTGCCACTGTATACTGGGATGCAATCGTCAGCCTGGAGCTCTCGCGCATCATGCAAATTAGGACCAATTAGTGATCCTCCGGGACTCCAAAAATTGCCTAGTACAAATTACTCCATCTGTGTGTACTCCTCAGAGGGCACCAGCCTGAAAGGATCTGCATATCCAGGCCTCACGTGCAGTACATTACCATTTGCTTGCCTCACATTTACTGTGAGCATGCAGGGGAACTAGAAATGTCCGATCAATCAGCACCATCAGTGGATTTAGTGTCCGTTTGTTTCATTAAAGAGGCTCCATGTCCAGAGTATTTTGGTCTGATTGTATTTACAGTCGTCAATGCTACAGTGCCTAGAATGGCACCAAACAGAGTTCAGGAAAATGATATAATTATATCTGAAGGGCACAAACCGTCGCTATTCCCAATGCAGTCGTTTTTTCTGTTTGTGCGTTTAACAATTGTCCTCTTAGGTTCTCCATTCAGTATCTGCTGCTTTATTTCTCCACGTTTCTTATAATCTGTCGCCCTCTCTCACACACCCAGTGCTTCTCTGGATTGTACCTTCATGCCTTCTTCAGGTTCCACGGCATAGGTTAGGAATGGAAAGCACTTTGTCTCCATAACTCCATTTCATATGACAAAGGGGTATCTTTTTCATATGGAAGAAGTGAGAGGGTTAACTGAAATGCAGCTGAGTTGATATATCTGGCGTTGAAGATCAAGTTCTCTGTTGGTCTACATAGGATGCACAGTAATAACATCAGGCTAGACCCAAAAACATGGCAGAAGAGAAGAAGCAATACAACAACAAGCATTCGATTGAGTCCCAACTCTGCCCTACTCCTCTATAGTCTCCTCCTCTATTTGTATGCAGCCCTGTTCACACTATATTACTTCTCGATATATACTTACACGTATAGATATTAAATAATAGTCTGACAGATTAATAAATGCTTAGAGAGTGTACAAAGGCAGCACTTCACAAGGCTACAGCCTTTACCTTGCCACAAATGGGGCTTCTATTCAGTTGTTCAGGAGACGGTGGTCCAATTGTGTTATGTTACAATGGTGGGTGGGATATGTTCACAATATACTAGCACAACTGCAAATCTTTCTTCACTATGTCAATTTAGGACTTAAAGTAAGCGGCCACAATAAGGAAGCAAAATAAATTGTACTGCTTGTAGGAAAAATTGACAGAGTGCCAGCACGTGAAAATGTACATATTTTGATAATTCATATTGGTTGCTAAATTGTAAACTGAACTGGATTCCTGATTTTTAATAAAAACACAAATTCTGGCCAATAGACTGACCTGTTAATGTTCCAAAATGGCTGCTGCGTGCTGCTGATGTGTCCGTCAAATGTGTCATGTCAAGTCTGGCTCCACCCACAAGGATGAAGTTAATGTAAGCGTAGTTAATTAAAGCAATGTCTCACTCGGTCACGGTGAGTGAAAGGGGTCCATTTTATGTAGTCAGCTGTGGCAGCCGGCACCATTTCAACTGTTTAGATAAGGATTGAGTAGAGCAGACTCTCTTCTTGTCGTGGGTGTGATTACATCACATGGAGAAAAGATTCACTACATCATCTAACTTCCACACAAGTAATATCATTACGATTCTACTTAAATGGGCCTACAAAGTTCTTTTTGGACTCCACCTGCACTCTGTAGCACAGATGTGACACTGAGCACATTTTTTTGAGAATTTGTGGCTTTTGAATTAGGTAATGCTAAACCTCACGCTACCATGTTCTTTCTTTAGGGCACACAGACGCAAGGCCACCAGATGAAGTCTATTGTTCTAGAGTCATTAACTCTCCAGCCAAGGATGCATATTCCAGTGTCGCTGCAGTTTATTTAAATCGCAGCCTAGTCAGAGCAAAGTGTTGCGCCTGACAGACATATGTTTATCTCCACTATGGAAGTGATGATTACTCACTGCAGCCCACCTCACATATGGCATTTAAGCTCCAGAGTCCTATTATCAGCAACTTAGGGACCAGAACAAAAAAATATATATAACCTGCAGAAAAGGCAAATTTGCTACGCAGTCACATTTGAGGTTTCTGATTCTACTGTGCGTGAACATAAAAACTTCAGTCTCAATCAAGAGTAATGGAAATTAAATTGCAATCTGCCTGGAATCCTGCACCAGAAGGGGGGCAGAATCTCAAGAGTTCAATTTAATGCTTAGTGGGATTATGTAGGTAAACTGATCTCCCAGTTTTATCTGAATGTCTCACTATTATCGGGGCCTAGAGACTCTATCTCACTGACTTCTAACAGCAGGGGGACCAATCTCAATAATAAAGTGTTGGATATTTAGTCTGGCCCGCAAAACCTAATACAATGCCTAATTCATGAAGGTGTGCCAAAGGCCCCATATTTCTCTTGTTTGATCCAGTTAGCTGGATAGCCTACCAAGTGCTGACATACCCACATAGCAGAGTCATTTTTAATAATCATAATAATAATATGTAGTCCTAAGAGGAGATTTGCTCACCAGGCAGTGTCAATGGTCAACACACCTGCATTTGCAGTGTTGTGGTCCTTCCTGCAGCTTTTCCTCCAGTCTCTAACCAGAAGAAGGAAGGCAGCACTCAACTCCATGCTCTTGAATCACCAGCAACAGGCCCATGCCCATGTGATGTTCAGTGAGAAGCCAGGCAACTCCAGCTTATATCCAAAACTTCTAGCAGTTTCCCCCCTCTGCCAATCACTGTCGGTGCATCTTGAAACTTAAAACAACTATCAAATTAGGCAGGAGCAGAGTTTCTGTCCGCAGAGAAGAATCTTTGAGGGTTCTGTTCCGAAAGGGAACTGCTTTCGCCACAACCGACATAGAGGAGACCACATACACCATTAAATGAGGAATTTCTGGAGAAAAACATGTTTCCCCATCTGAAGAGTCTCTGATCATAGACAGGTGGCTGTATGTCCGAATATCGACCACCTCAAATCTCAAAGCCAGTGTGGCTTAACGGCTAGAAAGTCCGACTTTGAAGCCGGGGAACCAGGTTCAAGTCTAGTATGAGGCTAAAGCATCCTGTGATTCTGGGCAAAATTGCTTAATCTCCCTGTGCCTTAAAAACATAATGAATGTGTCTATCTGTAATGCAACTGGTGCTCATGCAAAGCGCTCTGATGCCTTCAGGTCGAGTTCGAGCTATAAAAAACTGAAAAACAACAAGCTATCGACCACAAAAATATCATGAAGATAAGTGTATATGGGTATTTTATTATACACTTTTTACTAAACGCCATTCATTATAATGCATGCAACATGTGCAGCAGCGCAGCTGTATGTAATGTTTGAGAACATTACATTCACTTAAGAAAAAGCCTCTGACCTTTATTAACGCTGGGAGTCCAGAAGGCCACTTCCCTGGGAGTAACTGGGCACCCCAAAAACAACAACAAGCAGTCTGTGCACTGTGCAGTAACACCGATGCTCCATTTGGAATCCCACTGCCAAATGTCGAGCTGTGGGAGGATGTCCACAGGCCCGGACTGGCCGTAGCGGGCACCGGGCAATCCCCCGATGCGCCGCAGGGGTGGGGGCCGGTTTTGAGACCCTGGGGGCCGTTTTTGCTACAGGCCGTTTTTGCAGCAAAATCGGCCCTGTAACAAAATCGGTCGAAACCGGCCCTGGCAAAGAGCTCGGTGGCACCCCCAAGCCCATGACATAACGGGGACTCCTTGCACTCTGCCAGCTGTGCCGGGTTCATACACCTATTGCTGCTCTTGGTTTTTCGTAGATGTTACCTTCAGTAGGCAGATAACAGGTGTACAAATGTTCTCAAATCATTCAATTTTTGTCATAATGGTGGTAATAGGGGGTCCTGTAATATCAAAGACTTCGAATATCCCAAACCAAATACACATCTTTTGCACTGAATTACAGTCCCTGGGGCACGTTTACTTGGTTATCTGGAAACATTCTGCATATAGGACAACCTATTTTCACACTTCCTTTAGGTCAAAGCTAATAACTGGAAATGTTTGAAATGAACTCAGACATTGAATATTTCTGTGAGCTGTACTCATTTCCATAATTGTTATTCTTATTTGTATCATTATTAAAGAGGGGCAACCGTATGTTTGTTTGTTTGTTTGAAGAGTTTTATATATCGTGAAGAAGACCCTTTCGGGTGATAGAGCACTTTACAATAACAAAAGGTAGTTATAATACATACGATAAGTGAGATACATAAAAGTACAAACATGAAATTGGTATAGTTACATAAGCAAATAATAGGAAGACAGAGGGGAACACATAGTCGTTCGTAAATACTGGCGTTGGTGGAGTCCGATAGGTGTCAAGGGGTGTGTAGAAGGTTCAGAAATGGGAAAACAGCTCGGATCTCGGTGATGTGGACGAAAGCGTGATAACATAGATCGTCAGACAAGCAGGTGGGCGTCACGAATGGGGAGAGCAAGTCAGTCTGTCCCTATATCAGAAGAGTGGTCCAATCTGAATGCTAAGTCAAGTCTTGTCTGAGGGGATACACCTAAATTTAGTTTGCGGATTGTGACTTCATAGGTGAGATGCTTCTTGAGCCCCAGTGGCAGCGCTTACTCCAGACCTATGTCCGCAAATATCCATTCATTTAGAAACCCTCGGACAACCACAAATGGATGACTGGACGCACTCTAATTAGTTTTACGGATGGGAAATTGGCCAGAGAAGAGGTCCATGCATTTACCTTTCAGCTTGTCAATGTCATTTCAGAAGAGAAGCAACTTCACAAATCTCATTCTTTGCCTCACACCAAAAAAGGCCAACATGAGCTGAGAAGCTCAAGATCTTAGCAAGTGTTAGAAACCAATGCACTTCGAGCTTTCAAAGAAGCAGCGCTTTCACGAAGGTTAAGGGAAATTGTACTTACACTTAGGTTGACATGGAATGAACTCACATTTGCTGTTACAAAGACATTTCCTTGAGCTGTCCACATAATTAACACAGTGGAGTAAATTCTCTTCGCAAAATCAAAGACAAAAGAACTGTTCGTCAAAAGTCCTGCTGCAGTTCTTGTACAGGAAAGATATAATAGTGCCAAATGTAAAGTAAGCACTGTTTTTAAAAGCGCATTTTTAAATGTAACATATTCACAATGTAATATCAGTTCTGCAAAAGGTTTATCAAATGTGACCAGGTGAAATTGCATACTACTCCATGTTCTATCATTATTGTTTTTCTACCAGTGAAAATAGAAGACAAATTGCAATTTATTTATTTTTAACCATACCCAAGGCTTACTACGATGTTGGTCGGAGCTCCCTCCGACTGACACTGTCTCGGTCTCAGGAATGATCAACCTCTGGTCGGCAGTTCTGACCACCTGATTACGATGCCACCAAACACTGTTCGGTCAAATACTCACATTTCCCTGAGGGAGCTTGTGTTACGGCCATGGACCGGCCATAATACAGGATACCATACAGAAATGGGGGTAGTTTGTAAAACTCTGCACCCTGTGGCAAGCACCCCAGGATGCCTGCCACGCAGTGCATGGAATTATAGGGGAGCACCCTAGATACCCCCTCGGCCTCCAACCGTAGGCTGCCCACGCATGGGGGCCCTGTCAGAAGCCTACAAAGTTGCTTTCCGACAGCCTTTACATGTCAGAAAGGCCAGCACTGAAAGGCTGTTGGAAATCGACATCGTAATTCCGACAGCGAAAACGCCATCCATAGAGGATTACGGTGTGGTTCTGACTGGACAGAACACTCCAAGAGCCAGTCGGAATGAGCGGCCTTTTCACGCTCCGACTGCCGACATCGTAATTTGGTGGCTGGACCTCAACCTTACAGTTTTGGGCAAAACGCTTCCGACTACCAGTCGGATGCTTTCCAACCAACATCCTAATCGGCCCCATATTGTGTAATATCGTCTTTGCTGTGGTGTCCCAGATTTTTACTGTCCACCCATGGCAATTCCTTCAAGCGCTGGCCTTTCATAAGTAAAAAGTTGAAAGTAAAATTGCAGTAAAAAAAATATGTTGTGAGGAAGTAATTAGTAACAAAAGAGGAGAGATACGTGAAATTAATGTGAAGGTGGAGTGCAGTGGAGTGAAACAATCATGTTGTGTCAAACCAGGAAGCAAATTGCACAGTTGGAGTTGTTAAATGTTGAAGAGATAAAGTTGCGAGACAGATTTGCACCTTTTTAGGTAGGTTAGTCAGGCTTGCTGTACAAGCACAGATATAACTGTGATGAAGAGGAGTGCCCAAACAGTAAATAGTTTGATCATATGGAGCACGCATGCGTAATTGAGGGGCACAAGCAAAGTAGCTAGGTATATGTCCTTAGATGGAAATTGCAGCTTTAAGCTTTCGTCCACTGACGCGCCATCCCTCGTCCAGAAAGTGACCTGTGTGTATAATGACTTCCTCCAAATCATTGGGCACAAAATATATTGCTACTGGTTTAGCGCTTCTCAAACTTGACTTCCTCACCCATGGCCATATGCATTTTAGGTTAATTCAATGATACGTTCTGCTTAGAAACAGAAAGTGATTTGAAGATTGCAAACAGTATCCACAGCAAGGGCATGTGGAGTACCTAGGCTGGAGTTTCCCAAGCAGATGTTCATAATGGGGTACAATGGGGAATCATTTTCTTTTTTTCTACGGTAATTTTGAAACTAAGACAGCTGACCTGCTGTATCTGTTTTCTGCCAAATGATTCTTTCGTCTAGAACGGCTTGGTTGTTTGGGCTCTCCCTTATGTTTGGGTGCTGTTTGAGCTAAGGTTTGGCTCGGTTTTTCTTGAAGTTGGCTGCTTGATCAAAGGATCCAGCAAATGTTCCCTACTCAGTTCTGCCTGTGCTTTGTTTAATTGAGTCATCAGTAGGTTGTTTGATGCTACATGCTAGTTCCATGCACTGATAATTGTGCTGAACTGGCTTTAGATGCCATAATAAAGTGGGGTGCTTGCTGCTGCATCTGCTATGGGGTCAAACCCTAGACCTACTTCAAGTGGAGCAGTAGATGATGATTGGGGAAGGTCAAATGCTTTTTTCCACAGATTCCTCTCCAGACAACGTTTTACTGATACATTGGTAGCAATACCCTCGCTCTCAGCTTCATATCATAAAATGCTGCTCACTTTTGCTTGCAATACAATTGTGACAGCTCTTAGCTCTACATGGTTGTGTCTTTTTGTGAACTGTGCGATCCTCTCTGCAGCTTTGCGTGCCCTGGCCAAAGCATTGTCCAGATGATATCTCTAGGCTAGTAAATTGGCCACTGTCCTCCTGCCTTTGTTTTTGATAGTGTTTACGGTCGCGATTGTCTGGCTTCCTAGACCTAGTAGGTTACTAGCACCTTCTTGGTTCTGGGGCTCCATATCATGACTTTTGCTTGTTTTGGAACAATCTTTAGCTGGTTGTTAGCGTAGTAGTTTTCCATTGCGGCGAGCTTTAACTGCTATTCGGATTTAGCTCTTTTGAGCTGCTTTTAAAAAAAGCACAACACTTTCCCGTTTTGGAAAACAAAGCCAGGGATGGGAGTCTCCTATCCCTTGCAGGCCGTTATCCCTGTAGTCACTGCCGATGAGAGCGGGTAGTTAATAGCTAGTCGTGTTAGAGGTCTCTCTGAATGGACATTTTGCACTGTGACCTATTAATACATCCTAACCAGGTTGCAAAAAGTCAGTGCGCATTTTGAACCTGCTGTTGGCAACCTTCTTATGTGTGCTTCTGGCCCTTAGTTCTGTACCCCATTGAATCAAATTGCATGAAAGAAAACTACTTCACACTTAGAAACAGAATAATCCCACTGGTTAGCAGCAGCTAAAAATAATCTTTCATCTATAAGCATGTTGGGGCAATTTGGTTGGCATTTGGCTAACAGCGAGGGCACTCCACATCATCGTTCGCGGCGTGGTCGTGGGGAATTTGTTGCAGAGAATCCTTTCGAAGCCCGGGTGATCTATTTAGCAGAGAATTTGCAGGAGGCGAAATTGATTTGCACGCTCCGTAGATGATGCAGGCTCAGTGTGTCACCAATAATATTTTGCTCGGCAATCACTGCTAATTTAACAGTTGTAGCAGCTTTAACATACAATAGCAACAGCGCAGTATGTGATTGCATACGTCTGCGTTGGACGGTGGCGCCTAGCTGCCTTGCAAAACATTCTATGCCAGACTAGTTGTTGCCATGCCAACCACAAATATGCCCAAGGCCTCGAGAGGAGGCAGCGAGGTTCTGGCCCATAAATTATTTAAAAATAAAATTCGATGCGTCTCTATTCAAAGTATTGCATTGCTTTACCTTTATTTATGTTATTCCATATTCTGTGGTGGTAGGAATATGAGATGCTTTCTGTAGGCTTCCAAGTAGCTACTTAGAAGGGGTGAGCCTATTTATCCCTTGCAGACCCCCACTTCTTCGAAATCAGATCAACATTTTTAATTGGTTTCCCCCTCACTTACCAAGACGTGTATATGCAGCTTGTCTGTGCTGGAGTTTTATCCCGAGCATAGAATGAAACAACAGATTCATTGCGCAATGGAGGCTCCTTCAAGTCGCCTCGCAGTGGCTCAACATTCGGTCCCGCAAACTTCCTCCCAATAATGAATTATGAATGATCTTCTCTTAAGCCGCTAAAGGTCTTGTTCTAAGTGTAGAAGTTGTTATCCCTTGCAAATCTGAACTTTATGGAGTTAGCAGTATTTGAGGTCCCAGTAACTCTAGGGGTGTGGAGTTACTAGATGTTGGAAACTTGCATTGGGGCATAATGACTAACAATAAATACACTTTTATAACAAAACCATCGTGCCAGTGGAGGTAGATTATCTGTTATTAACTCCAACGAGGCAATGTTTTTATAAGCATACATTTATTCAGAATATTTCTGTCTCGCAATGTGTCGGCCACGATGTTCCAGTACCCTGCCACAGCCCCTCTTAGAATCCTCTCACACAGGCATTTTCTAGTCACACCAAGTCATTGATTTTCCGTCGCTGTTTCTGCTAGCAGAGCAAATACACGTTTGCGTGTTTGCATGTTAGGAGCCAGGCATTATGGAGCGTCATAATGGAGGGCTGCAATAGTGGCAAGGCAATAGTTTACTGGTAACACGGGCAATTGTCATCTCATGAAAAGGAAGATGGGTCACAAGAACTGTATTCAGACCAAGAGAAACCGTGTGACTCTACGAGATACACAGCAGTAGCACAACTGGTGCAGTCAAGGTGGAATGCCACATCTGGAAACCAGCACAAATTCAACAGGTGTGGTTGTGATTAAAACAAACAGCTGTTAGTACATTGAAAATATACTATTTTTTGGAAAACTCTATCTGCAGCTGTTGAGGAACACCCTTGCCAGTTGCATATCCATCCCATCAATGCATGTATTTTGTTCATGAATTTAAGGCCCAAATACATTTCCACGGTCTTCCTCAATTGGAGAAATAGGGCCAGATGAAGAAAGGTATTTTGCATTTCTTAATGGTTTGAATTGCTATTTTGGGCAATGAGGAAATGCGATTTCTGTATGTACGAAAGGCATCTGCAGAGGTGCTAAATGCGATTTCTATCTAGTAGAAATTGTCTTTTGAAAATCGCTAAATGGGAAATCCCAAATTGGAATTTCCAAATAGCGAATCGCTAGCACTATGTACAAAGAATTTCCTAATTGTGAATAGTCGCAAAATACTCATTAGGAAATGCAATTACCATCAATGTGGATCTGGTGGTAACAAAATGCAACTAAAAAAACCACCCAAAATGCATCTGGCTCTTTCAGAATGGCGGCTCTGTATGTCTTGGCGAGGAGGATGAGGATTTTGGCTGGTAGGCAGAGCAGAAAGCAGAGACAGGAGACACTCCTGACCCACGCCTACAAAGCTCTCCACAACAAGGACCCCCCTATATGAACCACTGACTAATTTCCAACCTACCTTCCAGGAACCTCCGCTCACCTCGCCCCTGCACAGATACCACGAATCCTCCGCTGCCACACCAGAGGACGCTCCTTCTCCAACCTCACTGCCAATTCCTGGAACACCCTTCCCGTCCACCTCTGTACTTCACCCTCACTGACCCACTTCAAGAAGGGTCTCAAGACCTGGCTCTTCAACTGGCACCGCAGCACAGCGCCTAGATACCCTATCGGGTCATTAGCAGCGCTAAATAAGTACTGACTGATTTATTTGATATTTAGAGTGAGGGTCACCCTTTTTGAACAGACTTAGGAGAAGATAAATGAGATGTACAGACTCAGTAGTGAGGTAATTTTGAAATTAATTGCTAAGTTACAACATCAGCAACAACCCCAGCAGTCAAAAGCAATGCCATATTTTAGACGTGGCATCTTTGGTGTGGTTTCCCCTGTCTTTTTGCCTTATATCATCTGTTTTTGTCTGTGTGCTGGATTTAGATTTTACTGTCTTTAGGACTCAGGGCACTTTACCACTGCTGACCAGTGCTAACGTGAAAGTGTTACCAGTCTAAAATGTGGGGCGTGTTAGTATACGTTTTGCATGTCCTGGTAGTGAAAAACTGCTAAATTCGTTATCACTACAGCAAGGCCTATCTCTCCCATAGGTTAACATTGGAGCTGCCTTTTAACATTTTACTAGTGTATTATCCAATTGGGAGCTGACAAAAAATTGGAGTTTGGTGTCTCTGGACAATTTAAGAAATACATCTTTCAGTGAAGTCGTTTTTTAAACTGCTGGTCTGAAAATGCCACTTAGTTGGCATTTTTTCACTTTAACCATTCTGTGCCTCTGCATATCCCTGAATGCACATCTGGGTTGGATGACAGTTAGAATTTGTGAATTCACTCTAGACAGTGAAACACAAAGGGAGTTGAGGTGTGCACTGCATATCCTGATGACCCATCTCCCGGATGATGGGTCTTTCTGAGGTAGAGTGGTGGGAGGAGTTGACACTTGCAACTGAATAAGGCTGTGCCTATTCCTTCACAAAGCAGTCTGTAACCCCTTGTTTTGTGTCTGGAGCCGAGGCCAGGAAGGGGAGGGTTCTTTTGTCCACTACAAAGATTCTCCTTTGAAGTTTGCCTACTTAAAGGTATGAAATGGATGTATGTACTGGACATTTGACACCATAACATAACATGTGTATTTGTAAAGCGCACGTTCACTCTGAAGGGTATCTTGGCACTGAATAACAGCTGTTTATTGTTACCCAACTCAATGGTACTCATTTTATCGACCTCAGATAGATGAAAGGCTGAGTGGACCCTCCGGGATTTTAATCTGTGACCATGAGGTTGAACACAAGTCCCTGAAGTGGACACATTAGTCCACTGAGCAACCAGACCCGGCCATATACTCTGAACACTTGTGGACTGAGGACATTCTACCAAGAAAAAGAGCTGTGTTGCTCTGAGGAGTGACTGACACTTTTCTGTTTGCTTTGCTGTACTGGCCTGCTGCTTGCTGCTTCTGCCTGGGAGTGAAAGGACTGCACTTTGCTTTCTACATCCTGGTTTACAAGTTTCTCCAAGGGCTTGAGTTGATATTGCCTCCTGTTTGAAGTGTCAGGGTCATCAAAGACTTCACCTGCGGCATCTAGGCTGTTCTGCTGAGAGCTCTACTCTGCTAAGTGGTGCCAATTCCAGTTCTGGGCCTCGGAAGTGAGATTGCTGTGTTCAACAAAAAGAAATCAGCATATCTTCATCATTTGTTCTATATTTCGACGTTATTTCAGCCATAAAAGATTTACAAGTTAAAACAGACATTGCAACACATAATATAAAATTGTCAATTCAGGATATACAATAAAATTCCATAAAAACAGAAATATACAGTCACCCCTGGCTACTATTCGCAATTATGAACCATCTCTTGGACCACATATCTATCAGAAACTTCGATAATGCAAAGACGATATGCCCTGAGGTGTCGGTCTTAAGAATTCTCATAGCAACCGAGCATTTGTCAAAGCCCAAGTTCTTGCATAAAGGTACTAAACAATACTTCCTGGCTTTACTATAAGCAGGACAAAAAAAGAGTATGTGGGGTTCATCCTCTTGATCGGCACCGCATCCTGGGCAAGATTCATTCAAAGAGGAGGGCCATTTGCTTGTAAAGGCCCTTAACGGTAGTGTACCATACCTCCATTGAATATAGAGCTTCCTTGCTGCTACTGGATAGATAACATTTAAGAAGTCCTCGAACACATAGGCAGTCTTGTTATTTAAAAATAGTTTTGTCATGGTGCCGACTCGATAATCATGCAGCCATATGCTGCGTTTATAAACCCTGAAGGACTTTGTAAGGGATTTACCTGAAACCTCCCTGCACGCCTGTTCTGGTTCATACCACAGGGCAGGTAGTCCCATATTCTCCAGTTCCTGTTTCACAAATACAAGCCAGGGAATTTTTGCTGCTTTACTATGGCTCAGTACGTCCTTCAATGCAAGCCTGTAATTTAAAAGTTCTGGCGTTATCCAGAGCCTCCGCCAGAACCTGAGAGGTTTTAGGGCTAGCTCATACTGGATAGGACTTAGTCCTAGATCTAACCTTAATGGTAGGAGGGGTGTACTTTGGGGGAGGGCCAATAGCTGTCTCATAAATTTATTCTCCACGTTTTCGAGCCTGCAGGAGTGCCCCCAGAGTTCCCCCCCATTGAGGGCCACTGCCCTTGCCTTGACTTTATAAATCTCAAGCGCGGGACTCACTGGCTTGAATGTCGACTTCGATTGTGACTTCAAAGCCGGCGGAGCTCTTTGACACCGTGCCTCTGGCTGCACTGGAGCCATGGTCCCACCCCAACACAGCAACCATAACTTGCAATGCAGGCAACGCTGCCGCCGTAGCGCAGCTGAACAACTGCCACAGAGTCTTCAGTGTCGGCTGACTCCAACTCTGCTGCCGCACCGGTGGCCCCGTGGTGTGACACCGACACTGTGAATTCGACGCTGCGCGGCTTGACTCTCGACACTTCATCGACCCCACATCACCAGCGGAACCAACGCCTCACTGACAGTGCCGTATCACTTCCCCTGTGCATTGCACAGCCCCGAGCACCGACGTGCCAATGACCTGCACCAATAGTAAGGAACTGACGCCGCGCTTGCCCCAGCAACATCTTGCAGCGTCTTAGTTTTGTCATGGTTTCCAAGGTACTGTACTCGGGGTCTGTGCGACTCCGCTGCCAGCCCGTGCTCCATTGTGGTCAGCTCTGAACGTTGAGTTTTAACTCCATCCTGCACATCGTTGTAGCCCCAGTTTGAGCTATGCAGTTTCTAATCTCTATAACTGCATTTAATCTTTGAAAACTTGTAGTTTGATTTGAATCATGTATATTGGATTTTTGTCGTTCTGGTCTTGTTTTACTCAGATAAATATTGGCTATTTTCCTATACTGGTGTGGTGGACTTTTGTGATGTTTTCACTGTGTTACTGAGTGTGTGTGTGTGTATACAAATACTTTACACATTTCGTCTGAGGATAAGCCTGACTGCTCTTGCCAAGCACCAAGGGGTGAGCATGGGTCATTCTAAGGGTGCAACTTACTTGCACTGACTAGCGTGAGGGTCTCTGCTTGGACAGTGTACAAACCACTTTCTATCACAATCCCACCACTTGTGAAGGTATAGTGTTGTCTACATCTTTTGGCTTCAGGCAGTCACGGGGAGTCATAGTATTGGCAGGAGGAGTGTCACAAAGTGCATTTCCTTGGTTTTGTCTCAGGTTTCTGGATATCATGGCTAGCAAAGTAAACAATTTCATATGTTTACCAAATATGGCCCAATATTTGTAACATACCAAATGAATGTTTTGCACAGTTTCCTAATATAATTGGCTGTGTTGATGGCACACATATTTACATATGCCCCCCTGTGCAAATAAATTCATGTACAGAAATATGAAAAGCACCCATTCGCCCAATGGACAGGTAGTGCGTGATGCCTCATGCATCATAACTGACATTATAGGGATATTGTCAGGCAGCACCCATGACTCCTTCATGTCCTACCACAGTAGAATACATAACCGACTATCTCAGGGGGAATTTGGCAATGGTTTATTACTTGGTAACTACTGACTCAGTGCATACATTGGCAACATTTGTTTGAGTAATGTCACCTACTGTTTTATCCTTCTCATGCATGTTAAGGAGACAGTGCATATGTCTTGCGTCCTTGGATGCTTACACCATACTTGACTCCAACACCCAGATGTGAAAGGCAATACAAAAGGTCACATAAGACAACACGGTCCATCGTCGAACAGACCTTTGGCATACTGAAGGCCAGGTTCCGCTACCTCCACAAAACTGGTGGAGATCTACTTTACAGACCTAAGACCACCTAATTTGAATGGGCGGAGTTAGAGGTCAGTTTTCACTTCCCATCACCTCCAGCAAAACCCTGGCGGTAAGGGTCAGTGAAAACTGCTAAATTCTCCCCTTGCCATGGGAGCAGCTTGGCGGTCATTTACAAATGTGATGGTTGGAATAGTCATGACCTGGCGGACATTAAGTCCTCCTCCAGGCCAATGGAGAATACTCCTTCTACCAACAATGAAATCGGCCCCTTGGACTAGCCATGCATTTTGGCTTGGTCAAATGTAAGCTATTCATCAACAAGCTATTGTATGCATGATCGGGATGGATAGCAAATACTAATTGGGATTAACCTATGAGACGAAGTGGTGTGGGTGGAGCCACAGTAGATAACTTGTAACAACTACAGCTTGGAATTGGGGCAACTGGCAACAGCTCCAGTGTGAATTCTACCATAATGCTTGGTAAGACAATGCATTCCTCATGCTTTGCCCAGGTTCTCCACATTATAGTGACACAGTTTGTCAGCCACTGCATGTCTGTCAAGAAATCTGTTGCATGGTCCCAGAAATGCTGTACCCATATTACAGGTGCACTATGACTTGCCACATCAAAAACTAAGGCTGTCAAATACGATCACCTATTTTCGACATTACACATGCTCAGCCACCTGTATCCGTAATGTCAAGCGCTATAACAGTCGTCAAACCTGGGCAATGGAGAAGACCTTCATCATACTACCTAATGTCAGCTGATGAGCAATTCATGCAGTGCTCTTTCCAACTGAGTAGAAATAGGTCTGTGTTAGACAGAATACTGTGCCACTCAGGCCCCAAGTTATGAGGTGGTGGATATGTGTTCAGGGATACCATGTCACCGGCAACACATTTCCTGGCTAGAACTCTTGCACATAAATCTGTCTATAATGATTATTGCCCCCAGAATGTGGGCCCAGCATTACAAGGTCGAAATACAGATACGGTGTCCCTATTTTTAGAACAAAACCATTTTGATTAGCCTCATGGTGGTAAATTAGAATGGGGGTAAGACAGTGAGGGTTGAAAGAAAAGTAGAGGTGGTGTGATGGCAGGAGGGAACATTCAGTGATCCTCTGTGCCGTGGAAGGGTGTCAGTGGGTAGCAAGGGTGAAGGCATTGCTGCATTTGCAACCTAAACCTAAAGAAAAATGACTTTTCAGAATTTGCGATTTCCTAAATTGCTATTTTCTATTAGTGATTGTGAATAAGGAGAAATTGCTATTAGAGGAATACACTGTTTCATAAATAGCGATTTCTACAGATTCTCTATTTGGAAATCGCAAAGCCAAACTTTCGTACATATGGCCCACATTTCATTAACAAACTGATGTAGGGGTCACAGATGGAAGAACACATTTGTAGAAAGGGATAAGGTGGCAGCGACAGGAGTGAAGCCAAGTTCACCCTGATAATCGAAATACATTGTCAAAAATGTCTCTGGCTAAAAGCATCCTCTTCACTTCAGCGTTGGGCTCATCCACATCTTCCAACTAAGAAGATAAGAAAGTCAAGGAAGAAATTTAAAAAGGCTCCATATGAGATAGTCAGCAAAGTTACTGACTCAAACTTCTGACACTGAGTACCTCATTCAAAGTTAGTCAGTAATTGAACGATACTGAGCCAAAGATACTGATTCTGACCTGGTTCTCCAGTTCAATTATCAGGCATTTTAAGTTACCTTATCTCAAATGGGTAATAACATGCTGGATCCATAATTATAGGTTCCAGTTTCACATGTGTATAGCAGTTCTGGGTCTGTATCCTTCTACATTAACCTCCAGTTCAAGTAGAAGGAAAATGTGTGCAGAACCATCTATGGTTTTAGAGGGTGCATGCCTGGTAAAATTTGAATTGGGCAGGGCAGTATCACCCCAGGAATCCCTCTCTGCCCTTCTCAGGAAGAGCCTCTGAGGTGCCAGTTCAGCCAGTGTAGCGTAACTGCATTCCTAACCATGATCTCAATTCTGTTCACATCATTTTATAACAAGAGGCTGCCACACCCTTCCCACTCTTGTGACCTGACTTCCAATGTTTCGCAGGGTTGGGATTTGTTGTATCTCACTACAAACTGCCATGGAGATGATACAGCTGGCAGAGGGATGTCACTTGGCTGGAACTATAGACTCTGCATAGGACAGATGCTTTTTTCCCGGTGAATGCTTGTTGTACGTTGGCAGTCCACTGTACATACTAGGAAAGGTTCAATGTGACCTTATTAAAGGAAGACCAAGTCCTAGTATATCCCTTGAAAATTAAAAAAGCAAACTGCTCTGCCTGTGCATGCTAATGTGTATTAAGCATGGTCTAACCTCTGACCACTTGTGGTGATGCTGCATATCCCTGAGATGCCACACGGGAATGCTCGCCATGCTGAGCAAGCAAATAGCAATTCCCCTCTAAACATATTCCACTTGGACCGCCCTCTGGCAGACCCAACCAGGAGGTATACTGCTGACATCATTTCATATTCTTCGAGTCCTCGTTCGTTGTCATATATAGCTGTGGTTCAGACTCATAAAGGGCAGAATATAGCACGGTTGATCCCCATTATGCTCTCCACGTGGTGCCAGATCTTGAATCTCTCAAACCATTTCTCAAGGACTTTTTTTTAGTAATAAACAATAGTGTCATAATACACTTGTTCTTTTTGCATAATGCACATAGTAAGCATTTGGCAAAGAAGCCTTTCAAAAGCAGAGCTAAGCAGATATGTCTTTGCACTTTTAAAGAGACTATGTGGCATATTATCAAGACAGGCGATAAAATTATCGCTGCTTTAGCGGCAAAAAACTGCTAAAACGGCGATAATGGGCTTGATAATATGCTCTATGGAATTCCAATTGAAGCTCAGGTTAGATGTCCTTCACATCTAACATGGGCTTCAATTGGAATTCCATAGAGCATATTATCAAGTCCATTATCTCCGTTTTAGCGGCAGTTTTCTGCCGCTAAACTTACCTCAACCGCAGCTCTCTGACTGGGAAGCCTCGGAGGTCACGTGAGGATTAGGAGTGCTGCTTTCCCTACTGAGGGAAGGCAGCAGTCCCAAGCCTCGCAGTTCCCAGGAGAGTTGGAACTGCTGACTTCCCTTAAGGCAAGACAGCAGTCCCAATCTCATCACAGAGTGGGCTGGGGTCAGCGAGACTGCTGACCCCACCCCGCTTTGTGATGAGGTGTCACTGATTGACACTTGTCCCTGGGCTCTTCAGGGCTTAAAACTGAATTGCCCAGGCCCATGGCAACTGGTGACGCTTCCCTTCGTTACGAGGGGGAGGGTCTCAAGGCACTTTTACCAGTCTGAGGAGGCACGCCCACTGGGCTGTGAAATCCTCAGCCTGGAGAAGTGCAGCTCAGGCAGCCAGAAGCCTGAAAATTTAGCACACGTCTAGCTCCTGACTGCCTGAACTGAACCAGAAGAGTGTCTGTCAGGCAGACCTTTGTTCAGCCTGACAGACTCTTCTTGCCTGGAAATGGATGTTTACTTCTGATACACATGAAACTCCGTTGGTTTTTTCCCCTTGATTCTCCAAATAAAAATATTACACCTATGATTATTAGTGATTTCTTGAATAAAAGCTCACATGTTTATGCTATTAGCATTGTATTGTAACTAATATGAACTTGAGTATCAATCTTGCATAAACATACCTGAGCACGTCACCCTGAACAATGTATCCTTCGCAGCATACATTTGTGTCTGTTGTAAATATGTCAATACACTTTGCAAGGTTCGAATATATTTCAAGTAATGTAGTGCTTCCACTCTTCCTACTTAAATAAATGACATTAGTGTTTGTCCATAATAGGCAAGACTGGAAAAGACTGGAAAACGTAACAAATCCCATGCACTAAACTTTCAATAATTAACAACACCCACACCATCTGTTTTTGGTGTAAACATCCTCTTATGTTTTAAAAACTTTTAATAGGCATCTGACAGTACATTAAAGACACAGCTTGAATCATCTGCATATACACTTCTCTTTTGATATTTGTAATGTGTACCCCACATGTAACCTAGCATGAGCTATGGTTATTTAGTTTGTCTAGATGGCTCCTCTTGATTGATGGTGGTATGTGTAAGAAAGTGGGTTACTAGTTAGGAAGGATATGGGGCCTTCTCAAGTAATAAGCCACCACCCTACTGTCTACTGGGAACCAAGTCCGCGTTGGAGCATGTGACTGTCTCAGGGTAGTGAGGCAGAGCAGCCTAAGGCCTGCTCAGGGGAGGTGGTGCGGGCTGATACCCCAGTCCGCAGGCACATAACAAACATCCAAAAAATCATCGTCCAGTCAGTGATGTTACTTATAATAAGGAAACGTTTCTTTGCTGGGCATTTGGCGCTGTAGATCAGACTTGAAAAGTGTTTTTATTTGCTTATTTTAGATATGATTTGTACATTCTGTTGAGCATGTGTTAGATACATTTTACAAAGAGCATTCTTTGATTTCTGCTGGGCCTATTAAAGTGTTGAGTTTTGCCCTTTTATCTTTTTCTTTGACGATTTGGCTTATGGTAATGTTATTAGAGGGACTGTTTTGTCTAAGGTTGTGGTCATCCAGTCTTATATAACTTATTTGCAGAGTTTATATGGTGTTTATAAGTCCTACAAATTCAGCTTACTTCACAGTCTGCAGGTTGTTGCTCAATTAGATGAGTAAGTTGAAAGTCATGAAGGGATCAGGTGCAAGAATGAGATAGGACTTCTGATCTGTTCAGCTGACAGGGCGAGTTTCCATGGATTCATATAGAGCGTCCAGATTGCAGAAGATACGTTCTAACGTATGGCCTGAAATGTGGACTGGCCCAGTGACAATCTGGGTTAGGATGTGAATGGCGGTGCCTGATAAGATGGACTTTTGTTGTAGCATTTATGTTTGTCGCACAAGATGTTTAGGTCACCAAGGACACAGGTGATAGTGTGTGTGATGAATGGGTCTGTCTGATATTGCACATTGTGTGGTGGTCTGTCATGCATGTAGCAGGTGAATGTAGGACTGGGTTTGCTTTGAATAGGAAAGGCTTTGCAACCATATATTGCAATATTTAACCAGTTTGAAGGCTGTCATGGTTTTGCGCCAGACAGTAGGCTAATATTAATATATTCATTTTTAGGTCTCGCCTAGCGTTGCAGGGCGCGTGTGTTGCTCGCTCTGCAAGGCATATTGTAGTATGGTAGGTTTTAGAAGTGGATTTGAAGCCCTGCCCAGCTTTTCTTTTGGCTGGCGTCATCATTTATGGTAAACGCTTGTTTCTGATTGAAAATGAGGCTTCTTTGTTACCACCCTGTCTCCTTTTGGGACCGCCCATCCGGACTGGATCGTTTACTTTCGGCATTACACGGTGGGCTTTATCTGGTAGGTGAGCACTATTCTTAAAACGGACACTGATAGGGAAAATGGCGGATGCAGCGCTATGCACTCAAAATTGTATGCTTTTTTTTACTTTAATGAGCGCGGTGTCCGCTAGGGACACCGTGGTCACTTTATTTATTTATATTTCGCGTTTATGTTGAGCGCAGTGTCCACTTCAGGGACACCGTGCTCTGTTTGGGGTTTTTTTTCCTTTAAAACTGAGTGTGGCGCCGCTTCAAGGACACCGCACTCAGTTTCTTTATATATTTTTTAACTTTAACACTGAGCGCAATGCCTGCTTCAAGGACACCGCGCTCAGTGTTAAAGTTAAAGAAAAAAAAAACGAGCGCGGTGTCCTTGAAGCAGCGCCATGATCAGTTTTAAACGTAATAATTTGCAATGCAATTGGACCTATTGCATTGCAAATACTTTTTTACAAGAAGGTGTCGACTTACTTATGGAGGCTCTGGCCTTTGGGGGCGGTGTAGTGCTTAGGCACGTTATCTTAGGCAAAGCAGTCTGACGAGGAAAAGTAATGAGTAGGTGGTAACCACCTAATTTTGGGCTCCTCCTCCTTTACTCTTGCCCAAAGTTGATTTTAAGTTTGATGCTAAGGGGCTGGCTGGAGGTGGAGTGCGGAATCTCATGACTCTAAAGTTTCGGTTTTACTGGAATAGTGCAATGCTGAAGAGCATGTTGAATTGTTGCTGATGAAAACCTGTAGCAGAGGAAGAGCCTTGAGAGAGCATCTCTTCCAGTTGAACGGGTTTACTAGTGAGTGGTACTCTAACGTTATTTACTCTATAAACAACCTCCTCATCTCCACAGACCGAGCTAGTGCCTTCAAGATACACTGCTTTTTCAGTGCTTTCTGCCTGCCCCTGTGCACCTGATTTAGAAGCATGTATGTATACGCTAATTAGAAAGGCACTGCGCATTTTTTCTTCAGTGATCGAAATTCTTTTTGGGAGATGTATGAGGTTCTGTAAAAACTATTAATTCTCCTGCTGCACCCCTGGCTTAAACAGCTTGCTTCAGGTCGTGTTCCTTTCCTGCATACTGATCCGTACTGGGATCCCCAGTTTCAAAGGCCACATCTCTTCCTAAAATTATGGTGCATTTGTTTGTTCTATACACAGAGGCCTCCATTGAACTCTGGCTTGCATGTGTAACATTCAGGGATGTCTAGGTGCTAGAGCTCTTCAATTACTGCTTTTGTGTAACGTCGTTCAAAGCATTAATTACAAATTCAACCTGAAGTAACGCTTTACATGAGCACAGTCACATTTAATATGTTTTCAATCTAGGCATGCGAAGATTGGGTAGGCCTGGGCAAAAATTTTGTTCCGTTTGCAAAAATTGCGATAATTTGACATTTTCGCGTTCCGCGGAAAGCGCAAAAATGTCAAAATTTCCGCATTCCGCAGCTTAGCGATAATTTGGTTCTTGCTCGCACTGTAAAATAATACATTCTCGCGCGCGCGCGATCGCCTTACCTGAATCCCTGCGTTCGCCGACAAGTTTTCTTGATCCGGTCGCGTTCTCCATGAGATGTTGTATTGTTTTTAGCCAGTTGCGCTGTCTCGCAGTGACGTCATGCGTCGCGCGATCACGTATTTCTTCTCGCGATCATGCACCGCGAGACAACTGAAAACAAGATGGCCGCGCCCGCGAGCAACCACATGGGTAAGTTGGCGAGCCGCAACCATGCAGAAAATCTCGCAAACATGCAGGAAAAAAACTTCTGCATCTTCACGATATTTCCGCGTGTTTGCGATAATTTTTAACATTTTCGCGATAATTTGCGAAAGTGGATTTCGCAAATTCCGCCCACCCCTCATTTAGCCCAGAATCACAGGATGGTGAGCTGGCGCCGGGACTCCAACCTGGTTTCCCCAGGTCTAAAGTCAACACCGTTGGTCGTTATGAGACATACTCCTGCCTGTGATTCAGCATCGGTGTTGTTTGCAACCTCTCTGTGTACATTGATTTAGAGAAGTGCAGTTTATTTCCGGCTGATAAACACATAGAAAACAAAGCTGGAATCTACTTCAGGGACTAGCGTTGCTTTAATATGTCATTGTCTTACTCCAACTCAGTCTAGTAACTAGAACTCGGTCCAAATAATAACATTAGAAAGAAAGGCGCACAGGATGCTTATTGATTTAATCTGCGCTTCCATATAGCGGGCACTCGGTCCAGGTGCATTCCAGCCCTTCACAGCACAACTGCACTGTTTTAACACGAGTGCCAAACATCACATTTTAAACATTTGTTCAAACTGTTTTCAATGTGGTGTCGAGTGCTTGATCTAGCATCATGGGATATTGAGCTGAGGCCGGGATTCCCATCTGGTTCTTCAATAAGGATGGCGGCAGCCTTAGCCTTTAGGCCACATCCCTTGCAAATCTCGAGAGCTAAACTTGCCCACAGTGCCACCTGGATTCTCACGACCAGCCTGTGCAAAATTACAAAGGCAAACAACCAGGAAAAACCTGGAAGTAGGAGTGGAAGCACCGATCATACCTGGGAAGGGGTGGGGAATTAGGACCCCTGCCCAGCTGGGGCAGATGTTCCACAAAAGGCAGCAGCGGGGAATGCAGAGCCCAAGCAATACTTCCGGTTGTACCGCCCTAAACCTGAGGAACCTTGATGAACCCTGCCCACCTGATTATAACCCAACAAGAAGAAACACATGTTCTCCTGTGCTTCTTTCATTCATCTGTTGGTGCGAGCGAAAAGGGCGAGAGCCCACCTAAAGCCCCCAAACTGGGCTAGACATGACGTCATCCGCCAGGTTCTGGGGCTGAGATCTCGTGCTGGCCATGGCTAGTTTGCCTATCAAGGAGGCCACTGAAAAAATACTGTAGGCAGGCAGTGGAGAAACACTAAGGGGCTGTCCCCTTTGATGTTCCCCTGAGGGTGATGTGATGTGACCTTCCACCTTTCCAGTTGTGCAGAGAACGTAAATGATTGAAAATAGTGCACAATTGTTTTTATAACCAGGTTAAATGGTTACGGAACATTTGAAACTGAAAGTGCAGCTGTGTGCCGTTTTTCTGTCCATGGTGGGAAATCTCCGCACAGATTGGAGTAACAACAAGCATTTGCAATGCAATAGGTCTCGCATTTACGCAAGTTTAAGTTATTGGCATTGGAAATGACAATACCTATTATTTATGTTTTAAAAACGAAAACAAAAATAAAAGACATTGTGATTTGTATGTCAATAGCTCAAACTCGCGTAAATGCGAGACCTATTATATTGCAAATGCTTGTTACTCTTTAGCCATGCTTTGATCAGGAAGCAATTAACCTAGGTGTGTACAGAGTTATACCTACCATTTAAGAGTCAATGCATTCCAGGGCTTGTCTGTGTTTACTTTTCTAGGGGATTTGTACAGATGGAGCAACGGATAAGGGGATAATAAAGAGAAAGCAGGCAAGGGAAGAATGAAAATGTGAAGGTGAAAGAATGAGGATGGGAGCAGGAAAAGGAGAAGCAAAGTGGGCAAGGGAAAATGAAGAGAAAGGAATTAGAAATAACGAGAATGGAGAAGGAGATGTGGATGAATGAGAGAGAATGGTGAACAGAGAGATGGGTGTCGGGAATACAGAGAAGACCATTAAATGGATGAAGGAAATGAGGGGAGGGCGGCGTGTAGACAGGGAGGCGAGAAGGAAAGATGAGTAGAATGAGAAATTTGGAGACCTGTAAATTAAATTTGTGTAGCAGGTGCTATGAAACTGGGCTCTAGGTGTGTGTTGGGCACACTGCACCTTATTTATGGTAGTATTTTAATACCGAATGGGAGCTTAGTTTCATTGCTTGAAATAGGCAATTGATCTGTATTTAAAGGCAAAATAGAATGGAGCCACGTTACTATTGGTATATTCTTTTGCATATTTCTTTGTGGTCATGGTTGATATGTCATGATTGTTTGGTTTATGTTCTCCTTCTTGTGAAATAAAAGGCAATTGAACTGATTGGATGGATATGCTGTTTATGGATCAATTAGTCCTAGTATTGTTGCTCTCTGAGCTGCCCCTGTCTTGGTTAAAGGAGTTAACAATAATTTATTGGGATTGTGTGCGGGTCAGAGTCTTTGTATATCTGAGTGTTGGTTGACAATTATAGTTTGGTGATGTATTGAGGTAATGTATGGACATGTTGCATGGTGTTGTATAATGCTGTCTTGTAGGTAAGGAGATGCATATCCCATTGCTGTGTTTGGGTTTCATTTGCTTGTTTGCTGAAAGTTGATGGTTGTGAATTAGGGTTGGAGGAGAAGCTTGAGGGTTTAACTTTAGAGCTCTACATTTGTTGATTGAGGATAGATGTGAGTGTGTAGGTTATGTTGAGATGTGGAGTGCTGTTCAATTGGTGTGTTTAATAGGTAGCATGGTTGTGACTCATATGTTAGTTGTTTTTTTGGGGATGAGTGGTGACATGGGTGCGAGTGTGCTGTTTTGAAGGAGAAGGTGTTACCTGTTATTCTGGATTTGGACTTGAAGAAGGAAATGTAGGATGGTTTTCTGTATTTGAGTTGGGGATGTTGGCTGGTTAGGTTTTGAGATGAGTATGGTATAGGGATTTTTTCTAGCAAGTTTTGTCTAAGGAATCCTTAGTAACTGCTGATCAGGATAGCCGGCAGTGGCCATCTTTGTAGGCAGGCCTTGGTCTAAGACTTTTTAGGGAATAAGTGTATAGAGTTAGGCATGGTGGAGGAGTAGGTGGGGTGAGTGCGCTGTGATCATGGATGCAAGGGAAGTGAGACAGGCTAAGAGAGGATAGTTTAGCAGTAGCTTAAGATTGCAGGGGTGGGTGTGTGGTTGATATGGCAGAATGATAGAGGAGACGTAGGAAATAGCAGAAGGTAGTGTTGGGGAGGGAAGTGGGGAAGAGCAGTGACTGGTAGAGATATAATATGATAGAGTAGAGGGCTGAATATGATCACTTGCATTCAAGGCAAGCTTTCTGTGCTTCAATGGAGCTAAGACTAAAGTTTTAATTATGGGGATTCCAACAAATCACTCCCTTTTGAGAGAGGAGCAGATCTAGATCATCCTCCGTTCCCCTTTCTGTACAAGACGTAATTAATCTAGGGTTAAGTTTTGATGCAATCCTAATCATAATCTTGCACATCATTGCTAATATCAAGGGAATCAATTGTCACGCGTACTGGAAATCTTCTCACTATTCCAAACTAACCCTTGAACAGATGTACCACAAGTTAAGGGTGCATAAAGATGAGTGCGATATTATCTGTCTTTGAATTCAGAAAAAATCTCTGCAACATACTAGAAAGGTTATAAAATCATATCACTGAAAGGAACTTGCACTTATGTATGTAATATCATACTTAGCTGGGCCAAAAAACACTACATTCACTTACAGAGGATTTCAGGACCATATTCAGCACTCTGCATTTAGCAGCGATCCTGGATTTCTCTAACATCTGGCACGTCACTACATGCCGGACAGCAACATGGATCTGTCCTCTACACATCTGATTTGACAACAACCCTTTAATAGAAGAAAGCATGAACACAGATTTTTGGCGTTTCATGATCAAAGACTCTGTAATACTCTTAGAACACAACATCATTCCAAATTCAGCTAGCTTCAAATCACTTTCTGAGGACTGAATTATACAGAATTGCTCTCAACTAAGCATCTGAACTCTCCATGGGCAGCAAATAAACAATGCCCAATCTTGGATCTCTTCTGGCTGGTCTTAATTGGATTGAACAATTTTCATATTGCTCTTCTGTTTGGGTCTCACTTCCCACTTCGTGGTTGATGTGAAACTTGTGTTATATAAAACACCTAAAAAATAATTTGATAAACAACTAAACAAAAATATAAATCCAATGAGATGATGTAACAAGCTGATGTCCTGATTTGTATGGGAAAACATAATACCGCAATGGTTTCCTCTGATCCTCAGGATCACACTCCACTGAGTAGAACACATTAGGGCATGTTTCTCAAGACTTTGTGATGCAAAGTTAAGTAACCTGCTGCACTGTCTTGATAAATGTTAGAACCGGCGGTCTCTAGTTGGCAGAGGTATAACACTTCTGACAAATAGGGACCTACCAACTCTAGTCAGGGAAAGGGGATTACACACTCAGATAACCCCTGCTACCCCCTTGGTAGCTTGGCAGAGCAGACAGGCTTATCCCAGAGGCAGTGTGTTAAGCATTTATGACCACATACAGTAATAAAGTGAATACACTACAGATGGACACGACACAGAAGTTATTATAAAAATAGTATTTTTATATAAGGCTTAGCACAAGACCAAATAACGACAAAAATATACCACAGTCTTAATAAATACTCTTTGGAAGGAAAAATAATAGTTCAAGTAAGGTTTCTTCTTGGCAAATAGTTCTTTAGCAAAGTATTCTTCTGAGCACAGTTCTTTGGCAACAATGTAACCCCCACAGGAGTCACACGACGTCGAGTCTACAAGATTCCCAAGGTTCGGCGTTGACCGCGAGGAGCGCTACGTCGAGCCTGGAGTCGCAACTGACCCCACAAGTACAGTACCTTGAGAAACGAAGAAAACGAGGATCCACGGCGTCGAGATGTCGGCGTCGAGGTCGGCGTCGATCGTGCCTCGGAGTCGGGTCAATCCGCAGCGGTGTCGAGGGATGTCGGGCCGGAGCAGCGCTCACGGCGTCGAGAAGGGCGTCGAGTCGATGCGATCAGCAGCGGCGTCGGGACGGGGTCGCTTGGAGGTGGAGCCGATACTCACTCCTCACTGGCATTGATACCGGTGTCGAGACGGGGTCACTTGGAGCCGGGCCGATACCCACTGCTCACTGGCGTTGCTGCTGGCGTCGAGACTGCAGATTTTCCCTTGGGTACTGGAAACAACACTTTCCAGCAATTCAGCAATTCAGTAGATGGTGAAGTCCTTTGGCCCTGTGACTTCAACAGGAGACTGGCACTCTTCCAGTCCTTGGAGATTTCCTAGCAAGTGTTCAGAGAGTACACACCAAGTTCCTCTCTCCTTGTTCCTTGGCAAAAATAAAGAAGCAGCTTCCAGGTTCCTCCACAGCAAAACAGCACTCTGGCAGAAAGGGGAGGCAAGTCCTTAGATCAGCAGGCTTCTTGTCCTTGGTACAGGTTTCCTTGTCAGAAGTGATCCGAGTTCTTGGTTCAGGGGTCCTTCTCTTATACCCCATTTCTCCTTTGTTCCCTTTGTCCAAACAGGGAGATTCCCACCATCTCAGGTTTGTTGTGGGTGTTGCCAGGCAGAGGCACCTGGCCCATTCACTGAGCAGGGCAGAGTCCTCAGCCGCCCAGCAGGAGGCGGAGCCAGTATTGTCACTGGCAGGAGCAGGGCTATCAGTCGCCCAGCAGGAGGCGGAGCCAGTATTGTGTCAGGCAGGGCAGGCTACTCTTCCCTCACTCTATGTGTAAACGCCCCATTCACCCCACACTGACTCACTCAGACCTCTGGAGCCACCCAGCCCCTGACACACACACCAAACCAGCAGAGACCGGTAGATAGTTGGACAAGAAAATAGCCACTTTCTAAAAGTGCTATTTTCAAACATAGAATTTAAAAACCATCCATCCTAAAGGGTGTGTTATTAAATTCTGAGTTCAGGGATACTAAACTCGACTTGCTACCATGCTCCCTGAGTCAGATAGATTATAATGGAGTTAATAATCCGTCTGCCCAGTCTGGCCTATGGGAGGCAGGTAGCCCTTCAATAGTGAAAAACGAAAATGGCTGTAATTCACTATTAGGTCATGCCACACACATCAGGGCATGACCTACCTTTTACCAACAATGCACCCTGCCCGAGGGCCTACCATAGAGGTGTCTGAAATGTGGCAAAGTGAAGGTTTAGAGACTGGTAAGTAGGTTTCCTTACCAAGTCGACATGGCAGTCAGGGACTGCACGCAGGCGCTGCGGTGGCAGGCCTGAGACACATTTTACACGCTGCTTCTGTGGGTGGCAAAACCAGTGCTGCAAGCCCACCAGCAGCAGTTAACTTACACGCCCTTGGCACACGCAGTGCACTAGACTAGGGTCTGAACAGTAAGTCAACCAAGCCAATCATGGTAACACCAATCAATGTAACAATTTAACATAGGGAGCACTTGCACTGTGGCACTGATCAGCAGTGGCACAGTGCCCAAAGCAATAATCCAGCAAAAACATCGTAAACAGAGGAGGCAAACAGAAAAAAATGGAGGAGAGACTCATGCCAATGATGCCAGGTCTAACACGTGTCCCCTCCAGCTGAAATGTGGGGAGAACTACCCTTCACCCAGGGAGTCCTCATCACTAAGGCGGAAAAATCTGGACAGACCATCAGCATTGGCGTGATCTGTACCAGGGCGGTGTTCCACCGTAAAGTCCATCCCCTGTAGGGAAATGGACCACCTCAACAGTTTTGGGTTCTCACCCCTCATCTGCATTAACCATCTGAGGGGCCTGTGGTCTGTCTGAACCCGGAAGTGAGTCCCAAACAGGTAGGGTCTTAGCTTCTTCAGCGCCCAGACCACAGCAAATGCCTCACGCTCTATCGCACTCCACCTTTGTTCCCTGGGAAGTAACCTCCGGCTGATGAAGGCTACAGGTAAGTCTCGGCCCTCCTCATTCATCTGTGCTAGAACAGCCCCCACACCATGCTCTGAAGCGTCTGTCTGGACAATGAATTCTTTTGAAAAGTCGGGTGCCTGGAGGACCGGTGCTGTACACATTGCAGTTTTCAGGGTGTCAAAGGCGTTCTGACAGGCGTCAGTCCAGATCACAAGTCTCGGCTGCTTCCTGGGAGTCAGCGAGGTCAAGGGGTGCACAATGTTGCCATACCCCTTGACAAACCTCCTGTAGTAACCCGTGAGACCCAAGAAGGCTCTCACCTGAGTCTGGGTTTTGGGCGGTTCCCAAGCCAGGATGGTATCTATCTTGGGTTGCAGGGGGGCCACCTTGCCGCTCCCTACTTGGTGCCCCAAGTACACCACTGAACCCTGCCCAATCTGGCACTTACTAGCCTTGATTGTGAGGCCTGCTCTGCGCAGGGCCAACAACACTTCCTGGAGGTGGCGCAAGTGTTCCTCCCAGCTGGCGCTGAACACTGCTATGTCGTCCAGGTAGGCGGCGCTGAAATCTTCCAGCCCGGCCAATACCTGGTTAACCAACCTCTGGAATGTGGCAGGGGCATTCTTCATCCCAAAGGGCATCACACGGAACTGGTAGTGCCCATCTGGTGTGGAGAATGCAGACCTCTCTTTTGCCCCATCAGTCAAGGCGATCTGCCAGTTCCCAGACGTTAGGTCAAACGTACTAAGGTACCGGGCAGCCCCCAACCGATCGATGAGCTCATCAGCTCTGGGGATGGGGTGCGCGTCAGTCTTGGTGACCGAATTGAGTCCTCGGTAATCCACACAGAACCGAAGTTCTGGTGAAGCACCAGGCGCCGCAGCCTTTGGGACCAAGACCACTGGGCTGGCCCAAGGACTGCTAGAGGACTCAACCACCCCTAAGGCAAACATCTTGGAGACCTCCTCCTTGATATATGCTCTGACCTTTTCAGTCACCCTGTAGGCCTTGTGCCTCACAGGAGTGCTGTCCCCAGTGTCCACATCATGGACACACCACTGAGTGACACCAGGGATTAAGGAGAACAGATCAGGGAATTGCACCAACAGATGGCGACAATCTTGCTGCTGCTCAGGGGTCAGTGTGTCAGAGAGGACAACACCATCCACTGACCCATCTTTTTCTTTTGCGCACAGGAGGTCAGGAAGAGGCTCACTCTCCTCCTCCATCCCAGCATCTGTGGCAAGGAGCATGCCCACTTCGGACCTTTCTAAGTGGGGCTTTAACCGGTTGACATGCAGGACCCTTAAGGGGTTCCTGGGAGATTTCAAGTCCACCAAGTAGGTGACATCGCTCTTCTTCTCCACAACCTCAAATGGTCCAGTCCACCTGTCCTTGAGCGCACAAGGTTCCACAGGGGCCATGACCCAAACTTTCTGACCAGGTTGAAGCTCAACCAGAGTGGCATTCTGATCGTACCACCGCTTCATCTCTTCCTGGCTGGCCTCCAGATTTGCCTGAGCAAGATCTCTGAAGCGCCGAGTCTGGTTCCTAAAGGCCAGCATGTAACTATATACATCCTGGGGAGGTTTCCTGGGAGATTGCTCCCAACCTTCTTTAACCAGACTCAAAGGTCCTCTTACCGGGTGACCATACAAAAGCTCAAATGGGCTGAACCCTAGAGACTTTTGTGGCACCTCACGGTAAGCAAACAGCAGGCATGGCAAGAGGACGTCCCATTTACGCCTCATTGGTTCTTCAAGACCCATGATCATGCCTTTTAGGGTCCGGTTGAATCTCTCAACCAGCCCGTTACCTTGAGGGTGGTAAGGAGTGGTAAACTTGTAGGTTACCCCACACTCCTTCCACAGAGACTTCATATAATTCGAAATGAAGTTGGTGCCCCGGTCTGACACCACCTCTCTGGGGAACCCCATGCGGGAGAAAACACCCATCAGTGCCCGTCCCACCACGGGGGCCGTCACTGTGCGGAGAGGGATGGCTTCCGGGTACCGGGTGGCATGGTCCACCAAGAACAGGATAAACCTGTTGCCCATGGCTGTCTTGGGGTCCAGTGGCCCCACAATGTCAATTCCCACTCGCTCAAAGGGGGTACTGACGACGGGAAAAGGTTGGAGGGGAGCCTTCTGCTTCCGCCCACTTTTCCCACTTGCCTGGCAAGTTTGACAGGTCCTACAATGGATATCTGAATCCCTTCTCATCTGGGGCCAATAAAAATGGGTGACAAGCCTGTCATAGGTCTTGTCCTGCCCCAGATGTCCAGCTAACGGAACGTCATGAGCCAACCCCAGGAGGAAGGCTCTGAAGCGCTGGGGTACCACCAGCACACGGGCTGACCCAGGTTCAGCAGCCTTAGGCTCGCTATACAGGAGGTCTTTCTCCCAGTAGACCCAATGTGATCCTGACTGATCACCTGTCGTTTGGGCTGAGGCCTGCTGCCTCATACCCACAAGAGAAGGGCACACTTTCTGTTCAGTACAAAATTCCTCCCTGGAGGGACCGCCATCCTGCTGCCAATGGGTCAGCTCGGGCAGGTCTCCCAGTTCGGCCACTTGTTCTCCTGTCGGTTCCAGGGCATCCCCCTCAGGGTCTGCTCCCTCCTGGACCGCGGGAACGATGGGGGACGGTTTCCCGCGCCCCCTGCCTCTTCTCTTCACGGTTGGGACCTGGGCCATACTTTCAGGCTCCAGGGCCCCATCAACACCCTTACTGACTGACATGGACCGGGTGGTCGCACACACCCACTCAGGCAGACCCAACATTTCCAGATGCGATTTTCTCTCCACCTTAGCCCAAGGGGAGTCCTCCAAATCATTGCCCAAGAGACAATCAACAGGCATGGCGGGCCTCACAGCAACCTGAAGAGTACCTGAGACCCCCCCCACCACTCAAAAGTAACTTGAGCTACCTCACACTGACTCTGTGAGTTGTCAGCAGCTACAACGGGGTAGAATGCATGAGGGACCACCTGCTCTCTGGACACCAAGTGACACTTGACAGCTGTCACACTCGCTCCGGTGTCTCTGAGAGCTTCCACCCTATGGCCATTAATGGTCACCCACTGCCTATATTTCTTAGTGTTACTAGGCAGAGGGGTTGGAGGGACCATTTCCACGTCTCCTAAAGAGACCAGGGACATTTCTGCGGAACCCCACCCACCGGGGGCACCCAGCTCATCCCCTCCCAGGGCTACACTCGCTACCTGACGAGGGGGTGCACGTGGCGGTGCATTCGAATCCTTCATGGGACACTGGGGATCATAATAACGGTGTCCCAACTGCTTACAGGCATAGCAGGTCATGGGGCCCCTGTGAACAGGTTTACCTGTCGGGGCCTCTGGCTTCTTTACAGGGGGAGGCTGGGAACCCTTCCCTTGGTTCCCTTGGGGACTACTTTGGGGCCCTTTCTGAAACTCCCTCTGTTTACCCCTGTCTCCCCCACTCTTCTGCTGGGGACCCTGCCCACCTTTGGCTGAGTCTCCCACTGGACCCTTGTGGACCCTGGTACTGACCCAGCGGTCCGCCTCCTCAGCAAGTTTTCTAGGGTTAGATATCTTGCTATCAACAAGGTGCTGGCGTAGCTCTGGAAAACAGTTATTAGACAAGTGCTCCCAAGCAAACAAATCATAAAGAGCATCATAACTATCAACCTTGCTACCCTTTATCCAACCATCCATGGTTCTGCAGAAAAAAGACACATATTCAACCCACGTAGTACCAGGCAATTTCTTACATTCTCTAAAGGTTTGTCTGTACTTTTCTGGGGTTAAGCCATATCTCAGCATTAAAGCATCTTTCATATGAGTATAAGACATCCTATCCTCAGCAGGAAGGCTCAACAAGGTATCTCTCCCCTCGTTTGTAAAGCGGCTCCACAACCCCGTTCCCCAATCCTTCTCAGGGACCCGGTGGGCCAATAATGCTAACTCATATGCTTTAAACCATTGGCTAATATCTTCATTCTTGCTGTAATCTTTGATCACATCTTTAGGAAAATAAAACCTACTTTCTGCAGGCACAGATGGAGTGCTGCCACCAGAGGGATTCAACTCTAAACTCTTAGTTTTAAGCTCCATCTCCCTCACCATCTTCTCACGTTCAAACGCTAATTTCTCTCTCTCAAAATCTAATCTTTTGCTCTCCATTTCAGCTTCTCTCTTGCTTCTCGCATTCTCTAATTCCAACTGCCCTCCTAATTTAAGTTTTGCCATTTCCAACTTGTACCCCCTCTCCTTCTCCCTGTCTTCTAACTCTTCGGGGGGAAAGGCTCCTAGAGGACGCACTACTGCCTGGAGATGACACTGGCCCACCTGTGGGCTCTTCCTCTTCCTCTTCTTCTTCCTCTTCCGGTACCACCACCGGATCAGAGGGATTTCTGGCCTCTAACCAGGCCTTCAGCGCTTTGAGGAAGCCCTCTTTCTTTGAGACACCTGTGGTAGGAACTTTAAACTGCTTGCAAAATCCTTTTAGATCTTTTAGCGTGTAGGAATCTATCTTCTCCTTATCAAATTCCCCCACAACATTCTCCACAGGTGTAGCAGCTCCGGCATTCTCCATGGTCAAAACTGGCAGTGTTTAAAAAAATAAGCTCCAGGAAAGCGGAGAACAAAAATAGAATATCCTACCAAAACAGATTGTGGCTGCGTTATGGTCTGCTTTCACTATGTAGCGTACACTAATCACTGCACATGAGTCATAAATGCAAAGTTCAATCCTCACCGCTGACCACCAATGTTAGAACCGGCGGTCTCTAGTTGGCAGAGGTATACACTTCTGACAAATAGGGACCTACCAACTCTAGTCAGGGAAAGGGGATTACACACTCAGATAACCCCTACTACCCCCTTGGTAGCTTGGCAGAGCAGATAGGCTTATCCCAGAGGCAGTGTGTTAAGCATTTATGACCACATACAGTAATAAAGTGAATACACTACAGATGGACACGACACAGAAGTTATTATAAAAATAGTATTTTTATATAAGGCTTAGCACAAGACCAAATAACGACAAAAATATACCACAGTCTTAATAAATACTCTTTGGAAGGAAAAATAATAGTTCAAGTAAGGTTTCTTCTTGGCAAATAGTTCTTTAGCAAAGTATTCTTCTGAGCACAGTTCTTTGGCAACAATGTAACCCCCACAGGAGTCACACGACGTCGAGTCTACAAGATTCCCAAGGTTCGGCGTTGACCGCGAGGAGCGCTACGTCGAGCCTGGAGTCGCAACTGACCCCACAAGTACAGTACCTTGAGAAACGAAGAAAACGAGGATCCACGGCGTCGAGATGTCGGCGTCGAGGTCGGCGTCGATCGTGCCTCGGAGTCGGGTCAATCCGCAGCGGTGTCGAGGGATGTTGGGCCGGAGCAGCGCTCACGGCATCGAGAAGGGCGTCGAGTCGATGCGATCAGCAGCGGCGTCGGGACGGGGTCGCTTGGAGGTGGAGCCGATACTCACTCTTCACTGGCGTTGATACCGGTGTCGAGACGGGGTCACTTGGAGCCGGGGCCGATACCCACTGCTCACTGGCGTTGCTGCTGGCGTCGAGACTGCAGATTTTCCCTTGGGTACTGGAAACAACACTTTCCAGCAATTCAGCAATTCAGTAGATGGTGAAGTCCTTTGGCCCTGTGACTTCAACAGGAGACTGGCACTCTTCCAGTCCTTGGAGATTTCCTAGCAAGTGTTCAGAGAGTACACACCAAGTTCCTCTCTCCTTGTTCCTTGGCAAAAATAAAGAAGCAGCTTCCAGGTTCCTCCACAGCAAAACAGCACTCTGGCAGAAAGGGGAGGCAAGTCCTTAGATCAGCAGGCTTCTTGTCCTTGGTACAGGTTTCCTTGTCAGAAGTGATCCGAGTTCTTGGTTCAGGGGTCCTTCTCTTATACCCCATTTCTCCTTTGTTCCCTTTGTCCAAACAGGGAGATTCCCACCATCTCAGGTTTGTTGTGGGTGTTGCCAGGCAGAGGCACCTGGCCCATTCACTGAGCAGGGCAGAGTCCTCAGCCGCCCAGCAGGAGGCGGAGCCAGTATTGTCACTGGCAGGAGCAGGGCTATCAGTCGCCCAGCAGGAGGCGGAGCCAGTATTGTGTCAGGCAGGGCAGGCTACTCTTCCCTCACTCCATGTGTAAACGCCCCATTCACCCCACACTGACTCACTCAGACCTCTGGAGCCACCCAGCCCCTGACACACACACCAAACCAGCAGAGACCGGTAGATAGTTGGACAAGAAAATAGCCACTTTCTAAAAGTGCTATTTTCAAACATAGAATTTAAAAACCATCCATCCTAAAGGGTGTGTTATTAAATTCTGAGTTCAGGGATACTAAACTCGACTTGCTACCATGCTCCCTGAGTCAGATAGATTATAATGGAGTTAATAATCCGTCTGCCCAGTCTGGCCTATGGGAGGCAGGTAGCCCTTCAATAGTGAAAAACGAAAACGGCTGTAATTCACTATTAGGTCATGCCACACACATCAGGGCATGACCTACCTTTTACCAACAATGCACCCTGCCCGAGGGCCTACCATAGAGGTGTCTGAAATGTGGCAAAGTGAAGGTTTAGAGACTGGTAAGTAGGTTTCCTTACCAAGTCGACATGGCAGTCAGGGACTGCACGCAGGCGCTGCGGTGGCAGGCCTGAGACACATTTTACACGCTGCTTCTGTGAGTGGCAAAACCAGTGCTGCAAGCCCACCAGCAGCAGTTAACTTACACGCCCTTGGCACACGCAGTGCACTAGACTAGGGTCTGAACAGTAAGTCAACCAAGCCAATCATGGTAACACCAATCAATGTAACAATTTAACATAGGGAGCACTTGCACTGTGGCACTGATCAGCAGTGGCACAGTGCCCAAAGCAATAATCCAGCAAAAACATCGTAAACAGAGGAGGCAAACAGAAAAAAATGGAGGAGAGACTCATGCCAATGATGCCAGGTCTAACAATAAAGAATTTACTTTCCGGTGCAATACGTTTTTGCCCTAAAGTTACTCAAATAGCTCTTTGCATTGGTTTGTGTTGCTTTGTATAAAAGAGAAGTCCCACACATGGTACATGGGCATTCCTATGCTACCCACCAAGGTCTTTTGATGCAGACCCCTTACTTCTAAAATTGGTTCAGAGGACTTTGTGCCAAAAAAACCTCCCAGAGACTGGCATTAAAATGTAGAAATAATTTCACTTTTCCTAGCGTTTCAGAAATTGCATGTATGCTGTACTGTACAGCACACACCCAACGTGTGAAAGCTAAGCAAATTTGTTTTGTGCTAAAAGGATTGCGCACCAGTACAAAACCTACTTAAGACTCTGTAGTATTGTGTAAATAAAGAATGACTGAACCTTTTTTGCTTCCTGATGGACTCCGTAGACCTGTGACGCTAGCGTTGGAGTGCAACAAAGTGAATGGAGCTTTAGAACACTGGGTTCTTGCTTACATGCTGAAGAATATAGAGGTGTATGACTAATGTCCGTGTGCAGTGTAGTCATTGGCGAGTACCCGGGCAGGGTCGGACGCTATAGACTCCCTCCTTTTTGTTTTTTCAGCTCATTCTGTTTGTCTGCCTCTTGTGTGTTCTCTAATTAAGCTGACATCTTGCAAACAGTGATGACATTGCTTTGGGTGCTCTTAAGTGATGGTGGGAGTTACAGTCTACTGCCTGGTTTTATGTTGTGGCCTACCGCTGCTGCTTCCAAATCCACAGCAACATCCCTTTCATTAAGAACCAGAGCCTCAGCACTGTCTCCAAGTAAACAAATAACCGAGGAATGTCCAAGGAGAAGGAGGAAGAAGGAAACAGGAGGGGAGGATAAGTAACACAAACACATTAAATGTGATGCTGAACCCTATCCTAACCAAGACAGTGACAGTGTGCCTTCTTTTTATCTCCTGCTGTAGGCCTGTCACTCCGTCCTGATTAATATCAGCTGATTATCTCATTACACTCTGGCAGAGTTTGGGTAAACATAGATGCTAATGATTTCTACTTAATTGAAGGGTGTAATTTGCCTTGTAAGAGCTAAGGTTTTGGAACGGGCGCAGTGGAAATGTCTGACAGGAACTATGTCTAATCTATACCTTTACTGTAACTCGACAGACAATTGTTCTCCCCCTAATGGTTTAAATAGAAAGCCCTGCTTCCATTTCCTAATCCTACCAAACCTTTATCATGCTAGTGTTAGAATAAAAAACACCATTCTTGTTCAGAATGTCTCTTCCCCTCCGAATGCTTACCTCAGAAAGCTATCCGAAGCATGTCTGTCTCAACCGAGCTATACAAGAGCTGAATAAAGCCTGCGGCCAAATCAGGTTATTGAGCAGAAAAAGAAATCAATATTGCAGACAGGATCTTCTCAAGCAGCATGTCATGAAGGTAAATATGTATAGTTATGTATAGATTTACTATATTTAATTTCACATTTATATATCTTCAAAGTACCTAGATGTAGTGTAAACTGTTATAAATCTATTCTTATCTACATACACTTAATTTCACAATATATTGGCAGTCGATAAGCTCCTTAGTAGATTTCTGTTACACAGTATTTGAATGTAAGTATACTGCCAAATCCACCCTGGCGACTCTGCCTGGGCTTTGAAATAGAGCAAGCATTTGCAATGCAATCGGTATCGCCTTTGGGACCTTATTAGTGTTTAGCCATGCAACATACTATCCTGGGTCATGTGCCGCTAGGGATTGAATAGCTATAGAATTACTACACACTTGGTCATGAAATATGAGTCAGGAATACATGCTTGCCTCTGCCGTGTGCAGCGGGGGTGAAATGGTGAACATAACCGAAAGTTGTAGGGGTCTGGGGGGGCAAAGGCCCGTGTTAGAGCCAAAGTCTGTGGTTAAGTGTGGTAACTGAGGCCTGCAGACAGATTCACTAGTAGCTGTGGCTGGAAGGGATCATGGTCACAGCTGCAAATGGAGACAGGAACATAGACCAGAGAACTAGTTTACCAGCCACTGAAGGTGATGTCGCACCTCCAATCTGCCAGGATAAGAGATAAAAAAACACATGTATACCTTTCATGAAAAGTTATACCTCCGAATGTAGGGCTACTATAACGTCATACCAGGAGATGCTGCAAAATGTAGGCCTGTTTTACCCATTAGCAAAGCAAACTATCCCCCACCCATCAAACTGAACACTGCAGAATACAGGGCCAACCTAACTACCTTGAAAGGAAATGCAACATAACATAAAGAAATCCTCTCTGCAATCAGCATCAGAGCTGTAATCCTGCGACTAGAGGCCATGGGGGAAAAACAGGCCTATCCTATCTGCCTGTCGTGATAACAGAAACACATTGCTGTAGCTTTCCTGCAATGCAAAGATTACACTAAAGAACATATATTACACATCTTCTGATTTAAAAAAAAAAGAAGAAAGATTATAGTATGTTGAGACTTGCCATGAGAGATAAAATGTTAGACTACAGAACTACCCCACCTGATATCATGTATCATGTAATGCCGTGGAATATTACCTCACCTCACAAGAGAGGAGAATAAAATAAACTGTGAAATTTCCCCACACGACATCAAAGCTGATCCCGCATAGTTGGTGAGTGTGGCGATATATCTGCCGGTCAGAAGTGAGGACAGGTAAACAATTTGGGACAGTGTGTGCCCTCACAGCCAGCGCTGCCGACTTTGGAACTGGGGAACCAGGTTCGAGCCTCGGCATCAGCTCAGCTTCCTGTGATTCTGGGCAAATCACTTAATCACCCCATGCCTACCAAAAATGAATGCGTCCTTGTGTAACGTGACCAGTGCTCATGTAACGCGCTCTAATACCTTCGGGTCTAGTTCTCGCTATATAAATCTGCAAAAAAAATAATATTTCTCTAACTTCTTACGTGCTGGAGCAACTGAACGACACTCGCCTAGACATGAGTGATAGATAATAGCTGCAGAAGTCGGCCGTGTATGAGCATGCTTGTCTTCGATACATCGTACAAAGGCTCCTGCAAACTTCCAGTGGCCTTAGTGTGGAGCCGCTGAAACCTTTGTAACCAGTATCTGAGTACTTGGTGGCCTGATTGAGGTGCTAACACTCATTGGCCAAGGTACACTCCAGGATCCCACCACAGGGCTGGAGGAAGTTCGGTTGCAGCGAGAGGCGCCTCTTGTCTAGGTTTTCACCTCTCAGCCTGTCAGCCCAACACTCGCGCAACAGGGCCCCACTAGCAGTGGACCTAATGCGGCCATGTTGCGGGGGCGCATGCTTACAGAGAACGTAAAGAGGTTAACCTTGAGTTTAATATATAGGTTTTTACTAACACAGGAGATTATTTAATGTTTGTATCAATATGACTCTATTTTTCTGTTTTCTAAATACATTCAACTACTTTTGTAAGGTTCACTTATTTAATTTTTTGTTAGATTTTCAGGAACATAGGACATTTTAAATAATTATTTTAAAAGTATTTTAAAAACGTGTAATTTTGCATTACATTTGGTAGTTTTTGGAAGGCTAAAAGTTAAATTTTAGCTTGGCCACTGAATCATCCTGTCTGCAGTAGCTGGTGAGCTGCGCTAGTTTCCGTATCTATGGTCTACTCGATCTTCCGCCGCTCTGCTTACTTGAGCTCACTGCTAAGTGCTCATTGTACTTCCACCACTACCGGTGCACCCAGGAAAACAATCTGATGTCAAGCACTGTCCCTGCAACCCTTGGAGCAACTAGTACTGATCCAGACAGTAGCAAGTGTCGTCTGCTTAAGAATTAGAGAGGCATTCTTGGCTGTCACTTTGTGCGTGTGCTGGATTCACTTTTTCCCTTCAGATCCACTGAGAAGATCAGTAGGTGACTTCCAGTCTATGTTTTGAATGGTGAGGTATCTGTGTACTAACCAGGCCTCGCTACCGGGCTCAGGGAGTGCTGAAACCATGGGCAGGCTGCTCTATTCTCCCACTGCAGCCGCTGATGCCCGTCGTCAGTACTGGTCCTGTGCCCCATTGTGCGCATGCATATTAGCGTGCCAGTTTCTGACAGTGTCAATCATTTCAGTAGGGCATTCTATGGGGTGCGGCCACCATTAATATCCGATATTAAAGGGAAAGAGCAAGCGCGGAATGGGTGCATTTTTAAAAACAAATATGTAATGTAGATATGGTGAGCCACTATTCATAATGGTGCGCGGCTGGCATTAGAGGAAAAGCACTACACTGATGCGCTTTAAAAAAGAAATACTCAGTTATTGTAATTGGGACAAGCTGCTATAAATAAAGGAGCGCAGCCGCTGTTATTGTAAAGTCGCGGAAGGGTGCGATTTAAAAAAAAAAAACTTTGTTAAGTTGAATGTGGGCGAGCCCCACAAACAAAGACGTGCAGCAGCAAGGTGGGCTGCTGCCATTGTCCCGGGAGCGTGCCTGGTGCACTGAATGTAAGCAAAGCACGTTGAGCCTGCAGTAAGAGAAACTCAATAAAGAAAATAGTGCTTACAAGACTAACTAACACGTACCGTGTAACAACCGAGGTAAAAGGGCCAGTAGCCATGGGAGTTTACAAATGAAGCCAAGGTGGTACTATGGAGGGACTAACAAGCCTATTAACCAATCAGAAACCTGCATTTACGAAGGACAATGGCACAAGCCAATGACAAATATTGGCGGCGAGTGGTCGGGGCTTCTATTCTATACTCTCATACAGCAAGTCTCGCAAAACAGCGCAAGCACGTTCGCTCTAGGCTCGACCTAAAAATGACTGCCAAACCATTATCCTACATTGCAAGTGTTTTCTTTCTTCAACTGCACAACTTTAACTGGCCCATATCACAGCAATTGTTTACCTAGAGACCTAAGCATCCCTTGTGTATGCATTTACTCTAGGTGAATCCTGCGAAGTGGCATCAACCCTTAACATTCATAGAAGATCAGATGAGCAAGATCAAATGGGTCTCAGATGGGTAAGGGAGTTACCTTATTCACATGCGGCTTTTTCAAATGTAAATAAAAAAACTCTTCTGCAAAAATTAAAAAATTAATTATGTTGTTAAAGGTTTGAAAGTAAGTTGTAATTCCAGACCCTCTCAAATAGTACTGATGCATGTAAGCTGGGCTATAGGGTAGGATCCACCAAAGTGCTGTGTAGAGGTTTTATTGGTGCATGGCATGTGAAATGTTTTCATACTATAAGGGGGCACATTTATCAAAAAATCATGCAGCACAACAAGCCGCCTTGCTGAGCTATGTGAAAGGAAAAGGGCTGGAATGCACCATATTTAATATGATGCGGCCAAGTCCTGTCATTTCCCTGCGTTGGCGCATAATGTGCTGCCTAGCATCAACGCCGCCTTGCCCCATGGTACATGGGTGCCTGCATTGTAAGGGACACCTTCCTGCACAAAAATAGTCCTGTGAGGCATTTTCCTCTTTCTATGTGTTCTGCTGAATGCAATATACCTAGAAAGAGGAAAAACGAGGAGAAATAAAGATTTTTGCCCTCGTTACTCCTCACCTGGGGAGCCTTAGCATTTTGGTGCTTTCCCATGTTTACCAGTGTTAGTAAATCTGGGAACGCAACAAAATCCATGGGTGAATGCAGGGGAACACCCACGCTCCACCCATGGAATGCTTACCTGGAGCTAGAGCAACGCAACACAGCGATTTGCAATGCATTGCGTTACTCTTGATTTATCAAGTCATGCGGGGCTACGCAAGGTGTCCTTGCATGTGTTGATAAATCTTGTTTAGTAGTTGCATCTCACTTGCACCCCATTGCATGGTGCAAGGGCCATGAAACTGTTCAATAAATATGCCCCAAGATGTATTGCACCACTGCTTCATTTTTACCAGCACTTTTTGCACAGTGATTTTGCTTCTTAAATCTTCAAACTAATGACTGAATGAATTCCTTTTCAAATGCACCAGTCAATCAAGGGCCTTATGGCGTTAAGACCATAAAAATTTAAATAATAACAACCTCCCTTCAGACAAATACAAAACAAGTAGGATTAGAATTGCTTGTGAAACCGGCTATGAGTTGCAGTGTAATTGTCCTGTAGTGTAAGACTGTACATGAACTGGTAGACATGGACAAAGAAAGTCTTGTCGGCAGTCCTGGACAGCATGTAGTGAGGATTTAGAAATTGGGTCTCTAGTTGACAGAGAGAGGCACACTGTAAAGTAGGGACCTCAGTCCTAGTCAGTTACACTTCCTAAATTAACCTGTGCTCACCCCCCCACCCGGTAGCTTGGCACAGAGCAGTCAGGCTTAACCTAGAAGGCAATGTGTGAAGTACTTGTGCAATACTTATGTATAGTAACACAGTTAAAGACACCACAAAAACGAATCAATACTAGATTAGAAAAATAGGGAATATTTATCTTATTAAAGCGTGATCAAAACAACAAAAATCCAACTAACTAATCAGGAGTTATGTCATTGAGAATAAATTAGACCATAGATAGACTGAGTCTGTGTGCCACAAATACCTTTAAAAATTTCAAGGTAAATCCCCGCTGATGTCAGAGGAGTATTTTCAGTCCAGTAGTGCCTAAACTCGCAGTACCAGTGCGAGAGGCCGCGTTTCCCTTGATGAAAAGAGAAACAGTCTTGAAAAGCAAGTATGTGCATTCTCCCTTAACTGGAGATATGGTAGTGCTATCAGACAGCTAGAGGAGTGTAGGCGCTGGTCTACCTTTGGCACCGGGGCTTCCCCAGGGTCAGGAGTGGCCTGCACAGTCACCAGCGGTACCAACCTCGAAGTGGGTCTCAGGGAGGCCCCCGCACATGGAGCGTTCGGCATCACGGAGTGAAGCCAAAGCGATCCAGGGTCCTGCTCTGAGTCGAGGTGAGCCTTGTGCCCTAGGTTCATGTCGATGGAGGGAAAGACAATTCAAAACACAGCTCCCAGGTGAAAGACATGTCTGGGGCATGCTGATCCGATGAAAGGCAGGTCCGGGCCACAGCGATGCCTGGAAAACCCATTCCTGCAACGAGGTAGATCAGGATGCACCCGGTGGCCCGAAGCAGGTATTCTTGGGTTGCTGCAATGGTTGATGAGGATTTTACTTCTCTAGGCTGGCTCCAGATGACAGAAGAGTGAGTGGCAACTACTGGATCATTGATCAGCGCTCTAGCGTGGTCGTCATTGCGGGCTGCACAGCATCTCGCTGCATGCCCTCTGCAGTCTTGGTCAGAGGCTTTGGCGCGATCGTCGGGAGTGGTCATTGGGGGTTCCTTAGGTACTGCTAGGAAGAACAGGAGGAGCAGCAGTCAGGGTCAGTCATTCTTCCCCAGGGAGGCAGGAGGCAGCAGGCCAGTCCACCAGAGCCCAGTGCTAAGTGGCTGTCCCTCCTGGCAGCACAGCAAGCAAAGTGCAGCAGGCCAGCACAGTAAAGCAAGTGTCTAAGTGGCAGTTCCTCCTGGCAGCACAGCTCCTCTAAGTTGCAGAGTCTCCCTAGGACATCAAAGAGAAAACCACTGTTGGATCAGCCATCAATATAGAAATGCCACACCCAAGCTTCCTTTGTGTGTGACTCTCTCTTGAAAAAGCACAAAGCCAAGCTATCATCTACCCCAAGCATGTATTCAGAGACATGTAGAGGCACAGAATGGTTAAAGTAAGAAAATGCAAGGTTTCTAAAAGTGGCATTTCAGACGTACAGTTTTAAAATCCTACTTCATCATAAGTTGTGATTTTCAATTATGAGCCCTGGGACAGGGAGACTTTCTCCAGGTATCTATATATTCCCAATTGGAAACGACACCTAAAAGATGTTCTAGGGTACTCCCGATGCTATCCTATGGGAGAGATAGCCCTTGCAATAGTGAAAAAAACAATTTAAAACATGTTAAGCTCAAAAGTACATGTCCAACTTTTTAACTACACTGCACCCTGTCCTTGGGGCTAACTAGGACCTACCTTAGGGGTCACTTACATGTCATAAAAAGGAAGGGTTGGGCCTGGCAAGTGGGTACACTTTCCAGGTCGAAATGGCAGTTTAAAACTGTGCATACAGGGCCTGCAGTGGTAGGCCTGAGACATGTTTTAAAGGCTATTGTAATGGGTGGAACAACCAGTGCTGCAGGCCCATTAATAGCATTTAATTCACAGGCCCTAGGCACATATAGTGCACTTTACTAGCGACTTACAAGTAAATTAAATATGCCAATCCTGGATCTCACCATGTTTAGAGTACAGAGCACATGCACTTTAGCACTGATTAGCAGAGGTAAAGTGGCCACAATACTTTTAAGCCAACAAAAACAAGGACAGAAAAAGAGGAGGAGGAAGGCAAAACGTTTGGGGAAAACACATCAAGGATGCCTGGTCTAACATTAGGGATCAAGGAGAGAAGGCAGGAATGAGATCAAAGAGAACTGAGGGAAGCATGGCAAAACTGAGTGGCATGGATACACTTAGGACTCAGGAGCCTGATCATAGAAGGTCCAATGGCCCAAGCAGATGAGGCTGGATCACATAAAGTGAGTTTAGACTCATTCTGTGCTACAGTTTCAGGCTGACTGGTGTCTTAAGTAGTTGGCGAGAGGGAGCAGTGCAGTTTTATCACCTTGGGCAAGAGCAAATTGGTGTTTGTCATAATTTGCTACTTTTGGCTGGAAATGTAGCAACATTTGTTTTCATATGTATAGTAAACAACATAACTTAACATAATAACAAACACAGCAGCTTAGAAAGCAACAGAACACATCCCCTTCACATATAAATACAGTACAACATATATACATAAACGTTCTTATCACACATTACCACATCCGGAATTCTTTTCATAATATGGTGGTAAAACGTGTTTGGAGCAAGCCGTGCCTTATCTTACCACCAAGGACCTGAAATAGATCAGTCAGAAACGTTACGTGAGCCGGTCCATGGAGTTAAGAATAATCCAGTCCTCCACAGTAGCCATTGGAGCGCAGGAAGGCATGATGAAATATGCATAGATTGAAAACCATCCTAACCACCATGCTTTGTGTCAGCGGGAGCCTCCTGATTATCCAGATGACACACATTGCCGCAACTTGTTTGGATAAAAGAGCAAGGCCAACAAAGGGGTTGCACAGAGTTTGTGGAATGTAAGAGTGTCATTCTCAATCTTCCAATCATGGAAATAAACTGGACATTGTCAGAAATGTAATTACATTTTCACAAATTCTTTTTAGGGAATAAACCGTGCTTTTTTTTACAGTACATTTTTTTTGCCAAAGAAAAAAGCAGCCCCTTAATTTCTCAACTTTTATTGCTACAAAAAGTATGTAAATTATTTTTTCTATCAAACACTATTTTAAGTCAAGAATATTGAAGTAAGTGTCATTGGATGAAATTAAAAGCATCATTCTGCAATCACAATTTCTGTCAGCAGTGTGTGTCTTATTAACTATAAATGCAAACCTAAAGAAATCTGAATTGAAGATCAGACACAAAGTAATATTATTTTCGTGTGCATGCACACGAATTCCACTTTTTAAGTAAAATCCAATAATGAACATGCATTTCAGTGTCAAAGGTCACTTCAGCCAAATTAGTGTAATTCCACAAATATTAGGGTCTTAACTAGAGAATTACACAATGGACGTGCTCAAACATTGTAATTCAATATACCATCAGCACACTACAAGCAAGCACACAGAAGGACATTCCTTCTCGGAGACCTACAGTTCATACTTGTGCTTTTACCACTAATTCAAATTTTTAATGTATGCATAAAGGTTTTTAATGTATGCATAAAGGTTAGAATCCATAAGCATCAGAGACACCATATGTCTCTGGTGACAGCATGAGCCTTTAACTGCGTCGTCAATTAAACTGTTCTCCACTAGATACTATTACACTAATCTTGAATGTTTGCATTTATGTTTGTTAGTAATGTTCACACAAGGATAGCCATGTCAACGAAACCCATTAACTATAACATTTTGACTGTCCTGTTGTTTGCGTAAAGTAAAGCAAAGCCCTGATAGGCAGGACCGGGCTCTGGGAATCAGGCCTGCAGGCTAGAAGACCCTGATGAAGAAGGAGTTGAAATTGGGAGCACCGTCAGTGAGGAATTATAAATCAGAAATATGTGAAAAGTTACATAGGAAGGATAAGGAGAATTGCTGTGAGAAGGTGGACACTTAATCAGGTGGACACAGATGTTGGAGGGAGGAAATTTGGAGTAACACGGGTAAGGAAGAAAGTGTGGCAAGACCGTTCATTTTAGAGGTGTGAAGGTGTCACCTAGTCGATGCTTGATAAATCAATCTTTTGCAGGGTTATTTTGATTAAAATGCATCAAATCCCACATTGCTCCAGGCTAACAAGGTTCAGTTCTCCCATACTTTGATCAAATCAGAGCTACTTATTTTAGCTCCGAATCGTGCCCATTTAATGAAAACTATGTTCGATAAGACACCACCTCTGAAATCCACATGAATATGTCCTGCGGAAGTCTCTGGTATCACACTGACTGCTTGAAAGTGTAGGAATCATGATAGAACTGCACAGTGGTCGATTCCAATGTAATGGACACAATAGCATCTGCCTGCTATAAGGGCCTTCATCAGCCTAGGCGCTGCATCCTTTGCAACAAGGAGTCCCAGCAGCTGTCTGATTGGACGGAGGCTGCAGTCTGTTTGAACAATCTTATAGGTTATATTTATGGTTTCCACATGTTGGTCATACAAGTGGAAGCACCACTCGTGCTGTTCTGGGCCTTGCTTGTCAATGGAAAGGTTTCTTTATTATCTTCAATGTGTTAAATATTTAGAAATGTTCACTTGGTCGGCCAAGTCAAATGGCATAATAGTTTCTTTGCTTACAAACTGAAAACAAATAAGAGAAAAAAAAAATTCTCCTGTATCCTACCCCCCCCCCCCCCCCAAGTGTATTTTAACAAATGCATGAAATGGAAAATGTAAGGTATAATAATTATTTTTGGTACCTTCTTGCCTTAAATGAAAGCATACGTGCATTACAGGATAGGTAGAGGTCTAACTACTGATCAAAAGTGATCACATTCATTTATATTATTTGGGGACTGCAGCAGGACAGGGAATGGATGAAATTTAAGGAGCGCATGAGACCGTTAGTGCAATCTCATGTGGGAAATGATGAGAAACAGGTAATAGCCAATCAGGCTGCACAGTGGGCTCGCAATCCTATGTTTAGTGTAGAGGATGTCTGGGCGGCTATGAGCGATTTTGAGCCATTTCTACTGCCGCATGCCCTTAAACACATGTCTGCTACTTTAATTGGTCTTTGAGGTCATGCACTAAATATGTGTTATATGGACAAGCAATTAACTTCGGTGACAAAAATCTGGAATTGGGGAGAGCAATGACTTATCTCCCTCGAAGGAGTTCCTAAGAAGTAAATAGCAGGTTTCAATATTTCGGGCTTAACCGTAGTACTCCTTGGGGCAATGCATAAGGCAATAATGTTTTTCTCAGAGAAAATTGCAAGTAAAGCTGGACGCAGCACTCAACATAACATTAAATCCAAGAAGGCAAACAACACAAATTACCCAAAGTAATATAGTAAAAGGAACTAAAAAACATAAGTAAAACAACAACAAAATTGTAAGAATCAGTGAAAGGGGTCAAGATGTATAATTTTTTGTAGTAAATGTTCTGCAGTTTGTGGGCCATCAAGTGTCCCTCTTGGCGTGTATTGGCAAGAAATGTATGTGTGGAATCTAAGGGTTTTGTTCAGCACTCTTTACAGTATCTCCTGCCAAGGATATAGTCTTATCCCTAAAAGTATATTCTTCACTACTCCCAAGTAGCTTTAGAGAACTCTCCTCATGAGGAAGGAACCCTGGTCCACTCGCATGTAAAATATAAACCTCAATAACAGTACAACAGGGGCACACAAAGATAATCTCACGCCTCTCAAAAGATCATCGCTGTGCTTCTCACTGTGAGTTAATAGTTTAAAAACTCACTGCTGTGGTTTTATATACATTACAAAATACATTAAATGGATATAAAATATGTGTCCAACTAAATCATTTCAGTAGAAATCTTTGCCATTTTTAATGAACATTACTGAGTGATGTAATTAGCAAATTAGTGGTGTGTCTGTTGCAGGATTTTCACTCCTGCGCTCCAGCGCCTGTTCCACCAAGCTGTTAATTTTCTAAATCATTAATGAGCATTTTTTAAAGAAATTCTTTTTGTAAACACAATTTGTCCCTTTGCATTTTGAAAATGCGATATGAAAAGTGGAGAATTAAAAGGAAATAGAGATAGGGTGTTTATAAGTTGTAAATCTTGTTTACCTTGGGGCATACATGCATGAAATCAATATTATTAGAAATCTAAACTGCACAATCTAAATAATTTGCACTGGGGCAGAGTCAGCAACAGCGACACAAACAAGGGCAAAGTGTTGATTTGCGCCGTTCCATTGATGCAGACTTGTGGTTGCAGTAGTTAGCGCTCTGTAAAGCGAGTGTGTGAAGCTTCTTCTGAAGAGGCGCCTCAGACTGAAAGCCCAGCAGAAACAGAGTCTACTGCATGCTCACATGTGTGCTTCCATTCCAGACCCTTTTACAATGGATAAGCAAAGCACTGCAAATCCGGATTTACTGAGCTCTCCTTCCTTCTCCTTCTCCATCACCCACGTACTATAAAAGGACAAGAGAAGGGAGCCTTTTACTTAGGCCAGACTGGGAGCTCAAAGCAGCCCTGTCAATTTTGTATTTGTGGATTAGCCCTGGGGTGGGGGTGGGGGGAAGGGGACAGGGGAGTGTAAGTGTGAAGCACTGCTGCTTTTGTTACTGGGGGCAGATATTAGGGCATCGCTGCAAAACCGGCCCCCAGTAACAAAAAAGACCCGCACTGCTGCAAAGCCAGCCCCTACCCGTCCAGACTCCCAGGAAAACACCTGATGCCCGCTTTGGCCAGTCCAGCCCTGCTTTTACTTCCGCAGTTAAGCAATCCTGCTCCTAAGCCACTGCCAGTAACTCATTGCAAATGATTTCAAGAGTGGACAATGTCAGACTTTTGGAGGATCCAAAACTTTCCAATCTGGCTCCACAGTAGGAGTGGATGGGTAAGACATGATGGCTTCAGTTTTGTACGCTTTCTTGTGCTTCACAGAGCCTGTTAGAGATCTTCAGGCTCTGCCATCAACAACGTTGGCGGGGGAAGATGAGACAGAACCCTTTTGTAGGTTGGAGTTACAAACCCACTTCTTGCAGATAATCCTTTCATACTCTGAAAGCAACAGCTCCTGGTGTTGAGATTGGAGCTGACAAAACATTTGGGTCCAGATTTACTAAGAAATCACGCAATGTAGAGCTGCAAGGAAAGTTGCTGCATTGCAGTGTATAAACGGGAGAGAGCAGAACAGCACCATCTCTAATAAGATGTGGTGCTCTGTCCTGTGCTGACACACTTCATGCTGCCATGTGAAAACACGGGCACCTTTGCACCATAGTGCAAGGATGTCTGCATTTTGGAAAGAATAGTTTTTGTACAGGAAGTGTTCCCTTCCTGTACAAAAACTATACTTTAAGAGATGTCCCTCTTTGTAAGTGTGCTGTAAAATATAGCACACATGCAAATGGGGGAAAAAGAGGAGAAATACAAATATGTGTCCTCGCTATGCCTGGCTTGAGGAGGCGCTGGATTTTGGCACAAATCCATCTCTATAGATAGGGATTTGTGCCAAGACCAATGAGGAGTTGGATGAAAACTCCCATGCATTACCTATGGAGCACCATCTTGACACAAAGTAACTCAAGGCAGCTCATTACTTTTGGTTACAACCCAACTCAAATCGCCATTTGCTTTGTATTATAAATACCATGCAACACTTTGCATCAGGTTTGCGTTAAAATGCTAAGTTTTTGTACATCTGGGCCTGGGGTTCTTGAATCAAGGAGCAGATTCTTCAAAAGTATGGGTGGTCTAGCTTCACTTCTTAGGAAATCATTTTTCTGGGAACCATATTACAAGACTGTAGGAATTTCGCCTTTCCTACATGAACAGCTGGGATTTTCAAAATCAAAAAGTCTGCGGGTCTCTTACAGAGATAAGTGTAAACTGACTGGTACAACTCAACAGGACGTGGAACTATAAAGGGAGACCTCTTAAAGAGGACAGGATCCCATCACCCACCGAGGTGGCATGCTTCATCATTTAGGATCTCCTCTTAACTACAACCTAGTGCAGTTAAGGAGCTGCAACTTCTTGCTAGTGTCAAAGGAGGAGCTCACGGATGTTTTTAGATGTAAACAGAGGACTAGATCTCCTAAAGATCTATGAAGCTACACACAGTTTGGTGAAAAATAAATGGTGCAGTGTCAATAAGGTGTGTGTTAATATTGACTACCAGGAGAAAAAAAAAAATGTTTATTGGATATCTCAAGGTGCCAAGGTTAAAAAGCAGTAAAGGCGCGGTCTGAACAAATAAACGAACGTGCTAGTGAATAATGAGGTCTACATGTTTCAGCCATACTAGATCAAGATTGTGATCATGGCTACCTTTAGGACCATAGTGTATTACTACTTCAACAATTCTTAAGAGAGTGAAAATTACCACAAATAAAATATTAAGGAACGATACAACCAACCATATACCTGTGTGCTATTTGTAGGAAAAACTACAGGGATACTTGGAAATTGCCCGTATGTAATCGGGGATACCACCCACCGCTCCTGGTAACAACTCAGGGCGTGAGGCAATGATCTGCCCGTCGTTACCCCGGGTGTCCTTCCTGGAGCTCCTCCTTTGACACTAGCAAGGAGTTGCAGCTCCTTAACTGCACTAGGTAGCAGTTAATAGGAGATCCCAAATGATGAAACATGCCACCTTGGTGGGTGATGGGATCCTTTCCTCTTTAAGAGGACTCCCTTTATAGTTCCACGTCCTGTTGAGTTGTACCAGTCAGTTTACACTCATCTCTGTAAGAGACCCGCGGACTTTTGGATTTTGTAGATATGGTAGGGGGACTTGTCCGCGCTAGTCTGTAAATCTCCCTCAGACCCTTCAACCTACCCGGTTTTGTGACATCTGGGATTTTCACCTTTTCCTGGACCCTATACTTTTGTTGGATGTAAAACTCTGCACTTCACCTCCGCTAACCAGTGATTAAGTGACTGTGCTTCCCCTTTGAATGTTGTGAAATTTGCAAACTTTAATTGACATATTTACCTTACCTATAAGTCCCTAGTACATGGTCCAAAGTGTAACCAAGGCCAGAAAGTAAAATGTTAACTAATGGACAGCATACCTGTTGTGCCCCCACTGCAGCAACTGTACAAACATAACTGCAGGCCTATCCTTTGTAGCTGGCTGTTACAGTTTAAACTGCAAATTTGATCTGTCAAATAACACCTTTTGATAGATCAAATCCTTCCTTATACATATTTTTAACACCCCTTTAAAGGACTCTTTGCCTATAAGGCAGTGTGCATGGTATTTAAAAGTAGAACATGTGGGAATTTTAGTAACATTTCACTCAATGCAGTACAGCAAGCAAAGTTGCTAATCTGCATGAAACAGGGAAAGCAGACATGCACCATATCTACTAAGATATGATGCACTTCTGCTCCATCTTTGCACTGTCACACTTGAGGCTGCCTCACCCCAATGCAGCTTTGTGTCTTGTTGCAGGGTGCCTGTGGTATGAGTAGGATTGTTTTCTGCAGGAAGGCCTCCCTACCTGCACAAAAACAATCCTTAACTCCTTCGGTGCTCATGACGAGCTGAGCTCGTCATAACGGCTGCGCTCCGCCCACACACGATTGATTCCCCGCCTGTGCGGGCGAATTAATGAGTGGGTGGAGTCGTGACGAGCCCAGCTCGTCATGAGCATAGCTCCACTGTGACTCATGATGAGCTAGGCTCGTCACGAGCACCGCGGCACCGTGCTCCCCCCACCCACCCCCCCCCACACCGTGGGGGAATTACCCCCACAGCGAAGGGGTTAAAGGCATTTTCCTTTTTCTATATGTGATGCCAAAATCATTACACATAGAAAAAGGAAGTAACAAGGAGAATTAAAGGAATTTCTCCTCATTACGCCTCGGTTTGGGAGGTGCAACATTTTGAGGCAATCCCAGTCATTGCAGTAAATTGGGGATTACATCAAAATCCATAGGTGGATGCATGGGAAGGCCCATGTGCCACCCATAGAATGCCTCCCGGATGCAAAGTAGCGCGAGGCGTTGCATTTCAATATATTTACTAAGCCACACAAAATCACGCGAAGTGGCTTTGCATTGCTTAGTAATCCCAGATAAGGGCTTATGTTGCCTTGCCATAACTTGTGTCACACAAGGAAAATGTGAGTCCTCAGTAAATCTGGGCCTTGATGTTAAACACGATGTTACAATGAAAAAGCCCCTGTAGCAAGGCTGGCTGTTTTATAGGAAAAAACTGGGTAACATTATTACATTTATTAAATCTAAACAGCTTTATTAAACATCCAATTCATTGGTGAAGTCAGATTTTTGTCTAACACTGGGGAAAAGGCACTTTTAGAAATGTACCATTTGCCTCCCAAAAGTCTCTGGAGACAAATTTGCATTTGTACTCCCACTTCTGCCAGCCAGTAATTAGCATTTTAATAGGTGTGAATGGGTGTGAACTGCCTCCCAGCAGCAAACAATAGCCTGAGTTGAATGGCAGAGATGACCCCTCTGAGCCTGACAGAACATTTAGGGTGGGTCTGTGAGCTTCTTTTATTACATTACAGTGTCAAATGCTGCTTGAATGTCAAATCCTGTTGATAGGTCTGCTGGAGTTTTATATATCACACTTGGGGCGCACTTCGTAGGGCGATAACAGAAAACAAAATAATTCAGGGCTTGATTTGTGGTGTACCTCTGGAGTTTTTAGAGAAAGGAGGAGTTTAACTATTCATCCAACTGGAAAAAACTTTCTGTGGTGCTTTGGACCCTTGAATCTTCTGTAATATATATTTAGGGAAGATTTATGGATCCTAGAACAGACAGCACAATGATCTAGGCCCATGTGAAACGTCAGGGAGACACTGGATGCAAGAATCTTGCAGAAGTAAAGTTGAAACTCTCCTCTAGGCAGAGAAACACTGTCCATCTTTGAAAGCAGTCTACATCAGATAGTGGACTAATTGAGGCCTGACTGATTGAGGTGAGTGTTACCCTCATCTCAGGAGATTGTCTTTATCGAAAAGTGTTTTCGGAGGTGTGGAGAAGGTTTGGCAACTTCAGGGCAGATTTTTTTGCCAACAAGGACAGTGCAGTAACTTGCTTGAAATTCGTGAAAAAGCGATATTGGGGATCAAATTCAGGACCCAATATTTAACAGAGAAAAATCTGGTAAATGGGCTGTGACTCTTTACAAAACATGAACAAAGACATCATTTACTTTGCAAAAGAAGGTTCCCCACTGGCCTCTTCACAAGGCGTTGTTATTTATTTGCTTGAGTTACCTCATACATGTATTCACACTAATTGCACAAAGCAGTTGTATAGATGTTTGTATATGGGCACTATTATGCAACAATTAACCCCTTTTTGGATGAGTAATGCTCTCACCATTTGTGGATAACCCCAGAACATAGATGCATCATTTTCCACCAATAACAACATCCAATCTTTTCCAACATGAGGACTAATTCCATGGGAGTTTTCTTTCCCTATTCGTACATATCTAAAGCATTTCAAATTGGCCAATACCGCAAAGGTATGTACAGAACTTCCTCATGCTTTCACACTATGAAAGTCTCAGTAATAATGCATGCAAGTAAACATTTATTCTTCAATTCAATGGGCAGTAAAATAGGCTAAGTCAATTGTACTTTTGCCCCACATCTTTACTGCCTCTCAATTTTAATGGAGTGTTTGACAACAATGGACGTTCTTAGAAGAGAGTGGTTATGTAAGGCACCACCTATGGAAAGGTCATCCAAGAAACAACCTAAAAAGTATAACTTTATATGAAAAGACAATTTCAAAAAAGTGAACAAACTCGAAACTCATGCTATATTCAGCCCTCAAATACAAATAAATTAGCTTTGGGTCATAGAAGCAAAACTATGCAACTTATGACTGTTAGACCTGGCATCATTGGCATGAGTCTCTCCTCCATTTTTTTCTGTTTGCCTCCTCTGTTTACGATGTTTTTGCTGGTTTATTGCTTTGGGCACTGTGCCACTGCTGATCAGTGCCACAGTGCAAGTGCTCCCTATGTTAAATTGTTACATTGATTGGTGTTACCATGATTGGCTTGGTTGACTTACTGTTCAGTCCCTAGTCTATTGCACTGCGGTTGCCAAGGGCATGTAAGTTAACTGCTGCTGGTGGGCTTGCAGCACTGGTTATGCCACCCACAGACGCCGGTTGTAAAATGTGTCTCAGGCCTGCCACCGCAGCGCCTGCGTGCAGTCCCTGACTGCCATGTCGACTTGGCAAGGAAACCTACTTGCCAGTCTCTAAACCTTCACTTTGCCACATTTCAGACACCTCTATGGTAGGCCCTAGGGCAGGGTGCATTGTTGGTAAAAGGTAGGTCATGCCCTGATGTGTGTGGCATGACCTAATAGTGAATTACAGCCATTTTCATTTTTCACTATTGAAGGGCTACCTGCCTCCAATAGGCCACACTGGGCTGACTGATGATTAACTCCATTATAACCTATCTGACTCAGGGAGCATGGTAGCAGGTCGAGTTTAGTATCCCTGAACTCAGAATTTAATAACACACCCTTCAGGATGAATGGTTTTTAGATTCTGTGTTTGAAAATAGCCCTTTTAGAAAGTGGCTATTTTCTTGTCCAACTATCCACCGGTCTCTGCTGGTTTGGTGTGTGTGTCAGGGGCTGGGTGGCTCCAGAGGTCTGAATGAGTCAGTGTGGGGTGAATGAGGCATTTACACATAGAGTGAGGGAAGAGTAGCCTGACCTGCCGGACACAATACTGGCTCCACCTCCTGCTGGGCGACTGATAGCCCTGCTCCTGCCAGTGACAATACTGGCTCCGCCTCCTGCTGGGCGGCTGAGGACTCTGCCCTGCTCAGTGAATAGGCCAGGTGCCCCTGCCTGGCAACACCCACAACGAACCTGAGATGGGGGGAATTTCCCTGCTTGGACAAAGGGAACAAAGGAGAAAAGGGGTATAAGAGAAGGACCCCTGAACCAAAGACTCAGATCACTTCTGACAAGGAAACCTGTACCAAGGACAAGAAGCCTGCTGATCTAAGGACTTGCCTCCCCTTTCTGCCAGAGTGCTGTTTTGCTGTGGAGGAACCTGAAAGCTGCTTCTTTATTTTTGCCAAGGAACAAGGAGAGAGGAACTTGGTGTGTACTCTCTGAACACTTGCTAGGAAATCTCCAAGGGCTGGAAGAGTGCCAGTCTCCTGTTGAAGTCACAGGGCCAAAGAACTTCACCATCTGCTGAATTGCTGAATTGCTGGAAAGTGTTGTTTCCAGTACACAAGGGAAAATCTGCAGTCTCGACGCCACCGACGCCGCCGAATCCAGCTTGACATCGTGAGTAACGGCTCCAGTGTACCGAGCCTTCGACGCCGGCCGCCGGGCCCGATCGACGCCAGCAGCAACGCCAGTGAGCAGTGGGTATCGGCCCCGGCTCCAAGTGACCTCGTCTCGACGCCGGTATCGACGCCAGTGAGGAGTGAGTATCGGCTCCACCTCCAAGCGACCCCGTCCCGACGCCGCTGCTGATTGCATCGACTCGACGCCCTTCTCGACGCCGTGAGCGCTGCTCCGGCCCTCGACGCCGCTGCAGATCGACCCGACTCCGAGGCACAATCGACGCCGACCTCGACGCCGACATCTCGACGCCGTGGATCATCATTTTCTTCATTTCTCAAGGTACTGTACTTGTGGGGTCTGTTGCAACTCCAGGCTCGACGTAGCGCTCCTCGCGGTCGACGCCGAACCTTGGGAATCTTGTAGACTCGACGTCGTGTGACTCCTGTGGGGGTCACATTGTTGCCAAAGAACTGTGTTTCAGGAGAATACTTAATTTTGTTGCTAAAGAACTATTTGCCAAGAAGAAACCTTACTTGAACCATCATTTTTCCTTCCAAAGAGTATTTATTAAGACTGTGGTATATTTTTGTCGTTATTTGGTCTTGTGCTAAGCCTTATATAAAAATACTATTTTTATAATAACTTCTGTGTCGTGTCCATCTGTAGTGTATTCACTTTACTACTGTATGTGGTCATGAATGCTTAACACACTGCCTCTGAGATAAGCCTGTCTGCTCTGCCAAGTTACCAAGGGGGTAGCAGGGGTTATCTGAGTGTGTAATCCCCTTGCCCTGACTAGAGTTGGTGGGTCCCTATTTGTCAGAAGTGTATACCTCTGCCAACTAGAGACCGCCGGTTCTAACAATGACCATGCAAAATGAAGCTCATCTTTTTCTTTCAAACTTTATTGCGTGTTGCAAAGATTTTCCTGATGCATAATAGATTCGCAAATCTATGAATGCGGCAAAGTAGGTCAATCAATATTAATTATAGCAGAAATCTAAGGAAAGACTTGGAATATGCCCATTCACAAATTATTACAACCACTATTTTCCATTAAAGGTAGTGAATTATACCGAAGTCATGTCATCAGATTCCTTGCATTTATGGTGCATCATCTTTAAATGTAGCATGTACACTAATGAATATTTGATTGTCAGACACTGATTAACAAAATATATTTTAATACCTTGCATTCTCTCCGGTGGAGATTCAGCCGCCCAGAAAGATCTGGACTGCCCCATTTCTCATGAGGAGATCGATGAAGCAATCTCCCTCACCTCCTCGGGCAAAATCCCAGTCCCAGACGGCCTTCCCCAAGAATACTACACGCTATATCGCAAAAACCTTGTGCCTCGCCTGGCTGACCTAGTCGACGAAGCGTTTGAGAAAGGTTCCTTCCCACCCAAGACGGACATTGCCACTATTGTGGTCTTGCCGAAATCCCAGCCACCCTCCAGTCACTGCGTGGACTACCGTCCCATCTCTCTCCTCAACACAGAGATCAAGCTGTATGCAACCGTTCTCGCCCAACGACTCAAGCCCTATCTGTCCCTGCTGGTCCACCCGGACCAGTGAGGCTTCATGCCCATGCGAGACACCCGCTACTGTCTTAGACGGTTACAGCTGGCCATAGCTCACCGGCATTTACTCACCCTGTATCTGGCACTCCTTCTGATAGACTTTGAGAAGGCCTTCGATCCGGTGGACTGGGTGTACCTGATGGACGTGCTGGCTGGGATGAGGTTTGGACCCCACTCTAGGGCACTGGTTTGTGTCCTCTATGCCCAGCCGCGGGCACGTGTACTGGTCAATGGTGTGTTGTCCAAGGCCTTCCCCATTAGTAGGGGAACGAGGCAGGGATGCCCCCTTTTGCCCCTACTCTTCGCCTTAGTGATGGAACCTCTAGCCTCCCTGATGCGGGCCGATGGTCACATTCGCGGGTGGGAATGGCCTAACAAGATCGCCATATATGCGGACGATGTCTTGCTCTTCTTGGCTGAACCCTCCTTGTCGGGTCCGCACTGCCTCCAGACCCTGCAGTCATTCGGGCAAGCATCCGGTCTCCTGCTAAATCTGGGGAAGTCGGTATTGGTCCCACTGCACCTCTCCAGGGACTGTTAAAATTGGCAGTCCATCATACCACTTCGGCACCAATCGTTTAAATATGTGGGGCTATGGATTACCCTCCTTCCCGAGCTAGGCTGGTCCCTCAACGTCACCTCATTGGTGAAGAAGGCTAAAGCGGACCTACAGAGGTGGCAGACGCTACCTCTGCATCCCCTGGGGAGGGTCACCCTCTTCAAAATGATGATCCTTCCCAGATTTCTCTATGTCCTCCATAACGCCCCCTTCTGTTTTCCTAGGGTATGGTTTCGGGAGCTGGACAGTCTGGCCACCAAATTTCTCTGGGTGGGGGAAGGGCACGCTTGGCCCTTACCCTAAGTCAGATCCCATCCTTTGACAGGGGTATGGGGATGACGCACCTTTACCTCTATTTCTTGGCGACATGTCTCCTAGTTATCCACGATTGGTTTAATGGGGGTTGGTCCGACCCTGCCTATCGACTCGAGCTGAGTGAACTGGGTCTACCCCAAATCCAATCGCTGATGTACGGGGGATCCATTCCTTCCCAGCTGCCGGATGCAACGCGTTCCGAGCTGTTGGCCTAGCAGGCCTCTTTGCGTCACACTCGTTGGACGTGCAAGCTGACCCAATGTACACCCCTCTGGCAAGGCACTTGGCTCTGTGAGGTTAGTGGGCTGCAGTAGTTTAAATCATGGGACCTCATTGGAATCTCACAACTGGGGGATGTCTGGGCTAGCGGCCACATGCGTTCATTTCAAGACCTCCAGACTCGTTACTCCCTCCACCCCTCCCAATTCTACAAATATTTACAGCTGCGGCATGCCCTCCACACGAATCTCACAGACAACACGAGGCTCCCTGAGTATAGCCCCCCAGAGGCGCAGACTATGCTTGGTGATTTGGGTAAAGGGGGTATCTCCCGCATTTACTGAACCTTGGTCAACAACACCCCCGTTACGCTGGACAAGTTAAGAGACCAATGGGTGGAATGGGTGGGTCCACTTGATGAGGCAGACTGGCGTGAAGCCCTCATGGCGCCCAAGACGGTTACAGCGTCTGCCAAACTCAGACTGATCCAACTATACTATTTGCATGCTGCATACCTTACCCCCTCGCGCCTTCACCGGGTTGGCTGGCGCCCAGACGCCTCCTGTGCGAGGTGTGGCTATGCCCCTGACAAATTTTTCCATATGGTCTGGTCATGCCCCCGCTTGGTGAGATTCTGGGGCGATATTGAGGAGGAGCTCACAGAAGTCTTGGGTTGGGATGTCCCCCATGACCCGCGTCACTCCCTACTGGGGATCACAGATGGACTGAACGGGTCCAGAAATGAAAACTATTTTTTAACACTGCCATGATTGTAGCTAAACTGATATAGCGGCGGAGTGGAAATGCGCGGACCCTCCTGGCCCTGGGAGGTGGCGGAAGGGGGTAGACTGGTGCGCGACCCAGGAAAAGACCTTGTATGCGGCATGAGGATGCCCCAAGAAGTACCATAGGATGTGGGGAAAATGGCTGGGTACCATGGAATGATCAACCTTTGCTCAGTTAATATATAAGTGTATACCTTCAGAAGTCGGGACTCTTGAGATATTATACTCCTGTGAATGTCAATGATTTATCATTTCCGTGTTTAATGCTGATTTACTGTTTGCTTTTCAAAACCAACTTATCAAAAAAAAAATACCTTGCATTCTCTAAACTTTGTTTTCAAGACAAGAAAAGTCCCGGGTTTTGAATTGAGATCTTCTTTTTCAAACTTAAGGAATTAAACCATAATGCCAAAGTCAGGGAAATTGCAACAACGAAAATCGATGCACAGACGTTTCACTGAACTGATTCCCAAAGTCCTTAGGGATCCACATTGATGCAGTCACCAATGTGCCCCAAAGTACAGATGAATTAGCCTCTTCCATTGTGGCTGCCCCCTTTTATAAGTCAGGGAAAATAATCAACCTGCTGTCTCAGTAAATGCTAGTTGGGGTCTGTTGGACAAACACTTCAAATCTATCAACAGGTTCAAACAGTGTGTTAGGGTTTTAGATATTTATGGGCAGGACAGGTTATTGAGACAAACAACCTCCTTTCAATTTGAATCTGAATAGAAGTATGGGTCTACGGAATGTAAATGTCTTCCCTCGGGTGGCAAAAGCCACCATCTCAGAATGACCCTCTGTATTGTGAAGAATCCTCCATAACAGGGCCATGAGTATCACTTTTCACTTGCCGTGGCCCTGCCATCAAAAGAGATTTTAAAATATAACCTTGTCAACTGACGGTTACAGACATAAGTGAAAGTGTATCAACAGAGATGTGTTTTCAAACGCCAATATGGATGTTTAGTTTTTTACTATCAATCATGTTACTCTAATTCTTCCTTATTCATCCCAGGGTTCACGTATGAGGTGGCCTCACCTCCGTGCCGACACTCCTCTAAGCTATGCCTTCTCTAAACTTGTTCTTGACTCTCAATTAGCACTGGTGGCCACCACAAACAACGGCTGGTGGGGAGAGTGTAGGGAGCACGCAGGTTATTAGAATATATAAAAATAAAATAGAAAAATGTACCTGAACTCGACGGCCACCTCCTGCGTTGCGCTTTATCTTCTCTTCTTGGTCCCAGCAGCCTCTGGGACAGACTCCCGTCCTATCCCAGCGCTGCTCTCATGGGAGAGAAGCACAGGGATTGGCCTGAGCGGGCTGAAAAGATGCTCTGCTCAGGCCAGGGAGTCTATGGGGGTTTCTCCAGCATTGAACAGCTGGGCTGGAGAAAACCCCACAGACTCTCTAGCCTGAAACCTAAGTGCGTATGTGTGTTTTGGTTGGCCTGAGACGGCCGGCCAAAGACATATGCGCACTTAGGGAGTGCACATAGCACTCCTCCTCCCATGCCCCTCCCCTCCCTGCACAAGCTGGCTCAGAGACAGCAATTGATAAATAAAGCAATGCTGAACATCATTTTATTTTTCATTTGCTGGCTCTGAGCCAAGCAGTGGGGCGACGCTCCTCCGCCATTGCGGAGAAGCTGCCCCTGTACATTATCACCCTGTAAAGGGTATTCTCCTGATGATCCCTTCTGCTTACAACTACCCAAGCCTAAAGCTGAAGCAGCAGACCAAGAGGGACAGAGAGACTAAGGCCTGGTATGGGGAGTGAAAAAGAAGGGTAATAGGAATATGGTTAGAAATCTAGATGTCACCTCCTCAGTTTCCTTCCACATCTCCATCCGTACGTATGAGGACATACCCAAGCAAGTTCAGCAGCTTTGGAACACACCATTTAAAAAACAATACAGCAGTGAAACCAGAATGTAACTCTCAAATACTGAAACAGTAATGAATACATCTTAAATCAATCATCTTGAGGTAACAGAATCCAGGTGCCATAGGATCAAGGGATTAGGATATTCACATCCAACTTTCAATGGAATACTAAGTTAGATGACTAGGTAGGGGCCTCACAAATGTCTGCAATGGATACACCTTGAGCTTCTGCTCACAAAGTTACCATAGCCTTTAAGGAGAAACCTTTAACAAGAATCTCCTTCCCTTAAAACACCATCCAGCGACTTAAAGTTGCGAAAGAAATACTTATGCCCTTTATAGTTGGGCCATAGTTGATAAATGTACTGTTGCAATCACAAAAGAAGGCAAACCTCTTGAGATAAACAGAAACTGCTATAAACATATAGGGTCATATTCTCAAGAACGTGTGATAATCATCGCAAAAGTAACTGATTTTAACCTACAACATCGCAGTCTATCGCGGGAAATTGACGCCGTGTTAACCAAGTATTCACAACACGACGGTACCATGCGATAGTCACCAGATAACACCTCAACCGACCACGTTAAAATCAACGCCACGCCTCAAAAATGTGAAACACGAACGAAAAAAAGCTGCGATTAGGCCAATCGCGTTACAAAAAGCAGCGAAAACCAGCGGCAGGCCTGCAAATCCCATGCATCTGGTGGGAAAATGCACTAGAAAGGCAACAAAAACAACACACCAGAAAGAAGCCACAGTGCGTAGCAACATGGATGCACCCTGACCGAGCGCAGAGGCCAACACGAACCCCACAAGCCCCACAGACCACCAGAAAGTAGCAACGGCATCAGGAAAGGCCAAGGAGAAGAGGGAGAGGAAAACGGGGTGCAGTCCGCAGGACAACAAGACCATCGTCACGGAGGTGACAGAGCACAACCAGCAACTGACCCACAATCAGACTACCTTGAATGCACCCGGAGTGTCGAGGAGGCCACTGGAGGAGGTCAAGAGGTGCTGGCATGATGTGAAAACCTAAACCAGGCACAAAGACGCCGCCAACAGGACGGCAGCAACGGCGACAGAAGGTGGGAGTCCTGTGCCACAGGAGGAGCTGGAGGAAACGGAGGCCACAGTCAACAGTGCGGAGACCGTGCAAGGAGTCGGGAGTGCGGACACAGCTCGGAAGGACCTGGCACAACATCAGCAGGGTGAGTAAAGGCCAGGGACTGGGGGGACAGGGGAGATGAGCACTATGGCACACATGCACAAATAAGCAGAGCACACTGCACACCCAAAATGACCCTGGATCATATCCCTCATCCCCGTGGCACACTCCAACACACACACAAAGCAATAACAGCACATCCACATTGACCACAATGTGTTACAATGTGCAACCCCGACACTGCAGAACAGAAGACACAACTGGCTCTGCACACCTGCAGAAACAGGCCCACTACATTTGACAGAGCTGGAAACTGTGAAATGGAAATGTACGCGTAAAACCTCACACCCGTCATGTAGTCCAAATGTGCACTGTCCCGCATCAAAATCCTGCACCTAGAAAACAGTCACAATGTACAGTGCCATACAGTCTGCATGTAAACAAGAACAATGCGCCAACACACGTCAACACAATGTCAACATGCATCTCCCCTCCACATTGCAGAGGGACACACAAAACCCCCAGCAGAGCACAGAATACCACACATCAGAGATGCCAGAGAGGACCACCACACCTTCGACACCGATGCCCTACAACAGCCCATGGACATCCCACGCAACCCACCACCAGAACCAGGGCAGCCAAGCTACTAAGAGGAGAACCCAGCCCCTGCAACAGACCACACATGAAGCACCCGCAAGCAAGGCTCGCTCACAACACTTCACCGACCCACACAATGCACCCCAATGCCAGGTTTCAGAATGCCAAAAGCAGGCGAACCAACAGGTGCAGGTGTGTTCTGAACCCATGGAAGGCAAACTAAATCACATACGTGGGTGTCTATTACCCTTCAGGGACCACCTACACCCCACAAAGGAGACCCACACTGCCATAGAGACACATGCAGATGCACATTCCCAGTACAGACCCACGCCCAGGGGCATGCACATATCAGTCACACACCCACGTTGGCTCTGCGTATGACAGCACAGTCCACTGCCCTTACGAATTGTGTGGGTGACGACAAAGCTACATGTCCAAGCTCTTACCTGCTGCCTGCAGTGACATGTCTGCATCCGCTGTACACAGCACAATGTAATGTCCTAGGGACCAGGGCCCTCATGCCTACAACAAGACGACAGGGACACACGCAGATATCATGTTGAACTGGCTACAGGCACGTGCGCCTTGCCCCTTTATTGGCGGGGCCACATGTACAGTGATGCCTGTGCTGGATGTGTGTGGGGTGAGTATAAGGCAGCCCGCACGGAGTGCTTGGTGCTGGCAACAACTTGAACAGTGGACACCAGTGCAATTGAAACAGAAAACACCTGAATAACAGAGTCAACTGCTGAGCAACATGGAGGGAGCCAGAGCAAGTACAGAGGTCACCCAACATACAAACAGAAGTGTCCGTGAGTTTCAGTGTGCTGCGGTTGGGTCCCCAGAGCTGAGCGTGCTAATGTGAAGAAAATGTCTAGGATTGTGTCCCTTCTGGACATTCCTGATGCAGCTGCAGTGTGGGGGGGTGGGGTGTCACACCTGCATCATCTTCCTCATCGCCGTCCCAGGACTGCCTGAGGTGACATTGCTGCGTGAGCTCTCCACAGCACATAACCAAAACAGTGATGGACGATGATTCATGGTGCACAGAGCTAGTGACACCTGGAGTGCTGAGCAGGGGATCAGGCAGAAGATCGCATCCACGACAGGTGCGGGCAACTCAGTCAGTCTGCCTGTACGACCGTTTCAATGGGGAACAGCCATTACAACGCGGTTATTACCACGCTGTGCAGTTACATCGCATGCGTTACAACGCATGCGATGTTACAACGCTATGCCATTACAACGCAAGTCTGTACATCGACTTGCGCTAGATGGCGTGCTAACATTACAAATAGTGTAGTTTACTATCCCAACACCTTCCCTACTGTTAAGTGGACTGGAGTTGGAATAGTAAATTACACTTTTTTAATGTCAGCACGCCATCTAGCGCAAGTCGATGTAAAGACTTGAGTTGTAATGGCATAGCGTTGTAACATCGCATGCGTTGTAACGCATGCGATGTAACTGCACGCGTGGTAAAAACCCGCGTTGTAATATCATACATCCCCGTTTCAACACTGGCAGTTGGCGATTGGAGTTGGTCCTGGCGGGGGTGGTGTGTGCCTCCTGCGGTGATGCGATGTCCGGGCTGGTCAGGACTCAATTTGATGTGTGAGCCCCGGTGGGCCACATTTGAGGCCGGAGGCAGCGAACAGCACAGGGCCACAGACACATGGCGTTGATAACCCCAAGGCCATCACCTCAGAGGCTTTCCAACATCTCAGAAGAAGGGGTCCCGGACCTGACCAGCAGAGAGTTAGTGGCCCCGGATGCACTGCGGCTGGCACAGGCACCCCGCCACGGGACGGCGACTTGCGGTGCAGTCAGATGGGCCACGTGAGCTGAGCGGGTCCTCATCAATGTTCGAAGTGTATGTGGCAGAGGGTTGCAGTGGACAGTGGAAGGTGTCCTCCAGGGCATGATGCAGAGGGTGGAAGCTGTCCGGAAGCATCAAATGGAGGAGTGTAGTGCCACAGCATCATTCTAGCCACAAAGTCAGTATCACCGACATGATGACGACGACAACCCCAAGTTCATGAACTCAGTCGCCACCAAATTTCAACCAGAAAGTGTCCATGGGTCTTGGGAACAGACTTAGTGGCACCGGGGCTGAAAAGGGATGCAGTCTGCGTTGAGGCTTGTACAATGACATCAAGTCAGCCATAAATAAATCAAGACTGAATTTGAATAGTGTGACCTACTCGACTGCAGTGGAGGCCTGAGGCAGGGGTCAGCATGGGCCAGCGAGCTCCTCCTGAAACTCTAACACACGTCGTTGACATGACATTTGGGGGTGACTTGTGGTTGACGGAGGCAAAAGCACTAGAGCCAAGCGGGTGTTCAGTCAGCTTGTGATGCACAGAGTTAGTGACACAAGAACAGTTGTCGGTGGTGTTTGATCACCTCTGTAACGATGATCCTTTTACCCTCTGGACTGAAACGCATCATCCTCTTACACCTCTCCTTGCATGCAATGATATGTACTCTGCCATTGACAAATCAAAATTCAGTCCCACATGTGCGAACAACTCGAACGCAGCATGGCCCGAGGGCAGTAGTCGGCCCACGGACACCTGTGGTTGGACTGCTATGCACAGACTTGGTGTCACCACATCGAAGGGAGTATAGTGAGATCAAATCTGCCATAATTGATGTTCTCTGCTATAGTGTAATCAAGACTCAGTTCCAAATGTGTGACCTACTTTTCTGCTGTACATGCAGGTGGAGTACCTCAACGAGAAGGGAGTACAGCAGGCCAGTGCGCAGAGGCCGTGATGGTCTGAGGAGGCTGCCAGGTTCATGGCACTCTGGCTTTGAGCATACATCAGCACGTGGTGTGCCCTCATCAACACACACCAGTGCCGGTAGGTGTGCATTGAGGCCTGGGTGTGCTGGGCCTCGCAGGACTGGTATGGGGCCCTGCGGCCCAGGGTGCAACAGGTGCACAGGAACGCAAGCAACATCGCTCACGGCGTTGACCTCATGGCGGGTTGAGGGGCGCCGCCCTGGCAGAGTCGTTGGACATTCCAGAAGAGAACCACGCCCAGAGCTACATGCTTTTTATTCACACCCCTACGAGTGCCCGCGGCATACACCGGGCGGGCCCTCTCTGCTCACGCTTACAAGGGGGGACGTAACAAGCTATATTTCCGGGATCTTCTCCACTGGCTGGGGTGACTTGGTTGCGTCCACTTCACTCCATACACCAGCGATGTATGTCGACATGGATATGTGTGTGGTCTGCATACTGCAGTCTGGCCATCGCTTCAACGCCACACTTGGCATTGAGTACATTGTCATTCATCAGTCAGTTGCCTCCTTCACACATGCCTGGCCCCTACCTCTTCCTACAATCTGCTATTGTGTGGCTGAGGTGCCATGCAGTTGATGGCTTATGTGCATGGCTGGCCCAGGTTGCCAGAGTGAGTTGTGCTGTCGTTTCTGGTGGGTGGGCATGCTATATGTGAGTTTGCGATGTGTGCATTCCCAGTGTTGTGACTTGCATGGTTGTGGAGTTGAGGTGTGTGGTGTGTTCATTTGGTACTTGCCAACGAGCAGCGCATTTACGTAGGTGCCAGCCAGGAAGCGCCGGGAGATGATGGGCTGTCAGAAGATGTAGGACTCATGCAGGTTGCCTGGGTGGTTGTCATCGAGGTTGGCGGAGATTCCCTGGTGGTCCACTATTGCCTGCACAGTGATGGTATGCGTGTGCTTTTGTTTGCAGATATTGTGTGCAGTGTCACCTGGAGGCACAATTAGGACATGTGTGCATTCAATTGTTCCCTGACACGTGAAGGAATCCAGCTATGGCTTTGAAGTCTTTCTTGGTTTCCAGTCTTTCCTGTGCAGAGGGGGGGAAGGATAGGTAGTGTGGTACCAAGCTGATGATGGCATCCAAGACAGTTGAGGGGGACTTGGATGTGGCTGGCTGTGAGACTCCTCAGACTCTGGCGGTTGTTGGTTAGCAGGTCCCATAGGCAAACAGGTGCGGCACAGCCAGCAGCTTTGTCTGCGGAGGAATGTTGGTTGTCCGCTGTGTTGGTACCGTCGACCTGTGGGCAATGGTGGTCTGGATGCATAGGATGGTTGTCCTCTGAGCCTGTGGTGGGCAATGACATTCCCAGGTGTTGGGTCTGTGAGGTTGGTGTGTTTTCAGCAGGTCGCTGTCTTTGCGCTGCCTCAGTGTTGGTCTGGGCGGGGGGCGGGGAAAGTCAGGGGGGGGCCTGGGGGTGGTGGTGGTGGGTGTTGTTGCCCTATTGGGGCTCTGGGCTGCATGTTCAGTTGCCCGGGTGTATCTGTTGTTCTTCAGGTGTGGCTCTGGGCTGTGCTCCCTTGTCTGTTGCCGGTTGTTGTCTGACTTTGCACCAGGTCAGAGCAGGTGTTAATTTTCTGCTGCTAACGCACCTTATCGCATGTTTTGTGATCTTATCGCTGATCTGGCTGGTCGTTGAGAATGTTGTGGAGTGGTGTTGTCGCAGCTTTTTGCACAGGAACTCCTACTCTGCATCTCATTAGCGATAGTTGCCGGGGTCATCTGTGGCGATGTTTTTTGCGGCTGCTTTCGCAGGTAAACTGGTGCTATGGGCTGTTAGCACCAGCTTGTGAATGGGGTAATAAATCCATTGTGACTTTGGCTGTGCTAAAGTGCCGTTAACTCGGCGATAGCTCCTTAAGAATATGGCCCATAGAAAGCAAAGCCACTTCGTCAAAAGTTATAGAATTAGGATGAAAAATTGAGATCTGAACCTATTCAAAGAATCATTCTACTTAAAAACAGTAAAGAAAAAGTCTGGTAAACTAAAGACCCATTTCCACAAGTCTCCTGGCGAAAATAATAGCCACCAAAGATAGAATTTAAGGGTCAGAAATTTCAGGGAAACTTCTCTTAAAGGTTCAAAAGTAGCCCCTTTCACTACAGAAATAAATGGAGAATGGGTGAAGGAGGTCAATCCCCCCTCACCAGAGGAAAGACCAGAGAAAACCACATAAAGTCCTGGGAGACAAAAGATTGCACAGCTGTAAGACCCCCAAATGTTCTATGAATGCCTTAATGGTAGCCCCATGTATCATCAGAGTAGTCGAGATAAACCCCAGGCAAACCCACCTGGACAAAACTGTAATTTCAAAATCTGGTTACATTTGCCACAGTCCAACTCCTTTCGTGGAACTGCATTCCTGGAAATAGGTCCAAAGATTATATGTGAGCCTTCCAAATAGATGGATGCCTGGAAGCCGGGAGAGCAGTAGCAACCACTTCTGGCAGTCGCAGTCTTTCCAAACCTTGTCATTCAACCACCACACTAATAAGTGCCTCCTCTGGAGGGATAACCCCACACCAAGAGGAGTGGTGATTGTAGGCTTGTCGGGAGGATTAGAAGCATCCACTCTGGCATCGACCTATATAGTGGAGAACCAAGAACCAGCATTCCGAGGCCAAAACGAGACTACCAGAACCAACCCTTGGTAATTTCTCAATGGATAAGTTAGGAGTTTTGGCAACAAGGCCCTTGGGGAAGGGAAAATACAGAACATCAAACTCCATTAAGTCAGATTTTAACATTAGTAGACATATCTAACTGAGCTCTATGTTGATTGTAGTGTGATTGCAGCCAACAAATACCCACATTTGTAGTGGCATGTCTGTCAGATGGAGCAGTCCCTTTAGTTTAATGCAGCTAAATGAAAGGATAAGTAGAGGAGTGGAGGAGTTGAGCTCTGTCCTATTTCATTGCCAGAATCTTCATCTTGGGCCCATTCAGCATCCATCAGCTTTCATGCATTCTCGCATAGATGGCTACCAAATAGTGGTAGATGTATGGCCTTTCATCTCCTGGCCCTCTCTCCAACTTTACCAGCATCTGGGTATCATTGGCTTTCATCTGGAACTCCAGATAATGGGTTCGGACAACTCCATCTACTTATTTCATGTTCACCTTCAATAGGAGTAGGAGATAGAAAGGAACTAACCACTGATTTGGTATTGAGCAATTTCTGCGAAGACTCGGACCATCTAGTCTAGACAATGTACCAAGAATGTACGATCAATTTAGCAAAGGGAGTCACAGACTTGATCTTTGTTCTGATGGGTAGGAAAGTACAGGCAGAGGTAGTGTCAAAATGGGGTCTATAATATTATATAGCAGTCAGGGCAATGGTAAAACTAAGGCCTTCAGTCCATGGGCCCTTCATCCCAATTTGGGCAACAACATTAGTTTGCCCTTGATTCAGGATTAAAAGTAGGGTGAAAATAGTGCACTCCACCATTCCGAGGTGTGAAACTCAGAATGGGAGATACTATTGCAACCAGTTCATACTGGACCCTGCTAGACCCTGTCACACTGGTATTTAACGTATGCGTTATTAACTCCCACTGTAGCGGGCCAATCAGAATGATGGATTAAATTAGAATGATGGCCCTTATCTCTCACCAACTCCTATGTGTCTAAAATTGCCTATTGAAATTAATGTGGGCACACAGCTGTTGGGCTTGGCCCTTTTTGTCTAAAGTTCCCTAAACGTTTGCTTTCCCATAGACCTTTTTTTCTGACATGATGTTGCCAACTTAGATGCTTTGGGCACTTTGCCACTGCTGATCAATGTCAAAGTGCAAGTGCTCCCTGTATAAAGTGTAATGGTAATTGGTTGTCCATGATTGGTATGTTTGCCTTACTAGTAAAGACCCTGGTAAAGTGCACTATGTGTGCCAGGGCTAGTAATGCAACTGCTACTAGTGGGCCTGCAGAACTAATTGTGCCACCCACACAAGTAGCCTTAAAGAGGGAACTCAGGCCTGCCATTGCAGTGCCTGCGCGCAGTTTGTTAACCTGCCATGTTGTTCTGACAAGTGCACCCACTTGCCAGACTTTACCCTTCCCTTTCTATGCACATCAGACACTCCTATGGTAGGCCCAAGGTACCCCCTCGGCAGGATGCAGTGCATGTGAAAGGTAGGACATGTACTAAGTTGTGTACCATGTCCTCATAACAAAATAATCTCCATTTCGTTTTTCACTGTTGAAAGGCCATCTTGCCCATAGGACAGAATGGGGAGGCTGTGTAATATGTTTCCAGCCTCTCTTCCCAAACGCTTAAGTTCGAGAGGTGACGTTTAGTATGCCTGAACTCACAATGTAATAACACATCTTTTTATGAAGGTGTTTTTTGCATTGTGTGTTTAGAAGCCACTCTCTTAGAAGTGGCTGTGTTTTTGTGCTCTGCCATTTCTGTGTTTCTCTGCCCGCTTGTGGATTGACTGTCTGGATTTGAAAGTGATAGGATCTGGGGAATGTCTTGACCCAGGGGAGGAGGTGAGACAGCAACAGGCTGACCTGCATCTGGAGTGTAGGGGGAGGAGTAGCCCCTAGAGGTGAAGAGACCTCGGTTGCTGCCATAAAACAATGGCCCCATCTCCTGCTGAGTGATTGAGAATCCAGACCCCCACTAATCAAAGGAAGAAGGTGTCACTGGCAGGGAGGCACCCAGAACTGGTTTGAACAGCGGTCAGTGCCCCCCTGAACACAAACACTTCAAAGCTATTTAGGGGTATAACTATGAGAGCTGAAGCCCCTGAACTTTGGAGAAATGGATTGATCAAGTTTGAACAAAACTGAAGCTACTTCGTGATCAAGAGGATCCTTTGCCAAGTAAGAAACAACCGAAGAGACTGAAGGAAAGGACTGACCCTTGCTGTGTGTTCTGGGGCTGGCCTGCAGTTTGCTGTTTTAACCAAGGAGAGGCAAAAGGGACTTTGCTTTGTGCTGTGTCTCCCTGCTTGAAAGGACTTTGCTGTGTGCTGTGTCTGGAAGTAACTTATCCCCAAGGACCCGAGGTGAGCTGGCTCCCTGTTGCGGAAACTCAGGAACACAAATGTTTTAAGGAGAGTCTCAGCGACGCTGTGTGTGTGTGCTTTGTGCAGCCTGAGACCTTCTTGAGGATTGCCTTGTTGTCGTGCACACCAGGAGTCCAAGTGAGTCCCAGCGACGCTGTGTGCGTGTACTTTGTGCAGCCTGAGACCTACGCGAGGATTACCTTGTTACCGTGCACACCCGGAGTCCAAGTGAGTCTCAGCGACGATGTGTGCGTGGGCTTTGTGCAGCCTGAGACCTTCGTGAGGATTGCCTTGTTAACGTGCACACCTAGAGTCCAAGTGAGTCTCAGCGACGCAGTGTGCGTGTGCTTTGTGCAGCCTGAGACCTTCGTGAGGATTGCCTTGTTATCGTGCACCCGGAGTTCAAGTGAGTCTCAGCGAAGCTGTGTGCATGTGCTTCGTGCAGCCTGAGACCTTCGTGAGGAGTGCCCGGTGATCGTGCATCCAAAGCTCAAGTGAGTCTCAGCGACGCCAGAGTGTGACCTGGAACCAACCTCGTCTAGGGAGGGCTCGATTCCCACTGTCCGGAATTAACAAAGATTGCATCGGAGGCCCAAGTTGCTGGAAAAGGAGAGGAGAGTGAGGTCGCACCCCCAGGTAACATGTGTCAATGCCTGGGGCAGGGTGCGGGCTCGGTGGGAGACACTCTCAGCCTCTCCCATTCCTGCAGCGCCAGCCTCTGCTTCAGCTCGTATCACGGACCGTACTTGCAAAAAGAGTGGCAGTACCGGGCTGGAGTGCGGAGCTTTACTTTTTGTTTAAACCATACCCATGTGGGGGCAACTGTTGACAGAGGCTGACTGCGAGTCAAGTTTAGCGCAGACCACGATGCAACCACATATTGTGTTTTTGATTTTATTGGTTCTTTTTTTGAGCGACCTTTAAGCTTTAAGCCACACATCATGTCTCAGAGGAGTCAAGTAGTCAGTGAGGCTGCAGAATTACAGTTCAACATTGAGGCATTGCTTACCTACAAAGTTGATCAATTGAGGCAATTCTGCAGAGCTTTGGATGTCCCATGAAAAGCAGCGCCAAGAAAGAGGAGCTGCAAATGGCCTTGAGGGCCTGGTGGGAAGCCAAAGGAGCTCAGGAGACGGGTGATATTGAGGAAGATGAGGATGACCCAGGGAATGGATTTGGTCCACAGGATGTGCCAGTGGAGGGACCAGCTTCAGGGGCTGGTAGTAGCCATTCAGGGAGGAGTTTTTCACCAGATGAGCTGGAGGCAAACCAAAGGGTCAGAGAGCATGAGTTGGAGGTTTTAAAACTTAAAACTCAAGCAGAAGAAAAGAAGCTGCTCATTGAAAGTGAAAAGCGAGCAGAGGAGAGCAGGAACGCTCTCACCTTAGAAGAGAAAAAGATTCTCTTAGCTCATGATGTAAGCATGAGGGAACTGGACATTAAGGTTAAACATGCAGAGCCCAGTTCAAATAGTGGCAGCATACAGCCAGTGCCAAGTGTGGATGAGTACAAGTGCGCACTGGATGATTAGGTGTTGGTGAGCATGGCAAATGATTTGAAGGGGTTGCTCAACTTTGCCCCTAGGGAGCCCAGGCTCAGGAATTGTTTTCCAGGATTGCGCCAACCCGTGCTAGGGTGCGAGCTCTTTGATTCCCGGGAGCTGTCACAAGAGCCAGACCCCTGGTCATGGGTCCAAGGGTCTGAAAAGGCCTTAGAGAGGGAAGAGAGGCAAAGTAGAACCGTTAGGTCCCACAGTAGCTGGGGGGCATGCGGGCTAGCACTCTGTCTCGAGGGAGAAGGAGGGAGTGTGAGCATCGTCCCCAGGGGTTCACCACCCAACCCCAGAGACTGGAGGGTTCCTTAGAGGAGCACCAGGTTGGAGGCCTAGCACCTACTTGCCAGCTGTGTGAGGAAGAACACCTAGCATCAGAAGGGCATGGGGCATCTGTCACCAGATCTCCAGCGGTCCTGAAGTTTGTGGGTGCCATTCCTAAATGGCAGGCACAGAAGTCTAAATGGAAGGTTAAAGGAGGAGGGTGACCCCCTGTGGGAAAACCGGTGGGACCATCTCCAGCCAGTAGGGCTAGGTCCCCTAGGAGTGTCCAGTGTAAACCCACTTCTAACCTGGAGGACAGGATAACTGGGAACAGTATCCTGACTGATGGGTCTTCCAGGGATACCGCTATAGGTGGGGGTTGGCAAGAGACCAGCACCCCTAGAGAGGCCCCAATTGCCCGTAAGTACCCATGGAGCAGCATAGTTGGCCCAGGGAGTAGTGACCAAGAGAATCCTCTGAGGTCAGGAAGGCATAGAACAGGCGGGTGTCTCTGTGGTAGCGGGCCTGCGTCTGTGTTCTATCGCCCCAAGCAGGAAAGGGAGGGGGTTGTATTGGACTTGGCCCTTTTTGGCTAAAGTTCCCTAAACTTTTTGCTTTCCGCCTAGACCTTTTTTCTGACATGGTGTTGCCAACTTAGATGCTTTGGGCACTTGAACTTGCCCGGAGTTCAAGTGAGTCTCCTCGATGCTGTGTTCATGTGCTTCGTGCAGCCTGAGACCTTCGAGAGGAGTGCCCGGTGATCGGGCTCCCAAAGCTCAAATGAGTCTCAGGGACGCTGCGTGCTTGTGGCCTGTTGCAGCCTCAGATCTTCGTAGCATCAGCGGCCCGGTCCTGTAGTGGTCCTGACCATCGGCATCAGTGATTTTGGTAACAATATGGTGGGTCATGTGATCTTTGATCTTACGAGCCAAGTGCCGCCCCAACCGCCCACCCTCCCCATATGCACGTCCCGTATGCCGCAGAGAAATATATTTGACCCCCCCTCTCAGCTAGTTCAGTGTACTCCAGCTCTCTTTGATGGATGCTAAAGTTCGGTCACAATGCGAAGACTTGTATTCCCGTTCGAGGTCATGTAACATGGTTTCGAGCTTACTAAGCTGTCCTCGCAGATCCTGTAGGATACCAGCGGAAGTACTAATACACATGCCACGAATAGTGGCCTTGAAGGTCTCCCAGAGGTTCAGCGCATTGTCCACCGCTCCCTTATTTTCTGTAAAATATTGTGTAATAGCGTCATGTATGGTAATGGCATAAAGATGGTCAAGGAGAGCTTCTGTGCGGAGGCGCCATGTGAATGCACGGTGTGTAGCGCAGGGCAGATGTAGCGTCAGGGATACATGGTTATGATCAGAAAGTGTGCGAGGCATCCCAGTTGCCTTGGAGACCCAAGCACCCGCCGTCTCGCTCAGAAGCCAGTAGTCAAGCTGAGACCATCTGTTGTGCGCTGTGGAAATATGTGTGCCCTCTCGAGTCTTCGCATGCCGCTGCCTCCACATGTCGATTAGACCCAGCTCAGACATGCCATCATTAATGACCTGGGCCGCTCTAGGTGACTGACCGCCTCTGCCACTTGCCTTGTCCCAGACGGGATCCAAATGTGTATTAAATCACATCCCCACAATATCACAGCATCTGGCCAGACACGCTAAATGGAGATTACGCGTTCGAAAAACCCCAGATCGTCTATATTCAGGCCGTAAGTGTTCACTATGGTAATTAAAACGCCCACTAACTTCCCATGAACTATAGCATATCTCCCAGCATCATCAATACAGGTTTGGAGCATGGTGAACGGCAGATGCCTCTTAACTAGAGTGAGAACACCCCGCTAATAGGAGGAGTATGAGGACGCCAGGCGGTAACCGGCCCAATGTGACCCAGCCCGCCCATCCGCGTGGGTTGTGAGATGTGTCTCCTTAAGAAGGGCAATCGCAATTTCATGCCTTTCAAGGAACGCCAGGACCTGACAAATCTTCTTTGGAGAATTAAGCCCCCGGACATTCCAAGTGAGACAATTAACTACAGTGTGCGCAGGATGTAAAGCAGAGACATAGTATACCTTGAGCATGATAACACAATAATGTGTAACGGTACATTTACAGCAATCACAATATCGACATTAAAAATAGCCATGCTTGTAAAACCCATCAAAAATATTCAAGTCCGCAGTAGGGGAGACATTAATAATGATACAGAACACGGGGACGTGGCTAGCAGCCGAGCGGAATGGTGGCGTCCTGAAGCGGCTCCGCCATCCTCGCCATTTCTCTTCTGTCATCCTGCCTGAATCAGCCTGCTCACCCCTCGACGTGAGGGTCAAGAAACCGTGGACTACAGCGACGCCAGTTTCTTGGCGCCCCGCATCCCAATCGTGGGCATCTGTGACGGCGGAGAGGCGCTCCCCGGATCGCGGCCAGAAGCAACATGGCGGCCCACTCCTGACTCGCAGCGGCAGTGAGGGAGCTGTGCGTGGGTGTGCGGGAGCCCCCGGGGCCCCCCGTTGTGTTGTGGCCTGCTGCAGACAGGCGCTGTCCCATCGTGCAGACAGGAGGTGAGGCGCGCGACCGATTGATGCATCGCATCCCTCCCCCCATGGCCTGCTACTGACTTGGCCTGCTGGTAACCAAAGGCCCCGGCTTGAGGCCTAGCTGAGGGTGGGATTTCCTGCCGACCTGGAGTGCAGCCTTACTGGACCAGATACTGTATAAACAGCACTGCTGATCCCCAGTGGGCCTTGAAGCTGGAGATTGTCCCCTGGGGTGCTGCTGGGAGCGACGTGGAGGCCGGAGACAATGCTGCTGCTTGAGGTGCCGTGTTGCTCTGGTGAGGGCGGCGTGGCCCCCTTTGCGGGGCCCTGGGGCAGCCCATTTCCCTCTGCACGACCCTCTGGATGCTGCATACACCGCGGAAGAGGAGGGGGAGGCGACCGTCCAGTGGAGTGGCGGGTGCTCCCCCCCGGATGCCCTTTACTGTCTGATGCCGTATTGAGGCCTGGTGGTGCTGGGGGTCCCTCCAATATACTGTAACTTTCGCTGTCTCGCGTTTTGGGCCCGCCCTGTTCGACTGGGGCACTGTGGGGCGGTTGAGGGCCTGCACTATCCTGAATCAGGAGGCCGTGTGCCCCTACGGGCGCACCCAGGGGTAAGCTACTAGTGACTGTTGGGCCCCATATCCTCATAGAAGTTCCCACCTCAACCTGTGCCTTCCATTGCGCCCTCCCTCCATTGATGGTTAGACATCAGGCAGATCCAGAATCGGACTACATTGATTGGCGAATCGGTAAAACCGACAGGCCGCCGGGGAGAGGCGCTGTGATTCTCCCTTCCCTGGGCAGGCGGCGGCGATTACCAGCACTGGTTCCACGGGGGCCAGAGGTTACATTGAACGATGGCCAGCGGCAAGACTTCCAGGGCCCAGGCCCAAAAGACACTTGCTAAATTTGCATGGGGGAAGATGAGTGATGACTCCGACCAGGCCACCGGGGGTGGGTCGCATGACCCTCTCCCTAAATCTCCTCCGTCTGCCCCTACCCTCCAAGACGTAATGAAGGCCATCGCCGGGGTCCGGAGACCCGAATCGACACCGTCAACATAGAGGTCTCCCTCATCAGAGCGGACCTCCACAAAATGGGTGCCAGAGTAAAAGAAGTGGAAGATACCACGGCTCTCTTGGTGTCTGACTCAGACATCCTTCAAAAACAAGTGGCCCAGCTCCAAGACCAGCAGGTGAAAATGGAAGTGCTCCTGGATGACTACAAAGGAAGAGCGCGCAGGAACAACATCCGAATTCTTGGGGTCCCGGAGCGGGTTTAGGGGCCGGCGACGGACCTATTGTGGAGGACCTGGTGGTGCAGAGGCTCCAGCTGAAACGCCTGTCCGGTTATTTCTCTATTTCTCATCGAGTCCCAGGGGGCCGGCCCAAAGCCGGGGCTCCCCCGTGACCAATTATTGCAGGAGTCTTCAACTTTCGAGACCAGGATGTGATCCTTCAGACGGCTTGTGCCAAACCGCCCCTACAAATAGAGAACAGTGTCATCTCATTCTTCCCGGACTTCACGACCAAAGTGCAAGCTCAGCATCGCAGCTTCCTAGCCGTTAAGAAGGCCCTACGAGACAAGGAGATCAAGTACTCTATGCTCTTCCCTGCCAAGCTCCAGGTCGAATCGGAGGGTAAGACCTGGTGCTTTTCATCCCCAGAGGACACTTGGAACTGGCTGGAGGGATGGCGCAGGGTGGGGAATCGGAACAACGGCAGACAAGACCAGGCCAGAAACGACCCGCCGAACATTGGAGCTGAACATCGTACAGGCCCGACTAGTGGTGAGAACTCTTCGGACCCGAAGGACCCAAAGGGGTGAGAGGGTAAGTGACAAGACACTGCTCCTGGTTGTGGCTTGCGAGACATTTGGGACCCTTGCACATAAGTGGAGGTATGATGGTGTGGGGGGCTCTGTACCTGCGGCCCCTGGTTGACCTATAATGGAGAGCTTGACATGTTGTAACTTTAGCTGTACTTATAGGAATTGGGAGGGAGGGCGACAGGCACTCTGCCTTGTTGGAGGGTGGGTAGTTTGAAATCCACTGGCAGGGGGGCAGGGCGGGGGGAGGGAGGGAAGTTTGGATTGAGAGTTGAAGTTTTTGTTATTGTTTATTATCATGCTGCAATGGAACTCCTACATGGTTTGGTAAGTGGTGACCGACTGTCAATGTTGCCATTTAGAAGCTCTATGGGTTTTCGATCTCCCACACTGGGTACCCGGCCTCACTGGGCCACTTATCCTTGTGCCTTTCTGTAACGTCTTTACTTCACCATGCCTACTGTTACTGATATTTAGCTGTCCACCTTGACGTGGAATGTCAATGGCCTAGGAGATAAAATAAAGAGGGGTGTTGTGTCGCAATATCTCAAGAGGCACGCACCGGATATAGTCCTGTTGCAAGAAACCCATCTCATAGGTAATAGTTGCATGTCCCTCAGCAGGTGGGGTTATAAGTTACTGTTGCACGCAGGATTTACCTCTGGCTCCAGGGGGACTGGTATTCTAGTTCGCATAGGCCTAGCTCTTACACCCACACGCACATGGGCAGCCCCACGGGGTAGGTTTGCGGTTTTAGAGGCCACCTGGGAGGGGAAAGTATTGAATGTCATCTCGGTGTACTTCCCCCCCTGCACTGGGAAAAGAAGCGCTTGACGATTTAGGTGCTTTATTGTTGGACTTGCCGGTCGGCACCTTGATAATGGGAGGTGACTTTAACTTGACAATGGACGATAGAGTAGATAGACACCCCCAACGGCAGGCTACAAGACCCAACACCCTCATGGCGGAATTCACTCAGGCCATGGGGCTCATTGCAACCGCAGATGACGTACTATACCCACGCACACAGAAGCATGTCCCGGATAGACTACTTCCTTACACATCTGATGAACATGGGCCACTTTCAAAATCCCCGTGCCCATTTGTAGTTAGAAAAGCAACCTATTGGTCTCTGCAGCAGCACTAACTCAAATGTCTTAAAGTAAAGGTCCCCTTTAATCGTCATTAAGGCGTCAGCCTGCTCTTTCATGACCGATATTAACTTGTTATTTTCATATTTTTGACTCTTGAAACTTTTATTCTATTCCGTAAGATGAAATAGTGATTAATCTGAGCTCATAATCGGAATAGCGCCAGATGCAATGACAATATTAATCCCCCATCTATAAACAAAAGGTTTGGACCAGAGAGAGGTCAGCTATTATTAAATAAGGAAATGAAATTCCTGCAACAAAACAAGGGAATCATGCTAATGGTTGCGGTTGTGAATTATTAATCATACTCCAGTGCCAAATTATGTTCATGCTGCCACAAATAAGGGCTGCCACAAAAAAGGCTTTAATACCAACTGGTTCTAACACAAATCTCTTGGTGTCCTCACTTTCACTTACAATCACATCATAGTTCCCAAATCAAGTATCTGTAAAATTATTCCTAGACAATATTGTATATTTTTGGTTCTTCAGAACTCTATGCTAAACACTTGCACATACCCACTTATGTGTTAGTGCTTCATACATGTGTTTATACGGAAGTATACAAAAAGTGAGGGATGGAATGCTTGAATTAATCTCCGCCTCTGTTAATTACTCAAGCCGTTTCCCAGTCCATCCTTATTTTGCACACCATGCCACCTCTGTTTGGACCCAGCCGTATGCAAATCATTTTTGACCCTGCTCCAGTGGGAACAGTCCAACCCGAACTACCAGACTAGGTCCTCTTTGAAATGGAATACAATCAACCTAGGATCAGTTTCACCCTGATTCGGTCTCATCAGCCAGTTGTATCTTGGTTTTAGTGACACAGTGTGCATGGGACCAATGTCTAAGCATACCTGTCCCACTTAGGGCGACAAACTGAAATATACAAAAAGTGATGGATGGCATGCTTGAATTTATCTCGCCCACTGGTAATTACTCGGGAGAAATCCTAGTCCATCCTTATTTTGCGTACCATGCCACCTAAATTTTGACCAGCCATTTGCAAATCTGTCTTAACATTGCTCCAATGGGAACAGTCAACCCCAAACTGCAAGGCCAGGTCCTCCCTGAACCAGAAGACAAACAATCTAGGATCTGTTTCATACAGATTTTTTATACATGTGTTTAGCACGTCTAAGGGCTACTAATCTTGAAAAAGATTGTCACTTAGTCTTGAGGTTTTTACAATAATTTGCCTAAATCACAAAAAAAGGTATGTTGTTTTATGGTATGTTATTTGGGTTTTACTAATGTGAGGAAATTGGGTTACTGGTAGGTCTGGTTAGAGCTTGTGGAGTTTCAGTCCGAGGAATTCTGTGGAATTACTGAAAAACTCCACCAAACTCCGTGGAGTTCTGCAAGCAGGCAGAGTATTGCTCAGCCACCCCTAGTTCCCGCACATAGGGGCATATTAACAAGGAACAGGGAAAATTAATGCTAAGGGCGCTTAGCGTTAATTTTTTTAACGCCCGCTATCGCTAGATAATATCACCTGGTTATCACGTTATTAACAACGCTAACCGCCTTGGCGATAAAAAATCCAGCGATAGCGGCATTTTGGGAGGTTATCGCTGGTAATACAGTGATAAAACTACAAGGATCGGGATATCCTTGTTGATAGCCCATGGTGGATTTAGCCATGTAATCCACCTCCCATTGGATTACGTGGCTAAGTCTGAAAATTAGCAGATGTAAAAAAGCAGCGTCAACCGTGGTTATCGCTGCTTTTTTTGTCTCTAACAGGGTTAGCGTGAAGCTTGATAATAGGAGAAATGTCGCTTAGCGACATTTCTCCTATTATTTTGCTCTGGAACGGCCACTTTGCATCTCATTAGAGATGCAAAGGGAAGCGTAGTGAAAAAGGGTGCTAACATGCGATTTTGCATGTTAGCACCCTGTTGTTGATAGGGCGATATTTTTATCTCCGCTTCTTTGGCTTTTAAAGCCCTTGTTAATATGCCCCAATGTTTGTCTTTTTGGTGTGTCAGCAGGTGCAGAGATTCCCGGAGCACATGGGTCAGAGAGTAACAGCAATGACTTATTTTAATTAGCTCCACCCGAAGCATGACACTGGGTCTGCTTTCATTTTGAGTTACTCAAGTTCTCTGTCATGGTACATCTGGGCCCTTCAGGTATCCGTACCAGACTTAGACCTCCTTCCAACATTGTGTTTTGAACTTTACAGTGGCTTTTTGTAACAAGGTGTCATCCGGAGATACAAAGTAACTGACCTGGGTAAAGTTAACATCTCTTGCTGATGTACCCTCCGCCGGCTGGGGTCATATGAACACAAAAGCCCCCTCGCTCTCACCCTTTCTCCACATTGGGGTTCCCTGCCCTTGAAAGGGGTTGAGTGAGTCAAAGCAACCACACTGCATACTACCCATATTCCACAGTGGGGTACCCCGCCCTCCGAGGGGCCAAGAACATCAAAGCAACACTGTTAACACCCATATTCTATAGCATAGAGGGGCACACTGACCCAATTTGGGTTGCACAAGTCAGAGGGACAGAGACAATGCCAACATTACACAGTGACCTTGTCAGGGGTCACATACATCAAAGCCCCCCAGCTAACACCAATATTCCACAGTGACTTAATCTGGGATTCCGTACTTTTAAGGGACAGAAGCACCACCAGTACCACATAGCAGCGCACCCTGAACTCGGCTGGCATCACTAATACCCCCATTTACTAATGAACTGCGCTCACGTTGTCTGGAGAGGCATGGTGCGATTGTTAACATTTTTAAATCTTGCCTGGAGTCTTAATTCACAATTGAATGTTAGGTGATGGTTTGCTAATGGTGTTTAACAAAGAGCAGACTCCAGAGGTGCTGGAAAACGTCGAGGAATGCATATACTGCCATTTCCAAAAGACAGAATCTCAACTTAGTGAAATGGTTATTACCACCCGTACCTAGTCTTGTAACACCCCTCCCGACCCCAATCCGGAATGCGTTGGTGCAAAAGTCTGTTGTTGTTAGCTCGACTGTATAGTTTTCTTCATACACCAGAAATGTTTTCATTCCGCCCCTGCCTAAAATAAGCATGAACAGAAATAGTTGCAAAGTTCTTCCCCCATAACTGTGTTTGAGGAATTAGTTTGTTTGGATAGTGTTGTTGGTCACGATTGGCATCGGGTCCGTGTGCCGGAACGTTTTCTGGACTCTGTCTTCTTGGTAAAAAGCAGGTACTGGCCTGTCATACACCATTGAGACCATTTTAGAAATCCCTGGAAGAATCAATGATTCAAATGGTGAGCCGGACCCAACTTGCACCAGATATATATATATATATATGTACAAATAGGGGTGAGAAAGCACGCTGTAAAGAGAATATGTATTCCAGGCGCTTATGTTTTTGTTTTATATCCTAATGGAGATGGGCCTCAGGGTTCTTAGGCCTTGCAGGGGCTTCAGTCATGGCAAGTTTGGTGACCTACTGCTGGATGTGTTTGCTGGCAGGGACATCATTAGATGTCCCTCGCTGCATTACAGTTGCAAGACACTGTTTTGGTTGCTGGGCTGCTGGGGAGCCTTATAAACCTAACAAGGTTATATGCAAGGAAATGTGAGGATGGGTAGTTACATACCGCAGTCACAAAGTAATGAGATCTATACCCACCATCCCAAAAATCTGAAAACCTTTAACAGTTCACACCTCCTACCTCCTCATCGAAACTATCAGAGCAAAGCACGGTACACTGTGCCCAGCAAAAGTATTGGTTATCTCAAATTGAGTGTGAACAGCGTAACCTCGATCACCATCAACCCATAACATAGCATTGGTTGGCACTTTAAAAAGAGACATGTTGGATGTCACCATTGCTGTCTCCAACAAGGGCCAGGCTTAGCTGCCTCTCAGGTTCGTGGGCATCGACGGCAGAAGAAGCGCAAGCAGAGCAGCAACCTAGACTCCGCGTCCCATCTCGGAAGTATCCATCAGTTTCACAGACAAGGCAGCTGCTGCCACCAGTGAAGGTGCAGGGCTGCACCCCACTTTCCACAGGGGAAATGCCCAATTGCTTTTAGGAGCTTTCCGCCTCCTTCAGGGCAAGAGATTTGGACTCTGGGGCAGCTTCACCCTCACTCACCACTTTCACTGCTCACCAAGCTCTCGTACTCCTGCTGCCTTTGTTTTCTGCCACGTTTTGCCAGACTGACGTTGGTTTCTTGCTCTCACCAGGGCACATATGATACGATGAACAAGCAGACGGGCAGCACCCTGACACAAACACTTAGCCCCGATGCTGCCATAGTTGCCAATGATGCAGAGAAGATCAGGCAAACATGGATGGGCAGTTTTGCATGTGCAACATATCTGTCTGATGCTTCCAGTAGTTCTGCCACCATGTCTGAGGTAGTCCCATTGCGGTGGATGCTGGTAAATTCCACTACGCAGCATAGGTGGAGTTTTTATCAAACTCTGCACTTCGAGTGGACCGCAGAGTGGCACAACTCTGTGAACTTCACCTACAAAGTGGAGTTTAGTACCAGCCAAGTTACTGGTTGAGGGGGTGAAATGCTACTCAAGCAGTAACTGAAATCATCGTCAGGGTGAAGTCACTAGCAAACCCTGAACTAACCTCTCCTTGGGTAGCTTGGCACAGAGCAGTCAGGCTTGATACAGTAATATTATGATAACACAGGAAAAATCCCTCACCAATTTAGAAAACCTAGAGTCTTTTTTAATAAATAAAACAAGGCCAGAAGGACAAAAATCTAATCAGTAGAACTGGAAATATGCAGGTTCATAGATTTCAGTAAAAATAGCGCCAAAAAGCACCAAGCTCCAACTGTGATTATCTGGTTGCGACAGACCGGTACAAAGTAACAAGTTCAGGTTGACCGCATTGGAGTGTGGACCAGCTACATGGACCCAGTTAGATTAGCTGAACATGAATACCTCAAATCTTGGTTGCGGAGCATTCTAAGGTCCCGCAACAGGGATGCGTCGCAAGACCGTGGCGATGCAATTTCCAGATGTATAATGCAGCATTCGTTCTGGGAAGCTGGAAGACTGTGGTACGAGATCCTGCATCATTGTTGAAGAGGCCGCCGACGAGGGGGCTTGTGATGTGTAGTCTTGCATCGAGGATGCCTTGCACACCGGCTGGTTCTGAAGAAGCAGCAGGCCTTGTGTCATCATCGAGGATGTCGTCGATGCAAGGGCTTGCGTTGATGATGCGCCTTGCAGCAGGCTGCAGTAGTGATGTGAAGTCCTTGTGACGGGAAAGCCCATGCAGCAGAGGCGATACATTGGTTCTGTTCAGGGCTGGACCACTTAGCGGAGGAGATGCATCAATTCAGCTGAGTCCACAGGTGGGCTGGGAGAGCACCTTCAGGCTCACTTCCAAAGGTCCAGGACTGCACCACTGGCAGGGTAGCAATCAAAGTTAAGGTTCTGGTTACAAGAGACTAGCCATTGGAGTCACTCTGGTGTTCCCGGACTCAGGTTGGACCTCCAGTCCTTCCCCTTCAGGCAAGAGGGCAGCAGTCCTTCAGGGCCTCAGTCCAACAGAGTGCCAGTCTTTTCAGCAGCACAGCAATCCTTCTCCCTGGCAGAGTCTCTTCATGTTGCGTTCAGCCAATCAGATTCCTCTGTGCTGACTGCAAGTAGCTAGCTAGACAGACACATATATAGCTAGATAGAGATATATATAAATATATATAAGAGCATTTTTCTATATAGGTGTTATAGCAAAAGTATTCTGCACTCTCAACACCACTCACTCCTATCTGCTACCCATCCTTTTCATCCATTCTTGTTTCTCTCCCCAAATCATCCTTCTTCCCATCTCTCTCACTGCTTCCACTACTTTCAGACTCTCATAACTATATTTCATCCTCCCCTCAATCTGTCTACTCATCAAAAAGACTCCCCCACAACCCTACTAATCAACTTCTATTCACAAAACTGGCAGTGAATGTTTGGGTTTATTTAAAGCACAAGAATAACCAAATTACTCTCCTACTCTACCAACACTAACCTAGGATCTAGAGTAGCGTCTACTCACAGGAAAGTGCTTCAAAGTCTCATAAGGGGCAGTAAGAGTTATAGAAATGTAATTACAATGAGAGCCAGTCTTTTTCGCAAACAGCACGCATTGTTCTGGGACTTTTGATTTTGGTTTGAGCATTGTAACACCAGGCTAAATAATACAGGCATGTTAAGTGTAGTTGGTTGTAAATCTCACGAAATCATGAATGACATGGGGGTTCACCAATCAGCTATAAACTAGATGGTAGAAGCAGGCAAAACATTAGGGACATTATAGGATTCCTTGGCAATTGATGAGGCAGGGACACAGTGAGTACCGAGTCAGGTGCCTTAGGTACAGAAGAGTAGTGATCTGATGTTTATGAGAATGACCTTGGAGCTGGGAAACCCTAGAGTTATGATTCTAAACATCCCAAAAAATGACATTATAGAAACACATAATAATGGTGCTAGGAACAACATAATATGTGTACTATATTTCTAAATAATTCTAGGTACATACTCTATTTTTACTATTTTAGGAAAAGGAAATACATTGTTATTCCATACAAAACATCAGCAGTGTACGCATGCAGCATACACACACACATGCATGTGCATACTCTCATACTGAAACTGGCTGATAAAGATGTCAGACTTATGACATAAAAGCAATGAAATATTCCATGAGTGGCCTTCTACAGCATGTGACATTTTAGAAAATGTAAGTCCAACTTTTGCTGTAAATATGCTTAAATGTAAAGGCTTTTTGCCAGCTCTCTTCACCCATTGGTTAGCTGTTGTGTCATTCGCATATTTCTTCAGCCCACTACAGCAAACTTTACTTTCAAGCAATCAGGAGTTTGTATAGCACGGCTAGCCACCCATGAGGGTCTCAAGGGGCTAGAGGGGGGGGGCGTGCCTGCTGATCCACCTGAGCGTGGGCGCTGGGGGGGAGAGGGGGTGTAAGCCTGCTGATCCACCTGGGCGTGGAGGTTCAGTCGAAGATCCAGGTCTTGAGATCCTTCCTGAATTGGGTCAGCAACAGGGATTGCCTGAGTAGGAGGGGCAGTGTGTTCTAGGTCTTGGTGGCGAAGTAGGAGAGGGATCTTCCTCCGGTTCTGGTCTTGTGAATCCGTGGGACGGTGGCCCAGGCAAGTTGGGAGGAGTGAAGTTGTCTGGCGGGTATGTGGAATGAGAAGCTGTGGTTCAGGTATGCTGATCCTACGTCGTGGAGAGCTTTGTAGGCATGTGTGAGGAGCTTGAAACTGTGCTGTGATTTAAGGCATTCTGCTCCTTCACAAGAAGCACATCCTCACGCAAAGTAGCTCTTTTCTGTGACAGAGACTACTATGCCCATGTGTATTTTTGAGACAAAAAACATTTTTGCTTTTAGACATTTTTGTATACTGGTGAAGGTCCAGTAGCTTGGCCAATTATAAAGTTTTACAAAACCATGACAAAATAAACCAAGCACTGACAAAGCCAAAATATTTGGATCCAACACCCAACCCATTGGCTCTGCCAATGCTTGTTTCAAAATGATGTGTGGAGGAAAACCCCACTCTCCCTCTACAATCCATCCCCGTCCCCCTGAGCTCCCTTGAGGAAAGCAGACTTGCAATTCAGGTCATGTGCGACCATTTGTGGAAGTGGGCAGCACCAGTGGTTAAAGTGGGTAGCCCCAGTGGAGGATGTGGGAGGAGGTCACCTAAGGGTATTTTGGGGTACTAGCAGTTTAGGCAAGAGATAAGCCCCCTGTTCACCCACTGACATCTTTGGCAATGTATGCAAAACGAGGTGGCTGATGTACCCCCATATTATCCTTAAATAGAGAAACCTTCCTCCTGTGGCACACACTCCCTCTCATTAATACGGGCCCTGCACGGCGCTTCTCTGCATTGCATAGCTCTGCCCTGCAGCTGTCCGAAGGGACATTTGTGAACTGCTGTACCTAAGTGCAGCTATTTTCTCAATCTGTATTTAGATAAACGCATGACTACTGCCACGCTGACACATACATTCCTTTGATTGCAGGCTCTGCCAGGAAGCAGATTGTGCAAATCCCCTCAGTTTCTTCACCTTTTCAAAAGTATTCAGGGAAATTCTCTCTGCGTCTTTTCAGGAAATGTTCAAATAGGTGATAATCCGTAAATCCCATGAGCGGTAAACAATTTTGCAACATATTTTTTTAAGTTAGTAGCTGAAGGTGGAAAGCTGAGGAGCAGAGCGGAAATGCTGTACTGTCATTATTTTGTTTGGATAAACTAAAAATGTGCTCTTTCACTTGATAAAGGAGGGCACGGTATTTCAGGTTTTCAGTTAGCATGTGCAAGTTTGTAAAGCTCTCATATGATTGATATGAAATTATGTTTCTTATCTTGTCACAGAGAAGCCTATAAATGAATTCTGTGAGTTTAATTTTCAAATCAACTGGTATGTTGCTGCCAAACAAAACATCTGCTTTGATTGACGCTTTGTAGATTTCGAAACTGTATTTTATGTTTATTAACTGTTACGCTAAATGCAACTGTATGCATTTAAGATTCTGATCCTTGAAAATGTGTATTATTAAGTAAATATTGCTAGTTCTCGGTTCTACTAAAACAAAGGGGCATATTTACAGTTTGCGGCGATAGCCTTCTTGGCTCAACGCAGCACTACGCCAATTCCAAAACGCAGGGCTGCTCCATATTTACAACAATACTGTGCAGCGTTGCGTTTTCCCCTGTGCTGGCGCTAAAATTAGCAGCGTAGCACCAACGCAGGCACCCTTGCACCATAGTGCAAGGGTGTCTGCATTGAGGGGAAGATTGGTTATGTGCAAGAAGGGCGACTTTCCTGCACATAAACAATCTTTAAAGGACGTTTTAAACAACGTTTATGTGCAAGAAGTTCTTCCTGCTCAGTGCAGCACACATAGAAGTTGCAAAACGTCATTTTTTAAAATTGTTAATGTGCTGGAAGGGTGACCTTCCTGCACATAAACAATCATTGGCAATTTGCTGTTTCTGTGTGTGCAGTGCAACGCAGCACACATGGAACCAGCAAAAACAAGAAAAAATAAAGCATTTCTCCTCTTTTCGCCTGTGTAAGACCAGGTTTTCCTTGGTCTTAATTTTGGTGCTGCACCATATTTACGCTGCCCTTGTAAATATGGGACAGCGTCAAAATCAATGGGTGTTGCAGTGGAACGCCCACCACAACACCCTTTGCCCTCCCCTTTCATTCTAAGTACAGCGTGAAAGGGTGTCTTATTTGCAAGGCAGCATTAAGCCATGTTTTAGTGACGTTGTGGTGGCAATAGGGACTTGTAAATATGCCCCAATGCTTTACTGTTTCACAGTATAGATAAAGATAGTTTTACCAACTCCAGTGGTCAGTCAAAGAAGACATTGCCTGCACCATGTGTGTGGAGCACCAATAAAAGTTTAATTACATGTTTTTTTGCATATCTATGTGAGAAGCTGATAAGTATTAAAGATGTGACAGGAACTACAGCCTGCCCTGAGAAGCATACAAACATGAGGAAGAGCAACATCTCCATGATATGATTTATGGGGAAAACAATTAGAGAGCCCATTTGAAAAAAATGAAGGAGCTGTGCAATAGAGCAATCCCTCACCAGTAGAGAGCCCAGCTCTTATAAGGAGCCTTATTTCCTCTCAAAAGATTTAGGCCCCTCAGTACAGGTGCAGTCATTTCTACCTGATACCATGTATTTATCTGAGGTAACGCTGCCTACAAACATTTTCCAGCTTCTTTTTCCCTCACTAAGGTCCAATATACTCTGCTTCTCCATTCCAAAGCAACATTCTTCTCCTCCATCCACCAGAAAGCAAAAGTTGTATTTCTACCATCTTCTTATCAGCCTCTGACATCTTAGGACAGGGACAGAAACAGATAATTATCAGTCTTAAATATCTGTAGGTTCAGGCACACTGCCTACACTTTTTTGCCTCAATTTCGCATACATTTTGCAATCACTAAATGATCATGATCATTGGCACAATCCTGAAAGAGTACAAAAACAACACAGGAGCAATATTGTCAGTTAAATGTTGCAATGTTGGAATGGTTCAACACTGTTTGCAAAGATATACTGATCACGACCCCCCTGCCCATTGTAAATTGGACGATTGCAATACTCCTACCAAAATGAAGACACTTAAAAATCACTTTGCACATCTCTAATATTCACGAGCCTAATGTTTACAGGCACTGAAAGAAAAATGAAACAAAGCAAGTGCAATGGTGTTCAACAACACAATATACCCAAAAATGCAAAGGGACTGAGTCTCAAAGTTTATTAAAATGAGTTACTGAGGTCAATTAGCTGGTAGTCTCTCCTAGTTTAGATTCAGCCTATTATAATGGGGATATCCTTGACCTAGGTTCCCAGGAGCTTTAGGGACAGTGACTACTCAATCAAGGGGTATCATCCTCTGTGATGAAGATGAACAGATCACAATGTGACCCACAGAAATGGATACAAACTCACAGCCACAAAGGGCTTGCTCTATACCACCACCATTTCCAGCTAGCCTGCAAGCTAAATTGGCACTGGACCCCCAACAAAGCAACAGAATCATACTAGGAAGATACTAGCAATGGGGGTGCAAGGAGGAGTGAGATCATCAGGCAGACTGACCAATCAGCTCACCTGCACTTCCTGTCTGTGACAAGGCCCTAGAAATTGCTTCAAGGATCTGCGTCAGTTTCTCTGAACTCCTTTGGAAGGATGAGGTCCTCCTGGGCAGAAAAGGCACCTGCACAGCAGACACAAAGAGATGATGGACGGAGCACTGAAACTTTTTAGGCACTCAACCCTAGTCACAGATCTGGGTTGAATCTATCATCGTTCTTTAGCTCACTTCGCCACCTCAGTTTAGACCCAGCTATATGCAAATACGCCTTGGCCCTTTGCCTCATGGGCACTCCAAGCCAGATGAGCTTCAGAAGAGACTTCAAGCTTCTTTCTAACCATGAAGCTAGGACGCACACATCTCCACGGCCTGAGAGCACCAACAGCATCAAGGTCCATACAAGCCTGTCTCCATAAATACATTTTGTATGGGAGGTCTCAGCTTACATATTTAAGTTCTTGCAGTTAGGAAGTAGCCAACAGCCAATCAGAGTCTGGGCATTCCAAAAACAGGGATGGCTCAGCTGCGCAGACTGGTAGAAGATGTCGGCAGGGAGGAGGCATGTATGAGGGTGGCCAACACAACAAGGGTGTAAAAGAAAGAAAGTCATGAGATATAGGGGTCATAAATATGGGACACATAAATGGGTCAGAAGGATGAGTGGGGAGGGCCCAGATGGATATCCAAGAAAGGGCAATTCAAAGAATAATGAAAGGTAGTCAAAACTGTTCTTCCTAGTGCCATACTCGGATCACTGACAGATTATTAGAAACAAAAATATGTGTGGACAGAATATCTTGTCAAACATATTGAGCACCAAAATATCAGGAAGGTAAGTGCAAATAGGTAAGAATAGAATTACTATTTTTAAATTCGCATCTACGTGGTTTGATATATATATATATATATATATATATATATATATTTTTTTTTTCAAAAGAATGTCCGCTGAATGCCGCACGCCTGCACACAATGCCGGTGCCTGCCGTGGTCGCAGTAACCACAAATTTGCAAATGAATCAATCCGATAGGAATGAGGCGGCACACTGTCCTGATGTTTTAGGGTGTTTTAATCGCTCACCAACAACAACGCGTTTCAGCCGTAAAACGGCCTTTGTCAAGTTGCCAAAGCGTTACAAAATAGGAATTTTTAAACATTCAACGTCATGATAGACATAGACGAGTTATTTTGCAAGTGTTGCACAACAGTCAAACATAAAATATGTAATTGAAAACACTTATTTTCGTTTTTTTACCATAATACTCAATATCAAGATAAGGAGTGAGACATAATGGAAAGAAAATTGAAACTGAAAGAATAATACCTTTCGTTCTAAATGCGTAGTTGTATTCTTAACAACTTCCATGTTCTTATATATCAGATCATGGAAATAGAGAGGGGTTGTACTGCACAATTGTCAGCATATAGACATAGACGAACTACTTCGTAAATATCGTGTCAATAACAAACATAAAGCATACAAATAATCGAAGATGCTGTTTCTAAATTTCATAGACCCCAGTTCTCAATAAGAAAATAAAGAAATACAATGCATTGCCATTGAAATAGTCCCACCATTTCCCATTTTACACGTAATAGACTGGAGTGCGATACTAAATCACATTGCGGGAACGCTTTGTTAATAAAGTTCTATATTAGAAAAAGATTTTTTTATGTGTGAATAAAGTGTGAGAAATAAAGGAAAGGACATAAGCAAAAAGAGGTATTGGTCTCATATTGCCTGTAAACAATAATGTCATCGCTTATCCGCAAGGCTCGGGAGGATTCCAAATCTACTCCTGTAGGTATAAACTGTGATAGATATAACCCTAATGGGATAGAAATATGGGACAAATGCCCAAATATGTGCTATTACAGTAAAAACCAAGCCACAGAAAACGATATCATAGTACCAAGCATAACAATCAAGGATCAATGTCCATAATAGCCACCTAACCTCCATGCTAGTCTTAACCAATGTGAATGTGAATCCCAAAGTGACATATTAATAAATGTGAATCCAATATAAGAAAATGAATGTTAAACATAAAATAAATTAAATCACTTAAGGACATGCAGTTGGGTTACAGAATGGTTTCAGTCAAAGCTATTGGCCAATATGAGTATTGAGTTCTTTCTCTCTGTTCAATCCATAAGGGGCCCTGGTGTTTAGGTCAATTATGTACCTTGATTCTAAGGTACGCAATTGCTGCTCTCTGTCACCACCACGTATATGTTTCATTACTCTGTCAATTCCACAGAACTTGAGTAATGTATTATTGCTGTTGTGTACATTGTAGAAAAGTCGTGCTATAGGGTAGTTAAAAAAATCCAAATTGGTTATAGCCCTCAAATGTTCAAGAATACGTTTTTTAATTGGTGTTTAGTACTCCCAACATAGCGCATATTGCAAGGGCATTCCAAGAGATATACTACATGATCAGAGGTGCATGTAATGTATTTCCTAATGGATTTCTCCCTGCCGTCTTGCATCTTATAGCTTCTGCAGCTGACAGTATTTCTACAAGCTTTGCAGGAATTGTACTTGTGGAAGCCATCCTTGGCATGTAGCCAAGTTTGAGTCGATTCCATTTGTTGATAACTTTTTACCAATTTGTCTTTAAGAGATGGGGGTCGTCTGTAAGTCATTAATGGGACATTCCCCACTTTGTCTCCAATAACTGGATCAGCTTTTATGAGGCCCCAGTGTTTAGTCATCAAGGCTTTCAAATTGCCAGATTTCACACTGTATGTTGTTATCATGCGGGGATCACTAATATTCTCCTCCCTGTCCAGGTTGGTTTCCTTTTTGCGAAATAAAACCTCACTATGTTCAGTGGTTCCCAATTTGTCTGTGGCTTGTTTTAGAATTTTATCACTATACCCACGTTGTTTGAATCTCATAATCATGGTGTTTTTCTCAGCATTAAACCCCCTATCTGTATTGCAATTTCTACGGGCTCTTAAAATCTCTCCGTAGGGAATACTACTAATCAGTGAGGGGGGATGATGACTGTGGGCATGTAATAATGTGTTTCCTGATGTTTCTTTTCTGAAAAGAGCAGTAGTCAATCTGTTGTTAGTGTTGTCAATGGTGACTTTTACATCAAGGAAATCGCATGAGGTTTGACTAATTGAATGAGTGAAACTTAAATTCAGATCATTGACAGATAGTGCATCAATGAACTCCCTGGCCAAGTCTACACCTCCGTCCCAGATGATAAATAAATCGTCGACGTATCTTAGCCATAGGGGAACATGATCAGTGAATTTCTCAAATGCGTCGCTCCAGACCACCTGCTCCTCCCACCAGCCCAGCAAAAGGTTCGCCAGGCTTGGGGCGAAGCAGGTGCCCATCGCAGTGCCCGATCTTTGTCTGTACAGTGTAGTATCGAATAAGAAAATATTTTCCTGTAAACAGAAAAGCATCATCTCTTTGAGCATTAGTGAATGATTTAACATTTCCAAAGGTTGACGTTGCAAGTAATACATGCGGGCTTGGACTCCCTTCAGTTGGTCAATACATGTGTACAAGGAGCACACATCAAGGGAGATCATAACAAAACCCTCTTCCCATCTTATGTCATGAATACGTTTTAGAAAAGCAGTAGTGTCCTTACAGTAGGATCTGAGGTCTCTAACGTATGCAGCTAAGAAATGATCCAAAAATATAGAAGTATTTTCAAGTAAGCCATCATTTGAGGACACAATGGGCCTTCCAGGTGGTTGTTTGAGGCTTTTGTGTACCTTTGGTAATAGATACAAACATGGTACCTTCGGATTCTCATTCCTTAGGAATTTGTATTCATCATCATCAAGAAGATCTTGTTGCCACCAATTCACCAAGAGATTATGATATTTGGTTATCGTTTCATCATAGTACTTCCAACTGATAACTTCGTAACAGTCTTTATCGTTCAACTGACGCAAAGCCTCATGCTTGTAGTCCTCAGTGTTCATTAAAACGACATTCCCACCTTTATCCGAAGGTTTAATCGTTAAGGTAGAATCTTGTAGTAGATTTTTCAATGCTTGTCTTTGTCCTCTAGTGAGATTATCCCGAATGCGATAATCTTGATTGTTCCTCATTCTGGTAAATTCATGCATCAGTACTGAATGAAATGATTCGATGTCATGTGCTGGATTGGGATTGTATCTAGATTTCATTTTGAAACCACTTCTCCGTTTGGTATCCACTGAGAATCCTAGGGATTGTAATTGGATTCCTTCAGATTCATCACTGATTTGTGAATTGTTTGTCTCTAGTTCGTATAGTTCTAGAATATTACCAATATCATTCATGGTGAAATTTGAAGATGCAGAGGGTGATACTTGCGTGCCCGCCATAGTGATGGAACGTTGCTCACCTCGTTTGGATAATAGGTGCAGTTTCATTAGTTTTAGTTTTTCGAATATGTAGGAAGAGGTCAATTCTTGTATCCACATAATTCCAATTAGTTGTAGGGCAGAAGGAAAGACCCATTTTTAGAAGTGTCTCTTCATCTGATGTTAGGGTGCGTGTCGATAGATTAATGATGGTTTTTTCACACGTATCGATATCTACTGTGTTCTTGTACCAAAATTTCTTACGGCCACCCCTTCTTGTTATTCTTGATTTTATTTTTTGGTTTTTGGTCTTCCTCTTGGTCTTCCACGGCCTTTTCCTCTTCCTCTTCCCTCCCCCTCGAAGGGGCTCACTTGATCCTTCTGTTGTTTGAGGATTTGAAATTCGTGTAAAAAAGTCAGTGGTCGTGTTCCCAAAGGGGCAGGGATGGTTTGATGTTCGATGTCAGAACTTAGTTCAGAACTGGAGTCTGTTGAGACTGTGTTTGTTTCTTCTCTTTGGAAAAGCTGTCGATCTCTTTCCACCCAATCGAAACGTTTTGCATATGTTAGGATTCTGCCTTCTGCATAATCTTTTTTATCTCGAAGGAATTTTCAATGCTTTTTCACTTTAATGCTTTCTTCATAAAGTTTCAACCGTCCCTCTAATGCCTTTAGGAACTCTATCACCAACTTTTCTTCTTTATGTTTATCGATTTCAATCCTTAATGCTGTCAGTTCTTGCCTTGTTTTATCCAAGTCGATTTTGGCATACTTAATAAGCATCTCTAACATGCCTCTGCATGTCTTGGCCATGAAGGAAGCCCATTCTTTCAATAGTTCCTGATTAGGATTCTCATAGGTAGGTATAATGGAGATACGTAAACCTCTGGGTACTCGCCCAACTTCCACTTAATTGGTGAGAGAGGTAACCTCCCACCATTTATTTAACTCCCTTTTGCGCAACTTTTCCAAAAGATTGAGATTTTGTTTTAAAGTGGGTTCAGTGACATTAGTAGTTACTCCAATATTCGATGTAGTGGTGTTGGAATCCACGTTTTCGTCAAACAGCGAAAGAGCTACAGCTAGACGCTCTGTTTCCCAAATGTCCATACTTTAAAGCGGTATTTGCAAAGCTGTTCTTCCTAGTGCCATACTCGGATCACTGACAGATTATTAGAAACAAAAATATGTGTGGACAGAATATCTTGTCAAATATATTGAGCACCAAAATATCAGGAAGGTAAGTGCAAATAGGTAAGAATAGAATTACTATTTTTAAATTCGCATCTACGTGGTTTGATATATATATATATATATATATATATATATATATATCCGAGGTAACCTTTTTCCAACAGATTCTAATAGCAGGCGAATCGGAAAGCAGGAACGGACACCTCTTGTATGGTGCAGAATTTTTATTATTTAATGCGCTAAGCCGCCATGACGCGTTTCGGTCTCCCAAGACCTTGATCACATGACGCGCTGACATCCCTTTCCTCAATTTAAAGTGCTAGTGCAGTAAACATGGACAACAGACATTTCAATTGGAATCAACCTTGAAACACATATTCCTGTTAATACATATGTAAACATCGGTCACTGTGCAAAAATGAGCATATATTGTGCAACTTGATGCGTTTTATAAATAGGTTAATCAAATCAATAAATATCAATTTAAAAACCATGATTATATATAAAATCGCACACAATGTTAAGCAGATCCTTAATTGATATATTTACACTGTGCAATCCGAGCGTTTTTTGTGCAAAATAATGCATTATATAAATAGGTCATCAAACTTAATAAATATCAAATCTTAAAAACCATTTATATAGACACGAATATCCAGCTAAAATGTATATAGTGGACCTTCAATTTATATATTTACACTTATTAATTCCTGCATAATGCAAAAAAGATACAAATATTTTTACTAATGTGTGAAAAAAGTATCCGCTATGCGTTTTGTATTAATTGCATGACCAATGTCTTACATATACGTTAGTCCGTAGATCACTTGTACATGCTAACTGATATCAAGTGCTCACCCTAGTGCAGGTGTATTATTTCATTGTTTTATCTTGGTTATTTTTTATATTTTGTGTTGTTTTTTATAAAATGCAAGGAAAAGTGATACATTGTAAGAGGAAAATTTGCAGAATCTACTTATACAAAAATGTAATTTAAAGCCAGGGGATACTGTACATTGGTCCTGAAAAAAGAATTAACCATCAAAAAATCTCTATCATCATGTTTTATCCTTGATAATAAATTTTAATCCAACCACGTATACATATCCTCAGTTGTATTAAGTCCATGTGGACATTTGCTGTCCATTTCCAAAATATACTTTGTCTCTAATTTACGTAATAAGGCTTCCCTATTACCACCTCTTCTCAGAGGTGGAATGGTATCAATGACAAAATATTTCATTTGGGATGCATCATTGTTGTGCACCTCATTAAAATGGCGAGCTACCGGGTAATTTGTGTCCTTATTTGAGATCGCTCTCATATATATATATATAGAGAGAGAGAGAGAGAGAGAGAGAGAGAGAGAGAGAGCGAGAGACTTACTTGGCTAATCCTGTTGTCCTGCCATTTGCTGCCATTGTGGGACGCTCCAGTGTGCTGCCACTCGCATAGAGGAACCCTTGGTGGGACTACAACCCTGGGAGAGGACAACAACACCCAGGGTCCAACTCCATTACTGCAGCTGACGCGAGTGATGGGGAGGCGTGGTGATCGCGCATAAAGCGCTGCATCTCACCCCGCTGCTTTGGATGCAGCTCGGACGAAGCCCGGACCAAGGGCGAGCCCGTCTGAGCCCATCAGAGGCCGAAGGAGGTTGGGCTGGGCCACGTCATTTGGTTTTTGTTTTGAACAGGATTCATACATTATGCCACACAGGCCATTGCTGTGGAAGTCAGTACCTTGACTGAGACCTGAGCCAGAAAGTCTGAGAAAAAACTGAGAGTTAAGGTATAAGTCATCTACATCATGTTATTGCGTGCTAAAAAACCCTTCTCTGGATCATGGCGCAGAAGGAAGCAGTCAAGAGGAAATCGCTAGCAGGTCAAGGGATGGTAGGGGCTCTTGATGCCTTCCGTCAGAGGACTGAGTCAGTCCTTATTCATGAAATCGCCCTTACTGAGCGCAGACTCTCCCTCGAGCCCCACCCCTCTCTCCTACAACATGATACTTCTGGTTGTATAAACTTGGGTGTCCATCCCAATCCCGGTTGTTCTGTCAGATCTACTTCACCTTTAACAACCAGTATTTCGCCCAACCAGGTTCTTGTGTCAGGTGCTGCCCCAGAGACAAGCGAAAAAGTGCATACCAGAAGCCAAATAAGCAAGACTACACAAGGGGGCAGCTGTTTACCACAGCCCAAGAAACGGAATGGGTCAGGGCCTGGTAAACAAATCTACCCACTTTCTAATAGAGGGCGTAGAGGTGTGGTAAGAGAGGTTGTTGAGGAAACAGAGGATATAGCTGGTAATACAGCGGTTAATACTGCCGCTTCTCCATCACTCTTACCTTCGTTTTCACCCGATGATAGTGAAGTGTTTTGGTCCAAATTGGGTGACGTATCAGTTTTATTGAACCCATTGATGCAAATGTTGTCTAAATTGGAAAAGGAAATTGATAAACTAACAAGTGTTGTTTCCCTAGACATGCAGAAGCAGTTAAACCTCAAGAACACCTACCCTTCTCAGTTAATCCAGGTCAGACCCACCTGCTCTGAGTCTGCTCAGCATACTGGGTCCGACCGTAGTTCTAACAGCGAATCTACTAATCCCGGGTTAGGTCTTGATACGGTTCCCCCTGCGATATCTTCTAACAGCCAAGGCACTAAATGCACAGGTGCATCTCTATCGAGGGCCACGGACTTACCCTATACTTTAAGCACACAAGAACAGAGCCAAAACATCCAAAAAACATCTCTCCCTATCAAGCTCAAACTTGCACGCATTGAGGAAACACAGTCCCAAAGGAACAAGGGTGCTCATACTAAATTAGGGTGTGAATTGCTAGGAAATGACGTACTCCATTTACCCCCGGAAGCAACACCTTAGACGATAGTGCTAGCCAATGTCCCCAAATTGTCCACGGGAGCATCGGAACATTGGGCTAGTCTGAAAAACAAATTGTTATATGAGTTAAACATGAGAACAAGGATAGGAAACCCACTTTACTCCAATGGTAAGACGGGTTGGTTGGGTGGGGAATTCGAATAAGTCTCGAGAAGGTGACTGCGTAGTAATCTCCTTCAGTTCACTCGACTTAGTTCATGCGATTTTAGAAAGGGCAGGTAATTGGTCGATGGCACATACTGGGATCAGTATGTTACCCCTTGGTTATGTTTATAAACATCACCGTTTGACACAGGTACCATTTGGGGAGTTTCTAATGGGGGGGGCAGAAGCAGGCCAGATATGCAATTCCAGTCAACAACCAGTTTGATGTTTTTAACCCTCTAGATGAAAACGATTGACTTACCCCTCTGACTCCACTGGATAGCGGAAGATTTGAGAATGTAGTCCCGACAAGAGGTAATTTGCCCAAAGCTCAATCTAATACTTGTGTGGAAGATCTGGGGATCATCAATTTTAGGGAAATGGCTAGGGTCTTAACTGCGAAACCTACTATTGGTAGATCATATTTGGAGTCTGAGCATGTTTTGGACACACACACTAATGCGTTACCCATAGATTCTTTGACAGTGGTCCAATCCACGAGCCTCAGGACATTAATTTACATATTGCACCCGCAGTCAGGAATCTTTCGAATATAGTTACTGAGGAGAGAACTGTCAATACAACCGAGGGTGCTGCAGATGCTTTTGAGGGTATTCCTGTTGGTAGAAATAGGACAAACAATAGTTTAATCTTATTATCATGGAAATTAGCAGGGATACACTCCAAACTGGAAGATCCTGATTGGTTTACTGCTATAGAAAACACTGATATTTGTGTATTTCAAGAAACGGGGGCCGTAGATAAGGTGTATATTAACCCCTTCAGCGCGGCGCGGATTACCGTGCCGTGCTGAAGGTTCGTTGCGCGGGCGGGGCCGTGACGGAGCGGTTCCGTCATGCGCACAGCGCGACCGACGCGCATGACGGAACCGCTCCGTCACACGCTTCGAAGGGGTTATTGGCTACACCTCATATTGTGTGGATGCCCTCCCCCCAAAAGCGTCAGGTAGGGCCAGTGGCAGATTGTTAATATTGGTGAAAAACACTGTAGCCTGTAGGTACAAGCAACTTGTAATAAATTCATTTGACATTATCGGCATTCAGCTTACGTTTCCGGCTGGCCTAACCCTGACCGTGTTAAATATTTATGCTAGGTCATGACCCTTTAGCAGTGAATCTGTGGTAGTTTCACTATTAGATGATCTAGTGGAGAGTTTTCAGGCAAATTCTAAAATTATAGTCTCAGGGAACTTTAATGCTGCGTTTGAACCCTCCGCTCTATTGAGTGCTTCGCTCGAAGAGGAGGACGAGATTTGGGGTATCCCCAATATGGTAGTTGGCGAACATGGTCAACGCTACTCAAATGTTTCATTACAGATTGCCTCTCTAACCGCTGGTAGGAGTCTGAGGGCCTGTAATGGGAGAACTCCTTCAGACATAGGAAGAAAGGCTACTTTCAAGAGGAGTGTCTATACAAGTATTATAGATTACATTTTTGCTGATGTTAGAATATGGTCACTAGTGGAAGACATGATTATTGAACCAAGGACAGACAGTGACCATAACTCTTTGCCTTTAAAACTAAAGGGCAAGGACTTGGATAGGGATGCTCATTGGTATGTTTCCGAATTAATAGAGCCGTGCCCAACCAATAATTACAGAAGAGTCACGTGGCCTAAAATTCAAGCTGACCAGGACCTCTATACTAGCATATACAAGTTCCTAGTGGCCTCCTTAACCAACATCTGTAGCCAAAAGGATAGCGCTGATCTGCCTGATGTTTCGTACGTTATCACAGCACATAAAGATCTTTTTGAAGCTCTACAATCAGTCTTCTCAAAACATAGTCGTGTTGGAAGGCCTGCCAGTGTAAGGGATCGCAACTGGTTTAACGGTGACTGCAAGAGAGCAAAGAAGGCATTACAGTTAGCAGTTAGAGCGTGCTCTAGACTGGATATAATCTCTGCTCGTAACACTTATAGAGTAGCACTTAGTAAAGCCAAGCGTGAATACGCTGACACGACTTGGAACGCTTTGGTCCTAGCAGCTCAAGCCAGAGATAGCCGTAGGTTTTGGCTTATTGTATCTAAGGGCGATGTGGAGAACTTTACTCCTATCAACCATCATATCCAGCAGGAGGTTTGGGTGGACCACTTTTCGCGCTTATATTCTGATGATGTGGTTACTGTAGGCCCACTCACTGGCCAGGTTCTCCCAATCTTAGTTAATACTGTTCCTGATGAGACCATAAATAATCCTTCGCTAGTTTTTAGTTTAGAGGACACTGTGTCTGCAATTAGTAAACTAAAAGTAGGTAAAGCCCCCAGACCCGATTTGATACCGGGGGATTTGTATAAATCAGAACCTACGATATGGGGACCGTATATAAACCTTCTGTCCAACTGTATATTGGCTGGTAGGGAGATTCCGGAAACGTGGAGGGGAGCAGAGGTAATAACTATCTTTAAAAAGGGCGATCCTGCTATCCCCTCCAATTATAGACCTATCAGTCTAATAGAGAACCTACAGAAGGTTTTTGCCAGGCAAGTTTAGACAAACTCCAAGAATGGATGGATGATAACACAGTATTGTCTCCAGCCCAGACGGGCTTTCATTCTAAAATCAGCATGTGCAACCAAGCTTTCAGAGTTTCCCTGCTGGCTTGGAAGTACATGTTGCTTAGGAAACAGCGGCTCTATGTAGTGTTTGTGGATCTGCGAGCCGCATTTGATTTGGTTCCACGTAATTTGTTGTGGAAGACCATGCTTGATTAAGGTGCCCGGAAGATTTGGTGTCTGTGATTACCAGATTGCACAAGGACAATTATGCCCAGATCAGGTGGGGGAATTGACAGAGAGGATTCCGATCCAACGTGGGGTGCGTCAAGGGTTTGTTCTTGCCCCCACACTGTTTTCTCTGTTTATCAATGATGTGGTTAGTTGTTTAATGGGTTGTAAGAATGATGCCCCTTCATTGAACAATGCAAAAGTCCCCATCTTGCTCTTTGCAGACGATTCTTTATTAATATCTACAACTCCTATGGGCGACAGGTATTATTGGATAAGTTCCTGAGCTTTTGCAAGGAAAGGAAACTGGAACTGAACACCTCAAAAACTAAATTTATGGTGTTCGGTACTGGGTGGCATACAAGAGATTAAGATCTTTGAACGGGTTTAAAAGTTTTGATTACTTAGGTATAGGTTTGAATGAGACGCTTAGTTGGGAATTTCAACTGAGGAAGTTTTCTAATACTATGCCAAAGATCTAAAACAGTACTAAGATTTTTAAAACAATCTTACACCCAACCCCTCTCACCGGCCCTCGAAATTTATCGTGCAAAAGCCTAAAGCGGAGCTCTGTATGGAGCAGAGATATGGGGATTTTCTCCTGTAAATAAACTAACGATCTGTGAGAATAATTTTGCAAGGGCTCTCATCTTGCTACCTGTTACAACACCACTTACTCCACTTTTTTGTGACCTTGGGATAAAGAAAATAGGCGACATGGCTGCCTTGAGACCCCTAATTTATTGGCTGCGCCTATGGACTACTCCACAATTAATCGACTACCATAACTCCCTACGGGAGGTCCTAGTGCTTAATGGGGCAAAACAACTCCCTTGGTTCAAACATATTGCTAAATGGAGTAAACAACTGAATTTAATGGGCCTGTGGCAGCACCCAGATAGGGCCACTAAACGTGACATCTCGATCCTTAACGCTACGTATTGGATGATAGTGGGGGAGCATTATATCAATAATCAAACAAGCGGCCATTTAACATCCAATTTTTTAAATATAACATCATGTCTTCTTTTAAAATCTTTTCTTGACCTGATTTCACCCCCCCTTGCCAAAAGCTTGTATATTAGGTTTAGATATGGTAATTTGCTATTGAAATTTCCGGGGAAAGAGGCGATTGACCTAGTTTTAGACACTTGCCCTGCCTGCCGGGAAGTTGATGAAACTGAAGAACATATTTTGTTTTTTTGTCCAAGGTACAAGAAGTTACGCAGGAGATGGATTAGACCATTATGCCTCAATTTGGGTGCTAGGCGACACCAGATTGCGTTTAGACTTTTTAAAAACAGATACTACGGAGCCAATAGTTGTTGCTCTTAGCAGTTTTTTATTTTATTTTTGGCTGATTCGCAAAAAAATCTTACTATAGCTGTGTTGCCATTCAACTTGTTCCCCTTTTATGCTGTATATATTTCTTAAATTTCAAGCTTGGTACATACGGCCCTGTATCCCAAATGATTGGAGGCTGTTTAGCACTTTCTTTTTAGCATGACCAGGTCGATTGTATTTATGTACTTATGTACCCCTGTCTTTTTAAACCTGATTCGGGTTGTCATTTGTACTTATGTTTGAAATGATTTAATACTATTTTTAACTGTACATATATTTATGTTTTATTTTTGTATACTTTGATGGTGTTTTGTACAAATGACTGAATAAAGTTACATATGATGATGATGATGATGATGAGAGAGAGAGAGAAAGAGAGATAGATAGATAGATAGATAGATAGATAGATAGATAGATAGATAGATAGATAGATAGATAGATAGATAGATAGATAGATAGATAGATAGATAGATAGATAGATAGATAGATAGATAGATAGATAGATAGATAGATAGATAGATAGATAGATAGATATTGTATAGGTACAAATATGTGGAGTTATATATAGTTAAAACTTTGCTTACCAATAGAAAATTACCTTCACAATATTTTTGTCCTTCAATGTTCTTGTCCCACAATATATTTGTTTCCGATATTCTGTCTAAACACTGCCATACTCCATAAACTATGGTTAAAAGTTATTTAATTGGGTGGATTAAGCGGCACCATATCCACCTAGGTTATTCATGGGTATTCATAAAATACCAAAGATATAGAGGAGGAGTTCAACAAAGGTAAGAAAACTGTCAGCATTTTGTGATATTAATGTTTGGTTTCTTCTATTCACTTATGAAAATGTTGATATGTCCGTTTCCTAATTTTGCAACAGAAATTTAAAACAAATAATGTTTTAAGATCTACCTTATGAACACAACTATCACATATTATATGATGTAAAGAAGACTCTACCTAATCATATGAGTATATGCAAATTCACTCAGTGGAACGTGGCCTTTTTGACTAACAGATTACAAGCAAATGTTCACAAGCATATTTCACTAACAAAAATTGTTCCTTTAAAAATGCATCAGTAGTCAGATATAGACATCTCAGAGATATTCATCAGTCACCGGCATTTTACTGCTTTTCATGGTGCACTGTGTAATTTACTTTATATGTGTGCTTTAAAGCTGACGAAATGTCTAACACCAGATAACTTCAGTGATAACTCAAGTACTGAACTTTAAAAGTAAGTCACCATTGTAATAAATGAGAGAAAAGAAACATGTTATCCAGAACTCTGCAGCAAGGATGCTGTTTAGGCTGTCAAAAAACACCTCTGCATCAGGGTTTCTACGGGAATTGTATTGGTTACGGATAGAGAAAATAATTCAAAATCAAGACCCTATGCTATGTGCACAAGGCTAGAGCAGGGAAGGGCACAACGTGTATAAAAGAATTGATAAAATCGTATCAACCTTCTTGGACCCTACGGTCCAGTGAACAATCGTTATGCGTGGTCCCTTAAGTGAAATGTGCATGCATGGGAGGTTTGTCCTCCGCATTCCAAGGGTCAAAACTATGGAACAAGCTCCTGGATTGACTGAGGAACTGACCATCATTAACAATATTTTGTAAGCAGCTCAAGACAAGGCTGTTTTAATGCAGCTGCAAGGGAAAATGCTATTTTCTTTCAGAGCCTGTGTTGGAAATGGGGGTCTCTAGTTGACAGTGGCTTGCAACCTTTCCAAGTAGGCACCCTTCCTTCTAGTCAGGGTGAGGGGAGTGCACAGCTAGAATAACACCTGCTCACCCCATTGGTAGTTTGGCACAAGCAGTCAGGCTTATCTCAGAGGCAGTGTGTAAAGCATTAGTACATAAACACACAGTAACACAGTGAAAACAATACAAATAGATACCACACCAGTTTAGAAAAATAACCAATCTTTAGCTAAACCAAACAAGACCAAAACGACAAAAATCCAACATACACAGATTGAGATATCACTTTAAAGAGGTTTAAAACAGTTTAGCCCATATAAAACTATGGATGTGTCACTTTTATCACAAAGTGCCTGGGATGCGTCAAAATCAAAGACCAAAACAGGCGAAGGGACGGTGAGGCACCGGAAAAGGAAAGCAATGCATCGGTTCCTTACTCCCAGGGGAGGTGATGGGTCCGTTCCTTACTGCCAGGGGAGTTGACGCATCAGTTCCTTACTGTAAGGGAAGGAGATGTGTCACTTTTCGGTCACTAGGCCTTGGTTCCTTACTGCTGGTCACTACGTTGCGTGGAAATCTGGGCACACTGCAGTCGATGCAACAGTGGTGAAACAGGCACTGCGTCAACTTCCCCAGCCGAGAGCAGGTGCTGCTCTGAATATTCAGCCGCACAGCATGGCCTGCGTTGTAGTCTGAGCAGGTATCTCAGACATCGGAGACACAGTCCTTGGGACTTGAGCAGTGGCGATCTTGGAGCTGTATGACAGGCACCACATCGATTTTTCAGCCGCACTACAGCAATGCGTTGGTTTTTCAAACCCACGCCACGCTTGCAGCGGGAAAATCAGGCGCTGAGATAGGGGCATGGATTTTCCTCTTTTCTTGCAGCAGAAGCCAAGTCCATGGGCCCAGAACTGGAATTGGCAGGTCAGAACTCCCAGGAGAGGAGTTCAGGGGTTGCAGGTGAAGACTTTTATGGCCCTGAGACTTCTCAACAGGAGGCAAGCACGCAAAAGCCCTTGGAGAACCATGGCAAGCAGGATAATGAAAGCAAAGTCCAGTCCTTTACCTGTCCAAGACAGAAGCAGCAAGCAGTAGGACAGTGCAACACAGCAACAAGCAAAGTGGCAGTTTCCCGCCTACAGCTTCTCCAGCTCTTTTTCTTTACAGAATCTCCTCCTAGTCCAGAAGTGTTCTGAAGTTATAGTGTCACAGCTCCAGTACTTATACCAAATTCTGCCTTTGAAGTAGGTCTATGTAATGCATATGACCCTGCATATCCCTGACCTGGCTTCAGACACACTACTCATGTGTGTGGCACAATCAGTGCTGCACGCTTACTAGTAGCATTTGACGTGCAGACCCTGGACACACACAGTGCACTTTACTAGGGACTGACCAATACATCCAATGTGCCAATCATGGATAACCAATTATAATCACAATTTACATAGGGAGTGCTTGCACTTTAACACTGATCAGCTGTTGTAAAGTGCCCTGGCCTCTAAAACCAGCAATAACTGAATGCAGCACCCAGTCAAAAACAGGAGGTCAGAAGCAAAAAGACAGGGGAAAAACACACCTAAAAGCCAGGTCTAACAGCCAGGGAACCCCAATGGGGTATCTGAGCGCTTTATTAATTGCAAAAAAAACTGCTCTTGTAGATTTTTAAGCTTCTCAATTACGAATTAAGTAGCATTTCTAACATGAGCTCACACAAACACCTTTTCAGTAATTTAAACAGTGACCAGAAAACTTGAAAACATTTCAAAATTTTAACTATGCGAAATTGGGAAACTGCATTCTTTGAGAGCGAACTTTTCACCCATGTGTTATTCTATTAGGGAGGTTCTGAGCCCCGATAGGATATTGCTGCAACACTCACCCAGGATGCCAGGCAGGCAGATCTCGTGCATGGATATCAGTAAAACTAATAAATCCTTTGTATCCCTGTTCCCAGATGCTCGTTATAGGACCCTGGTGAGGTATGGACTGCTGCCTTCATACAGAGAGCATCGCGAGCCAAGGGAGAGGCAGTCAGTGTGCCAATACACCAATTAAAACTACCTCCCGCCACAAAGGGCTGAGGGATAGGGCCCCGGGGATTAATACGCACAGACAGGATTCTTTGGTGGTGGGATTCCAGTAATGACCGCGCCGAGGTTGGAACATTATTTAATCCCGAGCACTGTAAACGAACAGCCGCGTGGCGACGGTGGCTCGCTAGGGCCACGGCCCCTGTGCTATAGGCTGAGTTGTTTCGTCTGTAAAACACTGAAATGTAACGGGTCGCAGCTTGAAGTGACATATGTTGTGCATTTTATTATAAATTGTGCTTACTATGAGCACAGAAGCAGAAAATCTGAAAATGCCGGTTCCACATAACGTAGCTTTACGCATTTAGGGTCGTTTAATTCTGACAAGGTTATTGTCACATCATTACTGTGTGAAAGAATGACCTTCAGGGGTCTTTGGCACTGTATTTTGGAAGATGGGACACCATTCCTTCCCATCAATTAGTACAGAGACGTAATTTAGGATATAGGCACTATGCCACATTTTTTTTTACAAACCTGGCGACCAGAAGGGCGGCAAATTGGGCCCCCGAGAGGCAGCAGGAGACCCAGTCTGCATGATGGCATTGCCCCATAATTAGATACACATGATAATATCATTGATTGGGACTGGCGAGGCACTCCTTTCTCCTGTATCTGCCTAACAATAAGGTTTGAGTGCGTTCGTATGAAAAATAGGCAAAGCGTGTCGGAGACAAGCAGACCTGCAGGGCCTTGAACCAGCATCCCTCTGCCCCTCCGGCGGCCTGTAAGCAGGGACTGAGAATGTGTATTCTGATTGATTGGGTAGGCAGCATTTTTTTTTACTGTCGTTCTTGGTCCTATTAACCGTTTAAGTGTGGCTAAAAATGATGACAATCTCTGCACTTTGATTTATGCAAAGATTATGGTGCGATCTGAGAACGGGGGAGTGGCTGAGGATGAAAAGTGGCACAGGGAAGTAGCGATGCCCGACCGATGTGCTCCACGAAGTAAACAGTCTAAGGTTCAATTACAGAGCACTAACGGGCAAGCATCTCAACCATCTGCTGAAATTCGTGAATTTAGTAGGAAAAAATGTAAACCTGTCGATGTCCAAGCACGCAGCCTCAAGTTTCCAGTGGGTGTTTGTGGGTGTTTGTGTCTGTGAAGAAGAGGCTGAGGCTGTTGCACAACCATATTTAGATATTTAAGTATTCATCATCAAAATATCTTTATTTCGGCAATTTGCCTTAAAAAGTACATAAAAAAATAAATATATATACAGACAAACTTGGCACAGAATGAAATATGTCATGACAATACATTAAGTAGTGCATAGTCCCCTTCTCCTATTCCACATTGCAAAAAGGAATTTAGAGACTGCAAAAACTATACATTCAGATGTGTCAGTTTTTAAAATTCTAAAAGCATGGCTGCATTGCCGAAAACCCATATTTTTGCAGATAGGCACTATCCAGTGCTTCCTAGCTTTTGTGTATGCAGGGCAAAAAAATAGTACATGGAGCTCATCCTCTTTAACACAACTGCAGCCAGGGCAGGTCTCAACAGAATTTGATGCCCAGCTGCTAGTAAAAGCTTGCAGAGGTAGTGTGCCATATCTCCATTGCAAATATAGTTTTCTTGATGGTATAGGATAAATAATATCCATAAAATTCTCGAATTGATAAAAATCCTTGACACTTAAAAAGGATTTAGTTAAAACTCCAATATTAGCGGCAGTCTGCACTCTGTTTTGTTTCTCAGCCACATAGATCTTAGTGAGCATCTTCCGTGAGATCATCTTGCAGCTTAGTTCCGGTTCATACCACATATCACCCAGCCCGAGTTTGATGCACTGGGATTTTATAAACACAAACCAAGGGATTTTTAGTACACAGTTGCTTGACAGAATTTCCTTCAGCTCTAATCTATAATACAATAATTCCGGCGTAGTCCACAACCTGTGCCAATACCTAAGAGGCTTCAGTGCTAGTTCATCATCCATCGACCTCAGATTCAGATCCATCCTCAAAGGATGCAACGGAGTACTCTGTGGAAGTAATAGTAGCTGTCTGATGAACTTGTTTTCAATTTTGAGAAGTTCCAACCCAGGTAAATGCCCCCAAAGTTCTGCTCCATATAGAATTGCTGCTCTGGCCTGGCTCTTGTATACTTCAAGCGGGGGTTTAATTGGTTTGTATGTGGACGTGTTGGAAAACTTAAGGATACCCCCAGCATACTGAGCTAATTTCAGCTGCGCCTTGGCAATTTGTGGAACCCATGAAAGATTTTCGCTCAGTGTTACTCCTAGATAATCAAAAGTTTTAACCCTTTCCAGATTTAATGAATCCAGTTTAGGGTTTGGCCGTGTGGAAGGTGAAGGATTAAACACCATATACTTTGTTTTGTTCACATTAATTTCCAGGCCTCGACCTCTACAAAAGTCCTCGAAACTGTCAAGGACACGCTGGATTCCCATTGGTGATTTGGAAAGTAGCAGGGTGTCATCCGCAAACATGATTGCTGGCACCCTGCTACCTGCCAAAATTGGGGCGTCATTATTAAGGGCGCTATTAAGATGGGAAATCACACCATTGACATATAGGCAGAACAGGGTAGGTGCTAAAACGCACCCCTGTCTCACCCCTCTGCCAATGGGGAACTTGGAGGTTAAAGCCCCGTTCTTCCCATGACGCACCTGGGCAAAGTTGCCCTCATGCAACTTGATCAGTATTGTCAGGATTGGTAGAGGTACCCCCAGACTGACCAACACGCCCCAAAGTTTCCCTCGGGGTACTAGATCAAAAGCGGAGCGGAGGTCCACGAATACCATGTAGAGGCTGCCACCCTCAATCTTTGCTGTTTTCCAAAATAGTAATAACAAGCGAAAGATTTGGTCCATGGTAGAGGTGTTCCTCCTAAACCCCGCTTGGTATTGGCTCAGTATAGCGTGCTCCTCCATCCAATCCTCAAGTCGTTCAAGGATAAGCCGCGCAAAAATTTTTTGCGGAACGTCTATGAGGCTTATGGGCCTGTAATTTGCCGGTAGCAGGGGGGAACCCTTCTTGAAGATGGGAACGATTTCTGCACCCAACCAAGTGCAGGGCACGTTCATTCCTCTCAAGATTGCATTAAATAAAATGCATAGATATGGACCCCAGATCTCCATTTGGTGTTTAAAGAGGTCTCCCGGCAATTTATCTAGCCCAGGGGCCTTGCTAGGTGGAATTTTCGAAATGGCATTAACAACTTCCTCAGGCGAAAACTGTATACAATCATAGGAGTCATTCAGTGCTGGTAGTGCCGGATATGTGTCCATATCAACTTCAATAGCATACAGGGCTCTAAAGTGGTCTTCCCAAATACTAGCCTCTATATTAGGCTCAGTGGCCGGTTTAGGATCCCCACTTCCTGTGTTGATTATAGACCAAAATTTGCGGGCATCTCTCTGTTCTAGAGCGCATGACAGATTGGTCCATTTTGCATGGTCCCAATCCTGTTTGGCCAACTTCAGCATAGCTTTATAATGAGTTCTCTTGGTGGCGATAAGGATCTTGTCATTGCCTTGTTTTACAGCCCGAATCAACTCTTTTTTTGCCAGGCGACAAGCATCATTATACCAGGAGGAGAGGGGGGTCCTATTCTTTCTCTTGGTTGCTACTGGATTAAACATATCTGACAAGATACTAACGAGATTCGTGTGCAGGGCCTGCAGTTTAATATTAAAATCTGGAGAAGGTTCTTGGGTTATTAAAACATCTAATTCAATAAAACACGGCAAGACTGAATTGTACAAACTTGCCAAGTCCTCAGGGGATGCCTCCACCTTGTCCCACTTGACCCTGCGCCGGTCATTCGTCAGGACTAACCTGTCTACTCGGGCATCTCTGGGTCCTAAATCCTTCGGTAGTGTGACCGGAGAAGCCAGCTCCAGCCTCAGCAAATTGTGATCACTGTCATCCCTTACAATAATCTCGAAGTCGATAACCTTCGACCACGACTGTGTCCGAACCATAATGTAGTCTAGACGCGATTCGTGGCCCTTTTTGTTGTATGTGCACCTAGAAGGAGTATCTGAATTGGTGCGTCCGTTACAAGCCCTAATTGAGTGGCTTAGTGTAAGGGCCGTTATTTGGACCGCTAGAGGGGACCAGGACCTAGTGTGAGGAGATTGGATTTGCGGAATGGACCAGTAATCGTCCTCAGTTGCAAGTGCACCATGGTCCATCCCCGGTAAGGGTTCAAAGTGGCAGTTAAAATCTCCTGCTACTAGTAGGGACACATCCGTAGGGATGGAGTGCAGAAAATTTGATAGTTCGTCGACCGTAGTAGACTCACTAGCTAGACTGACAGGCCTCGAGTAGACATTCACAGCAGCCAGCTTGAAATTATTGGGCCATTTCAGAATTACACACTGTATATCATCCGAGTGTGTGCTAACAGACTCGGCTGAGCAGCCCAAGTGAGTTGCCACCCATATGGTGAGACCCCCAGACGGTCGACCCTTACCCCCCCATCGTGCAGGTATATGAAAACCCGCAAATCCCATTCTCCTTTCCTCTGTTCTTGCCCAGGTCTCCTGGAATAGACATATGTCCATTCCATCAATAAACGTTCCCCATTCACCACTCGCTACTTTACTATGTAGGCCCGCAACATTCCAGGACGCAATTACCAGGGATTCAGTGTTCATAAGTGCCCTGGAATTGCAGTCGCTCCTAATTGTAACAGTGCTTTCGCATAGGTGCGGCTCTATAACCTCTTGCACGTCTGGACGCCTGGCATCAGATGAAACCTCTTGGAGTTCAGAGGGGAGTTCAGCGGTATTGGTGTGTTTCTCTATGACAGTAGTTGGCAGCCCATCTATTGCTGACGTGCACTCAGCCTCATCGACAGCCCGACTTTTGCTGTTATTCTGAATTTGCACCGCTCCCATTACCCGACCAAGTCAATCCACTTGGTCCAAACAGCTATATCTGTTTTGTATTGAAATTTTGGGGGGTGCTGGTGGATTATCAGATGGAGCCCTTGGTGGCCTTGCTCCTCCTCTATATTGTACTAATGTCCAACCATTCTCCATAGCATCCCAGCGAGTCGGTGGATAAAAGTAAGACAGTGGGTAAGTTTGGATCAATACACCCTGTCCCTGGTACCTCCAATTGCAGATATATTCAGCAGTTCGGGGATCTTTAAAGTTTACTAGAATGCAATCGCCTTTGATGTTTTTAGGGCCATGACCCACCCACGATGCTCTGCGTACCATGAGGATTTCACTAGTAATGCGTTGGGGAAGTGGTCGGTTTTTATTGAGCCAATCTATTACTTTATTTTTGAGGGAGGGTTATGATTCTATAGTTGAGATTGGGAGCTCGGGGACTCCAACCAAAATTGCCACATAAGGGCTACATTCTGGTGGCAAATCTATGGTACGTTCCTTAGGGAGATACCCCTTGCTCTCCATCTGATCACCCTTCCCTTCATCTATATTGGCATCCCCCCTCCCCAATAGAGTGGTTGGAATAGTGGATGGATTTGTTGCTTTTGGGATTTTTGGAGGAACAGGCGTATTGTTAGTTAGATCTAAGTCAGACTGAGGACGCCCATTTTTGGCAGGAGGAGGGCATGGATTAGGTATATTTGGAATTAGCTTGGTCTGTGTATCCAGCGCCAGTTGTTCTAACCGTGAAAGCTGCTGCTCAATACGAGACAATCTCAATTCCAGAGGATTGATAATAGCACTCAAAAGAGCAGTTATAGTGGCATTTATCTCTGCTGGGGTGTCATGTATCTCAAGTGGAGTTTCACTACTAATGGGAGTTACTACCCCAGTTCCTAGGGGTGTAGGTGGAGCCTGGACTAAAGCAGCTGCGTGTTGGGCTGTTATAGTTGAGTCAGTTGTGATCTGGGTACCCGTATGACCTTTGGCAAATTTCGCTTTTCCCCCCCCGCTCTCGGAGCCGTAGTCAGTTTTCCTTTTGGCATCGCTCCCTCGCGTCTTCCTCGCAACTGGGGGAGACTTAATCTCTCAGGTGAGCTTAGCATTGTTGAAGCTAAAGTAGAATCTAGGGCCTGCTCAGATGGGAGGGGCTGCAATGGCTCTAAACTGCGGGATACATTATCCATGCATGAGGGGCGATTATCTGGCGTTGCTCTGCTAAGAGCATCCGGAGTGCATACATTAGCAATATGACCCAAAGAGGATCTTTTTGCAAACGCTAAGTCTTGGGAGACTCTTCTTTCCATTAATATTATCCCCTGATCAATTACGGAGTTTGCTCTAGTTATAAAGTTGTCCAGAGTTCCTGTTAATACAGTCCTGCTTCTAGTTGATGATGCAGCCATAGTATGTTAGTCAGGGAGCACAAATAACAGTACTTACAATCCTCCTCGCAACCGATACAGCAATACAGCAAGCAGTATCAGGGATGACAGAGGGGTGGCCCGGTCCGGTCTTGAACGGGCTTAAACGGGCTTAAACGGGCCCGCCCTTGGCCCGGGCTTTGCCCGGCGCGTCCCGCGCGCGTCCCGCGAAGCGGGCCTCTTTCCGCTTTAAAGGCACCTCCTGGCGCTATCGCGTCGTCAGTACAGCGCGCCGCCGCTTGGGGTGCCGGGAAATGCAGTCCCGGTGCGGCGACGCGAAAGATGCAAGTTTCCTGGCGCTGGCGGTGGAAAGTACAGGCCCCCTGGACTCTTGGCGGTGGCGGCGTGGGTGTAAAGCTGGTGTCGGCTCAGGTGAGTTGCTCGTTTCAGGGCACAGACACAGACACAGACAGAAACCAGAAACCAGTCTCACATCGTGTGCTTTGTTTACTTCGGTTTTGGAAAATGAAGCAGCAGCGGCGGTTTCAATCTACTCGGCTCGGCTCTGTTCTGCGTCAGCATCGGCAATGGCGGCAGAGCGAACTCCAGCAAACTCCAGCAAGCTGGTAAAAAGTAGTATTTGCCTCAATCACGCAATTCAGCTACCGCACGGTCGCTTTCGGTTCATCTGTTTTCCGTAACTAAGGAGAAACCCCCGCCTTGCGGGAAAAGTGGACGAAAAACCGCATGGAATTCAGCCGTGGTTCTCCTCCGGTCCGCTTCACTCTCCGCGTTAAGTATTCAGTTATTTTGCTCCGGAAGAACAGGGTACATTTTGTTCAACAAATGCTTTGTGATGAAAAACTGTGAAGAGTATTCGTCCATCAAATGAGTCTAGGGCCCATGGAAGTTATCCGTCGGACGAGATTTTGACTTTGGATGCGTCTCGTGAGGAGTCTACACCAGCCACTTCTGGTATTGAAAGATTTTTAGCTATGCACACTCACTTTCTGCAATTTAGGAGATTCCTATTGTCAGTGCGAAGAAACAGGCAAGGCATTCGTAACACCTCGAGAATACTGATGCAGAAATGGGTGACTATCAATCTCCGTTTTCTACTCTTATTCACAATTGCACGGATATATTTATATAGCAAGGGTCCCTTTATATACCATTAAACACCCAATATGTCAGCGTGAAAAACAATAAAAATAACTCACTTGTAACAACTATAAATGTTATACTATGTTAAACTAGAAATATATAAATGGTGGCGGCCATCAGAAACAACGGGTGGTGGGGCGAATGGAGGGAACACGGGGGAGGAGCGCGGGGAGGGGAGCACGCGGGGGGGTGAGCACGCGGGGGGGGGGGATTAGAATATATAAACATTTTAAAAACTGCCCTGAAGCCGACGGCCGCCTCCCACGTCGCGTTTCGCCTCCTCTTCTCTTCCCGGCAGCCAAGGGATAGACTACCATCCAATCCGGACGCTGCTCTCCTAGGAGAGCACCACGGGAATTGGCCTGAGCGGGCTGAAAAGACACTCTGTTCAGGCCAGAGACTCCGTGGGGGTTTCTCCAGTAATTGAGGCATGTTAATGCAGCCGGGCTGGAGAAATCTAAGTGCGCCTGTGTATTTTGGTCGGCCTGAGACGGCTGGCCAAACACATATGCACACTTAGGAAGTGCACAGAGCACTCCTCCTTCCGCGCCCCTCCCTGCGCAAGCTGGATCAGAGTCAGCAAATAAAAAAGTATGAAGAACAAAATGATGCAAGAACATTGTGTTATTTTTCATATGATGGCTCTGAGCCAGGCAGTGAGACGACGCTCCTCCGCCATTGCGTCGGAGCTGCCCCTGTATATAAATAAATATTGGGTCTCCCACTCGGAATACATATACAATTGGATTTTTCATTTGGTGGAACTATTTGGCCTGTTTTTAAAAATAATGAATCAAAAACAATGTTTATTCTGCTTTTATTCTAGGCACCGTGGCATCCTGAGTGCTTGGGGTTTCAAACAGTATAATGACTTTATTTCTTAAAATTTTTATTTTTTTAATTTTTTATTAAAATATATAACATAACAATACAGATCTGCATTTGTTACTGCACAACAAAATGCAATTTCTTTACAGTCACTTTGTCAAACAATCTTACTTCAATACAGCTATATTCTCACAGCATTACATGTCTCCATCCGAATCGCTATCGTCTTCTGGGGGGAACAAATGTCTCCTCTGTGCGTGTTCCACTTTCCAAAGGAAATGATGGACGGAGTGTTGAACATTGCAAGCACTCACCCCCAGTCAACTGATCTGGGTTTAATCCATCACTGTTCTTTAGCCCACTCTGCCACCCCAGTTCACACATGGCCATATGCAAATAAGTCTGACCCTGTGCCCCATGGGAACAGTCCAGCCCGAACTGCCACGCCATGTCTTCCCTGGACCGGAAACAAGCTTCCTAGGACCGGTTTCTGGCATTTCAGCCGTCTTCAGCCAGGCTTGCTTGAATCCAGTGGCAAAGTGAGCAAGGGACTCACGTCTGAGCATACCCTGCCAACCAGGTCCGGCGGTAGGGGTAGGTTCAGGATTAAACGCGTCTGACGACGCGGGACGCACATTGGAGTCCTTTTATAACCGCCGGTCACTGCTGCAAGATTTACTTGATAGCAGTATAGGTTACTTCACTGAACCTGTTGGGTATGTAGATTGTTCACTTACCTATTGTTGTAGATAGTTCTTATTATTGATCCTGAGGAAGTGCCCTGACCATTTTTTGGCTACCATGGCACGAAACATGTCGATCTTCTTGAGAGTAGGGCATGCATAACTAGTTACATAAATCACTAGTGCCTATACCCACCTCAACTCCTATTGTTTTTAGTTAGTACTTTAATAAAATTCATGTGTGGACTAACAGTACCTATTTTATACATTCACCCACATCTACACATCCTAGGGCCCCTTACCCCTACTGCACCCTTCAGCAGGAACAAAAGATCCCCGCCAAAGAGCCCCAATATTGGGAGCCCGTAAGGAATTGCAGCGCCGACCTGACGAGGGGCAGGCTCAAATGATGAAGCATGACACCTATCTTGCTGGGTGTGTGAGAGCCCTAGTTCCAACAAGGGATTTCCCCCTTCTGTTCTTTACCTGTGTCATTGTTGACCAGGCCCCATTTTCTTTGACATATGACAATACATCTTCCCTCTCTCCCCCCCCCTTTTCTTTGCCAGAGGAACTCTGTACCTGTTTGCATCATCAGCCCTGCCTCGTACCTTTGCCCAGGGGGAATTCTCTCGATATGTGACCATTAGCAACTACGTGTGCCACCGGATCGGTATAGAGTAAGCGCACCCAGGAGCAGAACTTCGGTCCGAACCCCAGATGTTGAAGGACCGCGAATAGGAAGGCCCACTCTACCGAGTCAAAGGCCATTTGTGCATCCAAGGAGAGGACCGCAGCGTCCTCCTGAATAGTGTGTTTACGACCTATTACGCCCTGGAGGCATCTAAGATTCAGGGCCGTGTTCCTAGCAGGCATAAAGCCAGGTTGGTCCGGGTGTACCAATGTGTGGAAATGGGGAGTAAGTCTGAGCGCCAGCATTTTAGCTAAGATTTTCCCTTCGGCATTGATTGATGAGATTGGGTGATAGGACGTGCATTCCTCCGCCAATTTTCCAGGCTTATGGATGGCCACAATAGTTGCCAGCCATTGGTCTCTAGGGAGTGTCCCTATGTCGCGACTGGCTTCGAACATTTGTAACAAATATGGGACTATCGTCTCCGCTGTGTGTTTATATAATTCTATCGGGATTACATTGGGACCCGTTGCCTTGTCCGATTGCATTTTGGAAATAGCCATTTTGAGTTCATCTACCGTGATGTCTGCTTCTAGACTTTCGGCATCTTGCGGCGTGAGCCGCGACATACGGATATCATGAATGAATGCAAGTGCTTCTCGTACAGTGGTGTTATTTGTGGAGGTATAAAATTGCTCGTAGTGTCGTGCCAGTGTATCGACTATGTGTTGTGGGTCCGACGTGAGTGCACCGCCTTCGGTTCTAATCTGTCCTATCCATCTACGCGTCCGTTCTTTCTTGTCGAGCCAGGCCAAAGGTTTACCTGCTTTGTCTCCTGACTCATAGATGCGATGCTGGACCGCCTGCAAATGAGAGTGAGCGGCAGCCCAGAGGTGTTCTTTATAATCTTATGTTTTAATGCGTAGGGCATGCATTTTCTCGTCAGTGGGGGCCGCTGCATGTTGGGATTCTAGGTGTTGTACTTCCTGCTCCAAGGTCTCTATTTCTTTCCGTTGTTCCCGTTTGTGCCCCTCTATAAGGGAAATAGCTTGGCCTCTTATTACTGGTTTCTAAGCTTCAAATAGCGTAAGAGAAGAGGAAACTGATGCTTCGTTTTCTAGGAAGTATTGTGTGGTTGTCATAGTTAAGGATTTCTTGATCTTAGAATTCAGGAGTAACCCTGGATAGATGGGGTATATGCGTCTCTGGGTAGTGCAGTGTGCACGAAGGTCTGTCTTTACCGGGGAGTGATCAGAGATCCCTCTGGGTAAGTGTGTGGTCGCTCCCATCATTCCTAGATCGTCCATGGCCGCAAGTATGTAATCTATGTGGGAGAGGCTATTATGCGCTCCCAAATGAAATGTGTACTGTCTCCCCGTTGGGTGTTTGAAGCCTTCACATGTCTAATAAGCCATGTTCCTCCAAAAAATCAGCCAGTGGGGAACTGGTACGATGTTGCTGTCGGCTAGGTGTTCGGTCCAGTGCGTCATTCACAGTCACATTAAAGTCCCCTCCTATTACTAAGTCTCCGTTTGGTAGGGTGAGGAGGAATTTGCCCAGATCTTGAAAAGCGGGGGAGTGCAGAGCCGGGGGGATATAAACAGATACTACGTTAAACATTTGACCCTCCCATTAAGTCGATAAGGCCGTGAATCGGCCTTGGTCATCCTTAAGGGCACGGTGAACAATGAGGGGGAATCGTTTTAGCACTAAAATCCCTACTCCCCGGGAGCCCGTGGTAAATTCCTAATGGGCCATTAATTGGAACCCCCACCGGTCAAGGGTTTTACACGTGGAGCCCATCAGATGTGTATCCTGGAGCAATACAACCACTGGGGAGCTACGTTTTAGATATTGGAGCACTAACCCTCGTTTTATCTTATCTCCAAGACCATTGACATTCCAGGAGATGATCGATAATGTTGGCGTTTTGGTGTGGTGTGGCATTGGATCAGTTGAAGACATTGAGGACATCAATCTACATGACATGTCTGACAGCAAAGGACATGGTGAACCCATTACTACAGTGACTGTACATTGATATCTGCAGATCAATAACTATTAAAACGTCAACAATTAAAACGTTCCCACGTTGCGCATCAACTTCTTTTGCAATCAGAACATGCAGTCCACCACCCCAACTCGGTCTGACTATCTTCATACACAGAATATTACATTTTACGTCTATATTGGGGGTTGGTGTGGGACTAATCCCTGTAAGATCTGTTAAAATCCCTAGACCCCAGACAATTCAACCCCCCTCCCTGCATCCCTGCCTAGTAGGTTTAAAACTACCCACCACCCCGATAGCAGAGTGCTTACAAACCCCAGAATCAAACCCATTAAACGCGAGGTCGCGTGGTTTTAGCGCCCAGTAGTCTCCTCCACCCCGGGCCCACGGCAACACCAAGTTACATTGAGGGATAGAATAGTTCTGAAAGTTCTATTGTTCAGCGACATATTGCCAGTGCTACTTTAGGCAGGCAGAGAGGGTCCCCACATGGTCTTTCAAGCTGGAATTTCCAATCTCTATCTTCACCCGCCCCACATAGTAGAAATAAGAGAGATGATTACCGACCAGCGCAGTCATGTAGTCCTTCATTTTCCTGCACGTGCAGTGTCACTGCCAGGACTGGCAGAATGGGAGCCCCTGGATCGCGATGGCGAGCGCAGCCTGCCCCTGCGCCTGTGTGAGGAGTCTGTAGGGTGATATTCAGCGGTCCGGCGATCCAACTCTTTCGTGCGGCGCTGTGATTTGGTGGACCCTCCTCCAGCCAATGTTGTGCTTCTTCAGGCGCCGTAAAGAAGCATGATTTCTCACCGTTGATGACTTTCAGCTTGGCGGGGAAGAACATCATCTACTTAATGCCCTTGTCTCGGAGAGCCCGTTTGATGTCTTCGAAAAAGCGACGTTCTCGTTGCACCTTCAAGGTGAAGTCGGGAAAAAATCGGAACGTTGCATTGTCATACTGAAGGTCTCCAGTGACTCTCGCAGCTTGCAGGATCGCATCTCGGTCACAAGAGTTACGTGCTATAATGGTACGAGGTGGCGCCCCAGGCTTTGGCTTCGGGATCGGGGATCTGTGCACTCTTTAAATAGAGAATAATGGGGAGAGTCTCTTGGGCTTTAGATGATGCAGGATAAGTTCTTCGAGGAAGAGGTCCAAACTGGGTCCCTCCCCCCCCTCCGGCACCCCCACTACCAGTATGTTGTTGCGACGGGCTCTTCCTTCCTGATCGTCTAGGTGAAGCGCCATTTCTTTATGGTGGTGGATTAATTGTTGGACCTTTTCTTCCAATTTACATGTCACAGTCTGGAGATCTTCGACATTCCCCTCCACAGCCGTAACCCTGTCAGAGGTCTTCCTCATGTCCGCTCTCATTAGGTTCATCTCGATTGTGACCTTATCGATTTTTGTCTCCAGGTTGGTGCTGACCACCTGTATCGCTGCCATGATTGATCCAAGAGATCGTTCCTCTGTGGGTGTGGTTTCTTCATTTGTTCCATCCACCACTGAAAGCTGGCGAGGGATCGCATATTTGTCCATCTTATTGAGTTGGACGGTTGTTGCAGTGCCTTTAGGTTTCGTCATAGTGCCTTGTGCCCTCAACCCAAGCAGTATGGCACCGTCAGGGAGAGTCCCAATATCTTTGAACCGTGGCGAGTGCTGTCTTGGAAGTAGTTGCGGTCAGGAGGTGTCGCTTTATTTCAGTCCACATCAATCCAGGCCGCAGGAGCGGTCGCCCGCCAGTCTAGACTCCCCCGCAGCACTGCTCGTTACCCGCTGGGTCATGCTTAATTCCGGTTCACTCCTCCGCAGCTTCGCAGTTTGGTTCCCAAAATATATGCTGCGCTAGAGGTATAGGGCCACAATGACACGCAGGCAGTCGACTGGAGGCCGGATTTTGTGGTGGGGTCGCGTTTGTGGCTTTGCACTGCGTCCGTTCTTGTCATGCCAAATCCACCTGCAGTAACAAGCCCGTGCAGCGCCGGAGAAGGGAGGGGGAAAGGAGCGAGGATGCACGCCTGAAATCCTCCTGCAGCGCGTCTTCACCTGCTTTAAGGTCGTAGTCTAAATGCCTTTTTTCCCCCACAATGCTGGCGCCGGCGGCGGTATTCCGATGGTTATTCTCACATTCCAGCCACAGTTGTCACCTGCTGCCTTGCCACCCTGCTGCTATGGTGCTTCCCAAAATATTGCCACCATTCAGACGCTGCATACAAGCCTCAGGAGGGAGGCTGTGCGTCTATCTTCCGGCTCATACAGGGGAAACGGGTGGTGTTCTCCCGCGATCCTCCCGGGTCTCACCTTGAAGGAGAGCCGCGGTCGCTGCACATGGGCAGCGCTCTCAGGGGGTCGCCAGTACATGTCGCGCGATCAAAAGGGGTAAGGCCAGCAGCCACAGTCCTGTCGTAGTCATAAATCCTGGCCCTGGGTTCTTGCTGCGGGTCTCCGGATTACGTGACTCCGCCCACCTCTGCCGCGGCTGACACATCACTCTCGATTGCAGCACCGCTCAGATATATCGACTGTAGCGGGGAGCGGGATCCTGAAAAGCGATCCCCCGCCTGCTCCCAGGCTTCCGGCACTGTATGTTTGTTTGTACTGCCCTCAAGATGCCGGATTAATAGCGGATTCAGCAGGTTGTGCCGCAGGCCCTGACGGAGCTCCGGAGCTACGCCGCCATTGCAGTTGGCACCAAGCCACGCCCCCCAGTATAATTACTTTTAATGTTTTTTATGGATATTTTAAAGGGAAGTTTGCTTTTAGATGATTTAAAAAAAAAAAAAGTAATTTTAGACCTTTTGGCTTAACTTTTATATGGCCCGCTCGCTTTTGAAGATAGCTTTTTAGATCGACCCGTAGTATACTGAGTGGGTGTTATGTACCCGAGTTAGGCCCATGTAGCAATGCGACTCGTTTTCTTACATTGTCCTCTTTTCAACACAATAGCATTATTTGCTGTGACCTTTGCACATATTTGTATGCTTTACAATGTTGGATTAGTATCTCTGAAACTACTTTTTTCTTACACACCTGGTTTCGCTCAAAATTATCACGATGCCTTGAACACTGAGTACAAGGACTTTACGCATGATGTACAAATGTCACTCTATCTTCATCCACAGGGCAACAATGCTAATCTGTGTGTAGATCACAAGAATGTCTTTTATCATAAATAAGGAAGCATTTCCGGGGGCTAGCAGAGGAGACACTTCATCTGACACAAAGGGTCCCTGCATGCTGAGGCTTTGCCAAGGAGCTGCCTGACGTCTCCGTGAGGGGTGTCCAATTTGTGACCATTCTGTCCTGCCAGGAAATGGGGTTGGATCATCCCATTCTTGGCTATACACCTACATGCACCCTAGATGCACATAGAGTAGGGTTTGCATAGTAGGAGTACTCCTGATTACTACCTTGTATTATATGCCTGCACATATACACTGTCTGAGCACCATTGTAGAACTATACCTGATATTTACTCTCTTGGTTCTTGTAATCATTGTCATCTGCTTCTGTCTACTGATTATCGCAACACATCTCTTCTATAAAAGAATAACATTTGTTCAATAAATATATTGACTGTATATTTCTATGAGAATAAGAGTCCTCAAGTGGCTAAGCGAAAGGGTTTTAGATCTGGTGCCACAATCCCTGAGAGGTCAGGGTTGTTATGTTGAGTGGTTGCCAGAAACCATTTGTTTCCTGTTTAGATTAGGGGGGCTTACTGTGGTACTGTGAGCTAGCTGGTCTCTAGGCCAACATATCCTACGGGGCGCTTGGAATCAGTCTAGGCATCTCACATAAAGTTTGTTGTCTACAAACGCGCAGGTCCTATGGATTACTGGGAACTACATGACACTAACATGAAACTAACATTTACTTACACAGCACCCTGCCCATGGAGCTACCAAGGGCCTACCTTAGGGGTGACTTATGTGCAATAAAAGGGGAGGTGTTTAAGGCTTTGCAAGCAGTTTTAAATGCCATTCTAGGCCTGAGACAGGTTTGAAACACTATGTCTGTGGGTGGCACATGCAGTGCTTCAGGGCCACTAGTAGCATTTATTTAAAGGCCCGGGGTGCATGGGATACTACTTTACAAGGGACTTACTGGTAAATTAAATATGAAAGACAGGTTTAAACCAATCATACTGTTAGAGCTGGGGGTCTCTAGTTGGTAGAGGTAGGTACCTTTGACCAAATAGGGATCCTTGCTTCTAAGTCAGGGAAAGGGGATTACACTACTGGATAACCCCTGCTCACCCACTTTGGAGCTTGGCACAAGCAGACAGGCTTATTTCAGAGGCAGTGTGTTAAGCATTTGTGAACACATACAGTAGTTTAGTGAAAACACTACAGATGGACACCACACAGGTTTTATAAAAATAAGTATTCTTTATATAGACTTGACACAAGACCACAAACGACAAAAATCCATAATACTGTACTCAAAATTGACTTAAAGATGGTAGAAGTAACTTATTTCAAGTTGATGGTAAATGCAACAAAGTTCTCGCAAAAGTACCTGGATGCGTAACGCAAAATAACAAAGGGCTCGCAGAGTTGGAGATGCGTCGGTTCATTGCTTCGGGGGAGAGAATGGGTCGCGCCTCAATGCTTGCGCAGAGTAGGAGATGCGTCTTGATCCTTACTGGAGAGAAGGTGATGCGTAGATTCTCGTACTGCGGCCCGGTTGCGATGCGGCAAGATGGCGCCTCGATGCGATGAGGCAATCCGGTGCGATGCGATAAGATGGCGCCCTTGATGCGACGATGTGTAGACGATGTGTGCACTCCTGGTGGCCATGCGGCAACTCTGTAACTTGGGAGCCACGACAGGCCCTGCGACACGCTTCTCCGGTGATGCGACGACGACCTCTGCGGCGGCATCACGGTTCTCCCATGATGCGTCGGGTAACAGCTTTGATGAAGACACGCTTCTCTGGTGATGCAGCGGTGACTCTTGCAGCGGCGACACGCTTCTCCGGTGATGCGACGGCAACAGCTGCGACTGCGACACCCTTCTTCTCGTTGAGTCGCACTTCCAGCTCCCAGCAACACGCAGGCTTCTGCAGACAGAATTCCCAGCAAGGAAATTCAGAGGGGAGCTGGTGGTGAAGTCTTTTGTCCCTGAGACTTCAGCAGGAGGCAAGCACAAGTTCAAGCCCCTGGAGTAATATTCTGCAAGATGATGAAAGTCCTTTGAAAGTTCCTTCTCCTCTCCTTGGCACGGAAGACACCACTGTAGGCCAACCCAGCAACACAGCACACTGGCAGGGGGGGGCAGTACAACTCCTACAGCTTCCTTTGATTCTTCTCCTTGGCAGAGGTTCGTCTTATTGTTCCAGAAGTGATCTAAGGTCTTGGGGTCTGGGTCCCCATATTTATACTACTATTCTCTTTGTTCTCTGAAGGCAGAGAGGCCTTTGCCTGGTCCAAACCAGTTCTGGTCAGTCCTGGAGCACTTTGTTGACAAGACTCCTTCTTTCCTTTCACAGTGCAGGCCAGGGACATCAGACACACAACAGGAGGTGGAGCCAGCATTGTGGAGGGAAGGCACAGCCCTATTCAGGTCCCAGGTGCAGCTCCTTCCACCCATCTACATGCAGATCTCTCTATTCAACCCTGTGCTGACTCACCGTCTCCTGGAATCCCCCAGCCCCTGTCACTCAAACTCCAGACACACAATACACAACCTAGCAGAGGCAGGCTTGGACAGTTAAGCAAGAACATACCTACTTTCTAAAAGTAGTATTTTCAAACACAGAATGTTAAAACCAACTTCACTAAAAGATGTATTTTATCATTCTGAGTTCAGGCATACTAAATTCGAATTTCTACCATGTTCCCTGGGTCAGTTAGGATTATAGGATGTTATAATCAAACTGCCCATTCTTGCCTATGGGAAACAGGTAGCCTTGCAATAGTGAAAAACGAAAATGGCTGTAATTCACTATCAGGACATGCCACACACACCAGGGCATGTCCTACCTTATACATACAATGCACCCTGCCCATGGGCCTACCTTAGGGGTGTCTGATATGAAGATAAGGGAAGGTTTAGGGACTGGCAAGTGGGTGCACTTACCAAATCGACATGGCAGCCAGAGACTGCACACAGGCTCTGCAGTGGCAGGCCTGAGACACACTTTACAAGCTGCGTCTGTGGGTGGCACAACCAGTACTGCAAGCCCACCAGCAGTATTTGATTAACAAGCCCTGGCACACATGGTGCACTGTACTAGGGTCTGAAAAGTAAATCAAATAACCCAATCATGGAGTCACTAATTAGTACATCAATTTAACATAAGGAGCACTTTCACTGTGGCACTGAATAGCAGTGGCACAGTGCCCAAAGCATCTAAACCAGCAAAACATTTCAAAAACAGAGGAGGCAATCAGAAAAAATGGAAGGGAGACTCATGCCAATGATATCAGGTCTAACACATACCATTTTTTAGAGGAGCGAGCACATGCACTTTAGCACTGATTAGCAGTGGTAAAGTGCCCAGAGGCAATAAAAAGAAGGTCATAAAAATAGGCGGACGAAGGGAAAAAGTAAAGAGATAACCCTGCAAAAAGGGCCAGGTCCAACATGGAGGAAGAATGTAATGAGTCAAAGTACTGTGAACCGGACCTAAACGGAGATACCAGGTAGCTTTCAGAGTCAGCTGGACTTTGATTTGTGAAGATATTGAGAAAGTAATGACTGTTTTATAATAGAAGCATTTGCATAGAGCATAAAGGTATACAAACATTTATTGACACACTATTTTTGATCACTTAGATTAGCTCTACAGAGTCAAATGGTTTGCATACAATGTTATAAATTATGGCAGAACTTGCAATCCAGTACATAATAGTATGATATCCAAAAACAAGAGCACATCGATATTTTGGGGACTATTGCGATTTTCATAATCTTTATACATCTCAGTAAAACACAAAACAGTGTGCCCATCAGGATGACTCACTACGTTAAATACTAAGCAGTGTCATTTGTGGTGATCTGCAGGACACAAATTCCAATTCTGCCAAGGCCTACACCGCTTTCTATTATTCTGTGGGAGAAACCGAGTAGCATAAAATGTAATCATTTTTTTAATGAAAGACAATGTGTTCAATTCCACAAATGTGTGTATATTCTTCGAGACATTAACATGTTTACCCTCATATAATTTAGTTTTTTCAAATAAGAAACATAGGGGGATATGTACAATAGAAGTGGCGGAGCGTGTCGTTAGCCTCCTGGGCTTAACGACACGCTCCGCCACCTCGGAAACGCAAGGCTGCACCACATTTACAAGAATGTGGTGCAGCCTTGCTTTTCCCCCTGCGATGGAGCTAAGTTTAACAACTTAGCGCCAACGCAGGCACACTTGCACCACAGTGCAAGGGTGTCTGTGTGCATGGGAGGATTGGTTATGTGTAGGAAGGTGTCCCTTCCCTTCCTGCACATAAACAATCCTAAAATGCCATTTTGTAACTTTCATGTGTGCTTCTTCATGCTGCCTTGTACGTATGGCAAGGCCCCTATCGCCACGGGAACGTCACAACAAGTGACGTTCCCGTGGTGATAGGGGCTTGTACATATCCCCCACAGTTTGGTGCTTATACTGAGTTAGTAATTACACACTTTAGAAAACTGAAATTACAAAGTGATAAATTCTGATTAGTTTAAGATCATTAAAGAAGCACCCACCGCGTGCTATATGTTTCTATGATTGATATTATATGGCATTTGGGACTGTCCAATTACATGCACTGCTACTTCATGCACATCAAATCTAACATGGTCATGGTACATCAGATAAAGATGACAGACTATTAAGATTATTCTAACAAAAACAATCTAGTACAGGAAAACCGCTATATGCTTCATCTCCCAAATAGTTTACGTTACATGGACTCTCAATTATAAAATACCCATTACAAGTTCATCCCATTTACAAAAGTATCCCATTTCAGAAAGCTGTTTAAAAATCCGACATAACAGAAATAAAATGTCTTTTTTTCTAACTTCCTCAAGCTGTTGGCTTAATAAAGCTAATTAGAAGAATAACAACTAAATACGTACATTCAGCAAGTCAAAACACCCATCAAAGCCACAGTTACCCAGTACTACATTGCTGAAAATGTGTAATGTACATACATTTCTTATACTCTGGATGTCATGTACAAGAAGAAATTGATCTGTAGCAGATACATAGCTGGCTTCCAATACATCTGCTCTGAGATTTATTCGGGCCTATGTTTTGTGCATGTGAGTAGGACCATGGACAGCATCTTTCAAGCATAAAATGGATGGACTTCCACGCCCTCTTCCAACTGAAGTACTGTTCCTTATACAAGACGAAGTAGCAGCTTCGGAAGTACTTGTACTCTCCACATACCCTGTTGCACAATTGACAGATCAAAAAGACTTCTGAGTTTTGAGTTTGTCCAAAAAACGAAAATACTGGTTGTGTTTGTCAAAATCAGGAAATAACTACTCTTCATTAAGGATCCTTGCATAGCCTGGCAACTGCATAGGTTGATCTCTGTCACAAAAAAAGGACAATACCAAACTGACATTCCTGGAAAAGTATGTTAACCTCTTGGCTGCGGCAGGAATTCCGCCGCAGCGCTGGGGGGGGTTTGGGGGCAGCGCGGTGGCGCTGTGCTCATGACGGAGCCACTCCGTCATGAGTCACGGTTGAGCTGTGCTCATGATGGAGTGGTTCCGTCACGACTCCGCCCACTGCGCTAATCGCCCGCACAGGCGGGGAATTAGCGCCGCGTGGGCGGAGCGGCGGCCAACGGCCGCAGCATGACGAAACCACTCCGTCATGAGCACACGGCACCCGTGGCTCATGACGGAGTGGTTCCGTCATGAGCGGGAAAGGGGTTAAAATGTGGAGTTTCTTGGAGGAAATACAACATTCCGGTCCCCTGCCTTTATCAAGGGGGTCAAAAACTTTTGTTGGTGGGGAAAGCATCGTTTTTTGCTGTTGTCACCATAGATAAAGACGGTATTCTTTGCATTTCTTCTCCGACTAAGGAAGGCTCAGGTATTTGGACACTTTTTTCCCTAAACTTTTATTTTAGAAAATAAGTCCTAATGTCTCTCATGTCCAAGTCTTAAAACTATCAATGACTAGCATTGACACCATGATCAGCCCTCCCCATTGAGAAAGTAAAGGAATACGTCCCTTTGGAAGACTATCGTCTTGCAATATTTCTGTTTTTTAGATGGAATTGCATCAGATGCTGTGCTTTCTCAAGGAGACATCTCAGCAGGGGTTATCAACAGTGGTAGTCTGTTTAGGGGAGAGGCATCCTTTAGGGGAACTAATCAGAGGTGAGACGATTAGGCAACTGCTAAAGCTCACTTAATATGGAGGATGTGCAGGAACATGCACTTCCTGTGTCTGCATCTTCTTCATACATCCTCGCACCTCCTCGCACTCCCTTCCCTTACCATTTGACAAGCATTCTCTTTAGCTAGTGTGTCAATAACGGTTCCTTTCAAGGGGTTGGTTACTGCTGCAGAATCCCAATTGTTATATGTAATATTGATGTTAATTGCAGCTAATGGCCGACCTAAAGAATATATGCTTACGTTAGATCTTCCACTTGGCAAATTCTTTCCAGTCCGAAGAGCTGGGATACAGCAACTTCACAGTTCATTTTGTTTTGCGAAGGGGATTTCGCTTGATGAGAAATAGGTTTGCTTGAGAATGGTAAAGCAAGGCGGTCTTGCACAACCATGGCCCATGTGACATACACAAAGAGTATACCTGCACTTCTTAGTCCCCCCCATCTCCATATATTCATCCTGTTAAGGAAAACAGTGATCATACACCCAGGGGAATCCAGCAATGCTGGCTAATTACAGCCTTTTACCTCAGCTTGTATCATGTCAATCTCCAGCAAGGCTTCCACCTTTACATGCCATTTTGGTGCAACCTAACCTCAAGAGAGTTTCATTGGAGTGTCTTTGTAAGCCTCCAGTGTTTTAATGGTTCGGTCCCTCTTTCAGGCCACAAAGTCTTCAACTTTTTCAATATTTAACAATTTACTCTCCAACAAGGTCCAAAAGAAGTCTGGCAGATATATTGTTTCTGACTCCAAAAATAAATCCCACAAAAGCACTAGTAACCAGTACTTAACTTGTTTAAAAAATTAAAAAATAAGTGTATCAGAATCAATTTTTATTTTAGGGCCGCGGCAGAGCTGCCAAATATCCTGGTTGCTGTATAGCAAGGCTGCCGAGTCTTCAATACTGTTCATGTCTCTTTCTTCCACCACCCTGCTCTTCCTGTCTCTTTATCTCACTCTTTGCAGGTTCTTGTCATCCCTGTTTTCTCCCTTCGACACTGTTTTCATATTTTTTTCTTTCTCTTTCTCCTTCTTTCTTTCTCTCTTTTCATTCTTTCTGTTTCTCTGCTTTGAATCAAAGTCTGATGATGAGAAATAATTCCCGGTCCCCAAAAGTAAGTACTGATTCCAACCTCCAGTATTCAGAAGCATGCATTCAGCAATACATGTACTTCAGCATCTCTAAATTGGGCCTTTTCTTATGTCATTAGTTGGTTGGTTGGCTACAGCTGCATGCACCGGTCCCATTTGACTATTTTCAGGCATTGTAGTAAAAGACTTGTGTTGTAATTTTCAGTTTAACAGACATATGTAATAGGAAAGGAACACAGAGGAACTGATGTATTCGGAAGTGGTGTGCACTAGTGACCAACTACAGCAATTTCAAGTAGAGAAAATGAGGTGATTCATCAAAAACGTTTTTTTGCCTTATCATTTTCATCTAGCCTTTTACCTCAATATCTGATAATAATATTGTTTGGGTTGCAAATGTATGAGGGTTGACATCTTTTTTGGTACTTAGATGCTTGTGAACAAATAGAAAAAATAAAACAATGGTACTCTGTATTTTTCCCCTCATATCCTTGGAAGCCCTGTGCAGCTTTGAAATGGTGTGTGTATTGGTAGTCGTTAATGTTGGGAGAATTATGCACTGGCTTTTTAACACTGGGCTGTTATGATTTTAAAGGCCCCAATAATCATTGATGCTGAGTTCTGCATAGTTTCATATTTGTGAATGACATTTAAAAATCATTATATTTAAATTAGGAGGCAGATGTGGGTCTGTAGGGCTCTCAACAAGAATGTGAAATGTTGACATTTAATTATTGAAGCAGCAAAATACCTCTCAAGCTTGCAATGATAAAAAATATTAATTATTCAGGGACTTCGGTGAGCGTGGCCAGTAACCTCAGGGACCTGAAGCCGGAATGTTGCAGCGCAGGTCTGTCGCTCTTTCCTCGATGGAGGAGGTGAAAAATAATAATAAAAGTTTATTACTCTTTAACATAAAATACGAAAACGATTGCAATATAAAATCTAAATGTAAAATAACTAAAAATGATAATTACTAACCTACATACAGTTACAGCACATTAAATCATAATATTAAATGTATTCAATGATAAATGTATCTTCGTTGTATAATTTACAAATAATATTTCCTAAAAAATCATTTTAAAGAGCATTCCCACCTACATTGATGTTTTTAACGTATTATTACATTTTAGTAAAACATTATGGTGAATTAATTTAAATGTATTTTAAATTTTTTAACATAGGTTTAATATAATGTTTTATTTCAATTAAGTATATTATTACATTTCGAAATAAATAATTATTCAATCATTATTTTCTAACATTAAACAATATATCTATGTATAAACATATACAATCACATATTTTAAAAGTAAAAATATTTCTATTTTTTATTTAACCTTTGCTCATATGGGGTCTTATTTTACTTCTACTTTCATTATATTCTATGAGAGTGAGTTGTAGTTTGCGTGAGTGGCCATCTGAGGTGCTTGACTTAATCCAAGGCTGAGATGGAATACGCTTACTACCGGTTTTGGACATTTCTGGATGTAGTCACTTTGGAAGTGTAGTTATCTTGTGAATAGAATGTCCTTCATTTTGGTATGTGTGTGTGTGTGTTTGTATTTGCAGGCCCCTTCCTAAACCTCTCTTCACCCCTCCCTAAACCCCACCCATTTGGGAGTAAGCATTCTCCCTTTTACAGCCCCTTTCCCTCCCACTTTTACTATACAAACCTGGGCTTACGATGACAGAGAACTCCACGCAGGTGCCACAGATCTCCACATAGAAAAGATAGGAGTGGCAGAAGTCTCCGCATGTAGGTGTGGAATTGCATTTGTAATATCTGAGTAGTACTACCAAACCTACTACAAAATGAAGTATGTATATCAAGCTCAATGTGTTTACAGACAAATCGAATTTCCGAGTTGGGTGGGGACATCACAAATCAGAGTTCCTTTCTGGAGACCCAATTTGCCTGGGAAAACATGGCCAAAATGGATTAAAACCTGTAGAAATCAATGCTTAAACTCAGATTCCTCCTGTTATTCCCCATTCCCAGGTGAAAACTCAGGTAGCACAGTCCATCCCTCACTTCGGAACCAACCCAGCCCAAGGCATCGATAGTTCTAGGTGCGAGGTGTTCCTGCACCCCTCATAGTAAAGGGCTGAACGTATTTCTAGGAAGTTGCACTACTGGATAGAAACCTTTACAATGTGACTACTGTGATAGGCCCTCTTTCACCTCAGTGTCATGTAGAATCATTATTTATCCTAAAAACGACTGACACTGCGCATTTCAGCCTGCCATGTGACAACGATTCATTCTTTCTCTTCAAATGCCTGTGTCACACTGAAACATGCCAACAGTGCTGTGAAGCAGGGCTCTTGGTACAGGCTGCTATAGGTCAGAAAGTTTGAATCGTTTTTTTTACATTTGTTCTCACTGTAACATTGCACTGCTAAAGACTGTGCAGCAGGCATAATATTTAACATTTTTGCACTCGATAAACATTCAGTGATACGTATTATGCTTTGTCAGCCACTTTTGGCAGAGCACATGTACACATTTTAGAAAATGCTGGAGCAAGATGATTCATTTTAATATTGTTCACGCTAATGATACTCTTTTGGGTGGAGAAATGTGTTACCAATTGATCAGCAATGCTACCTGGCCTAAGGCAGAAAGCCCTGAACTTGACACTCGGACATGTCTTCCTGTTTAACCACTATGCCTGCAGCAAATTCTTGACTTTCGAGGAGTTCACCAAGAATGCAGTTTAGGAAATCTATACAAGCTGTCGCTTCTCAATAGTCCTAAAATACATAGATTTCCATATGTCAAATTGCCCTAGTTGGAAAATTCAGCATAGGAACATTTGATGTACAACTACTCTATTTGGCTACAGACTGCTAGCAGCTCATGGATGCGAAAGACCTCTGGGCCAGTGACACAATCCAACAACACTTCAAAATGAGCATGAGAAAGTGCGTTCACCTCTGGTCATTCCATTCAGATAGAGCACAACTACTCAAGCGCAGGCATGCCTAGCAGTCATCAATAGGTATCAGCCAGTCACCCCAGTATCATTTCTTCCCTGCACGTACGTTGTCCATTGGAAGATAAGAGTCATGGACTCTTAGGCTAGGGGAGTGGCATTTCCTGAAACATCTAGCCAGCTGGCATTGTCCAATCGAGAACATAACCTGCAGGGGATGTGGTGACTGCAAAGAATCATTTGAACACGCTGTATGCCTGTGCCCAGATCCGCTGAATGAACGTAGGGCTATACTATGAAGAGAATAGAATAAACTGGGAGTTCGCACCTGTTGACAGGCACTTATCGCCTCCTTAATGTTAATTTTATCTGAACTTATAAAGCGCACTATCACCCTTCGGGTATCCTGGCGTTGGTTTACACTTGCCCTGACAAACATGTATGATGCAATGCAGATAGCACTAACTAAGAATGATACAGATCTTGATTAAACTTTAGGCTAGAGCCAGGTCTTTATTTTCTTCCTAAACTGCAGAAGATCTTCCATCTGTCTAAGACTGATCGGGAGTTTATTCCACAGCCGAGCTGCTGCAGAGCTAAAGGCCCTACCTCCCAGTTTTGATCTTCTGAACCCAGGCACTTTCACCAATTTTGCTGAAGATGAACAAAGGCTACGAAGGCTACGGGTAGGGACATACCATTCAAATTTGCTTTGCAATGGTTTAGGCCCAAAACTGTACAGAGCTTTAAAGACAAAACACAGCGACTTAAATTGTATCCTCTGTGATACTGGGAGCCAATGAAGCTCTTTGAGAGCCAGGGAGGCTGATAATTTACGTGGTCTCATTAGGGCTAATTTAGCCGCTATTATCTGCATTCTCTGAAGTCTCCCAATCAGATATCCTGGGGACTCCAGCAGCAGAGCATTACAGTAACCCAGCCGACTTAGGATAACACATCTCAATATCAGTGCTCTAGTTTGAGTTGGTAGCATCAGAAGAATCTTCTGTAGCACTCTGATAAGGGAGAAGCTGCTCCAGACAATTTTATTTACTTGAGTTTCCAAACTTAATTTGTCATCAACTGTGACCCCCAAATTATGCACCGCCTCAGAGGGTATCAATGGTGTGTCCGTGGGGATAGGCCAGAAATTAATCGGAAGTAGAGGCGGGACTTTTCCAGCCACGCAGCATAAAATCTCCGTCTTATCACAATTGAATTGCAGAGAATTGTTTTTTAGCCACCATGTGGTATCCTGCATGCACGCATGGAAGTTTTCCAATGATAAAGATTGGTTTCCCTCCAGCAACAGGATAAGTTGGGTATCATCTGCATAGTTCATCGGATTAACATTGTGGGACTTAATAACAGCAATCAGAGGGCTCATATAGATGGTAAATCCCGACAACACAGCTCTGAACATTTTGCTGCTTTGGTTTGTCACCATTGCATCCAACATGTTTAGTCAGCGAAGGGCCCAATAGTCTGGTCCTTGTATCCCCCCATGATGTACCTGTTGCAAGGGATCAGCCACATTTTACTGAATCTAAACCAAAGCAGCCCTTGAACGCTGCAAACTTGGAGGTGCCAGCCCTGAGGACCACTTTGCTGCAATTAATGGCTATTCGCATATTGCATCCGCACTTTATCAGACCTTTGCTCTGTTAGTAATGAGGAACACCACACAGCTGTTCTGACTCAAGTTAACCAGATGGGACACATCCAAGGCATAGGAATTGCACTTAATTCTTGTGTTGCTTTCAACAAAGAACATTTAGCAGATGTCCTTATCTAGATAAACTAATTGTTGAATTTGATCAGTCACATTATCTTTTGTAACAATGGCTGTCTCATTGCACTTGCACTTAAATTAATTCTTAAGCTTCTACAAATGAGGAATAACTAGCCACTATCCTTGTGTAGTTGACCAATGGGGTAACCTCAGCATGCTTATTTAAATTGCCGATATTGTTTTAATATGTATGAATTCGACTCCTGCTTAACTCGTATGAACCAGATCTTGTTTTACCAATTGAACTTGTTCCTTCATTTTGTAAAGGTTTTAAATAACCATAAACAATAAAGCATTGTTATTATTATTATTGCTGTATTTGACTTTTATTTTGTAGTTTCTCTACGGGTAAAATATTTAACCCTTGAAAATCGCTTCTCCCATTCTAACATAACACATTGTATTTCTACCCACATCAGAGGACGACGTGTGTCTCCTTTTTTAGTGGAAGACTGTGTAACGAGGTATACAAACAACCAAATAGCATATACATGTATGTGTTATCAATTATGTTTGTCCCAACCTGAAATGCCCTCAGATCCTCTTATAATTCCCAATTTCCAAATGCAGAATATGGTCACAATTTCAGCATTTGTAATATGTGCAAATAAAAGTTTAGCAGCCCATTCTCCAACTCTTCAAATTCCTAATGTACGTTTCCAGAGGGGTCATTGTGTGATAGAAAGTCTAAATAAGGTGTGTAAAACGATATCCTGCTGTTCTCTCCTGATATTTAGTATTCTGCTGCTTAGCCCCATCTCTAACTAACCTTTTTTCATTGCTAGGAGTGGTGTGGTCTTTCCCTCTTCCTCCTTATGAGCCCCCACCCCCTTGTCCCAGTGCACACATACCCTGTTTCTCATTCACCTGTTTTCTTTGAATTTTTTTCATTATTGTTTTCCTTTTCATTGCTTCCTCCCTGCCTGATCTCTGACCCACTACTACCAAACTGTCTATTTCTTAGGGGTGAACCTGCAACCCTCTATGCACTTTTTTAAGTAGTCTGGTGTGGTTCCTTTCCTCTTTTTCCTTCTGCTTCACTTTCTATTTCCTGCTTGTGTGTACCCATTGTCCTGTCCTTTATTTTTGTTTAGTTTTAATCAATTGCGTTTTTATTTAATTTAGTTACTTTTTTTTGTTGAAATGATATTAGTGAAGATGTTTTTAGTCAGAATGAGTTGGAATCAGTGCAGTATAACTGAGGTGTTAAAACAAACATTACTGTCTCACACAATGCCTGTTGCAGTGACTTTACTAATTAAAACAGCTTTGAGCTAATACTCTTAAGGGCTATTGGGAGTGATAATATGTCAGAGTTGATTTAAAGCATTGCATCCTGATTTAATTATTTTTATTATAATTACTACACATCATAAAAAAGCATAGCGTAATTGATGTATGGAAATCTGTATTGATTAACAAGCTTTCCATTACTATTATTGTGGGAGGGGCTTCATGACATACTTGGGACTTCACCTCTCATGTATGTTGGCCCCTACCCACACATTACAATAGTCCTCAAATGAATATTACACTCTGCATATCTGTATATGTAGAAACACACAAGCTTAAACAGAGTTAAAGTAGATATGAGAATTATAATTTAAAAAACCCACTGAACTTCACCAGGTATGGTTAGCTCTGCACACCATAACTCACACAACACCGGTGCAAACCATAATACACCAGATTCTAATCTCATGACCTCATTTTTGATGTGACACATGCACTTACAAAAGACATAAGGAATCTTACTGGTGAGATTATCTATTACATTACATTTAAAACTAATAAAACGATTACTTAGATGATAGTATTTTTATTGATTTGATATTTTTCTTATTTAATGGTGACATGCTTTAGGAGTTGCTACTAATTGCTATACATTTTCTGAGGTCATAAGCATTGCATTTAGTGGTCAAGTTATAATTTGCAAGCCTGTTGAGTGAGATATGATATTGAGAGTTGACCATAACTGGTGAATTTCTGTGGTTTTACTGTTTTATTTCATACCCATAACTGTTCTTTAACTGTCTTTTTTTTAGTTAAGTGGGATGCATGGGATTCTTGCAAATCTTGGCCTCTGACTAGAACTGTAATCACATCCCCATGGATGGCAAACCCCTGTTCAGCATTTCGTAATGTGCAGCTTGGGTTGGTCAGTGCCCAAACCCCAATTGGAGGCCAACCTAGCAGCACAGGCATTTGGACATGCACAGCAGATGTTGGCCACAAGCCGACTATCAATCTCTGTGTGAGAAGCCTACTCCCTCTACAAAGGGCCTTCAGTCGATGCTCAGCATGGATGTTGACTTCCACCCAAATGAAAAGTCGGTCAGACAGTAGAGAATACAAACCAAGTATATTTATTCAGGTACACTCGAGCGGAGTCCAGTCTGACAAGCCTCCTGGGATTGCTGCAGAGGGACTAACTTCAGCAAGCATAGCGATACATTATGTACATGCAGGTCAAACTAATTTATTCTCCACTGCCGATTCTTTGGACCAAATGGTCAGATCCAAGGGTTTCGCTGTTTAAGACCCCAGCCGGGATGACCGCTGGGTGAGGCACCAACCGGTCAGACAGGGCAGCTGCGAGTTCAGGAACTTTCTCGTGCAGGGATCCCTAGTCTGCCCATCTGAGCCGATGATGGCCCGACCTCCTCACCCGTCCGCGAGTGTGGATAGGCCACCCGATGGGGTCCCTGTTCGGGTGCCAACTGAAGGAAGCCACCCGGGTCACTCACAACCATCTCTCAGCCTTCCACCCAAATGAAGAGTTGGTCAGACAGTAGAAAATACAAACCAAGTATATTTATTCAGGTACACTCGAGCAGAGTCCAGTCTGACCAACCTCCAGCGATTGCTGCAGACGGACTAACTTCAGCAAGCATAGCGATACATTCTGTACAATTCAGAACCAATAAAGATATGCCCAACTGGAAATTTCCAGTTGGTAGGAGCTGAACAAAGGAGATACAGAGGGATGAGTTTCGATCCTAAGACCGTAGTATAGTTCCTATTTCCCTAACATTCTCTGCGCATTGGAATAATATACCCTATAGATTTGGCATAGGACTGAGGTCAGTATGCCCCTATCGAGTATATTAAACTTAATTACTTTGTGCCCGCTAACTCAGAGGCCACTAGAAACTCCTTGTAAACAAGAAGGGAGTAGTTTCTGGCAACCGCATAAACATGACAACTTTGCTTCCCTTTAGAATCGGAACACTATCAGAATCGTGGAAACAACAGATAACAGATTCACTCAGCTAATCGTGCATGCTTAGTTTCTTCAGAGTTACACAGAAAGAATAGACGGGCGTTTCAATAAAAGGATTTATTGAACAGTCTTATTTCTCGTGTAAGAGATATGAGCTGTTACAATCATAAGACAGTATGCAAGACATATTATGTACAGCGTAAGCAGTAGAAAGAAATAATACTGCGCTAGCATTATCTTTTAGCTATGACACATATATTCATATACATAAATAACATAAGCTAAAAATGCGAGTACTCATATGATGCTTCTCTTACTAGTTCCAGTGTACCTAACCTAAGTGTAGTACAAGGTAAGAAGTAGGTGATGTATTCTATAGTATGGTAGGGTATAGTATGGTATGCTATAGTCTGGTATGCCAAGTCTGGTATGCCAAGAGTCCCTCTAGGTTCTAGTCAGCTCCATACCTTGAGAATGAGAGAGGTGGGAATCTCTTTCTGTGTCTCAAACTCTAACACCCCGCAAAGGAAGTCAGAACACTGGAAGCTGGATTCTCTGCGAGCAGGGATGACAGCGTCTCTTGTCAGGGCGTCAGGCCGGGATACGGGCTCCTCTAAAGTCGAGGTCTCCTCCTACTTGCTTGGGCAAGGGAAGGTATATTTATACCTGGTAGCTGCCTTGGAATGTTAGCATTGACGAAAAGTCGGGCAGAGGAAGACGTCAGGAATGTACCCTTAAGGAATAGCGGTTCATGCATATTAAATGAGTTCTTGGAGAATTCAATAATCCTGTGCTAGAGCTGAGGGGTCTGGTTTCTGAGAACTCGTTGTGACGTTGGGGTGGACAGATGTAGGTGACCATGCCTGTATTTGGATAGCATGGCTAATGCCTAAATAAGGACTGGGATCTTATGTCTATATAAGGGCAATGCATATTGTGCATATATAAGGACATGTTTCAGGAAAACCGATATACGGACACCTAAAGCAGAATACAACAAGACCGGGCACGACGGCTCCCAACGCAGCCAGGCGGCGAGAGGCTCCAAAGAAAGCGCAAAGAGAAGGGGTGATAGCGGACATCCCTGTCGCGTACCCCTCCCCAGTGCGAAGGGAGCCGACACCCTACCATTCACCACCACCTGAGCCAGTGGGTCAGCGTATAACAATTTTACCCAACCAATAAACTCAGGGCCGAATCCAAATTTCGCCAAAACGGCCCAAATATATGGCCACTCCAAAGTGTCGAACGCCATAGTAGCATCTAGAGATGCCAAGATGGCCGGCTCCCGTATAAACTCGGCTCTAGCCAGCACACCGTGTAACCGCCTCAAATTTAGGGCGGTATTCCGATGGGGTATAAAACCGGACTGATCCTGATGAATCAAGTCGCCCGCGACCCGAACCAGTCGGTTAGCCAACGACAGTCCAATTTTTGTATAGCCGTATACACACTGGGGGCATGGTCTGGTATGTAAACACATCAGCTGCTGCCAATGATGTGACATGCCCATCCCTGAAGGGTAGAAGACCCATCGCAGCATCGTCAAACTGCTGCCAGGTGGTATCTGTCTGATCTATATCTTCTATGTCCACAACCCTTCTGACTCGAGGCAAGTATATACTCCTACGTTGCAGCCGATGGTCTTTATGGTAATTGGATGGGGCAATATACACCGGAGGAAGAAGGAAAGAGAGGTAACACCTGCCAGACCACCCCCTCGGAAGCCAGACATAAGATTGGGATCCACAGACAAAATAGACATTCTGGGGTAGGACTAAGGGTGGACTATTAAGCGTTTTTAGTCCATAAGTGAAATTGCATCTACTTTCCCCCACCTTTACCTCCTATGTTCCCTGGACACGGACACCGGCATGGGTGTGTCCTTAGTAACATTACGATCTTGGAAAGATTGGAAGTACTCGAAAGTGTTGAATCTTTGGAAATCAACCATTTCCTCTAAGCCATGTTTCCTTCTGTATTTTATTATATATACTCATACAAGATGTTGAGGACAGTGTGCCAAACGTCCCATTTCCTTCTCGACATAGGGGAGTAAATCCGTGATGGAAACTTATATACTGTACCACAGTGTGAGAATCAGCAGATGGCATAACCTGAGTAGATAATTGAAAATGATAGTTCACCATAACAAACAATTGAAACCAGCCTTCACAACTGCCAATATATGACAATGGCAAGGACAACAAATTATTGCTCTTATGAGTAACTGAGGGAAGCAATCCATAAACCCAACAATTTTTGTGTTGAAAACATCATGAGCATGAGCTTGATGTAACATTTGCATAAGCACATCTGTGGAAGTCTTTGTGAGTGGTCAAAGTAACAAACATATGCTCAGGGGAAGTGGGCATTGTACCAACCAAGGAATGTACAGGATACTTTTCCTCCAGGAAGCAAGCTATTCCAAGTACTGTTATTAATGCAATCACAACTTTCAATGCTAAGACTATTTTACTCTTTGATGACCAGCCCTGCGCTAGTTGCGGTGCTGCAAATGGCTGTTCCTCCTCCTCGATAGGTCGACCAAATGGATACATTATGAAACAAGAAAAGGGAATGCAATGAAACTGGTAGCAAGGGCAAGTGTTCCCAGTGTCCATCAGAGCCTCACTGGTAGACTCCTATTGTTCATCAACGTTGGCACTCTTGAGCACCGGCGGTGGAGCTAATCAGTCCTTGCTCTCGATGAATCCCACGTCGTCCAGGATAATGTACCCCCCACATTCAATTTATCCTTTCCAATGTTATAACAGTGCACCAATCTCGCCTCACCCTAAACTAACACCGTTGGTACTATAGAAAAGTACTCCCTGACTTGCACAGTCCATCCCTACATAATCTGACTTCTCCTTTGGTGCACTATTCTTTAGCCGAGGACGCAAATTATACCTTGTAACTCCAGGCACAGAGGAGCAACAAATAACTGTTCCTTAACAGCTCGAATCTCCGGAGGGACCGCTGCATTTAGCACTTCGTCTATCTCAGCATCCGTTTGGGTCCATGTAAGCTTTGTGTCGCTAAAAGGGGAAAATCGAGTGACCTTCTCACCCTCAGCATCCCCAATGCCTTCCCTCACCCAGTCGTCATAGGGTACGGGTAATGGTATCCTGCAGCAGTGGCAGGAATGAATTCAATTCTTTCGGCCAGCGACTTTGACTGCGGTCCGAGTAGCGAAGAGTACCTGCTCGGGCCCCTTCCACCAGGGCTCCAAGCTTTTCTCCTGCTGAAAATTTCAGAGCAACATCCAGTCCGCAGGCTTGATGTTATGACCGGGCCCCTCTGGGACGGGTGGGAGAGCCTCTCGGATCTCTTGGTGAATAGAATACAGATTTTCAGTTAACTGGCACAGGTAAGCAGTCAATAGACGGTACTCAATTTCTGAAAACCTACACTGGCGCTCGACGCCCCAGACATTCGCCGGGCGTCCGAATACGACCGAGTAGGGTAGGGTGACAATCCTGTTCTAGAATGTGCTGCCGTTTTTGTAGACAAAAGAGCTAGTGGTAAAGTATCTGGCCACTGTAACCCTGTGGTCTCCTTAATCTTTGCCAATATCAGTTTGAGAGTATCATTGTACTTCTCAAACAAACCCACTGACTGGGGGTCATTTGGAGCATGGAATTTCTGCTTTATAATTTTTTAATTTTTTAAAATTTCTTTTGGGAAGTTTTATATAGCGCAAACTAGACCCGATCATTCGGGTATCAAAACGCTTTACATAGTACCAGTTTCGTTACACAAGGACACATTCATTTTTTCTTAGGCACAGGGAGATTAAGTGATTTGTCCAGAATCACAGGATGTTGAGCGTCGTAGCCGAGACTCGAACCCGGTTCCCCAGCTTCTACATCGACCGCTCTAGCCGCAAGGCTACATCCTCTCCCCTTATGTGCAAACCATCACAAACTAACTGGATAACCTTGGCATTAAAGTGACTTCCGTTATCACTCCAGATCAAACGAGGCAAGCCGAAGCAAGGAAAGAACTACTTCAGGAGTACCTTTGCGGTCGCAATGGCTGTATTTTCTTTAGTAGGGTAAGGCTCAACCCATTTACAGAATGCACAAACAACCACCAACACATACTTCAAATTATTAACCCTGTCCATTTCGATATAGTCCATTTGAAGGAACTCGAAAGGGAAGGTGGGAGGTGTAAAATTTGCGGGTGACATAGGGGTACCTTTGCCAGGATTGTGCATCATGCACACCATACAGTACTTTACTAAATGTGAAGCCATCTTTAAAATATTGTCATTTTGCCATACGGGGTATAACAGTTTGCAAATACCTTTAGCACTGATGTGAGCTGGGCCATGGGCATCGTGACTACAGGAAGAACATATGTGGCAACATCCATCTCTACTTCCCTGACTTGTCAATCCAACATCCCTCATCATTCATCTTTGCTGTACTTTCTTGCCACACTGCTAATTCTTCCATCGTGGCCTCACTCTGTATCTCCTTCACATTTTCTAGTGTATCCTCAAACATAGTGACCTCAGGCACCCACCTAGCGGGACCTGCTACAAACATTCTTTTCATCTTAGTTTGGGCTGTTTCCTTAGCTGTCTGATCTGCTAAGGTGATCCCTTTGCCCACATCGTCAGTAACTTTTCTATGAGCGCTGCACTTCACTATGGCCAATTTCTTAGGGAGTATCAGAGCAGACAGAAGCCTAAGTATAAGAGGACCATACTGAATGTGTCTCCCATGGGAAGTAAGGAACCCTCTCTCTGCCCAGAGCTGCCTAAAAGTATGGGCGACCCTGAAGGCATACTGACTGTCAGTATAAATATTAACAACTAGCCCCTTACTCACTTCGCAGGCCCGAATAAGGGCAACTAACTCAGCTGCCTGTGCGAACTGATAGGGAATTCGTGATGTCTCAACTACCGTATGCAACATAGTAATTGGGTATGCTACAGTGGTGGTGCCATCTGGTAATTTGAAACCAGAGCCATCGACATATAGTTCCCCTTGGGGGTCAGATCAGAGAACATCCGTCAGGTCTCTTCTTCCGTCCAGAAGATACAGTCATTTATGTCAATCTCCTCATTCTCGGAAGGGAGGGTTAGTAACATGGCTGGATTCAGAGCAGCACAGCGTTTAATCGTGATATGCTTTGCAAAGAGCGTTAGCTCGTAGCCTGTCAGACATGCACTGGTGAGGTGCTGTGTCTTTGTCTTATTCAAAAGGGTATCCACAGTATGCTTTACTACAACTGTGAAGTCAGTATCAAGTACGAGTCCCATCGATTGTCTTATTGAGACAGCTACAGCTGCGACCACTCTTAGACAGCTTGGGCAACAGGGTCAAGCACAGCAGAGAAATAAGCACATGGTTGTTGCTTATCCCCCAATTTTTGTGTTAAAACAGAAAGCTCACAACACCCAGCTCACGGACATACAACACAAAGCATTTAGCATAATTAGGGGTAGCAAGCACTGGAGCTGAGCACAGCACAGTTTTTAATTGCTCAAAAGACTGCTGACACTCAGGCTTTCAAGGCAGGGGTTCATGCACATCTTTTTGTGTTAGCGCAAGCAGGGGCTTAATAAGCAGCGAGTAGCCATGTATCCACTGCCGGCAATAGAAAGTGATGCCGATGAAAGTGTGCACATCTTTCTGAGTTAGCGGAATAGGTATTTTAACGATGGTACTGATGTGCTCAGGGGTCAATCTCCTACCCTCTTTCGACAGTAGGTGGCCTAAATAGGTGACCTCCTGTCAACAATACTGAAATTTGGAGAGGGATACCTTATGACCATGGTCAGATAAATGGAGCAACAATTTAACCATACTATCTCTGCCACCTTGTTCTGTGTCCGAGGTGATGAGCAGGTCATCAACATATTGGAGCAATACATTACCTGTGGGGAGGGACAAGGAATACAGCTGACCTTTCAATGCCTGAGTATAAATACTCAGACTTTCTGTATAGCCTTTTGGAGCCCGACAGAATCTAAAGCTTCTACCAGCTAGGGTGAACCCGAACAGATACCTGCTGTCAGGATGATACTGAAGAATGCATTTTTCAAGTCACTGACAGAAAATAATTTAGCAGAAGAAGGAATCTTTGTCAAGAGTGTTGTAATGTCAGGGACCACTGGAAACTCGGGAATCACTATTTTGTTAACTAAAGTCAATCACAAAATGATAAACATCTGTATGGTCATCAGAGGAACCTTTTGAGAATAGGAAGAATAGGGCTATTACAAACATTAGCAGCCATCTCTTCAACCACTCCTTTCTCGATCAAATCATGCACAATTTGCATCAAAGCTTGCTCACCTGCTTGTGGTATTTTATACTGGGGAATGCGGGGTAAAATAGCACCTTTTTAGACACGTATCGAAACAGGCAAAATCTGAAACAAACCCATATCTGTGTCGCTCGCTGCCCACAGAGTGGGTGGCACATCCTTAAACTCTGCAGGAAGAGGCGTATCGTTAGACAGACACTGTGTAGCACGCACAACATTCGGACGCATTGTCATGTAGACATCCTCCGGGGAGCAGTAAATTGTGGCATGCAATTTCTTCAAAAAATCCAAATCCATCAAATTTTCCCCACAATTAGATGTCAACAAGAATGGCAAATCCATAATAAAGGTACAAATGGTTAGCGCAAGGGGTTTCAAAATGGGGCTTACAACGGGTACAGAAAAACCTACTGAGACATTATTATGGCCAGACACCGAAGGACAAGAAATAGAACTATTTGTTGCACCTCTATCCAACAAGAACTCGTTAGTCGAACCATGCACATCCTCACTAATGCACAGATCACGCTGATCTACACGTATCTGAACTGGTCCCTCGCTCTGTCCCTGACTTTCATAGCTGTAAGACATCCCTGTCACTTTATCCGTGTCATAATCATCATGGTAAAACTGTTTACCTCGAGGGTCATAAAAATAATTTTGGTCTGAGCGACCCCGCAAGGCTTCAGCATTCTGAACTCTGTCCTGTCCATCAGCTCCACTACCCCGGCCACAAGTACCTCGACCTCCAGGAACGGCGGCCCTCGGCAACAGCACCATACACTCACCAGTGTCCATCTTCTTTATAGTACGCACACTGATTCAGCCCTAAAGACGTGGAGTTTGCGGGCCTGCTAGTGGGTGGAAGCTGTCGGGCGAGCCACCACAACCTCTCCGTTTCCTCTACAAGCCTGCTGTAACAACACCTTTGTCTTCAATCCCTTATGTTTCTTTTCTGATCTCTCCTTATCCTCATTTTCCCTATGCTCATAATATTGCACCATATTCAGAATAACGGAAGGGGAAGAGGTGGACCAGGTGCTTTCGGAAGCCTGCAATTGGGTCAAAATCTCGGGAAGCAAATTGGAGACAAACCTATTAACAAACAGTCGCACATCACCTTCGATCAACAAGTTCTGTCCACTATAATCCAGAAACACACCTTTAAAACGAGTAAAAAATCAGACACACTTTCATCTTTCTTCTGCTGACCGACAAGCCAATAATTTGTCCCAATCAACTTTTCTCGGAGGGAAAAGAGAATGCATGTATGTAATAATACGGCCAGGCAAAGCAAGTATCTCCACCTTAGGCTTATCACCTGGCTTCTATTCCTGATCCCATGCCTTAGTGTGGTCCCAGGCACCACCCAATTCCGCAGCATGATCCTGTGTGTGTACTTCTCTCCAAATATCAACCAGGACTCGTAAAAAATCATTTCAATATCAGCAAGCATCATCACTGTGGAAGAGGCAGTTCTTTATAATAAGTGGTAGGACTTTTCCTAGGGTCAGGTAACTGAATCTTAAGGGACACAACTTCACTCCTTTTCCATGGAGTATAAACAGATTGTTCTTGGAAACGAGCCTCTATCGTTGGTCTAGTAACATGATCATGCTGATCCCTTAGCTCTGGTATCTCAGGATGGTAGATGGGATGAAACTCCTGCATCGGAAACTGAGTTACCGGGGTGGGGCTCTTCTCCAGCAGTCTACCCCAATAAGCAACCAATTTTGTAACATTACCAAAAATCTGACCAGGCGCCATATCAGTAACGTGTACATCATCCTTAATATCATACAGAATCTGCGGTGCCGCATCCTTGAAATGCTGTTCCCAAAGACCGAACAAAGTAGCCAACATATGTTTAAGGGCATGCTGTTGTACAAAAGGCTCATAACCTTTCATCACTCTCCACCCATCTTCCACACCATGGGTGGTGTTTTGGCCCACTGCGCAACCTTATTACCCACCACCAGTTTCTCTGCATCTGCCATTTCAGATCGGACTTATGTCCATCCTATACGCTACTTAAATTTTGTCCAGTCTCTATCCTCAGGGCCGCCTACTGATGTCCCACTACTCAGTAATGTCGGGGAATGGAGGAGCACGGTGGGGTAACATCAGAGGGATTGGGCACTAACGTCATTGTCGCTGCGTTGTGGGGGAAAGAGCTGAGGAGAGAGAAACCGAAGCAATAGGCATTGCAGGAGTACTAACATTCACAGTTGCCACAGATGGCGAGGACAAAGAAAGAACAGGAGGTGCCGTGGCCAAGGCAGTCTGATCAACAATAACACAGGCAGAAACATCAGGGACAGAAGAACTAGGCAGCTGGGCCTTTGAGGGAAGAGCGGGATATATCCTCTGCGGAGCATAAGGGGTGGGGGTCGAGTATCTAACAATTGTTCCACGAACGTATGATTTTCTTCTTGGGCTATATAAGATTTATCAATCTGTAACGGGAATCTCCTATCTTCATGATCTATCCCTAATGCCTGCTTCTCTCTATCATGTGCTACAGCTTTCTGAGTCAATGTTTGCATTCTCCCTTTCAGGGCCTCTTTCTCTGCTTTCATTCACCTCTTTTAAACCTCCTTTTGCCATGTTGTGAGGGAATCAAACAGAGACTGCCTACTTCTTCTTGCAAACAACTTCTCCTGCAAGAAAGAACATTTTTGTTCATCAAAGGTGCCTGTCAGTGGACACTGCAACTCGGCATTGTCCCTCATATATTTGTGCCATAACATACTAAACATAATAGGGCCAAGGCCATGCTTCACATACATATCAAAATTCAGAGTGCCTTCCGGAGGCGCTGGTTGACTTACTTCCAGTCGAACATCAGCAGAACAACAACGACAACAAGAAACCAAGAGCCGTCTGAACCTGGGCATTTTCAAAAGTAAGCCAGATTTATTATGTTATCCCTCAAAGTGTTTACAGACAATTTGTATCCAAATCGGTCCTCAGACCGTGCCAAAAAAAAAGAAATGGTACCATATCCAAAAAGAACCAAAACAAACTCACCTGGTGCATGCAGGTCAAACTAATTTATTCTCCACTGCCGATTCTTTGGACCAAATGGTCAGATCCAAGGGTTTCGCTGTTTAAGACCCCAGCCGGGATGACCGCTGGGTGAGGCACCAACCGGTCAGACAGGGCAGCTGCGAGTTCAGGAACTTTCTCGTGCAGGGATCCCTAGTCTGCCCATCTGAGCCGATGATGGCCCGACCTCCTCACCCGTCCGCGAGTGTGGATAGGCCACCCGATGGGGTCCCTGTTCGGGTGCCAACTGAAGGAAGCCACCCGGGTCACTCACAACCATCTCTCAGCCTTCCACCCAAATGAAGAGTTGGTCAGACAGTAGAAAATACAAACCAAGTATATTTATTCAGGTACACTCGAGCAGAGTCCAGTCTGACCAACCTCCAGCGATTGCTGCAGACGGACTAACTTCAGCAAGCATAGCGATACATTATGTACAATTCAGAACCAATAAAGACACGCCCGACTGGAAATTTCCAGTTGGTAGCAGCTGAACAAAGGAGATACATAAGGATGAGTTTCAATCCTGAGACCGTGCACATGCTATCTCAATGCCTGTCGCTCTAAGGGTGCGAGCTGGCCTATCTAGTGGGACAGGTATGCGCTATTAAGAACAGTGTATTCATTAAAACAGCAAGGCTCAACCTTGGGGAAATTAAAACTATTGCAGCTGCTTTCAGCAGAGGCAGGAAAAGAAATCAACTTCAATCGTAACTCAAAATGGCGGTCAAACATAAAATGGTGCCGCAAATGCTAATTTAAGGCACAGAATACATAAACAATACAGCTAGAACATTTTTATTTCAACATAGCGCAGGACCTAGTGCACAGTCAGACATCGCACTCTTCCACTATGCAGCCATACCACTGCTGCACATGGCTTTAAGCCTTGTACCACTTAGGTGTGCCAATTTGATTATTATTTTTTTCCCGGATTAGCATACTTACCCACAATCCCAAAAACCCATCGTAAAAAACATTTTTTTATTTTTCTTACGATATTGGTGGATCCCTTTTGAGGGTCTGCTGTCATAGGAATGGAGATTAGGTTATGCTCCTACCCCTATGTAGCTTCGTTTTCTACAGTTTTCCAAGTGGTAATGGTGGCCTCAACAGAAATGTTTCGATGATGGCCAGCGAATCAGATAAGATGAATTTGGGTATCTACAGTCAATCCGCTATCAGAGAAAAAACTCCCCCATTTAATGACATTACTTGAGATATAGAGATATACATATTAATTATAATAAATAATAAATAAATGTGTTTGCACATCCTCTCTTGGATTTGGGTCTCCATGGAGGGCCGATGAATTAACAGTCCAGATATTTCAAATTTTTTACCCTTTTAAACCCGCTTTACACTTTTTTGTTACAATATTATCTCAAAAACTGCTGATTGACTTTACACCAACCAAGCATGCCAGGTTTGAAGTGCTGTTTTTTCAGCGTTTTTCAACACTCCCTTATCCCAGTGTTGATGGATCTGAGTAAAACTTGGCAAGTCTGTAGCAAAACAGATAAACCATTCTTTTTTATTTTGCGGAGATTCGTCGAGTGGTGCCAAGTTATGCCTAGGTAGTTAATAGCAGAGCTATTGGCTTTGCCAATAAATGTATGCATTAGTATTAACTATTTGTTGTCTGAGTTTACCTGACGTGAACCCAATTTTTGGACTGTCAAATGTAAAACATTGCAGGCTACTTTTTGGGTGCATTTAGGTGGGTTAGTTTACATATGCTTGGGGTCTGTTGTGTCATCTAGGGTCTGCTGCACGAAAAATGCAAAACAGGAGCCCCGAACTATAGCAATAATGATAACTCCAACTCCCCCTAGCACAATCTGCATTGTTTTATACCAGGGCTAAAAACTACAGAAAGTTCTTATTTTTCACATAACATTAAATGTATTTGTAATGTGCACATTGCCCCAGAAGGGCATCTCGGCACTCAATAATGGATATATATTGTTATCCACGCCCATGTGCCTTCGACCCATGGCAACTGTACTTATAAAAACACATTCACACATTTAATAAAGCAGTGCAGAGGTCAAAGTGCACGTCACTTCTATAGAAAAGCGAATTGGACTTGAGAAAAACGGTACTTAAAACACCTCACAGATTTCATGCTGCACAGAGTTTGCAAAGAGAAACAACTTTGCCAGTAGTAATGAGGCATCTTCACTGTTGTTTTACCCCGCTGCTATTTTTTAATTACTCCCCATTGTTGATGCAAGTGATGGTCATCCTGACGCACTTGTGGTTTTGCCTCTACTGGGTCATGGCCCCTCCCCAAACTCAGCAATAGTAATACATATCAAATTACATAATTTTTGACGGCATATGTATGTTATAGGGAAGAAAATGTATATGGGAAAGGGGGCATGATGAGCAGTGTTCAATTAGTGAGGTAGAGTGGGCAGTTGTCAGAGTCTTTTGTATAGTGAGAAAAACATGTTTCACTTATTGTTCTTATTGAAAATGTGTATCTTAGATGTCATAGCTTTGGCGCAGTGCACACAGAATTTTTTTAATACTTCCGTTATGTCTTGTGTTTGTGCAGATCCACCAAAAGTGCAAAGTTAAATCTCTGGGAATAGGATTTAAAACCTTTAATCATTTGCTAATAGTTTGTTAATTTATGCATATGGCCAATGTTTGGCAGACGGTCACCATAAAAAGCACAGATCTATAATCCTTAACTCAATATAGATCTACCAAGACGTGGCACAGTTAAAAGGGATCATACAAGCTTTGATTTGAAAACTGGATTGGATTGGAAAATAACTTTGCTACCATTTGCTTGGTTGTAAGAAACTCGAGAAATACTAGAACAAGTCCTAACAAGCATTCCACCAAATGTCACGCGCATGCAGCAAATGGCCACTGTTGGACTTGGCCCTTTTTGCAGGGTCATCCCTTACCTTTTCCTACCCTTTTTTCTAACATGGTTTTGGTGGTTTGAGGACTCTGAGCACTTTAGCACTGTTACCAGCCTACCGGGAATCCCGTTTCTAACAGCTACAATCATTATTAGTAAATGAAAAGTTTTTTACCCCACTTTAACATTGCTGTAGGTCACGCCCTGCAAACAATGACAGCTGTTTGGGGCCAAACTGTGGGCAGCTGACTTGTGTTGCACTTGAGAGCCTGCTGGAAATGCCTGATGATCATATGAAGCTTCATTTGGTTGGGATGTGGCCATATGCACAGGTTGGGTGCAGGCTAAGCCATATGCCTGGTCTTGTGCTCAGAGGCCACTGAACTTGACCAAAGGATGAGTGCAGCTAGGTTAGATGCACACCCTGGCCATGAGCTAGATGTTTGCCCAGAAGATATTCTGCTTATCTAAAGGCTGCTGCATATAGCTATGGGCAAAGTGCCGTTGGTTGGTGGGATGGGTGTTGGGCATGGAGTTTGTCCAAACTCCAGGCCTGATGCACGAAACCTATGAAAATGTCAAAAGTCCTTGCTCAGTGCATTAGGTTCAACAGGTGGGCTGGGCCCATGGACTGGACTCAAGGCTGACCAGAGGTCAAGATCTGCTGCCAACCTTTGCTAAACATGTCCAATGGCTTTCCAAACAGATTCTGGGCGTGGGTCGTACATCAAGCCCCATTGTCAAGCCCCATTGTTATGTACACTGGGTTACAGCAATGCACTTTGCCCACAACTCACTTCAAAGGGTTGGGCCTATTTGGGTTTGGAACAGGGCTTGGTCAAATGCTGTCCCAGAACACTTAGCCTATAATTAAAATTATCAGTCAAATCTTATGTCTACCACTGTGGACTTAAGTGGGTGTCACAATCAGTGCTGCAGGCTCACTGGTAGCATTTAATTGACAGTACCTGGGCACATGTAGTACCACTTTCTAGGAACTCACAAGAAAATGAAATAGGCCAGTTGGCGGAAGCACTTTAGCACTGGTTAGCAGTGGTAAAGTGCACAGAGTCCTATGGTCAACAAAAACAAGATCAGTAAAGAAAATGGAGGAAGAAGGCAAAAAGTTTGGGGGAAGACCACCTTAAGGCTGACAGGTTTAACATACCAGAAACAGGAAGGCTATGCCGTTCCTAGTGGAGAGTCACCCAAGGGGGTGAGTACAGAGAGTTAGGCAGTGTTCAATTCCCTTTAGGATAAGGTGTCCTGCGGGAGGATAAATGGAAGTGGAGAAGGGGGAATTCCTCCTTTCGTAACTTGTGCCCTCACACACCCAGCCAGCTAGGTGTCATGCTTCATCATCGGGACTGCTCCTCATCGGGTCGGCGCTGCAATACCAGACGGGCACCCAATGATGGGGCTCTTTGGCGGAGATCTTTTGTTCCTCGCCATTTGGTGAGGTGTGTGTGAGGGACCTAGGCTCGTGTAGATGTATTGTGGTGAGAGTGCAATTTAAAACAGGTTAGGTAGTCCAAAACAGTACTTTAATAGAATGGCTCCTACCTGATTAAAATGAAACTAGAGTGGCAACTTCTATTTTAAATTTATTAGTTCAGGATTGTATTGCTCTACTCTACAACGGTCAACATGTTTCTTGCCACAGCGTCTACAAGATCAGACGGCAATTCATCAGGACCAATGTGCAAACTATCTACACCTTATGGTTAGTGACTGTCACAATCTACCTACCACGTGAGTTATTTAGGAAAAGTACCTAAACGTTGTTGGGGGTAATCTAAGGAAAAAGGAAAGAAAAAGACACCATGATCAATAATACATGATTGATATGCATCCTTGATAACACTGTAGCTCTCTGTAGAATCTAAAAAGTGACCCAATCTGCTTGTACTGGTGACTAAAACAATATTATTGGTGGTGTCCTGACAGGCACCGTACGTGGTGACACATGGTTTGGTTTATAAACAATTCTTCAAAATTTGCTTATAACGGTAGATAAAACATTTTCTCAACTCTCATTGGTGTAACAGCGTATCTAACTCACCAATTAGAACCCTTGTTCATGCCTCAACGATACCAGCGGGGCTATGACACATCGAGGATAATTAATGCACCCCTTTGTTTACCCAAAGCAGTGCCCCGGTCATGTAGGGAAAGTGTACAAGGGAGAAAAACGGGTGCAGACCTCTACGCATTCACTGAAAGGTTAGCAGTGTGTGGAAGGCCAATAGTGCCCGTAATTCAGCCCAAGTCCTTGGTTGTATGAGGGGCCACTGCCGGGCAAAGGTGAGGGCTCGCTAGTATGCATTGTTCAAATTCCAAATGTCGCCGATGAACTCACCGTAAAGCATTGCCGAAGGAGAAGTGGAACAGCGTTTCTGCCAGCGCGGTTTGTTGGCAGCCATACTCACCTGTAGGTCAGCGTCACTGCGCTGGATCAACTACTCCTGCCGCCGGTCTAGGAAGGTGAGGATATCTCTCACAGGAGTAGAGATATACTCGTCAGTTCCTGCCCGGGGGCGGGGAAAAGAGCGAAACCGGAAGCAGCACGTGTGGTGTGCTAACCTTACTATATTGTGGAAGCAGGAAGTGATCCTGTTGGAATTCATGGCAGACATCTTGGACTATGTCAATAGTGCCGGTAATGTTGTGTTGGAGCAAAGCAATAGCAGGAATTAATATCTAGTGGGAGCACAGTTAATGAAAGCACTCGCTCTCTGAAGGTGTTTCATATATCAGAGGACTGCGTTAAGTAATCCACTCTAGTCGTGTGTAGCAATCCTGAAATGTGGTAAAACAAGTTGTTCTCTATTCCTTATTGTCAGTATAGCGAGCAGGAGCTTACCCCGCGTTTTTGTGCCCCCAGGAGAAGAATCCACATTCCAAGCGGGGCTCTCGTGTGTGAGAGAGAGCCCCGCGTTTCAAGGAAGAGCAGGTGACCACCCCGCATTTGCACCGCATTTTTGCTGCTTTCAGTGGGTGCCCACCCCGCTTTTGTATTTATTTAAAAACAGGAGCCTGCCCCATATTTTCCCCACACAAAGGAATCACTCGAATCACTGCCGCGGCCCGAAACAAAGGAGAGAGCTGCCGTCGCCACCACAAGCGACCCAGAAGTCAGGCAGGAAGAGCCTAACGGTGGGCGGGGCATCGCGCCCTCTGGGGCGGAAGCGGCGGCTGGTGAAGAAAGCGGAGCTCCACTGTGTGAGGGATAGCCCCGCGTCCAACACCATTTGGTGATTGCTGCGGAGGAGGGTGCGAGGCACATTGTCGGTGCCTGCCCCCACCGCATTGAAGGAGACGCTGCAGAAGCCTCCCCAGCGAGGGGGAAGTCTGAAGGAGTCCCACAGAAGGGGCCCAGTGAGTGGAGCCGAAAGTGGCACCAGAAGTGCCCATGTTGGTTTCTCTGCCTCATTTCACACAGCTGCGCCGCAGGAGCGGGCAGCTGCAACGTTGTGGGCAACATTTTTAATTTGAGAGTCCCAGAGTAGGGACTCCCCAGGCGCCGTAGTGTCACATGCTAATTTGCACAGCTGTACCGCCAGTTAGCGGCAGCTGCAAAGTTGGGCAAACTTTTCTTTGAGGGTCCCAGAGTGGGGCTCCCCCGGCGCAGTGTTGTCAAAGGCTAACCTGCAACGTTGGGGGCATTTACAATGTGTGCAGCTTTTCCCAAAGGTTTGCATTGCTGATTTTATGCCTAAATCTGGTTTGTGTGTAACGCATTCATGTTGATGTTCTGCACAATATGTTGTTATGCCCTAGGAGACGCTATGATTATGCCTAATGCTAATGTGCATGCCTAATATCATATTATGGTGTTTTAGGTTTATGCCTGACCTAAATGTGATTGATGCCTATTGTGGTATAGTGCTTGGTTCATTATTTTACCAGTAGCTACTGGCTGTTATTACTGGTTGGTTACATTTACTGTTTATGCTTGGTGATGGTTTTAGCAGCAACCCGATTGCTGCTGCCCTGTGCATAGTCCCCTGCAAATAATGACCTGGTGCCAGTTGGCACAGTGCATATATCTGTGATGGTGATTCTAATGTGTTTTACATAATACAAAGGCTATTGTTATATAACTTTGTGTGGAGTCTCTTTTGTAGTGTGTCTAGTGTGTCGCCGTGTGTATGTGTGTGTGTGTGTGTGTGTTGCGCAAACGCTTTACACATTGCCTCTGGGATAAGCCTGACTGCTCGTGCCAAGCTACCAAGGGGGTGAGCAGGGGTTATCTTCAGTGTGTAACTCCCTCGCCCTGACTAGAACAGGGGTTTCTGCCTGGCGTTGGCGCCTGCCCTAGCCTACCGGGAATCCCCGTTTCTAACAGCCACAATCATTATTAGTAAATGAAAGGTTTTTGACCCCACTTTAACATCGCTGTAGGTCACGCCCTACACACAATGACAGCTGTATGGGGGCCAAACTGTGGGCAGCTGAATTGAACACTGCCTAACTCTCTGTACTCACCCCCTTGGGTGACTCTCCCCTAGGAACTGCATACCCTTCCTGTTTCTGGTTCATTTGGGCAAGTATGCTGGACCTGACCAAAAGCCCTTTCTAATCCTCTTTGTTGATGAAGGTTTAACATACCTCCATTTGTCCTCAAAATTATTAGTTGTACTTGCTTTACAAACAACATACACTCATCTTCATGAGCAGCCATTGACCCCAAGGACATGGTACATTCCACTCTTACCTCACAGATGCCTACTCATTCTGCCTGCTGAGCCAGTGACTCACTCTTGATTGCCACTGGATCAACCTAAACATTCACTGCCTCTCTGTACTCCATACTCAACAACTTGTACAGCCACTAATTGCCATTGGCAACACAGTACATCTCCTACCAAAACTGCTTCTTCACATGCGCTTCATCTCAGACCACATATCTATCGACTACTGCTGCAAAGCCTTTGAATCTTCCTTTCAGAATTCGTCTTCCCTTCCAAAGCAATGAGGCAATATGCCCACATTCTGCCTCCCTCGCTTAGCATGTACTAGAGAATTGTCACTACATATATATAACCATGAATGGATGTACTGGAGGGGAAAAATAGAAACTAGTTGTTGGAATTAAGTAATACATATGAATCCTAATATAAATATTTGAATTTCATAAACCGCAATAGACACAGATCATGAATTAAAAGCCATATTAAAAGATAATATAAGTATTAACATATTTCACTTTTAGGCAGAGATTTGATAGGATTTTCTTTGAGTGACTGTGTTCTTGTAAAGCTTATTCCTTTGTGCTGAATATCAACATTCCAGCACCTTCCTCACATTGTCAGCCTGCATTAGGAGATGAGCAATATCTGGGGACTTAATACCTCAATGTCAAGTAGGTCAGCAAAAAGCACTGAGATGTATTTCTTTCTCTCCCCAGGACGATGCTATAATATATATATGATATTGTTGAAAGCCAGGAATAGGAGTCTGATTGGCCATTGGAGAGAAAGAGGAAATCTAAATTGACTTCTGCATTTCCACTGTGTTCGTTAATGTGTAACTGTAATGTTATTGAATTCTCACTGTGGTCAATCATGTTTCTCATGTAAAGGATTGCACAAATATCTAATGCTATATATTCTATAGTACAACTTAGTTCTGAAATCTTTGCATTTACTCAGAAAATGGTCATAGATGAAAAAAACGGGTAAGCAGTGAGAAATGTTCTTGTTTTCCAAACCTATTCCTGGACTGAAGTTACATTCATTATTGTGAACTACACTTTCACTAATTATTTTAGGACCGAAGATACTTTAGTGAATGAGCTTTCTGGTGCAATCACATGTAGACATGTCCTGAAACCACAACCAAAGATGGAGAACCCAAGATAGTCTAACATGAGCGTAAACGTGGGTGCAAGAGATGGTGAGACCCTCTTCTGTCTGTTAAGCATCAATACTGGCCCTCACGGCCCTCTGTGCCCTTGTTAGGGTATGTTGGGTTATATTATTGAGCATTTGTATAATCAGGCACTCACTAATTACTTGGTTTCTTGAAGTTTCCTTGCTCTGAACTGGAGTTCATTGGTGAATTGTCGATTGGAGTTGTCGGATAATTGCCATTGTTTATATTTGTCAGACTAGATTTCTGGTGATACAATGAATAGTTCCCGTTTTGTCGTGATGCTGACAATGCTCATGACCAAATCAGATTGTTCTTAGTGAAGACTTCGTCTGCAGAAATTCTCCAAGGCAAGGACGGATTCCGAGCAGTATTTCCTAATGATTGCAGGACCATATGACCTTTTAAATAAAGCTCAACTTAAGACCTTCTTGATGTCCACCCAGCTGTGAAAATAGCGTCCTTTGTGATGCAGGAATCTGTACCTTTCCTGTACTTCGAGGAGACCTCCAGAGCAGTGTTCTCAGAGGTATGTAACTTGTTGATGTGCCAGAACAAGTAAGAAAAATCACTTGTTCTCTGAAACCAATTCCAATTTATTTCGTAGTGTTTTGAGATAAAGGGAAAACATTTTACAGCCTTTTTCAATGTCGGAGCTCGATGGTTCAGACTGGTGTGTTTGGTTGTCTTTGTTGCTATTAGGTAATGGCTTGGTATCGTATCATTTGGCAAAAGCGCAAACGCGACCAAATTGGTAATCCAACTGGTCGCGGCGGAATTTCCTATTTTTTCTCTTGATTATATCCTTTTCAAATTCATCTATATTGTTGTTCAATATGTCATAGCTCTTTCTGGTTAGGTCCCCCCAATTAGAGTCCTCAAGGTGTTTGGTTAAATTATTCTCTTCAGTTCTGACTTTGTTGTACTCTTCTTCAGCGAAATCTATAAATTGTCTGATCATGTTATTTGAACAGTCTTTTAGGTTGCCTTCCCATTTTTCTATGTATTCCGGATTAGCTGCATCGGATGGTCTGTAAAATGTTTTTCCTTTGTCTCAAAGTACGACAAACGAAATTGGAATTGGTTCCAGAGAACTAGTAATTTTTCTTACTCGTTCTGGCACATCGACAAGTTCTGTACCAATAATAAGGAAAGGGTCTCCCATTGTCATGAATGAGTAGACCACACCAGATCAGCTCTATTGTTACAGGTCTGCTAAGGCTCCGGACCCATTACCCCACCCCCCACCCCACTCCATGAACATTCTCAGAGATATGTGCTGAGGGCTGTTCAGGTGATGCTGAGGAAAAAAGACTAAAAAGGCAAAACAAGATAAATAAAAGAGCTGAAGTAGAAGTGGGACCTACTATCATGTGTAAAGAGAAACATCCTCTGGCTCCCAGAAAGACCTACACTGGGTTCAGTAGAGAACTCAGCCTGGAGATGACCTCATCAGCGTGACCTAGGTATCAACAGAGACTTGCAGCCCAGCTGACTAGAGCAACTAAGGAAACTAATGATCATAACCTGGTGTTGTGGAGCTGCAGTAGTGATCTCCAGCCTGCATCTGTGGTCCTGAACTGTCTGCCACCTATATAATACCATTATGATGCCAGTAGCTTCCCTCTTTTAGTCCCAGTGAGCCAGAGAGATGTTTCATCTGTCATTGAGGTTGTACTTTTTTGTCATGTGCAGTTGTTTCGATGCCATAACAATTATAGTTGCCCATCTATTTGATCCAGTTCTGGAAAATTCTATAATTTGAAGTCACAGTTGACTATTAACCATATTACCTACTTTCCAGTTTGGAGATGTTGAGTTCTTGGGTTGAGTGGGTGCCTCAAGAAATATGGTGCCTCACTTGTAAAAAATATCTCCAAGATATTGGCTAAAACTTTAGTATACCAGATGACTTCATAGTAGATGCTTCCCCCATTACAAGGAAGTATAGACACTGAAAGCCTTTAAGGGTCCTTAACTGGTCTGTGTTTGGACTGGTGACCTCATTTAACTGTACTCTGTGACTTCATGGCACCCTGATTTAATCTTCTACATTTTGGTTTGGATCGTTGTTGTCTGTGTGATTATTTTTTGGGATGAAGGTGTGTAGACCCTTTTACGAACAAACCTTGTTGCAGGATTTCAAACTCAGGGAGTTGCCCTGTTTGCTAGAAAGCCAGAACTTGAAATCAGAGTGTGAGACATGGCTGGGGAACCAAAATCAGACCTGGTAAAAATATTCAAATCAGCCCAGCACCCTTCATCTCCTTGCGGAACCTCTCTCTTTCAATCCATCAATTCTATCTCTCTCCTCCTCTCCTCTCTTTCTTCTCCTTCTCTGATCACTTTCTACCATCCAACTCCCTCAGTGTCTTTCTCTCTCTCTTGATGTCTCCCCTTGCCTGCTGCAATTAACTTCTGGGGTCTGGAAAAGAAGCTAGCACCTTCTGTTATTCAGCTTACATTATAGTGTGTACTGTTCTTTTAACTCACCTTTTAATAAAAATCCCATTCTTCTTCGAATTTATACCATTGACTAGAAGTTGTTTATTGGCTGTATATACTGTCTTACTGTATCTGAGTTTTTAATCCATACCACCTCCAATAGTAGGCCTCGCGCCATCACCATGCCTGCCTCTAGAAATGTAAGTGCCAGAGACAGCATTATGTCTAGCCGATTGGCTTGGAACAGCATTTGTGACCTTAGGGCAGTAGTGGCAAATGACTGTAGCAACAGAGGAAAATGCCATAGGACCCCAAGAAAAGGAGACACATTCCATAAGAGCATCAAATCATGAAGAAGGGGTGATGAAATGGTCCTGATGGAAATGGAATTAAATCAAACTATAGGTGGACGTGTTTATTGGCATTGACATGCAGCGTATGAATGAAGTACCTTAATGCAGAGATCATGACTGTGCGGGTATGTGTAGACATGTCATCCTAGTTCTAGTATTCACCTACTCAACTCCATTAAAAACTTGTGAAGTTTTGGAAGCGAACTTTCATGCACTGTTGCTCTTCCATGGGGTGTTTTTCGGAGTAGTACAGACATGCTCAACAATTTATTAATTAAATTAAGTAACTTTTGGAACTCTTTATAATGGAGGTTTATTTTTACTCGAGTTATAGGTAATCATTAAGTTACCAGGGCAGAGATATCCATACATAAAATATGCATGTGGGAGAGGTCGGTCGAGAACCCTGGCCAGAAATGTATGTTTTTTTTTTTAGTAGGTTAGGTAGTACAATTACATGATACTGGGGTCATTCCCATGTCCTCTAAAAAAATGAGAGAACATTCCCAGGCCGTCTGGCTCAATAGAGAGGGGTCCAAAGAACCCCCATTTCTTTAAATAAAAAATATAGAATAATGACATTTTGCTGTGAGGGTCGCAGACTCTGCCCCAAGGCTTTGCGGTCTGCAAACCTTCTCTTGGGTCTGCGGGCCTCACATGAATGCTCCTGTCCTGAACACTTGGTAGCCCGTCTCATTTTTGCAGACCCAGGACCATGTTTGTGGATCCAGCAGGCAGGGCCCTTTCTACCATTAGGCAAGACTAGGCGGCCGCCTAGGGTGGCGAAAGGGGGGGTTAAAAAACATGAGTTTGGGAATATCTAATGCATTAATTCTTCTAGCCTGGATGACAGGGGGAACGAGAGATGGTAGTAAAAGGGAGGGGGTGGCATTTTTCAATTCTCACCTAGGGCGGCAAAACACCTAGAAACGGCCCTGCCTGCAGGGAGGCAGTAGCCCCAACAAGGGACTACACACCTTTAAGTATTTATGAACCTAGATACGCCTTCAAATGAAATTAAAAAAAGGGAAAAAGCATTAATTTTAAAAACAAAAAAGTCTTGCAAACCGGAAATGAAAGAATGCAAAATATAATAAAAAGAAAAAGAAATGCAAGGTCTTCAGGGTGGGCTTCTGAATAGGAAATCCCTCTCCATTTAGTTCGCCTGCAGAGGGCAGTCCTCAGTGGTCAGCTGGGCCTTCTTTGTGATACTTTCTGCTTTTTCTGCCCCAGGAGAAGCAAGAAGAAGGTCAAAAAATTGCCAATTCCTTGGGACCCTCATTTACTCTGGGCAGTCATCACAAATATGAAAATCAGTTCATTGGTCACTATTACTGATCTAATGTGAAGGTCATCTGGCATCCTGGATTATGTCCTTTTTACGGGAAAATCATCTAAATATTGATTTTGTACTACTAAGCTCGGATCCACAAATGAGATGGAAACGAGAAGGGGTTGGGTGGGACCGGGTCCAAAAGGACAGACACTCCATTAAGAGATAATACACAGCAGAGCCATGTTCCAGTAATCCCCAGCAGCTGGTTCCTCTTTACCTCTCTGAGCTGTAGCTAACAGCATCCATTACTGTAGGGAAGAAGGCTGCCACAGGCAGGCACCCGAGGCATGTACACAGTTCTGCAGCAGAGAGCCAGCAAGTCCCAAAACTGCTGCCCAACATCCGGCAAGGATCCCGAACACTGATTTATCTCAGGGTGCGTAATGTCCCAAAGCAATATGGCCCCCAGCCAGTCCCAGGAAGGAATCTGTTCACCCAAGTGAAACTAAGCGTAGCCCGTGGGGTTTATTTTAGAGTGTATATTTGTATTTACTTATTTGTTTTCCTGGCCATTTTGTTGCCGGCTTTCTTGCAAGGAAAGATATTTAATTCTGCCATATGCAAGGTTAACGCCGATTCCTGCATTTATTTTTTATTAGAAACAATCTATCAAATAACGTGGCATTTTAAACTGAAATTCTTATGAATTGTTAGAAGAAATCGTCATTTAAAAGGATGCTAGAATAACAAAAGCAGAAGTGAACTAACACTCTCCCCAGTGCCCAGTCTCATGAGGTGTATGAGTGAAAATCATTCTCAGCAATATTAAGCGAAGATAAAATAATTTAAAAATGTCTCGTCCGCTAATATTTGTTTAAGTTAAGTCCAGTGTATGGCATTTTCCAGTGTATCCATCTTTCTTTTCACATGGACAACAGATTCCAAAAAGTGGATGAAAGCAAAACAAAAAATGGTCTAGCCATAGACCAAACCAAAAAGTAGATAAAAGCAAAAAAAAGTGGGCTAGCCACAGACAAAAGTGTCTGTGTCCCTTTTATTTTCAGCCTCTCTGACACCCCAAAGCTTCAACCCAAGTTTCGTTATGAGACATGTAAGTAGAGTCTAGAGTTTTAAGACTATGAGCACCAGAACCTCACAGTTCTGGGCAGATTGGATGAGAGAATTGCGTAATCATTTGGGGAGGAGTTAAGCTGTGGTTATTAACGGTTAGGAGAAATTGAGATGTTCAGTGGAATGTTGTAGGTTGGTAAATAAAGGCGTCGGCTCCTGGACACCACAAAGACAACTCTTTTTGTGTTTGTGTAAAAAGAAAATGGACATGTTCATTAGAACTCCCACATATCAATTTTGGATATTTGGATATGTGGGGGCAGATTTACAAGCCCCTTGAGCCACTTTTGCGTCACTTTTCCCATGTTAAAAGTGGCGCAAGAGGCTTGTAAATCTGCCCCGTGGTGTTTTATGGGCATTGGGGGAAACGAAGGTGTGAGTGGTAAGGCAAGTGTGAAATCCGATCTTAAAGTGCAAAAATGTTGATCATATTTATGTGGTCTGATATCACTGCTCCCAGACAAGTTCATAAACATAAACATGGAAACTGGATATCAAAGAAAATGAGGTTGTGCCAAGTAAGGGAAATGGAGGAGTACGGAGGAGAGAAAAAACGATCATACAGTGTATAAATGGTACTTCCTATTTCTAACTTCTGAGTTCCATGCTTTCCAGCCCAGTTCATGTGCATGGAACAAGATACATTTGTTGGTTCAAAAGGTACATAAGCACGACAATCTATTAGCGCCAACCACAAAAATCATTATTAGCCTCAAATGTAGGTGTAGAAAAGGGGCACACTTGGCTGTTCTTGTTTATTGAGTGGGCTGCTTTTGGGCATTCAGAATGCTTCCTTCATGGTAGCCTTGTATAATACCCAAATAATCCCTGTGTCATCTTGGCACATGTAAAAGCTCAAATGTCATATTTAGGCTCCTCTTTCGGATATTTGTCTGCCGGCAGCGATTTTGATTAGTAATAAGCATTGAAGTTTCATAAACATAAATACTGGTCGTTGGTGTATGCCTCTATGGCGCAACAGTCCAAGTAATTCGGCCCAATGATCAGTATCCTTTCTAAGGCAAATTCAGCAATAAAAAACCAATCTCATCATTCATAAAGACATCCCCTGTTATTAAAAGAGCTGAATTGCAAACTCCCGCACCTGCCAGCAGACAGATGGATCCAGCTCCACACCCCCTCCCAGCAACAACAACGTGGGCTCGATGGATGGGGACCCTGGGGGCCTTTGGAGGCTTTTTGAGGGGGGTTGCGCACCCCCCCCCCATATAAATAAATGCAGCCCTGGGGCATGGGGTCACTAGGGCCGCTAGATGGCTCAGAGAGGGCTGCAAGCTCCCCTCCCCTAAATATTGTTACAGCATTCCCTCCTGGTCCCTGGCCCACCTGGGGGTCGTTTTAAAAAGGCCAGAAGCCTGCTTTTTCATTTTTATCACATATGCTTTACAATCCCAAGGTAAAATAAAAAAAAGGGTTTTGCCTAACTGCAGACACTTGTGATGTTCAATCCTGCTACGCGGCAGCACCCAGCAGGTGCAGCCTGTCTGTGAGCTTGCTCATATGGCTCCAGCAGCTATCGCAGTTGCTCCAGAGCTTCCTTCCCTAAGGCAAGTTCAGGACTCTCTTGGGGGGAGAAGGGGTTTGACCCTGGTGCTCCCGATCTGGCCCTAGTTGCTGCACTCACAGGATCCTCCTCCATCAACAGGGCAGGTCGGGGGTGATTTCACAATGCTTGATTTCGACCCACAGGTTGCACTTAAGTTCACGTGTAACGATTTGACCTCCAAAAGTTAATTAGTACCCGCAGCCTCTCCTGCCATATGGGGTTTCCACAGTACTTGCACACAAGCCCTCAGGCCTTCCTGCACACCAGCCCATGCCACGGGGGCCCTTCCTGGCATACAGGGTTGTCAGTAAGCCTGGCAACAATCCTGCCACTTGTTGGCCGTGTTCCCTTCCACAGCGGCCCCTCCTAGCATACTGGGTCCCCGCAACAGCATGGTATGGGCTTCACACTCCCTACATGGCACTTCGATCACGTAATTTTCATGGCAGCCCTATCCTGACATACGGGGCCACCAACCTGATTGCGCACATGGGAAGGAATCCGTTCGGTGCCGCAGTCGTATGCTTGTATCAGGAGTCCTCTCACCAGGCCACCCTGTTTAGCATTTTGTGTTCTACTTGTGATACATGTTCTGTTGTTCTGATGGTGTGTTATGCTGTTTTCTGTGTGGTTGTGTCACAGTATGGGGTCATGTGGTTTGGCTGTTTTGTTTCCTTACTTAATACCATGGTTGTGTTGTGATTGGATTGGTATGTTGCTTTGTATTGTGCTGGTGCTGTTTTGAGGTATTGTATTGTGTTCATTTCTCTACTGATTTTGTTGTGTTGTGTTAATATTGTATTGTGCTGCTTACCAATGAAGACTTCAATAAAGGCTGATACGTTTCCAGCCAAAAGAAGCACATTCCATTAAAGTTGTAGTGAAACTGACAATTTGTTATTGGCAAAGGTTGTTTATTCTGCTGATCCAACTCTAACAATTTAAGACAACAGTCATCCTACAACCTTTGTACAGACAAAGACTTACATTAGGAGAATTAGCACATCCCACTTATATATGATTCAGCCTAAAGTGCTTTTACTTCTAATGGAAATTCTTGTTTGTTGGAAAGTTGGTTAGAAACATTGGGCGTGATTACAGTAACTCATCAGGTTATTAACCATCAGTGTTTAAGTGGACTGGGGTGTAAACAGGTCTCGTAAATTGAGTGCCATAAATGTTTACTGGAGCACTATGTGCAAGTCCTAACAGAGGGCATAAGCACCCATGTACCAAACAGTATACAACTCTCTCAGCCTGTCTTTAGCTTTGGCCTCTGAACACTGTAGTCAATTCCTGCAGGAGAATCAATTGTTACCTGGAAGCATTGTGCAGCGTTTAGCAGGCTACAAGGAAAGCTGGGGACCAATTAACAGCAACATAATAACCAGTGGTATATTGTGCATCGTTACAGTTGTTTTCTTGTTCTTCTTGGTACTTCAGAATTTGAAACAAATGATCAAGGCTCAAAACATTTCAACACTTTTGGTAAAGGAAACACTCAAGAAATGATAATCTACAAACAACACAGTACTGTGACTTTTTGCAATATTGACCGGGAAGTGCATCTATGAGCTTGCCATTGTGAGCTGTCTTTATTAAATGGACTTCTAAAGCAACAGCTTTTGCTGGACACTCACAATAAGGCGCTTAATAAAATGTATTTCGAAATAGGCTACCAAAAATTATAGCCAATTTCATCAGCATAGAAATCGAGTGGGGGAATGCCCGGGTGCACCTAAGCATCACTTTTTGGAATTCCTCATCTTTCTCATTACAAGCTCTCAAACTGCTTTTGCACAGCGAGCCTATGATGATAAACTAGAAAGCAAGAGGAAACGAATGACTTGGCTCAGCATGCATCCGTGCTGCCAAATGTCCAGCAGGCATGCCGCAGTTGCTCAAGCTGTGACACCAGCAAATTAAATCCCAGGGGTGGACGACCAGAAGTAATGAGATGTGTATTTACTAGACAGACGCTCCCAGTGCCCATGATAAACACTTTGAACTTCATTTCTGATTTAAAGGTACTGTAGTGCATTTAACCAGCAGACCACTATTAATAAAAGGTCAGTCTTTCTCTGTTTCAGGGGAAGTGTGTGTTTAGAGCAGATAATGAAACCATAACCTGGCACAAACCCAAAAGCTAGATACGGGAAGACACTTTAATCAATACTAAAGTAGCATTTCTGCCGCTGACCATGCAAGAATGCAACACACTGCTGAGAATGCTTATTCTCAAAGCTAGGGTGTAGAGGGAATCATGCATTTATTAAAGACTAGGAGGCTAGCATTACGCATCATCCCTTTTATTCACCACTCTGAGCAGCACTTTAAAGAATAGAATTAGAACTTTGAATGAACTCATACGGTACATATCCCTCTGCATCCCCATATAAGCCATTTGTTCTCAATCTTCTTTCTTTTTTGATGCTGCTAATGAACAAGCAGAGAGGGGCGTAAAACCAGTTATTGAATTGTAGCGCAAGCGAGCCCTATGTTTATGGGAGAGGGTTCAGGGGGCTCTTCCCCGAGGAAAGTTTTGAAAATTGCAGTATTTTGGTGCAATTTCCAGCAATACTTCTGTAATAAATATACAAAAAATAAGGTTCTTATACTGGATTCAGCCTGCTACCCTCCTAATCTACCCAGGGTGTGGTGTTACGGGCCAAAGCTGGTGACTTAGGAACTTGGAAACCGAACTAGGTTTAATTCTCAGCATGAATATCCTGTGGTCCTGGGTAAATGACTTAAACTCACATGTACCTATAAAAAAAATAATATGACCTTGAGTAATGTAATTGGGGCTCATGAAAACGCTAAATTACTTCTGCTCGAGTTTGTGCTATATATTTAAACTGCACAAAAAGTTAAAATAAAGGCTTAACATAATTAAGAAGGTGCTGTTTTGTTCAAAGTGAAATTAGAAAATATTGATGAATCACGGCTATCCCACTTAAACTGTGTAAATATTTTATTTCACCAAAACTCAATTTCTTCATTATCATGTATGAAAGCACTTTTAAATATGTGAGTTCAGAGTATCAATTGTACAAAGGTTGTGGCTAAATTTTTTTTTACAAAAATGCAGTAAGTTTCACCATCTGGTAGCTACATTTAAAATAGCACGCAACGGTTGGTACTTAGTGGCAAATGCCCTATGGTATATTATGAAAGTCTATTAGTTAATACACTGCAGATGGCTGTGTGTAACCAGAGGGCCATAAAATTTAATCTTGGTTGCTGCAGTGGAGAACAGTGTATTTTTAGTGCTGCGGTGTCACCGCCTGTGACACACAGCGCTGTGAATATGTAAGTTACTATTTTAAACTTGCATTACATACAGTATGAGATAGACTGCTGCAAAATGCGCAAAAGGTTTAAAGTTCAAATGGTGCTTCCAAAATATAGATTTTGTCCCTTCAACACTTCGCCAGGGGTAGGAAGTGCTATAAAAATACAATCACAATGCAAAGCACGCACTTCACAGCTCAGTGGTTAAATCTTTCCACTACCTCTCAAAAAGAATACATAGCTGCCATCAGAAACCTTCCAGTGATTACATCAATCAAAGCCGGTTCCAGACCAGCACCCAAGCACCCTTTACATTTGTAGATCACCCTTTACAATTGCAGAGTAACTCGTTTTGCACATTTGCATTTCTTTCAGGCAGCTGTCTGCCCGATTTCGGTTTCAAAGCACAGGAAAAGACTAACTGAATTACATGCACTTCAGCTGAAGCATTTAACGTAAAGAATTGCAATAATCACAGATGTAGAATAAGTGAATGACCAACACGCATTTTTAAGAAATGTAAAATCCTAAAAAAAAATATTTGCAATGCTGGGCAATTCGTTTTCTTTGCTATCTGCACAATATACACAAAAGAGCTTGGAGCTTGAGACATTCTACAATCTTTCAGGAAACGCATGTACTAACTTTCTGTAATAAAAACACAAGCATTTAATGTAATATCCATTAATTGCTGGGTGAGGACAAAGGATGGGAATTAGCCCGGTTGCTAATGGAAGGAGAAGGACTCAAGAGAGGAAATAGCGGGAAAAGGAGAGATCGACAGACCAAGAACAGCAGGAAAAAGTAAGAAGAAGGAAGAGAAGAAAGGTCAAAGAGAAGGAAAGTGAACCCGACACTACAGCAAAAGGAGAGATAACAATCACCCCAGTTGTCTTATTGTCCAATTTCGCAATAGGCAAAGGCGCTGCATTCCAACAGCTACAGCCCTTCCAAAGAGGCCCAGCTGTAGCTCCTAAAATCGCCTCTCTGCTGGTACTGCAATTATCTTAACTGAATGCAAAAGGCGCAGAAATATGTGCAGTGTAACTGTTAAGAGTACATGGTAGGCCAACTTCCTAATGCTGCAACCAGTGGCGGCTGGAGACATTCGCGGGGGGTGTCAGCTGGGGTGAGGGGGTGTCGCGCGTGGGTGCTGGGTGGGGGGGAGTTTTAAAATAAAATAAAATAAAAATCCATTCCTACCTGATCAGGCAGGTCCGCGCCGCCTCGCCGGGTCTGTTGGCGCCTACACTCGGGAACAGCCAAATCACTGCTGGCTAGTGGGTGGCAACCCCTCTCAGCCAATCCTGGCGCTGCCAGTAGCGCCAGGATTGGCTGAGGGCACAGCTTACGCTACGCCCGCCTGCCCCTTAGGAGACCGAGGTTTGAGCCTTTGCTCAACCCTCGCTCTCCTAATGGGCATGCGCCAGCCTGTGCAGCCACTAGTGCGCATGGAGGAAAAATTCTCCAAACGTCCCCACTCATGCGCACTTGTGCATTGTGCACTGCTGCTGCATGCCTCTGGTGACGTCTGACTGACAATGCATGTCAGTCAACATGACACCGGACCGCCCACCCCCTTCAGACTCTGAAGGGGGTGGGCGGTCCGACGTCATGCTGACTGACATGATTGTCAGTTTTCCCTCGTGTCTCTGAACTTAAGTAAACTGAGAGTTTACTTAAGTTCAGAGACACCGAGTGAGCTGCTGCGGGTGGGGGGGCAACGCCCCAACGCCCCAAAGGACGCACCGTGCCTGTAATCTCTCCTATCAAGCATTATAAGATTTATGAATTATCTTCCCTTCTCTCATTATTTCAAACTTTTGCAAAACATTAAAACACTTACAACTACCATCCCAAATAAATCCTTCGACCAAACTAACCTTTCTCAACTAACGGATAAGGAAGTCTGGGAGGGATAATGCTAGCCTACTAGTCTTTAATAGCAACACAATTCTCTAAACACCCTAGGTTTGAGATTCAGCATTTTATGGCAAGATGAGCGGCCACAACTTTGCATGTTCAAAGCATTTCTAAGCAAAGCCTAATACATGCACTACAGGCATAAACTTTAACTTACTATAAACCTCTGCATTCGACCAATCTGTCACCTTCATATTTCCTCTAATGTACCATCGGCACTGAATACATTAGAGGCACTATCAACCCTTGCAGAATGAGGTTTATATACAGATGCATTCTCTCCAGCTTCCTGCATTAAAGCTTTAATCCATGTTGCATTGTGGCCGAAGAAACTGGACCATATGCTTCAGATATGAGATTAACAATTGATCTCTTCTTGCACGTTTGTTCTCATGAACCCAGCTCTCATACTCTATAATACATCTCACTAAATACTACTTGGGATATTCATCAAATTTAGAATAAAAACTGATTTAAAAATGTCCTTGATTCTTGTCCAGATCTCAAAAAACACACTATTTGGCTGATACATTCTATTGCTGAACTCCAAGGCCTTGGACTCTTTTAAACTATATCAGACAAAGTAACAGAGCTAGCTTCCATGTTAAATCCATGAGAGCCAAAAACATATTTACTGGCCACTTATGAAATGGAAACAAAAACGACCTTATATGTCATCCCCAGCCTGTGGTGGTCTTCTAAAGTCAATTACCTTGATAAGCCTCCAAATTAATGCACTCCTTCCTACAATTATGCCATTTAAATTCGAGAGTCTTTCCCTTATAGCTGACCTGTAACACTTTAATGTTCAGTAACTCATACATTTCCCAAACTGCTCTACCAAAACACTTACTACCAATACCTCATCAGACTCTAGGGAGCCAAGCAGCAACATATCCAGCTATTCAAGGCACCTCTGCATCTTCTCCTTGTTCCTGGAGCTCAAGATGAATTGAGTAGCTCAGAAACCTCTCCTGAAAGATCCTTGAGTCTTACTGAACCCTGAAATCTTCCCGACTAGGTTGAGTACTCCTGACTTTAATAATGCATGCTCGTATCCTTCTACGCCCATTAACAAACCCTTGCAGAACAAAATTAGAAAATTAATTTCTACTACCAAGTCCAGAACTGAAGAAAACCATGCCTCAATTGTTCAAAAAGAAGTCACTAAAATATCCTAGCATTTCTGCATTCCAATGTGTAAAAACACTTGCTGTAGCATTGCGAAAGGAGAAAAAGCATAGTCATTCAATTCTGACTGAATGCAGTCACAGCTTGTGCCACTTAGTCGAGTTGCCAAAAGATGTATCTGTTCAACTGAAATGATAAATGGAAATAAATAAATCCACCTGTGTGGTCCCCAAATCTTCTGAATTCTCTGAAACAAATCTCCCTTTTCACTGTCCAATTGCTGTAATCCATAAAATGACATGAATACTAGTCTGCCACTCCGTTCTCCTTCCCTGGCAAGTATGGACCTCTCCAACCTATCTTGTGTTTGAGACCAAATACTCGCAACTTTTTCTAACTTCTTTATTATCAGTTTCTGTGACCTAATTCCCCTTAGTTTCTTTAATTGATTCACAACAGTTCTGTTGTAAATTCTCAACAACATTCATCAACCTTGAACCTACCTCTTCTAATTGAGGGGTGTAAAGTATCCTGCTGTCATTTCCAGGCAATTGATATGTTCCCTTTTATCACCTCTACTCCATTTTCCACTTTTATCCTCTTACAGCAACATTGCACCTCCTCCTACATTGTGTGCATCTAATTCTAAAACACAATCTAGAGCTGTTCCAATTACCAAGTGACCATTCCATGCTTTTAAGCTTTCAGACCACTAAATAAACTCCTCTCTTGCTTCCTCTGAAATAACTGTGATGATAGGCCAATCACATGAGCCAGCTCCTTTAAGTAAATACAAAAGTAGTATGCAGTTCCTGACAGGGAAAACCAGGTTGTGAAGGAGAGTGATATCCAGTAAGAGGAGGGAATTCCTCTTTTTGGAATTAGGACCCTCACACACCCAGCCCGCTAGGTGTCATGCTTCATCATTGGGTCTGCTCCTCGTCGGGTCGGCACAGCAATACCCGACGGGCACCCATGAAGGGGCTCTTTGGCGGAGATCCTTTATTCCTTGCCTTAAGGTGCAGTGCGTGTGAGGAGCCTGGTGAGTGTAAATGTACAAGAAGGTGAGGTTAAAATAGGAGGTAGGGGTCTAGTCAGAACAATTTTAATGAGTGTTGCTCCTCTCCTAATTAAAAATAAGTGTGGCGTGCCCCTGAAATAATGTTACAGGGTACCGCGTATGCAGGTCAACATGTTTCTTGCCTATTTGTCTAATGGACGGCAATTCATCAGGACCAGAATCAGTTAATTCTACACTGTCAATAGTGGTCAAATGTATAAGTGCGAGACCACAACCAGTACCCTAAAAAGTGTGGTACCTGTCACTCTAAATGAACAGCCTGTCACTCTAAATGAGCAACTCCATTAGGGCCACAATTACTCATCTACGTTTTCCAGCAGGGGAGGACACTGTAAATACTAGTGCCTCGTATTTTCCGTGCATTGGCGGAGGACCTACCCCTCACGCTGATGAAACCAGGCGGTTGTTGGCATTGCTCTCCAACATCTGTGTCCAGTGCTTATAAGTCTCTTCAGCTGCTCCTGAAAAACCAACTTACTTGGCTCTGTTGAGTATATTTGGGGGAAGAACTGAATTCTATTAAATAACCTGTCACAACTTCTAGCATTAATTGATCACCTATAGTATTTTGATATTCTTGTAAAAATATTCTTAACCGGTATCCCACCTTTCTATGGGAAGAACCAAAAATAGTCATAATACTCACCTTGTCCTAAATGTGAATACTGGCCCCAGCCCCTTGACCTTCTACTTCTTTCACCTCTGCATCTTTGAGGGGAAAAAATGATGTGCCTTTGTTTCTTCTATCTGACCCTCTTCCTTGGATATGTATATACTTGCAGTATACTCGGTCGAAAGGTTGCCCTCTCCTTCCAACTTCTCCATTTAATGTATTCTGTCCACCACTTTTCTCATAGATGTCTCTAAAGCTAGCCATGTCTTTTCCTGTGGAGTCTACCATTCTTTCACCGAATAAAATTCTTTTTGCATCTTAGCTAGACTTCCTATTGGCCAGATCTCTCAATTTTGAGCTGAACCATAACAAAGCTGTCTTATGTCTCCCTGCAAAAATATCTGCATTTGCCTTACCCAAGAAGCATATCATATTGCTTCTTCAACAGTTAGAAGCATATTCAACAGTCAGAATATCCTTATTAATAATTATTTAAGCCAATGCATTTGCCTGTGGTTTAGTTATCTTTGCCAGCCTACGTAGAATAACAGCACGGTCCACAATCTCAAAGGTCAAAGCCAATTTGGATAGAACTAAAAGTACCAAATGGCAATCTCCCACGGCTTTCACAAGTAAATCTAGACAGCAACAGCTTAACAGATAATACTAAAATTGGCTAGCAACAATTTTACAGAGAGTTTGGTGCTACTGGTGAATTATTGATGAGCCTAAATTTCCCATCACACAGGAATCTGAGCTATGTAGTTAAAAGGAACGCTGTGGATTAGATGCAACCACCCACTCCATGCAGGATTTATTCAGTCACAGGGGTGTAAGTCTGACTCTTGAGCAGTAGGCCTCTTGAGTAGGTATGCCTCTTGAGCATATTGCTCTTTCACACCAAACCCATAGTTAGTTTGAATCTACTTTCTCACATTTAATATATGCCTCCTCTACCAAAAAACAAAATGTGGGTGAGAGGAGCAAGTACATATAATACCTTTTCTTTGCGCTGTTTGAGTAAATGTTCCAAATAGAGGTTTCCGAGAACAATCAGCTGTGTCCCACCACTTAAGAAAACAAAGGCATCTATCTCCATGCAGCACACTGACTCAATGCCCTATTTCAAGATAGTGTGGTCAGCTTCATACAGCCAGCCTCTCTCACCTGACGCACACTCTTTGTAAAAGACTGATCAACAAAAGATTGAACTTCAAGGTATTTTTAAAACTTATTACGTGAAATAATACAAAATCTTTCTTTCTAAATGTATACAATCTCAAATATGTTTGATAAGATTTCAAGATGAACCTTCCTAATAATGGTTAAAAAATATTTAAATGTTATTTATAAATAAAACTGAATACATCAGCCAATTAGAAATCTTATAAGTTGGGAGAATTTCCTATACCAAACAGCTGAACACAGAAAAAATATTTCCTAGAAAAAACAAGAAAAATGACTGCCAATTTTCTATTGAGAGCAGCAAACAAAAGAGTAAGAATATGGAGGATGAATGGCTTACATAGGGATACAGAGTTCTATTTATTTTGTGTTATTCAAGATTCTAATTCTATTGTCTTTTAAAGTGCTTCTCAGAGTGATGAACAAAAGAGATGATGCAAAATGATGCCCTCCTGTCTTGAAATTAAAATCAATTTTACGAAAAAATGCAGAGGTCTGTCATAATAATGGTAGTATGCAATAGGAGACTGCAAAATGTTACTTTCTAGAAACATAGGGTCTTATAAAGTGAGCAGTAAAAGTGCCAAATTTTAAATCAGTTCTCTTGTCAAGGTTTTAGCAGGCTGCTGTATTAAATAGTCGAAGACCTACAGCAGAGCTATTACCTCCTAAGAAAATGGTCTGCGGTTTCTTGAAACAAGAACATCAAAGATATGTGCCGCTTTAACCTGGAAATATAGCAAAAAGTGTTGACATACCTAAATTAAACAGAAAATAGGACAATAGCATGCACAAAGAACATAACACAATCAAAACATAACATGGCATAACACAACAAAATAGTCAAAACAAAATATAACATCGCCAGTACAACAAAACATCACATTGCAATAATGAAGCACAAAAACATTAACGTAAACACATAACAATGCCTCACAACTACAACAAAATTCCTCCCAAACAGATCTGGACAAAACTTCTTGTCACATATTACCACTTGCAGAAACCTGCTTCAATAATATGGTGGCAAAAGGTGTGTGCACAAGGCACAACCTAAACTTTCCACCAAAGACATGAAATAGTGTCAATTAAGCATGTTTCATGATCAGGCCATCAGACTACAAACTGTTGTCTACCAGTGTCAACTGACATTCATGTTGGAATCTCTACCAGCAATAAAAAGTGTAATCTCTAGTTTTTCAACAAACGTGATGCTTTTTGCAAAAATAAATTTCAATAATTAAAGCATGACTTATTTATTCTCTACCCAACTCCATCACATCACTAGTCCTCATATGAAGATAACATGCTCCAAGAAAAAGAAACAAGAGAAAAGAGTCTCTAACCCAAATTGAAGTCTGAAGGAATACTCCTGTAATTATCGATTTGAGAACACCCCTCAAGGCGAGGAGGATACAATGTAACTTCCAAAAACCGAACCTTCAGCTCCTTATATGGGTTTTCGCCTTTGTCTTGAGTCTACATTGGCCCCCGATAACACGTTGCCCATAGGGAAAGGCCTTCTCAGCCCATACACCTCGGCTTTACCTTGGACATGTTAGATAATCTTAGGACCCGAAAGAGAGCAAAAAATAAAAAAAATAAAAAAAAGGGAAAACAACAAGATATTTTAATTTCTAAACATTTTGATTTCTTTTACCTGTCATATGGCCTCCCCCCCTTCCTTTTCCCTTTATGTATAACTACTCCCTGACTCAGCCCAAATTTCCCATATTTCCCAATATCTAGCTTTTTTCTTATGAATCCCTACTTGATCTAGCAAAGCAATCCTTTGGATGGAATGTACCCATTCTACTTCCGTAGGGGAGGATGGCAATATCCACTTGATACATATTTCCCTCCGGGCTAAAAGGATCAAAACAAAAAATAGCGCTTTGTGGTTTCTAGTTAGTCTTCGATCTTCAATTTCACTAGGAAGTAACCCAAAAAGAACCGAAACTATTGTTAGCTTTATTTCTCAACCCATAATATAAGAAAGAGTCTTACCAATTTCATCCCAGAAGGGAGTTAAGACCGGGCAACTCCAAAACATATGTACCTCATTAGCCATTTCATCTCCACATTTGGGGCACTTCTTAATGTCTCGACCTCCCATCTTTGAAATTTTCTAGGGAATCCAATATGCCTTGTGCACTGTAAAGATGTGTTTCTTTTTTAAAGAAGGAGCATTTACATAGGACCAAAGATAGAGCATAGATACTTGCCCGATGTTTTCAAGGTCTTCATCCGGAAGGTCTTTTTTCCAAATTTGCATAAATGCAGCCTGGTCCTCCTCTCCACCTTGGGCAAGTAGCCAGTACCAGACAGCCACTTCTTTTTCCACTACGAGTACATATCTTATGCGCCAGATTTGAGTTCCCTTTCACGTCCTTCTCGGCAGATCTAATCCAACTTGTCAGCTGATAAAATTTAAACTTAGAAATCAAACCTCCAGTTAAAGATAGTAGATGAGGCCAGGAAATTAATTCAGCTTCATGTAGAATTTGCCCCCAGGTGTTGACCCCAGATCTTCTTAACGGGGCTGCCAAGCTGTCCATTAAGCATTCCGGAGTGCCAGGGGAGTCCCAAATTGGCGCGGATTCATTGTAGTATGGGATTTTTAGCAATCGTCTTACTTGTGTCCAAATTTTTATTGGCGCACTCAGTATCTTGAGTTTTACTTTTTTGAAAAATTTGGGGTTCCCAAATTTAAAAAGAGACTTCCCAGCTTGTTTAGAGAAATCTTTTGTGAGGGCATTGAAGAGAGGAGAGAACATACAGTCCTCTAACATTAATTGACGAAAGTTTTTTAATTGAAATGCACACATGTACAAATAACGATCAGGGCTTGCAATTCCTCCGTATTCCTTTTTTTTCCTAAGCTTATTTCGTGCAATCCTCGGACATTTATTAGCCCATATAAACCTTGAGAGGAGCCCCTGTACTTTCCCAAACCACATTTTTGAGAACTCTAGAGGGATAGAGTTGAACAGAAAAGTGAATTTTGGAATAATGGACATTTTCACAATGTTAGATTTACCCAAAAGAGAGAGAGAAAGCACTCCCCATGATTGTAACTGGGAGGCTATTTCTTTAGTTGTTTTGTCAAAATCACTTGCGCTATTTTGTTGATATCTTGCGCAATCTGGATTCCTAAATATCTTATCTCCTTCTTTTCATAGGGGCTCTCAAAGTCCATATGCCACTTCATAAGTTCTGTTTTTTGTTGATTGAGAAGATAGCCCGAGACCTTTCCAAAGTTCTCTATTTCCTGCCATATCCCCACATATGATTTTTCCAGGTTTCCAGTGAATATAACTAAGTCGTCCGCATAAAGGCCTATTCTTTTTTCCCACCCATTGCAATTAAAGGGGATAATGTTCTGGGATGATCTTAGATTGTGTGCTAACGGTTCAATATACTTATTAAAGAGTATCGGTGACAGGGGACAACCCTGTCTCGTTCCTCTCCCAATATGTATTGCTCTAGTTAAATTCCCATTAATCAATATTTTAGCTGAAGGGTTCTTATATAATGCCTTTATTGCTGTTATGCATCTATCCCCGAGATCGAAGCATTGTAGAGTTTTAAATAGAAATGACCAGTCGACCCGGTCGAAAGCCTTGGCGGCATCGAATGTCATAACCGCCAAGGGAATCTTATATGTCTGCGCCAGGTCGATTGCCCCAATAAGGTCGTGAGTTAATTCGCTCAACTGCCTCCCTTTCATGAAACCCTTTTGGTCCTGATGGATGAGTGGATCTATCACTTTATTTAATCTTTTTGTAATAATCTGTGAATAGATTTTATGATCACAGTTTAAAAGTGATATTGGGCGGTAGGATTCGCACTCACGTGGGTTTTTATTCGGTTTTAAAAGGACTGTTGCTTCATCCCATGAAGAGGGAGTGTTATCTCCATTTAAAAAAGATGCATTAAATAACTGAAGGAGGACCGGGGCTAATTCATCTCTAAGTGTATTATAGATCTCATTGGGGATGGAGTCGGGGCCAGCAGCCTTTCCTTTTTTTAGGGAGTTTATTACTTGGTTTATCTCATCTAATTCTACTGGAGCATTGAGAAAATCTTTATCTTCTTGTTGAAGCAGTGGGAGGTTTAGACCCCTCAAATATTCCTCCATTCCTCCCATGTCCAGGTTTTCCTCCCCCAAATATAGACTTTCAAAAAAATGGACAAAGGAATCCTCAATTTCCAATTCTTCTGTACGTATATCTTTTATCATATTTCTCGTCTGGTCTGTTTTTGTTTTCCAAGCGAGAAGCTTGCCACACCCTTCCCCATATTCGTGATGAGCCAATTTACTGGCCTCCCATTTCTTTTTTAATATAGCTTCTAAATGGTTATTCAATTTACACTTAACTAGTTTTATGCTATTTAGGATATTCTCATTGTCTTCGTCCATTTCAAGGATTTCATACAGTTTCTGTAACTCAATTTCTAACTTTCCTGTTACCTCTCTTTGCTTCTTGGATTGATTACAATTTATACTTAATAGGATTCCCCTCAAAAAAGCTTTATATGTATCTCAAACTGATTGAATTGCTGCAGAGTCTAAGTTGTTTTCAAAAAATTCTTTAGTCTCTATTTTTAGTTTTTGAATAATAGATTGTTCCAACAATAATGTTCTATTTATGGTACACCTTCGGGATGATTGAGTCTTACCTCTAGCTGCTTTTATAATGACTGCGGAGTGATCTGACATGTGTTGGGGGGCGTGAGATACTAGGACCGTATTACGAAAAAATGTTGTACTTACTAAAAAAAAATCAATCCTTGATCTATGGCCGCATTTTTTGTAATGAAAAGTAAACTTACTGCCATTCGTTTTGGATTTAGCCAGCATCTCGCTCCATATATCTATTAGATTTATATCCACCATTAACTGTCTTAAGGCTCTTCTCATTTTTGCTGTGGTGGATACAGCTCTGGAAGAGGTCGATTCTCTACCTGGATTTAAGACCAAGTTAAAATCCCCTCCTAAAATTATATCATTGTCGACTTCTAATAAATGGGGTATCAATGTATAAAGGGGATTTGGATCGTCCCAATTGGGGCCATAATAGCTTGCAAGCGACATTCCATAACCATTTATTTTTATTTTTGCCACCGCCCATCTACCTGCAGGGTCCACAATACTTTCTTTCAGCACTGCCGATGCTGATTTTTTAATTAGTATTGGGGAGCCTTTAGAAGTGTAAGGTTGGTTTGTGCATATTCAGTGATCGATCCACCTATACTGCTTTATAATTAACTCCCATTCTTCCCTCAGTAGATGGGATTCTTGTATAAGAAAAATCTTACACTCAGACAATCTTAAAAATTCCAATATCTTGTTTCTCCTTCTGGGTACCCTCAAACCATTTACGTTCCACGTCATTATTTCTAAATCAAATTTCCTCATCCTTGACAACGTTCTATACTACATTTTTCAGTGATTTGAGTAGGATAGAGATAAACTGAATATTATTTGGAGATTGCTACTTCAGCTGAGGACATTTTTTTGTTTTTTTCCCATATGCTCCCCACCCTGTGCAAATTAAAACTAAACAATGTTTCCAATTGATGAGTGGGCTCCATCCCCCCACCCCATAGGGGAACCTCCCTTTCAACTACTAGAGGAATTCCTCTGTTTTCAGGCTCAGTCTCGGCTCAAGAGATACAAATATTTATTTTATTTCGCTGAGGAGCTCTTAATTCGATTTATAAGGGCATTTGCTTCTTCAAGGTCTTTAAAAATGTACATCTTATTATCCCACATAACCTTCAGAGAAGCTGGGAACCGTAGAGACGCTGTCACACCCATGGTTTTCAATTCCTGCAATGATTTCCCCAGCTCCCATTGTTTTTCCTGAGTGAAGTGGGATATATCCGATCTAATTCGAAGGGACAAATCAGATCTCTTGTACTCTCCTGCTTTCAAACCCCCTGTTAAGATCTTCTCCTTTAAAGTGTATGATTTGAAATTAACCAGGATCTTTCTGGGGTTTTTCTTCCCTGTTTTTTTAAAGTAAGGGTCTCTATGGACTCTTTGTATATCTCCCTCCAAAACATTTTTATCTAAATCGGGATGAATGTCGCATAGGGTGTTGATAACAAATGCTTTTATGTTGCTACCTTCTACGTCTTCCGGGACATTTAAGAGGCAAATATTGTTCCTTCTTGCGGCATTTTCTAAAACTTCTAGTTTTTCTTTTAGAGCTCTGTCTTCTCCTCTTAATGCTTGTATCTCATAAGTGTTTTTCTCAACTTGTTTTGATAAATTTTCCACTGCTCCCTCCACAGCTCCCACCCTATCAGAGATTGCGTTCAGTTTCATTTCAAAATTCTCACAGACTGCTTGTATTTTTAGTTGATTGTTTTCTGAAACCGCAAATTTTTCTCTGATTTCCGTGAGTAAAGTTGTTATTAATCCTTCTGTAAGGGAGGACACCGCTCCTACATTTGGTGCATCTGTACCATTTATAGAGTTTAACTCGACCGGGGGGACTCTCTCCTCTCCCCCAGGGTTAAGGTGGTCCTGATTGGGCGGCATGGAGTGTGGCATGGAAGATGGCGCATCTGTAGTAGCGCTGTTCTCCAGCTCTAAAAGCTCATATCTGTTTTCAAGAACCAATGGCTCCATTCTTTCCTTATTGTCTTTATTAATTTTTTGGGGGTTCTGTGAGGTGGAGCCTTCAGCTGTAGGAAATTTAGCTTCTCCTTTTCTTAAAGCTATATCGGTCTCTGGTTGATCTGTCTTGCCCCCGACAATGAGTTGCGCAGTTAGGTTTTAAAAAATGATCTTAATGAGGGGGTAACTCTATTTGCTTTTGCTTTGCCTGGATTTTTCCTTTCTTTCCTTTCTTTCTTGTCAGCCGTGATAGAAGATGGGGTTATTACTTTCTTGGTAGTTCTATCTGTTTTGGCGCTTTGCCTTTTATCTAATGTAACCATGTTCATGGGAGCTGCGGGGACTAGATCAGGGGAAGCTCTCCTCCTCCCTCAAATCTCTCTGCGTCTAAGGGTATACCTGTTAGGTTTAGTTTTATTGCTATATAGCTGTGGGCTCTGATTTGCTTGCACCCCCGTTTCCCTATCAAAGTAGAGTTTGGGCCCCTAGTCTCTCCCCCTTCTCCTTACCGGAGTCATTGAAGTTCTCCATATGTTGAATTCAGCCTCCTTCTGCCTTTTTTTTCCCCCGGCGTAATTGTGACTGAGAAATCCTGTAAAAGATCGAGGGTTATGTTGTTCCCCCGATACGAGGGGCTAGAGGGCTCTACAAACAGCCTCAGCGATCTAATCCCAACTCTTGCCGCGACCCCTCTCCTCACTGCGAGACCAGCGGCGGCTTCATACCATCGCCCTCCACGAACCTCCAGCACCCCCTCCACTGCCACTGCCTTGTATCAGGCGCTAAGTGCCGCACATTGGTACCGAGGGAGAGAAAGACGCCAGCCGATTACGTCAAGGGTTTTTTTTTTTTTTTAGCCACCTCCAAAACTCCCTTGCACCTAAACGCCGAAGTACTGCAACTCCCGGATCAAGACGACTTCACTTGCTCATCAAGCCCCTAAAAGTTGCAAAAGGTTGCAAAAATGGAAAAAGATGCCCATTTAAATGATACTTGCTGCCTTCCTGATTTATAGCCGTTCCGAGCTCCTTCAGCGATTCCGCGTGTTGCCGAGAGACGCGAGCCTGCGACTGCCTCTAACCAGCTGCCGCCATTTCCCCCCCCCCCGTCAATCAAGGGCCCTTGACACCTATTATTTCATGAAGTCATCTAAATGGTATTTTTGTACTCTATTTTGACTCTAACCATTGACACTTGACTGATCATGTTTGACTCCTGGAGTCCTCGCTATCACCAGTTTTCTTATTTTCAGCATGTCACTTTAACCTGCTTCAATAAACAAGCTCATTCCTCTACATAGCTCTATGCTACAGACTCATGTACTAAGACTGGTCTTTAGACTAGCACATGGATACAGGTGTTTATTTTACAATGTAAAGGCAATAGGCTAGTTTGACGTCAGCCAAAGAAGTGAGTGCACCAATATGTGGTTGATTGACTGATTAATTCTGTGCACATAAATGAAATTCTAGCTCAGTCAGGTCCAAAGGTGGTGGTTTTATGTGATCTCTATGTCAGACATAGTAATGTTTCCTCAGTTATTTAAGTGAAACTAATGATTAATAATGTTGCATAGTAAAATACAGGATAGATCACATTATTTCTGCATTTATTTATTTTATTTATTTTATATAGCGCTATCTAAATAGATCCTACCTTTAGTTATGACTTTATGTTTAGGCTGCTCCTAATGAGCAGGTCTGACATTAGCACAGTAAATAGCTTCTTTACTGGGGTAGTCAGATACGTGATTATTTTGGCACTTAAAGACCAGGACTGTTTATGTTAAAATGGATTCTGGTGGCAATTGGCAGTCAATGAGGAGATGCTGTGGCAGGTAATCCAATATTTTGTGACCTTGGATCAGATAGAATGCAAATATTTGAGCTACCAATAAACATGCTTTTGTATAGCCTTCCATAAAGTGTAATCAAATAATCCAGACCTTCCATCACAGCTGCAATAAGAATTCCTCTGTATGGCTGGTATATCTGGGTCATTAATTGATAGAATTGGAAAATTCAGATTTTAGAAAAATTTGAGTTGTATTCCTTCACATTATTTTCAGGGCCCAAGTACTCCCTAGTCCTACATTTTAGCTAAAGGGAGCATTTGTCCATATCTGAAAGGATGGAGTATTATATTTTCTTTTCCTTCAAACAAGGTGGCACTTGTCTGTAAATATTTAGTTGAGGCAGATCTGTGCAAAATAAGATTGCTTCATCTTCAGGACTTGTGCCAGCTGAACAAGTGGGCTCTGGATGAGGCACTCAAAAAACTACGTTACCACCTGAACAAGAATAATTTGTCACTGAGTATCCGAATAAATTGTCACTGAGTTTCCTTTTTAAGCATTTAAGGACACGGGGTAAACAGTCAGCAAGACTGGTGAATCATGTGGGAATGCACCCAAAAAATCTTGAGAATGGAGAAGAAGGTTCCCATTTCAACCGTTGAAATCACCTCATTAATAATTCTTTAAGCAAATGCTTTCGCCTGTGATTTAATCCTCTTTGCCAGCCTATGAATAAAGAATAGCGCGGTATACAATCTCAAAGGTCAAATACACTTCTGATAGAGCCAAATGGCCAACACCCACAACCTTCAAAACTGAATCTAGACAGTTTAACAGAAATTGATGGAATTGGCAATCAACAATATTATAGAGTATTTGGTACAATTGGTGAATTAGTGATGAGCCTAAAATTACCATCATAAAGGAACCTAAGCTATGTAATTAAAAGATACTCTGTGGATTAGATTCAATAACATGATCCATGCAGGAGTTATTCAGTCTCAAAGGTAGTCTGAACCAGTAGGCAGACTGATTAAATCGAAGGGCCACTCAAATAGTGATGTGATTAATTTTCTTGCATTATGTTCTTTGATGCAAGAAATATATATAAAAGGTAAAACAGAGACACTTCCCTGGTGGAAACAAGCCGCAGTCGCAGAGCAGTGTGCAATATTAAGTAGAGACTAACGAGGCTGGTAATTAACAGAATTTCAACAGGGAAGTATGACTCTAAGCAAGAAATCATTAAAACACAACGTCAGCTATTCCTAATCCATTATCAACTCAGATAGCTTAGGTTTTTATATGCATTTGAAAATCCATCAATGGTCAGTCCACAATGGTCTGATTGTCATACGATCATCCTTCCGTCTTTCCAGGTACAAATTGTTACTCCAGCATATTTTCTCACACATATCATGAGAAATGACTGTACTTCCATCCTCACAGGTTAGCTGATAAAGAGCTTGTTCATCTTGCTACTTTCCACAGACATAGGGCAAAAGTCATTTTCCAACTATTCACACACATAGGGGTAAAAAGAAGGGTATTTCCTTGTCTTAAGGAATGTCACATGAACCAAGAACAAATAAAGCAACATTTTAGAAATGTATCTAAGTCCAATGCACAAGGCTATGAAATAATACAACCTAAGGAGAAAAAGCATCTCAACGTGTTTCAATTCAACATTTTATATTTTAGTATAACAAACTCCCAATTAAGCTTAAGCATCACAATAAAATCACACATCTCATGTAAATGCATTTCGTAATGTTGTCAGTAATGATTACACAGATATTTTCAACTTCATGTATGGCCTACTGCTACTATTTCAAAAAGTAGCAACATCTAAATTAATTCGAAAAATCATTAAAGTAAAATCATTCAGAAACTCAAATGTTCTTAATCATTTTAAGCACTTATACTGAAATTTTAAGACATCTAACACATTTGGTTTAGGAATTACACCAATATTGATATTCCTAGGATACTGTGCAATAAAGTCAATAACAATGCTAGGTTATCATCAAATTTTATGACATCTCTGTTAAGCATATAAGGTAATCCGTTATTTAAACATCTTAAATTCACTGGTTGGTTAATCCTACTGTTTCTACCTAGTCAGCATGCTTTTATGATGCTGATTTATCAACCTTTCTAAATCTCTGTGTTGTTTTTCTAGACATGCGCATGTGCAAAGTGCACATTTATGTTTTATTGTCGAGATAAGTTTTAAGTGTTGCGCAAGGAAAGACCAGCTTTAATGCTGCATCACCCCCAAGCATAAAGTAAAACAAAGCACTGCCCCCATGAATTCTAAAGGCAAAGAGGAATGGTACAGCTCAGTTTGTACCAAGGTCCACCTACAACTCCCTCCAGCCTGCACCCCGTATATCCTTGTATTGGTGGCAGATGTTATTTAACTCCACCTGCACAGCTGTCCATAAACAACTCAGTCATTTCTTAAATTCCTTCCTGGTAAGCCCAATAATATTAAAACAGCATGTCAGGCTATAAGATAATATTGGAGAAACAGAAAAAGAAGATAAGGAGAAAAGCCTGATGGAATCCCGATCTTTAAGGCGAATACTCCATTATGGGCACCAATAATTACCAATGTACTACGAACTGCTGTTACTGGCCAAATCATAGGATCATGGAAGGAAGTGGTAATAGTAACCATTTTAAAGAAAGGGGATACCAGATCATTTTTTGTTTGACTCCTCTACTAAAATCTTGGGCCAAGTTCTTTTCTCCAGGTTAGAGGTATTGGCAGAGGAAAATAACATTTCATTTGAGACCCAATTTTGATCTCTTTCTGGAGCTGGTAAAGTAGAACAATGTTTGAATCTGTTCCTCTTAAAGGAGATGTACGTCCAAACCCGGAGAGTTGTCTTGCATTTGACATTCATGGATATTTGCTGTGCTTTTCACGTTATTCTAGCATCTACAAACAAGAATGCATTCAAGTTATGGGCATTTCATTTTCACCCTGCTATGCTAATCTCACCAGGAGTTGGTGGAAGAAGATAATAGCATGAGGTGAAGAAAAATTAACACTTGTTGGACGACATAATACTACATACCAGACATATTGTCAATCAGTTCACTTTCTTGGTTGGATATAAAGTAGAATTTAAGGGGTATTTCACAGCACTCAAGGATAATGTAGAGGGTTTGAAGTTCCATTTTCAATCAGTAAGGAACAGGTAAATCTTTTGCATATAACAATTTATATAAATGATGAACGAATAGAAACCACACTGTATAGAAAAGAAACATCTACAAACATGGTACTGCATGGTTCCAGCTTTCATCCAAAACCCCTGTCGCAAAGTATGCCATGTGTTGAATTCCTAAGGCTGAAGAGAAACTGATCCAAGGAAGTAGATGCGCAATGGAAAAATAAGAAAGTAATAAAGTGATTTCTAAACAGTGCTATCAGAAGCACTATCTCAGCAGAGGTGGAACCCTGAATACATGGCCCCAAAAACCACTAATTTGACAAATTTTAATTCAACAATGGGGAGAGGTGTTGGCCTAATGGCTAGGGCGCTCAACCTCGGACATGGGGGAACTGGGTTCGAGTCTCGGTAATGACTCGGTAATGACGCTAAAACATCCTGTGATTCTGGGCAAATCACTTCATCTCCCCGTGCCTAACAAAACAAAAAATAAAAAATGAATGTGTGTCCTCATGTAACGTAACTGGTGCTATGTAAAGCGCTCTGATACCTGATTGGATTCGGGTCAAGTTCGTGTTATATAAAACTCTGCAAAAAAAAAAACAAGCCCTCAAATTAAGCTACATTAATATGGCAAGCAGCATCATTTGACACTGCATGTTTCCATATTAAAATAATATAAATTGATTGGAAAAGTATGAGTAACAAATAAACAATCCCTTACTGGGCTTTATATCAGATGTCCTCCCTACAGGCATCAAATAAGTCTAAATTTGTTTGAGTGGGATGACAGAAACTACATGAGGGAGCATGTACGTCCTCTAAAAACGTATGACCCTTTTTCATAATATAGAGTTAGTGCTAATGGTACCTAGAAACATCTATTTTATCACCGCCAATTGAACAAAGGGTAAATTAGTATGGCTCCTTATCATTAAGACATTTATGGATGCCCTCTGTGTAGAAAGTGCACAAAGAATATTCAGGCCTGTTTTTTCATAAAACACTAGCCCCTTTACTAATCCAATATATATATATATATATATATATATATTTCATCCACAAAGTTACTCCTTCTGAAGTTCAAGCCCCTATGGGAGGGGTGGCGCGGACCGGCGGAGACAACCGGCAATTTTATCAACACAGATTGGAGTCCCAAACGCGCTCTCGGAGTCATGAAATCACCAGGGAACAAGAGGTCACTTAGACACAGGTAGGTTTATTAACGTCATAAACCTGCTGCAACGCGTTTCACCCGCGAACGGGCTTGTTCACACAGCGTGTTCAAAACAAATGCCACCTTACATACTGATTCGTATAGACATAGTTGTCATAGAAAGAGGACTACGTAGCTCCCATTCAAAGGTACATGTATCAACAATTCGAGTTACATACAGCGCCATTTTGCACTTTGTTTATATTACTGGTTAATATTGTGAAATACACATTAAATGCGTTACAGTCTTTGCATTTCATAATTGTACGCAGTAAAAACCAATACTCTGAGTAATAGTACAACGGTATGGCAGAGTCGAGCAATAATGTAAGGCTGACACACCAACTAATTTTATAGTCCAAAAAACGCGTAATCATTCATAGATTAAAGTGTTAAGTTGTTCTCCGCTTTGTGTCATTGCCAGCGTTGCATCTATTGTTGCGCCTTGGACTCTGGTAAAGTTACTTTTACTTTGTACAAGGAAAACTTTATACAGCCTCATATTGAAAACACAATCTATTGTAATCGCCTAATAGTGGCTTAGAGACTGTTAATAATAAAAACGCTTTGCTGCCCCTTCCCTACGCATGTCCAAAGAGTATATGGGGAAATGCTAAGGGGCGCTGACCCAACAGTGCAAATAAGACGATGTAAAAATAGTAACATATAAAACCCAAAAGGTGTAATGTTCGCCCAATAGTGGCACAACATAGATTCTATTCTTTCAGTCATATACGTAAAAAGGGTTTAAAAGGGTTTAAAGGTGTCTAGATGATTGCAAATAGTGCAATCAACGGGATCCATCCAAAAGGGGAGAGCCTTATCGTAACAGGGATCAAGACACCTAACTCACGTCTAACAGATAGATGTGGTCTTCAATTATGTAAGTGGCAAGTTGAGTTGCCCTGTTCACTCTATATTCCTTAAACACCATCAGTGTAAGCCACAATCAAACAATATAGAAAAAGGAATCATATTGGAGAGGGAGAGAAGAGTGCATCTTTGTTTCTTAAACAACATGAGGTCAAATGAAAGGTTAGAGTATTAACATCTCTAATAGGTACATATAAGATTCAGTTCATTGTTAAATACTCGGAACCACAACTTAAAGTCAAGTGCTTGATAGTTGTCAAAAGGCCAAATGCCCGGAAATGAGAGCGAAGAAAAGGGTAGGGACCCCCTTGGATCCTCTAGGCAACAGTCCCTTCCTTTCCTCCTGCAGACAGAAAGAACAAGACAAAAGAGAGAAAAGAAGCACAATGAGAGAGAGCCTGCAAAAAGTTATTGGTCATTAAAAACACATGGTCAAGTTCAAAAACAAGTTCAATTGTGAGAAACATGTCAACACATTGTATATTCTGTTCCTCTGAAAAACTAAGCTGTTAACCAAAGGAGAACATTATAATTAAACCTCATGGTTATGGTCATATAAGCAGGTTAATTAAAACACAAGGAAGAAAACATGGTAAAATGCATAGAAAACAGCGTGAAGGGAGCTTTAAGATAGAGAAGAGGGAATTTCAATACTTTCTGCATGACATTCAATCTGATTGTAAGTGAATTGCCATCTCCTCATCCATGTTATGTCCATTTGGAAATCTGGTACACATCCCAATGATGTGTCTTGATTCCCTTTGCCTAAGACGTAGGATGCGGTCCCCGCCTCGTTTGTTCGGTAAAATTTGTTCTATTCCATAATAGGATAGTTTTTTGTAATCTGAGAAATGAAAGCTTTCGAAGTGTCGAGCGATGGGATATTGTTTGTCTTTATTCGTAATCGCTCTCATATGTTCCAGAATACGTTTTTTTGCCATGTGTGTTGTACTTCCCACGTACCTTAACTTACATGGACATTCCAGTACATAGATTACAAAAGTAGTATTGCACGTAAGAAATTGGTTGATGTTGATCATAGTATTAGTGCTGGTGTTCCAGAATTCCTTCACCATGCGACTATTGGCACAAGCCTTACAGTGTCCGCATGGGAAGAAGCCTTGAATGTTGATACCTCTCGGGACAGTACTAGATATTAGGTCGCTATGGATCAGCAGGATTCTAAAAGTGCGGCCCCTCCTATAGGTGATTCTCGGTCTATCTGGTATACTGTTACCTATTATGGGGTCATTTTTCAGAAGCTTCCAGTTTTGTGTCAGAATCTTTTTTATAGGTTCAGAGTTCCCATTGAATGTGAGAATCATGCGTGCAGAGTTAGATTCCTCATCATTGTCTAAGTGTTCTTTCAATTTGTCTTGTAAGAGAGTGTTTCTCTCAACATTGGATATTTTTTCCATTGCTCTTTTGAGTATCCACTGCGGGTAACCCCTTTCTCTAAATCTTTTCACCATTGTTTTCTCTTCATTCTGGTAGTCGGTCAAATTACTACAATTTCTTTTAGCTCTGAGAAGTTCTCCGTACGGAATGCTCCATTTCAAATTATCTGGGTGGCTACTCATGGCATGGAGCAGTGTGTTACCTGCCGTACTTTTGCGGTAAAGAATCGTCTGTAACTTGTTCTCCACAACTCTTACTTCGGTGTCCAGATAGTTAACTTGCTTATGACTGATAGTACTTGTAAACGTCAGATGTTTATCATTCTGGTTCAGAGATTGAATGAAGAGACTCAATTCATCCTCTTCACCCTGCCAAATGAAAAAAATATCATCTATATACCTTAGCCAAAGAGCAACCTTGGCTAAGGTATCGCAGAGGGTAGAGTTCTTGTGAAGGTCCTCCTCCCATGCTCCCATAAAGAGGTTCGCAAAACTAGGGGCAAAGCATGTACCCATAGCCGTCCCTAGGGACGGCTATGGGTACATGCTTTGCCCCTAGCACACTGCTCCATGCCATGAGTAGCCACCCAGATAATTTGAAATGGAGCATTCCGTACGGAGAACTTCTCAGAGCTAAAAGAAATTGTAGTAATTTGACCGACTACCAGAATGAAGAGAAAACAATGGTGAAAAGATTTAGAGAAAGGGATTACCCGCAGTGGGTACTCAAAAGAGCAATGGAAAAAATATCCAATGTTGAGAGAAACACTCTCTTACAAGACAAATTGAAAGAACACTTAGACAATGATGAGGAATCTAACTCTGCACGCATGATTCTCACATTCAATGGGAACTCTGAACCTATAAAAAAGATTCTGACACAAAACTGGAAGCTTCTGAAAAATGACCCCATAATAGGTAACAGTATACCAGATAGACCGAGAATCACCTATAGGAGGGGCCGCACTTTTAGAAATCTGCTGATCCATAGCGACCTAATATCTAGTACTGTCCCGAGAGGTATCAACATTCAAGGCTTCTTCCCATGCGGACACTGTAAGGCTTGTGCCAATAGTCGCATGGTGAAGGAATTCTGGAACACCAGCACTAATACTATGATCAACATCAACCAATTTCTTACGTGCAATACTACTTTTGTAATCTATGTACTGGAATGTCCATGTAAGTTAAGGTACGTGGGAAGTACAACACACATGGCAAAAAAACGTATTCTGGAACATATGAGAGCGATTACGAATAAAGACAAACAATATCCCATCGCTCGACACTTCGAAAGCTTTCATTTCTCAGATTACAAAAAACTATCCTATTATGGAATAGAACAAATTTTACCGAACAAACGAGGCGGGGACCGCATCCTACGTCTTAGGCAAAGGGAATCAAGACACATCATTGGGATGTGTACCAGATTTCCAAATGGACATAACATGGATGAGGAGATGGCAATTCACTTACAATCAGATTGAATGTCATGCAGAAAGTATTGAAATTCCCTCTTCTCTATCTTAAAGCTCCCTTCACGCTGTTTTCTATGCATTTTACCATGTTTTCTTCCTTGTGTTTTAATTAACCTGCTTATATGACCATAACCATGAGGTTTAATTATAATGTTCTCCTTTGGTTAACAGCTTAGTTTTTCAGAGGAACAGAATATACAATGTGTTGACATGTTTCTCACAATTGAACTTGTTTTTGAACTTGACCATGTGTTTTTAATGACCAATAACTTTTTGCAGGCTCTCTCTCATTGTGCTTCTTTTCTCTCTTTTGTCTTGTTCTTTCTGTCTGCAGGAGGAAAGGAAGGGACTGTTGCCTAGAGGATCCAAGGGGGTCCCTACCCTTTTCTTCGCTCTCATTTCCGGGCATTTGGCCTTTTGACAACTATCAAGCACTTGACTTTAAGTTGTGGTTCCGAGTATTTAACAATGAACTGAATCTTATATGTACCTATTAGAGATGTTAATACTCTAACCTTTCATTTGACCTCATGTTGTTTAAGAAACAAAGATGCACTCTTCTCTCCCTCTCCAATATGATTCCTTTTTCTATATTGTTTGATTGTGGCTTACACTGATGGTGTTTAAGGAATATAGAGTGAACAGGGCAACTCAACTTGCCACTTACATAATTGAAGACCACATCTATCTGTTAGACGTGAGTTAGGTGTCTTGATCCCTGTTACGATAAGGCTCTCCCCTTTTGGATGGATCCCGTTGATTGCACTATTTGCAATCATCTAGACACCTTTAAACCCTTTTAAACCCTTTTTACGTATATGACTGAAAGAATAGAATCTATGTTGTGCCACTATTGGGCGAACATTACACCTTTTGGGTTTTATATGTTACTATTTTTACATCGTCTTATTTGCACTGTTGGGTCAGCGCCCCTTAGCATTTCCCCATATACTCTTTGGACATGCGTAGGGAAGGGGCAGCAAAGCGTTTTTATTATTAACAGTCTCTAAGCCACTATTAGGCGATTACAATAGATTGTGTTTTCAATATGAGGCTGTATAAAGTTTTCCTTGTACAAAGTAAAAGTAACTTTACCAGAGTCCAAGGCGCAACAATAGATGCAACGCTGGCAATGACACAAAGCGGAGAACAACTTAACACTTTAATCTATGAATGATTACGCGTTTTTTGGACTATAAAATTAGTTGGTGTGTCAGCCTTACATTATTGCTCGACTCTGCCATACCGTTGTACTATTACTCAGAGTATTGGTTTTTACTGCGTACAATTATGAAATGCAAAGACTGTAACGCATTTAATGTGTATTTCACAATATTAACCAGTAATATAAACAAAGTGCAAAATGGCGCTGTATGTAACTCGAATTGTTGATACATGTACCTTTGAATGGGAGCTACGTAGTCCTCTTTCTATGACAACTATGTCTATACGAATCAGTATGTAAGGTGGCATTTGTTTTGAACACGCTGTGTGAACAAGCCCGTTCGCGGGTGAAACGCGTTGCAGCAGGTTTATGACGTTAATAAACCTACCTGTGTCTAAGTGACCTCTTGTTCCCTGGTGATTTCATGACTCCGAGAGCGCGTTTGGGACTCCAATTTGTGTTGATATATATATATATATATATATATATATATATATATATATATATATATATATATATTCTTTTTCTTTTTTCACTGAAAAAACCATAGGTTTTAGGGGTGTTATAGTTAGCTGGACATTTCACTTGCACAAAACCATTAAAATTCCCCCGTTATAGTTAGTTCAGCTAACTATAACTCGCGCGCCTGCAGTGTACTGCTGATGACGTCACATATTACATCTCTCATGACATGGTCAGTGACATCACTCATGAAATCACTGATGACATCTCATATGACATCACTGATTACATCACTAATGACATCACCCTTGTGATAGAGTGGCAGACCTCCCTCCAGTGCGCATCCTCCCGTTTTTAAAAAAAAAAAAACAATTTATTGGGCCTTGGGGGTCCTTGTGGGACCCCCTGAGCAGGCCTAGGGGGTCAGGGTGTTCCTACCCTGCCCCCTTTTCGTGTTTTGGGAGGTTTTTTGGGGGTTTCTTGTGCCTCGGTTCTACCGAGGCACAAGATGGCTGCCAACACTTCCTGATTTGGAGTGTTGACAGTCATTAGAAAGCAGCTCGTGCACGGCAGGGTGCGCGCTGGGTACGCATACGGTACGCGGATCCTCAGAGGCCATAGATATATATGTACATTTATATGTAATTTTCTCAGGAACTACTGAACAGATTTACACCATTTAAGCAAAAGGCACGAGTCTGAACTAAGGACTACCTCTTTGCCAAATTTGGTGTAATTCCATTCAGCAGTTCGGGCTGTAGCTGCGGCTAAAGGTCCTATGGGAAATTGCATGGGGAAAACACGTTTTGGGAACCCCCTTTTTTCTCAGCCCCCGCTACACGAATCATCCTGAAACTTTCAGGATAGGAGCGGACCGGAGCTGGCCAAAAGTTTTGAAAATTTTGCCAATATTCGTCAACGGGCTCCAAAGTTATTCCAAATAGAATGTTGCAGATTTCCTATGGAAAAAAGGTCCTAACTATAACTACCTCCTGGCGACTGCCAGTAGGTAATATATGTATATATATCTATATATCTATATATCAATATATATATATATATATATATATATATATATATATATAGAGAGAGAGAGAGAGAGAGAGAGAGCTATATATATATATATATATATATATATATATATATATATATATATATATATATATATGAAATTCCCCCGTTATAGTTAGTGCAGGCAACTATAACTCACGCGACCGCAATCCTCTGCTGATGACATATGTGTCTTTATGAAAAAAAAATATTTGTAATATATGTATAGCTAAAATTTAATGGAAGAAGACATGGGCAAATAAGTGTCTAAATACAGTATTAGCATCAGCAGAAGATTGCGGTCGCGTGAGTTATAGTTGCCTGCACTAACTATAATGGGGGAAGTTCATTGGTTTTTTCTCAGTAAAATTTCCAGCTAACTATAACATGTGTGAAACCTATGGTTTTTTCACTGAATTTGCAAGGTTTTTTAAATGCTAATTCCTAACTATAACGTGTGTGAAACCTATGGTTTTTTCAGTGAATTTGTACGTTTTTTTAAATGCTAAGTTACTTTACGCCATTCGTGGCGTGCGCGCCCACTTAACGCAGTTCGTTCCGTGCGCGCACCGCGCGCCCACTTTACGCAGTTAGTGCCGTGCTCGCACGGTGGGCATGCGGTGCGCTACGCGCACCGCGTGCCCACGTTACGCTAGATGGGCCATGTACGCACGATGCGCTTCGCGCACCGTGCGCACATGGAGGACATATGATGCGCTTCGTTGTGAAAGGTAATATTTTAATTTTTCACTGTATGTAATATGCCATGCGCAAATGGGGCACTTCGGGCACCAATTGCACATGGGGTGGAGAGAGTATGGATAATTTTTTTTTTTTTTATTAATTTTTACCGTACGCGTACGGTAAGCGTAATCGGCGAAATTATCGAAAAAATTAAAATTCCGTTTTTGGTCTTGGGGGATCTTTGAGGACTCCCTCAACATGGCTAGGTGCTTAGGAGCTGTCTAAACAGCCCCTTTACATGTTTTTGGCTTTGTTTTTTAACCCCCTCTCAGACTGCGAGAGAGAAAATGGCGGCCGCCGCTTCCTGGTTTCGACCGATTCCAATGTTTACTAAGATCTAACAGCCAATCAGAATCGCGCTCGCGCACGTCACCGTACGCGTACGGTAAGCGCACCGTAAGCGCACCGTAAGCTGGCTCAGATATATATATTGATTTAAAGGCTATTTTCTCAGAATCTACTGAACAGATTTACACCAAACCTACAAAAGGCACTTCCATGAGCTGTAGACTACCTCTCTGCCAACTTTCAAGGAACTCTGTTCAGCCGTTCGGGCTGTAGCTGTGTCTAAAGGTCCTATGGAAAAATGCATGGGAAAAACGCATTTTGGGACCCCCCTTTTATCTCAGCCCCCGCTTGACGAATCCCCCCGAGACTTTCAGGGTAGGAGCGGAGCGTAGCGCCCCATTAGTTTTGAAAAAACCAAACAAATTATTGGGCCTTGGGGGTCCTTGTGGGACCCCCTGAGCAGGCCTAGGGGGTCAGGGTGTTCCTACCCTGCCCCCTTTTCGTGTTTTGTGAGGTTTTTTGGGGGTTTCTTGTGCCTCGGTTCTACCGAGGCACAAGATGGCTGCCAACACTTCCTGATTTGGAGTGTTGACAGTCATTAGAAAGCAGCTCATGCACGGCAGGGTGCGTGCTGGGTACGCATACGGTACGCGGATCCTCAGAGGCCATAGATATATATGTACATTTATATGTAATTTTCTCAGGAACTACTGAACAGATTTACACCATTTAAGCAAAAGGCACGAGTCTGAACTGAGGACTACCTCTTTGCCAAATTTGGTGTAATTCCGTTCAGCAGTTCGGGCTGTAGCTGCGGCTAAAGGTCCTATGGGAAATTGCATGGGGAAAACACGTTTTGGAAACCCCCTTTTTTCTCAGCCCCCGCTACACGAATCATCCCGAAACTTTCAGGATAGGAGCGGACCGGAGCTGGCCAAAAGTTTTGGAACTTTTGCGAATATTCGTCAACGGGCTCCAAAGTTATTCCAAATAGAATGTTGCAGATTTCCTATGGAAAAAAGGTCCTAACTATAACTACCTCCTGGCGACTGCCAGTAGGTAATATATGTATATATATCTATATATCTATATATCAATATATATATATATATATAGATATATATATAGAGAGAGAGAGAGAGAGAGAGAGAGAGCTATATATATATATATATATATATATATATATATATATATATATATATATATATATTCAATGAAAAAACCATAGGTTTCACACACGTTATAGTTAGGAATTAGCATTTAAAAAACCTTAGAAATTCAATGAAAAAACCAAAAGTTTCACACACGTTATAGTTAGCTGGACATTTTACTCGTAAAAAACCATTGAAATTCCCCCGTTATAGTTAGTTAAGCTAACTATAACTCGCGCGCCCGCAATGCACTGCTGATGACGTCACATATTACATCACTCATGACATGGTCAGTGACATCACTCATGACATCACTGATGACATCTCAAATGACATCACTGATGACATCACTGATGACATCATCCCGTGAATGTGTGTTTTTCTGAAAATTAAATATGTTTTATATATGTATATCTCAAGGTCGATGGAAGAATAAATGGGTATATAAGTGTCTAAATGGATGATTTGTTTTTGAAAAATTGATTGTGTAACTGACTGATTAGGTGTATCATAGTGAATACATGGCTTAGTGAGTAATGTTTAAATATGTATATATCTGTATCAGTCTTTCACTTTGTGTATAAGTGGCTATAAGGGTTGGTGAGTACCTACATGAGTGTCTATATAGGTTATTAGTTGGTTTTTTGATTATCAGTCTGAGTGTCTGCATGGTTCGGTGGGGGGTATTACGTAGTGCATAGGTGCATGAATGAGTGACTCACTGTTTGTATGTGTTGAAGATAGTATGTGTGCAGGACTGCATGGGTGGATGAGTGTGTGTATGGGCGTGTTAGTGAGTGAATGACTGTCTCTACAGTGTCTTTATGAGTAACTACATATGTTTTTAACTAGTATATGTGACTATTGGTGTATATAAGTGAGTATATGTGAGAGTGAGAGATTGAAAGAGTTCCTGTATGAATAAGTATGTGTTTCTATAAGTGATTGTTTAAAAGACTAAGTATGTGTAAGTTTTTGTAGAAGTAAGTGTGGTGGTGTGTCTATAACTATATGCAAGTAAACGGATGTTTGATTCTTTATTAGCATGAGTGACTATGTGTGTGAGTAACTCTACGGATGAGTGGCATTGTGTAACAGGATGTATAGGTGTATGAGTACATATGATGAGTGAGTACATGTATGAGTGACTGTATAGGACTGTTGGTGAATGAGTGGATGTGTATGTGGATCTTAGAATTACTGAAGAGGTTGTTGTAACTGGTATTGGTATGTCCATTGTTTTGAAAAGTTTAGTCTCTATTTATAAATGTGTGTATCAAAGGTTATATTAGGGTGAGAGGAGGTCTGCCACTCTATCACAAGGATGATGTCATCAGTGATGTCATCAGTGATGTCATTTGAGATGTCATCAGTGATGTCATGAGTGATGTCACTGACCATGTCATGAGTGATGTAATATGTGACGTCATCAGCAGTGCATTGCGGGCGCGCGAGTTATATTTAGCTTAACTAACTATAACGGGGGAATTTCAATGGTTTTTTACGAGTAAAATGTCCAGCTAACTATAACGTGTGTGAAACTTTTGGTTTTTTCATTGAATTTCTAAGGTTTTTTAAATGCTAATTCCTAACTATAACGTGTGTGAAACCTATGGTTTTTTCATTGAATTAGCAAGGTTTTTTAAATGTTAATTCCTAACTATAACGTGTGTGAAACCCATGGTTTTTTCAGTGAATTTGCAAGGTTTTTTAAATGCTAATTTTTTTGTTTTCTTCTATTTTTTAAAACATATTTTTAATTTAATGTTCTAACCTTTTATAAAGACTATGGTTAAATTTTTAAAATTCTTTAATATGTTTTTTTAAATATTTTTCTTAAAATAAACATGTTATAATTTTTTGCAGTACATTTTTTCCTTTTTTTTAGTACGCGTACCGTAAGCTTACGGTTAGCGTACGGTTTACGCAACGCCTGTAATTTATCTACGCTGTTTGCGTATAGTTACGCAATTTGCGTAGCCGCGCGTACTCCGCGTGGGACGCGTACGCGTGTACGCTACACGCGCACGTTACGCGGAAGTGTCGGGTAGTGACTGTTATGCGCATGCGCGCAAGCGCGTGTCTTCTTTACGCGCATGCGCACTTTTGCCGTAAGCGTACCGTAAGCGTACCGTAAGCGTACGGTAGGTCATGTGATCATGAAACACAACTTTTGATTGGTTGAAACTACTTTCAGTTCTAGAACTCTCCTACACCACACCCATTCCCCTCATTTCTGCTTGTGATCCCTTAGGAGAAGGAGCTGGTTTGTCTTTGGGATACGATGGCAGAACAGCAGAGCTCTTCTGAGAGTGAGGCTAGCACTAGCAGCACTGTCTTGAGGCAGAGATCGAGGAAACAAAAGCCCTCTTATGTATGGGATTATTTTACTTTTCCTGAAGGCCAGCAAAAGGTGAATGCACCCTTAGTAACTTGCAGGCTGTGTCAGCGTGTACTTTCTAGAGGTAATCCTGACAGGAAGTATTCCTTTGGGAATCACACCATGAAGAGACACCTCAAGGATGTACACAAAAGGACACATGGTCATCTTTTTGGAGGTAACTTTTCAGAAAGACAAGCAAGTACATCCACAGCAGCTCAGCCTGGACCATCATCTGCAGAGCTGACTCCTTCTTCTGCAGGTCAGGTGAGCCCTTCATCTGTGGGGGGAGAATCTCCTTTTGCTGGCCCTCTGGAAATGAACCCTCGATTTCGAAGGGTTGATATTCGATGCGCCTTTTGTCAAGATCTAATTTGCCATAGGGAGACCAGTGTTTCCCTAGTGAACAACAAAATAGATCAGCACATTTGTCGCTTTGAATAATTTTCCCATGCTTTCTTTCCTCTGTCCCTGCATGAACACAACGGTTCTTTTAAGAGCCAACCTTATCTTTCATCTTTTTTTTACATATGTTTTTAAAAACTTTTTTTTTTATTTTTTTACCGTACGCGTACGGCGCGCGTACTTTTTTTTTATTTTTTAAAAAAAACACTAAAAATCAATTATCACATTACAAGGTCCTTGAGAGACTACAATTATTATTATTGACTTACCATACTCACTCAAAAAAATATTTATTCATTTGTTTTTTTTAAAAATAGCTTTAAAAATGGTTCTAGTTTTCGAAAATTTTCTATATGAATCTGAAAAAAAAGAAAAAAGTATTAATATTTTTAAAACATTTTATAATACAGTACACATATTTACATTTTTTTCCAAAAAATATTTTTGCCTTATTTTTGCTGTTTTCAGAATATATTGCATTTCACTATAAATTGTGAAAGCAATTGCATTCATCATTTTACAGCGGGCAAAAAATAATAACAATCACAAAGATTGTAATAAAAAAGCCCAGAATCTCTTTTTACTTAAACTTAACATTATAGAAATGCATAATATTCTAAAAAAATATCATCTAATACCAATAGTTATTTCTTTAAAATACCGTCTGATATGTTTGTTTCAGAAGTATAATCACAATATTATATCTCAAATAACTCCACAATACATCTGATTCCATTTCCTTTAGGCCAAATAGTAATTTAAAAATTTTTTTGGGAATACATTTCCAACAGTAATCAAATAAAATTCTAAAGTTTAATTTGTCCAGATCTCACCGATTCTCTGTTACATTTTGGTTCACGAAAATTTTTGGAATAATTTATTAAGTCCACAATAGAATTGGTTACTTTTCCGCATGGCCAAATAGTAATTTTTTAAATCATTTTTGAAAAAAATTCCAATGGCAGTCCAATAACATTCCAAAATTTAAATTGTGCAGATGTTACAGATTATCTCTAAATTATTGGTTTTTCAAAGTTTCATTAAAAATTAAAAAAGTCCACATTACAATTGGTTATCTTTCCATTAGGCCAAATGATAATTTAAAAAATCTTTTTTCTACAAAATTGCAATGGTAATCCAGTAAAATGGTAAAATTATTTTGTCCAGATCTTGCCAAATCTGTCTAAAATTTAGGTTTCAGGAAGATTAGATAGGAATTTGCTAAATCAAAAGGCAAACGTTGTTTGAAAATCAATTGGGAATCATTACACAGTGTCCAACCTTTTTCACATTTAAGATAAACTGTGTAATGTCCAGAAGTAACAGTAGGTCCATCATGGAAAATTATTGCAACAGTTACAAAAGTTTTTCCTGAAATTGATAATTGCTGTCCTGTAAACTTCTTTATTAAAGTATCCAATTTTGAACCATCAGCTCTACATCGTTGCATCATTAAAATTACATACTGTCCGTATTCCTTTAAAATTAATGTTGAAAACATGTCAGATTTACACTCACCACATTTCATGCTATGATTAGCATCTTTAACTAATTTTGCAAAAGTAACTGTTTTACTTTCTGGCAATGTCAAATAAATAAACCTTTCATTATCAACATTAGAACCACATATATTATAACAATTATCACAACTATGTTCCCATTTATAAGAGAGACCAAAAAAAATGTCAATGGGAACTCCTTCTTCTTCCACTACCTGAAGAAAATACATCAAAAATTCCTGTACGTCTTGCTGTACATTTTGAGAAAACTGTGTTCGTCCTGAACATACATCTAAAAGTTTTCTAATTTCAGTAGCACTTTCTATTTGAGTTTTATCTTTACTCAGCTTTTGAAAAAGGAGACTCAGCTCTGAACAGAATCTTTTTCCCTGATTTACTATTATCTGCTCTTGCAAACTTTCCAGATAAAATGCAACATTCAGCACTACATTTGCGTAGCAGTTGACACCAGAGCTATTTTCAAAATGACATCCTACAACCTGTTCTTCATTTTCCTTTTTCTTTTTGCTTGCAATTACATCACTCCTCTTTTTTTTCCTCTTCTCTACATCTTCATTACAGATATTGTCATTTTTTCTTTTACGAGAAACTACACGTTTCTCTAACACAGGATACTGACCTAAATGAGGAGCATAGCTTCTTCTTAATCTATTATACTCCTTTACACAGTTTGTATCAGCACTAACTTTTGAGTCATCAAACTCTATCATGAATAAACCTGATAATGTTTTCACTCGTGACAAAGCAACATATGCCATACCTTCTTTGAACACAGTTGAACCAATGTTCACAAATGCACAATCTACAGTCAATCCTTGAGACTTGTGAATAGTTACAGCATATGCTAGAGAAAACGGAAACTGCTTCCTATGTACATATAAGTCTTTCACAAGCATGAAACGAACTGTACAACGACAAATATCTTTAACTTCTTCTATCTGATCAAATTTTATTTTTAAACATTCAATTCCTTCTTTTTTCTGATAATTAATAAAACCCACAACTCTTCCCATAGCTCCATTAACTAAACCTTTTTCAACATCCAAATTTCTTCTTAAAAATACTCTACAGTTCATGCAAACATATAGATTTTTTTCTAATCCAGCTGTTTTGGAGATGTTCTTCTCTAGTGAGTCCAATTTATTTTTCATTTTGCCTGTTACTGTGACAGTAATTCTTCCATCCTCAATTTTGTCCACTGCTTCCAATTTCCTGATCTCTTCCTTTTCCAATTTCAAAAGCTCCTCATTGAATATTGAGCATTCACGTAGAGTTGGCATTAAGCAGATGACACTTTTGTTTTCTGCAATGTTCTTGTATATCTTCTCTGCAACTATTTCTTCCTTTGGAAATAAATTATGTAGCAGCCGACTCTGTAATTCTTTTTTGCCAACTTCTGTGAGTAGTCCAATTCTGATATCCTTCAGAATACTTCCATATTCTTCATCGCTTGCTTGCCTCATATTAGTAGTAAGTTCCTTGTACTCAAAGAAGGACCAAATATTTGTATTTCCGATGCTTCCCAATGACTTCTTTGTGTCTTCATGTGTGACAGTATTAAATACTGGTTGTCCTTTAACTGGAGTAAGTTGCAAAAGATCTCCAAAAACTATGACGTGTTTTCCACCAAATAACATGTCATAGTCTGTCTTCAAAATTTGCTGCATTCTTAAATGCACAAAGGCAAGCATTAAGTTTGATACCATGCTCACCTCATCAATAATGAGAACTTGCATCTTCTTCAATACTCTTGAAACTTCCAAGGATGCTTCTCCAGTTAGCTTGTTGAATTGTATTTTGTTCTCATGCTCCACTGGTAACATTAGCAAACGATGTAAAGTGATTCCTTTTATGTTATATGCTGCTAACCCAGTTGGAGCAGTAACCACACAAGACAAAGTAGAATCCGTTTTTTGCTTTAGGTAGCTTCTGATGACTTTTATTAGGAAACTTTTTCTAGTTCCAGCTTGTCCGCTTACATACATCCTGATTGGATGAAATGATGTGCATGAGCACTCTTTTTTTTCATGTAGAAATCCGTGATCAATTTTGTTTTTGATCTCTTCATAAATTTGTTGCTGCTCTTGATTCAGTTGTCTTTCCAAATTTTCTAAGTCTATAAATTCTTCTTGAGCTTGATTCATAGCCGTTTCCACTTCATTCATGGCTATTGATGCTTCATTTTCAACGATTGGTTGTCCTAGGGGATCTTGACTGAGTGTTCCTGAACTTTGACTGTCCTGAGAACTGTCTCTAGCCATTTCTGCTGCAATTGTAGTTTCCTGTTCAATTTCTTCATTTAACATTTGCAGATAAGTTGAGAATGTACTGCATTGTATGCTGTCTTTGCAAGCATTAAAAGAATCTTCATAGCTTTGAAATTCTCCCAGTAGTTCATCCTCTGTACGCCATGGTTTAAACAACTGTAAAAGAGCCAAGTAGTAAAATTCCTTCTTGTCAGTAGTGTCACAACTCAGCTTCCGGTGATTTATCAAACTTCCTTTTGTTTGCTTCACCAAACATCCTTCTTCACCAACGACTTTATATTTTCCATTGTTGATGTCTTCTGCAGCTTTCCGTGAATAAATGTAGTTCTGCAACACTTCATAGAGACACATGTTCTCCAGATGATGACTTCTCTTGGGATAATAAGTGTCCAACATGTTTGATTTCAAAATATCTGTACTTTCTGGGTCATTCTCGGCCAAATATTCAATTTCTCCTACAGATTTCAGTACCCGATTTCTCATTGCTGCAAGGCCTAAACTTGCCCAAATTATTCTTCTTGACTTCGAGTAGAGACTTGCAGAAGATAACCTATCTGAACATTCGTAGGATCCAATTTCTCGATGCGATAACATCTTCAAACTGAAACTGTACAGCTTCTTACTGACAGTCTTCTCGTGAGAAATCTCTTCCCACATTTCCTTCAATTCTGTTTTTTCTGATTTCGTAATGTAAGACGTTACATATCGAGCAACAGCAATGGAATTGTCAGCAACATACTGTATATCCATGTTAGCGTTCCACATGGATAAAATGACTGGGTTGTAGTCATTTATATTTTTTGATTCTTCTTTTCTTTTAAGGTTGTAGGTATTCTTAGGTGATTTTCTTGTGATAGTATGTCTCACAGCTGACATAAAACTGTTTACTCTTCCATTTGAAAGAACAGGTCTAGGAAATCCAAATCGACATTTAGTGTAGTATTTTTCTTTGCTCTTGTATTTCCGTCGACAGTATTTTCCACACCGATGACTTTGGAAACGTAAAACTTGCTCCTTTAACTTGTTCTCTTCTGTGCTTTTTGGTATAGCACATGTTGCATATTCTTCAATGTAAGATAACACTGCTTCATCAGTATCTGTTCCAAACTTTGGGGCATCCTTGATCCACAACAGCATATGAATATGAGGAGCACCTCTTGCCTGGTACTCTTTTCTCCAAAAGAAATCCACTACTTCTCCAAGAGGTGGATTTTTTTTATTGCAGATGAAGGACATCATAGCCTCAAATCTATGATTGAAATATCTGCAAACATTAACCGGATCCAATGAGCACAGTTCTCCTGCTGTCTTGTATTCGATGTTTTTAATGTTTGAATTGGCCTCTCGTAGAAAATCCAGTAAATCATCCCAAGCGTACTCGGCACAGCTTAGGGTAAGGAACCATGTTGGTGTTCCTAAATTCCGTAACATGCATTTTAGTTCACCATGGCGTCGGTACCAATATTCATTTGTCCCACGCTGACAAGCCATCAGATTGGTCAGTTGTGTTTCCAAATGATCATCTCGGTGCTGCACTTTCTCCATAAAATCCTTAGCAGACACATTTTGTAAATGTACTCCACTTTTTAAAATGTGATTTACTGCATAAGACAGTGCAGACAAGTCGCTTTCAAATAAAAGATGGAACAAATAAGGAATACTTTGTCGAAATCTGGGATCTTCAGCATATAGTCTTGTAGTCCGATACTCAGAAGCTGGAATCTGTTCTGGACGTTCATCGTATCGTCCTCCTTTTCCTTTAGGAAACAGCTGGGGAAAACATCGAGCTTCCAAGCTCTCCTCCCATACACTCACGGGAGTTCCTTTTGCTTTCTTCATCTGAAAGAGATCAATATTGTCTCCCATAACTTCTTTTGAATGAAGAGGATGTATGCTAAAATGTTCATAAATTTCTTCTTCCTTTGACTTGTCCACTTTTTCAATTTGTCCAGTTGGTGTTTCTGTGTCTTCTTGTAAATCTTCTTCTTCTTCTTCTTCTTCTATATAAATTGATTCATACCATTTGTTATTCCTTTTCAAATACAAATTTGCTTTTTGTACTTTCCGTACATCTACCAGCTCCTGCCAAATCTTCTTATTCTTTGTAGGTACACCATTAACCAGAATAATTAATGGTTCAGTTTCCAAAGTATCCGCATCAATAGTTTCCATATTTTTTTTCAAATCCAAGGGCAAATACACCACTCTACCTTTTAAACCTCTCAGTAAATCTGAAGGAGGTAATTTACCAGTTTTGGGCTCCATACGTACTATGGTCTGGAACGGATGAACACATTGAATGAGTATAGACTCATATGTATTTAATTCAGAAAGTTCAGCAGGAATAGCATCCAATTCTAAATTATTATGTACAGCTCTGGTCGGCATTCTATTTTCCTCTAACTTGTTGTAACAGTATTTACAAATACGCTGATCTTCACCCAATTCAAAACAATTTTCTAGAAATATATATGTGGCAAAATCCTTCCACTTATAATTATCTTCATTTTCACTCTTTCTGTAGAGATCAACATTCCTAGTTTGTTTTCTATAATGAGTTCTGCGGCAACAAATACAAGTAAAATTTGGTCTTTCATTAGAGACTATTGCAAATTTTGTTATGTGATCATTAAATGTGTTACTTACAGAGGGTTCTACATTCTCTTCCACTTCTTCCTCATTTACTGTGTCCTTCTCTGCACTGTTTTGTTCAGGACCAAAGTAACAAAACTGAATTTCATCAACAACCTTCTCTACATCTGATACCGTTCCTCGGAACAGAGCCCTATTCAATTCATTTAACTTTATTGCTGGACTTTTGGCAAAATACAACCGTCTCACAAACTTTCTCATTTCAGTATGATGAACAGCCAGCATCCTAAAATGATGGAAAACACTATTGCACACTTTTCTAGATAGACAAGCCAGAGAATGACCCTGCAAACCAGTATTCTCTCTCACTCTGCATGGATCCAGACTTTGAAGCACCTTAATCTTCTGTTTTATACTTTTTTTACTATATTCTCTTAGAAACTCTCGAAATTTGTCAATAGATTCCTGACGCACAGTGCAAATACTACTACAATTCCAAGTGTACAGTGGGGCTTTAGGACGTCTCCCCATTGCCTCATCTGCCATCACTTGTACCTCATCTCTTGGAACCATTATCTCCTTCTCCATTATGCAACCATTTTTTACTTCGTATGAACGACCTCTGGTGTCAACTGCATGCAGCAAACTATTACTTTGAAAATAGCTCTCTTCATTAAAAAAAGGTTCACTACTTGAACTATGCATCCACTTTCCTAAAAACACTTTACAAAAGTTTGTTCTGTTCACTACTCTTTTCCTTTTGCTATGTGATTTCAGTACATTAACCATTTTGTCTAATGTACGCATCCTATTCAAAATTAATATGAATAGTTTCCTTTTTAATTCTAATGCCTTTGCTGCAATGGCTTCAATTTCTTTTTTCTCTTATAAAACTTTGCCTTTTGCTTATATTTCTTCACATCCTTTATCAAATTGGACATAACTCTTCTCTGAAACATTTTTCTACGTATCTCTTTAAACGCTGTTTTTCTGTTTAAGTTTAACTTTTTAGTTGCAGAAGGTATATTTGCATTAACTAAATTCTCAATTTTTTCTTGTCCTTTTTGTTTGAAATCATTCTTTCCTGTACAGACATTTTGTACATTTTTCCTTTTTTTGAATATATTCCTTAGAAAATCTTTTTTTTGCTTACCAGAAGATTTTTTCTTCCTCCCAACATCAGCATCTTCTACTAACTTTGATCCTCTAGTTGTCTTCAAATATAGTTTTTTTTTTAGCGTTTTTTGAACTCTGGATTTTGTAGGCATCTTAAATTTTGTTCACTGCTCTTCAGCAATACCTGAAAAAAACTTTATATTACTACATTTCTTTTCACAATACTCACAAAACGAAATTTCTTTGCCAATTTGAATGCACACTTACTGCTCTTTTTTTTTGGCAAGTGAAAATCACTTTTACAAACTGACACATTATGAAACCACTTTTCAGATTTTTTAAAAAGCCCATGTCCAGACTGCTACACTCCAGCAAGGGCAACCAGCCTTAGTGATGCTGAATGTTTTTGCATTACAGACTGAAACCTGAAAACCCCACTCGCTTGTAAATACTGTGCATGATTATACATGGCAAGCAGATGGGTGTGTGCTAAGAGTCTGCTTCTTCCCCCAAAAAATCGCTCCCCCTTTCCATCTAATGCAACTGTGAAATCACCAGAAAAAAACGCAATAAATCTCTGCCTATAATTCCTCTTTGCACACAGAGTCATGTTTTCACATTAGTCCCAAAACGAAATTTCTTTGCCAATTTGAATGCACACTTACTGCTCTTTTTTTTGGCAAGTTAAAATCACTTTTACAGACTGACACATTATGAATCCACTTTTTTGATTTTCTTAAATGCACATGTCCAAACTTCTTTTTCAGACTACCACCATGTGTAACCTGGGTGGCTGCCTACACTCCAGCAAGGGCAACCAGCCTTAGTGATGCTGAATGTATTTGCATTACAGACTGAAACCTGAAAACCCCACTCGCTTGTAAATACTGTGCATGATTATACATGGCAAGCACATGGGTGTGTGCTAAGAGTCTGCTTCTTCCCCCAAAAAATCGCTCCCCCTTTTTCCTACTAATGCAACTGTGAAATCACCAGAAAAAAACGCAATAAATCTCTGCCTATAATTCCTCTTTGCACACAGAGTCATGTTTTCACATTAGTCCCAAAACGAAATTTCTTTGCCAATTTGAAACCACACTTACTGCTCTTTTTTTTTGGCAAGTGAAAGTCACTTTTACAGACTGACACATTATGAAACCACATTTTTGATTTTCTTAAATGCACATGTCCAAACTTCTTTTTCAGACCACCACCATGTGTAACCTGGGTGGCTGCCTACACTCCAGCAAGGGCAACCAGCCTTAGTGATGCTGAATGTATTTGCATTACAGGCTGAAACCTAAAAACCCCACTGGCTTGTAAATACTGTGCATGATTATACATGGCAAGCAGATGGGTGTGTGCTAAGAGTCTGCTTCTTCCCCCAAAAAATCGCTCCCCCTTTTTCCTACTAATGCAACTGTGAAATCACCAGAAAAAAACGCAATAAATCTCTGCCTATAATTCCTCTTTGCACACAGAGTCATGTTTTCACATTAGTCACAAAACGAAATTTCTTTGCCAATTTGAAAGCACACTTACTGCTCTTTTTTTTTTGGCAAGTGAAAATCACTTTTACAGACTGACACATTATGAAACCACTTTTTTGATTTTCTTAAATGCACATGTCCAAACTGCTTTTTCAGACCACCACCATGTGTAACCTGGGTGGCTGCCTACATTCCAGCAAGGGCAACCAGCCTTAGTGATGCTGAATGTATTTGCATTACTGAGTCCAACCTCAAACCCTTAAACTATTCTTTTTTTTTCCAGTACACCTTAATTTATTGTGAAAACATAGTCCATATTATTTTACATGTTCCTCACATTTAAATTTCTCCCAAAACAGAAAATGATAAACGCAACTTCAACAAAAAGAATTTCCATTTCTATTATTCATTTCTTAAGTTACCACATACATCCCCTCTCAAACTCATAACTCACCTTTAAAATTAGTTAGTTGTGAAAGAAATGTGGCACTCAAACAGCAGATTATCAGAGCCAGGATCTCTGTTGTGTTCACCTCTCTCCTCTCAGCAGAACCAGATAATGGCAAACTTTCCCTCTATTTTTCCACACATATACATGTAAGTTTCAAATCTCAGTGCTTCCCCCTTTTTTTCAAATGTAATCACACATTTCTATTGGTTGAAAACCAACCCTTTTCCAAAAGTACCCTGCCCCCAACTTGACTTCTGCCTAGTACCCTTCCCCCAACTTGACTTCTGCCTGCTACCATAGCAACAGCTCATGGAACACTGCTGTGTGGAGTTAGGTCAGAAGTTCGCCACACAATGTTTCAATTCCACAGAGCAAGAGTGCTTGACTTTTCAAACCTAACAGCAAATCCATAGTACTGTTCTTTGGTAACACATTTTTCTGTACCAATACAAAACATGCTTCTATTAATTTACACATACAGCCTAGTTTTTATTCTAGAATGGTATGAAACAGCCAATCAGTTCTTTTTGTTTTGAAAAAAATATGTATGCCTCCATTTCCAAACTGTCTTTCTTTTCATATTGCCATTCTACTGAAAGACACCTCCTGAGTGCATCCAGTTCTCCTTTGAAGATGTTCACAGTGTGGATTGTAGGGCACAGCTATGTCTTCTGGAGTGAAAAGTTTGCAGAGAAAACAGATATGGTGAGAGACCTTGCTTTGCCAAATGTAGACATTAAATGGATTGGTCAGAGAGGGTTAAAGTGGCACCAGTTGATGCCATTGGTGAAATCCTTCATGCAAATCCAACACCCTGACCTCATAATAGTGCACTGTGGTGGCAATGACCTAGGCACTTTGACTGGGGTAGGTCTGGAAATGCTTATGAAGGACACCTTTGCACAACTGTTTTCACTTTTCCCTAAAACTGCCTTTGTGTTTTCCAACATATGCCAAAGGCAAAAATGGAACTGGTCCAATCATTTCTGTCCGCAGATTGACAAAGCAAGAAAGCACGTCAACAAATCTGTTTCTGCTTTCCTCCGTGACTATGGTATGGGTGCCATTTACCACAACAACTTGCGTTATGACATGCAAGACATTTATAGAGGAGATGGTGTGCACTTCAATGATGAAGGGAACAGAGTCTTCCTTTTGAACCTTAGACTCTGCATCGGTACTTACTTGTAAGTACCACTTAAAAAAATGACTTCATAAACACAACAGCTCTTTTTAGAGCTCCCTAATATCTAAACTCTTAATTCTGCATTTCATTTTTTTTTTTTTTATTTTTTTTACCGTACGCTTACCGTACGCGTACCCCGTGATTTTTAAAAAAATCAATAAATGTTTTTTTTGTACTTTTCTGTCCTTCTTTGACCCCCTTACAAATGTTAGGGGGTCTGTAACTCTCCTCATTGCCCCCTTTTCTTGTTTTCACTCTTTTTTTTCAGAGTGAAATACACAAAATGGCGGCCGCCGCTTCCTGGTTTCGGCCGATTCGAATGTTTACTAAGATCTAAGGGCCAATCAGAATCTCGCTCGCGCACGCCATTTTTCTTCCGTACGCTTACCGTAAGCTTACCGTACGCGTACCCCGTGATTTTTTTAAAAAACAATAAATGTTTTTTTTGTACTTTACAGTCCTTCTTTGACCCCCTCACAAATGTAAGGAGATCTGTTACTCTCCTCTTTGCCCCCTTTTCTTGTTTTCACTCTTTTTTTCAGAGTGAAATACACAAAATGGCGGCCGCCGCTTCCTGGTTTCGGCCGATTCGAATGTTTACTAAGATCTAAGAGCCAATCAGAATCGCGCTCGCGCACGCCACCGTACGCTTACCGTAAGCGTACGGTAAGCGTACCGTAAGCGGGCTCAGATATATATATTGATTTAAAGGCTATTTTCTCAGAATCTACTGAACAGATTTACACCAAACCTACAAAAGGCACTTCCCTGACCTAGGGACTACCTCTCTGCCAAATTTCGAGTAATTCTGTTCAGCCGTTCGGGCTGTAGCTCGTTCTAAAGGTCCTATGGAAAAATGCATGGGGAAAACGCGTTTTGGGACCCCCCTTTTATCTCAGCCCCCGCTTGACGAATCCCCCCGAGACTCGCTTGACGAATCCCCCCGAGACTTTCAGGGTAGGAGCGGAGCGTAGCGCCCCACCTATTTTGAGAAATTCGCGAGGATTCGTCAACCGGCGCCAAAGTTATTCAAAATAGAATGTTGCGGATTTCCTATGGAAAAGGGGTCCGCCAGTAGGTAATATATATATATATATATATATATATATATATATATATATATATATATATATATATATATATATATATATATATATATATATATTCACTGAAAAAACCATAGGTTTCACACACGTTATAGTTAGGAATTAGCATTTAAAAAACCTTGCAAATTCAGTGAAAAAACCATAGGTTTCACACATGTTATAGTTAGCTGGAAATTTTACTGATAAAAAAACAATGAAATTCCCCCGTTATAGTTAGTGCAGGCAACTATAACTCACGCGACCGCAAACCTCTGCTGATGACATATGTGTCTTTATGAAAAAAAAATATTTGTAATATATGTATAGCTAAAATTTAATGGAAGAAGACATGGGCAAATAAGTGTCTAAATACAGTATTAGCATCAGCAGAAGATTGCGGTCGCGTGAGTTATAGTTGCCTGCACTAACTATAACGGGGGAATTTCATTGGTTTTTTATCAGTAAAATTTCCAGCTAACTATAACATGTGTGAAACCTATGGTTTTTTCACTGAATTTGCAAGGTTTTTTAAATGCTAATTCCTAACTATAACGTGTGTGAAACCTATGGTTTTTTCAGTGAATTTGTACGTTTTTTTAAATGCTAAGTTACTTTACGCCATTCGTGGCGTGCGCGCCCACTTAACGCAGTTCGTTCCGTGCGCGCACCGCGCGCCCACTTTACGCAGTTAGTGCCGTGCACGCACGGTGGGCATGCGGTGTGCTACGCGCACCGCGTGCCCACGTTACGCTAGATGGGCCATGTACGCACGATGCGCTTCGCGCACCGTGCGCACATGGAGGACATATGATGCGCTTCGTTGTGAAAGGTAATATTTTAATTTTTCACTGTATGTAATATGCCATGCGCAAATGGGGCACTTCGGGCACCAATTGCACATGGGGTGGAGAGAGTATGGATAATTTTTTTTTTTTTAATTAATTTTTACCGTACGCGTATGGTAAGCGTAATCGGCGAAATTATCGAAAAAATTAAAATTCCGTTTTTGGCCTTGGGGGATCTTTGAGGACTCCCTCAACATGGCTAGGTGCTTAGGAGCTGTCTAAACAGCCCCTTTACATGTTTTTGGCTTTGTTTTTTAACCCCCTCTCAGACTGCGAGAGAGAAAATGGCGGCCGCCGCTTCCTGGTTTCGACCGATTCGAATGTTTACTAAGATCTAACAGCCAATCAGAATCGCGCTCGCGCACGTCACCGTACGCGTACGGTAAGCGCACCGTAAGCGCACCGTAAGCTGGCTCAGATATATATATTGATTTAAAGGCTATTTTCTCAGAATCTACTGAACAGATTTACACCAAACCTACAAAAGGCACTTCCATGAGCTGTAGACTACCTCTCTGCCAATTTTCAAGGAACTCTGTTCAGCCGTTCGGGCTGTAGCTGTGTCTAAAGGTCCTATGGAAAAATGCATGGGAAAAACGCGTTTTGGGACCCCCCTTTTATCTCAGCCCCCGCTTGACGAATCCCCCCGAGACTTTCAGGGTAGGAGCGGAGCGTAGCGCCCCATTAGTTTTGAAAAAACCAAACAAATTATTGGGCCTTGGGGGTCCTTGTGGGACCCCCTGAGCAGGCCTAGGGGGTCAGGGTGTTCCTACCCTGCCCCCTTTTCGTGTTTTGTGAGGTTTTTTGGGGGTTTCTTGTGCCTCGGTTCTACCGAGGCACAAGATGGCTGCCAACACTTCCTGATTTGGAGTGTTGACAGTCATTAGAAAGCAGCTCGTGCACGGCAGGGTGCGCGCTGGGTACGCATACGGTACGCGGATCCTCAGAGGCCATAGATATATATGTACATTTATATGTAATTTTCTCAGGAACTACTGAACAGATTTACACCATTTAAGCAAAAGGCACGAGTCTGAACTGAGGACTACCTCTTTGCCAAATTTGGTGTAATTCCGTTCAGCAGTTCGGGCTGTAGCTGCGGCTAAAGGTCCTATGGGAAATTGCATGGGGAAAACACGTTTTGGGAACCCCCTTTTTTCTCAGCCCCCGCTACACGAATCATCCCGAAACTTTCAGGATAGGAGCGGACCGGAGCTGGCCAAAAGTTTTGAAAATTTTGCGAATATTCGTCAACGGGCTCCAAAGTTATTCCAAATAGAATGTTGCAGATTTCCTATGGAAAAAAGGTCCTAACTATAACTACCTCCTGGCGACTGCCAGTAGGTAATATATGTATATATATCTATATATCTATATATCAATATATATATATATAGATATAGAGAGAGAGAGAGAGAGAGAGAGAGAGAGAGCTATATATATATATATATATATATATATATATATTCACTGAAAAAACCATAGGTTTCACACACGTTATAGTTAGGAATTAGCATTTAAAAAACCTTGCAAATTCAGTGAAAAAACCATAGGTTTCACACATGTTATAGTTAGCTGGAAATTTTACTGATAAAAAACCAATGAAATTCCCCCGTTATAGTTAGTGCAGGCAACTATAACTCACGCGACCGCAATCCTCTGCTGATGACATATGTGTCTTTATGAAAAAAAAATATTTGTAATATATGTATAGCTAAAATTTAATGGAAGAAGACATGGGCAAATAAGTGTCTAAATACAGTATTAGCATCAGCAGAAGATTGCGGTCGCGTGAGTTATAGTTGCCTGCACTAACTATAACGGGGGAATTTCATTGGTTTTTTATCAGTAAAATTTCCAGCTAACTATAACATGTGTGAAACTTATGGTTTTTTCACTGAATTTGCAAGGTTTTTTAAATGCTAATTCCTAACTATGACATGTGTGAAACCTATGGTTTTTTCAGTGAATTTGTACGTTTTTTTAAATGCTAAGTTACTTTACGCCATTCGTGGCGTGCGCGCCCACTTAACGCAGTTCGTTCCGTGCGCGCACGGTGCGCGAAGCGCACCGTGCGCGCACAGTGAGCACGCAGTGCACTTCGCGCACCGCGCTCCCACTTTACGCAGTTAGTGCCGTGCACGCACGGTGGGCACGCGGTGCGCTACGCGCACCGCGTGCCCACTTTACGCTAGATGGGCCATGTACGCACGATGCGCTTCGCGCACCGTGCGCACATGGAGGACATATGATGCGCTTCGTTGTGAAAGGTAATATTTTAATTTTTCACTGTATGTAATATGCCATGCGCAAATGGGGCACTTCGGGCACCAATTGCACATGGGGTGGAGAGAGTATGGATAATTTTTTTTTTTTAATTAATTTTTACCGTACGCGTACGGTAAGCGTAATCGGCGAAATTATCGAAAAAATTAAAATTCCGTTTTTGGCCTTGGGGATCTTTAAGGACTCCCTCAACATGGCTAGGTGCTTAGGAGCTGTCTAAACAGCCCCTTTACATGTTTTTGGCTTTGTTTTTTAACCCCCTCTCAGACTGCGAGAGAGAAAATGGCGGCCGCCGCTTCCTGGTTTCGACCGATTCGAATGTTTACTAAGATCTAACAGCCAATCAGAATCGCGCTCGTGCACGTCACCGTACGCGTACGGTAAGCGCACCGTAAGCGCACCGTAAGCTGGCTCAGATATATATATTGATTTAAAGGCTATTTTCTCAGAATCTACTGAACAGATTTACACCAAACCTACAAAAGGCACTTCCTTGAGCTGTAGACTACCTCTCTGCCAAATTTCAAGGAACTCTGTTCAGCCGTTCGGGCTGTAGCTGTGTCTAAAGGTCCTATGGAAAAATGCATGGGAAAAACGCATTTTGGGACCCCCCTTTTATCTCAGCCCCCGCTTGACGAATCCCCCCGAGACTTTCAGGGTAGGAGCGGAGCGTAGCGCCCCATTAGTTTTGAAAATTTTGCGAGGATTCGTCGACCGGCGCCAAAGTTATTCCAAATAGAATGTTGCAGTTTTCCTATGGAAACAGGGTCCTAACTATAACTACCTACTGGCGACCGCCAGTAGGTAATATACATGTATGTATATATATGTGTGTATATATATATATATATATATTCACAGAAAAAAACATAGGTTTCAGGGGTGTTATAGTTAGTTGGCCTTTTCACTCGTACAAAACCATAGAAATTCCTTAGTTATAGTTAGTTATGCTAACTATAACTCGCACGCCCGCAATGCACTGCTGATGATGTCACATATTGCATCATTCATGACATGGTCAGTGACATCACTGATGACATCACTGATGACATCTCAAATGACATCACTGATGACATCATCCAGTGAATGTGGTGTAGTTTGAAATTTAAATACGTATTATATATATATATATACCAATCTGTATTGAAGATTGAGTGGATATATAACTGTCTGGTTGGAGGATTTAGTAGCTGTCTGACTGTCTGTTTAAGTGAGTAATTAAGAGTGTCTCACTTAATACATGGATTAGTAACTAAACTATGTGAATGTGTGCATCACTGTCTCTGTTGTTGTAGAACATGCTGCATCAGTTGGTCACCAACTACATGAGTGTGTATATTAGTTATTGATTAGTTGGGTGAGTATTTGTATGGGACACTGAGTTTGTGTGTGGTTGGATGGGGTGTGTGTAACTCTATGCATAGATGTGTGAATGGTTGATTGACTAGGTGTATAGGTTTAAGAGTGCATGTGGAAACAGTTGTTTGGGTGATTGAGTGTATTTATTTGTGTGTTGGTGAGCGAATATATGTTTTAGTTGTACATCTTCAACAAAGTAAAAAAATTAAAGGCGTTGTATGTGAGAGTTGGTGTATATAAATAAGTATGTGTAAGAGTCAGTGATTTTTTAGAGGAACTATATGAATGAGTGTATAATTGTAAGTGTGATTTTTTAACATATTAACTATGAGTTACAATGTGTTTGAATAAATGAGGTGTTGGATAATCGTGTAAGTAAATGTAAGTGTGATTAATTTTTTTCATGAGTGAGTAGGATGACTGCATAACCGACTAAGATGACTGCTGATGTGTCAATGTCTATATTTGTGTATAAGTGCATTTGATAGTGTTCTATTAATTAGTGACTGCATGTATAAATGATTCTGTTGTTGAATGGGTAGTTGTGTGTGCAGACATCAGAACCAGGTCAGCAGAGCTGCTTTAGAGCCATAGAACCAGGTCAGCAGAGCTGCTTTAGAGGGAGAGAACCAGGTCAGCAGAGCTGCTTTAGAGCCAGAGAAACAGATCAGCAGAGCTGCTCTAGAGCCAGAGAACCAGGTTAGCAGAGCTCTTTAGAGGGAGAGAACCAGGTCAGCAGAGCTTCTCTAGAGCCAGAGAACCAGGTCAGCAGAGCTGCTTTAGAGGGAGAGAACCAGGTCAGCAGAGCTGCTTTAGAGCCAGAGAAACAGGTCAGCAGAGCTGCTCTAGAGCCAGAGAAACCAGGTCAGCAGAGCTGCTTTAGAGGGAGAGAACCAGGTCAGCAGAGCTGCTTTAGAGCCAGAGAACCAATACAGCAGAGCTGCTTTAGAGCCAGAGAACCAGGTCAGCAGAGCTGCTTTAGAGCCATAGAACCAGGTCAGCAGAGCTGCTCTAGAGCCAGAGAACCAGGTCAGCAGAGCTGCTTTAGAGCCCTGGAACCGGGTCAGCACAGCTGCTCTAGAGGCAGAGAACCAGGTCAGCAAAGCTGATTTAGAGGGAGAGAACCAGGTCAGCAGAGCTGCTTTAGAGCCAGAGAACCAGGTCAGCAGAACTGCTCTAGAGCCAGAGAACCAGGTCAGCAGAGCTGCTCTAGAGTCTAAGAACCAGGTCAGCAGAGCTGCTCCAGAGCCAGAGAACCAGGTCAGCAGAGCTGCTGTAGAGCCAGAGAAACCAGGTCAGTAGAACTGCTTTAGAGCGAGAGAACCAGGTCAGCAGAGCTGCTTTAGAGGGAGAGAACCAGGTCAGCAGAGCTGCTTTAGAGCCAAGGTACCAGGTCAGCAGAGCTACTTTAGAGCGATAGAACCGGGTCAGCAGAGCTGCTTTAGAGCCAGAGAACCAGGTCAGTCTCACTTTCCACTACTCACTCTCTACTACTCGCTCTCAACTACTCTCTACTACTCACTCTACTACTCACTCTACTACTCTACTACTCTCTACTACTCTCTCTACTTCTCACTCTCTACTACTCTCTACTACTCACTCTCTACTACACACTCTCTACTACTTGCTCTATACTACTCGCTCTCTACTACTCACTCTACTACTCATCCTCTACTACTCTCTACTACTCACTCTACTACTCACTTGCTACTACTCTCTACTACTCACTCTCTACTACTCACTCTCTACTACTCTACTACTCTCTACTACTATCTCTCTACTACTTACTCTCTACTACTCTCTACTGCTCACTCTCTACTACCCTCTACTACTCACTCTCTACTACTCACTCTCTACTACTCTCTCTCTACTACTCTCTACTACTCACTCTCTACTACTCACTCTACTACTCACTCTACTACTCACTCTCTACTACTCACTCTCTAGTATTCTCTACTACTCTCTCTCTACTACTCTCTACTACTCACTCTACTACTCACTCTCTACTACTATCTACTACTCTCTCTGCTACTCACTCTCTACTACTCACACTCTACTACTCACTCTCTACTACTCACTCTCTACTACTCTCCACTACTCTCTACTACTCACACCACTACTCAATCTCTACTACTCTCTACTACTCACTCTCTACTACTCACTCTCTACTACTCAATCTCTATTACTCTCTACTACTCACTCTCCACTACTCACTCTCTACTACTCGCTCTATACTACTCTCTACTACTCACTCTCTACTACTCACTCTCTACTACTCTCTCTACTACTCACTCTCTACTACTAACTCTCTACTACTCTAATGCTCTCTACTACTCTCTCTACTATTCACTCTCTACTACTCTCTACTACTCACTCTACTACTCTCTACCACTCGCTCTCTACCACTCTACTACTCACTCTCTACTACTATCTACTACTCTCTCTGCTACTCACTCTCTACTACTCACGCTCTACTACTCACTCTCTACTACTCTCTACTACTCACTCTCTACTACTCTCCACTACTCTCTACTACTCACACCACTATTCAATCTCTACTACTCTCTACTACTCACTCTCTACTACTCACTCTCTACTACTCACTCTCTACTACTCTCTACTACTCACTCTCCACTACTCACTCTCTACTTCTACTACTCGCTCTATACTACTCTCTACTACTCACTCTCTACTACTCACTCTCTACTACTCACTCTCTACTACTCTCTACTACTCACTCTCCACTACTCACTCTCTACTTCTACTACTCGCTCTATACTACTCTCTACTACTCACTCTCTACTACTCACTCTCTACTACTCTCTCTACTACTCGATCTCTACTACTCACTCTCTACTACTCACTCTCTACTACTCCAATGCTCTCTACTACTCTCTCTACTATTCACTCTGTACTACTCTCTACTACTCACTCTACTACTCTCTACCACTCACTCTCTACTACTCTACTACTCACTCTCTACTACACTCTACTACTCTCTCTCTACTACTCACTCTCTACTACTCACTCTACTACTCTCCACTACTCACTCTCTACTACTCTCTCTCTCTCCTACTCACTCTTACTCATTCTCCACTTCTCACTCTCTACTATTCGCTCCCTACTACTCTCTACTACTCACTCTACTACTCACTCTCTACTACTCTACTACTCTCTACTACTCTCTCTACCACTCACTCTCTACTACTCTACTACTCACTCTCTACTACTCACTACTACTCACTCTCTACTACACACTCTCTGCTACTTGCTCTATACTACTCGCTCTCTTCTACTCTCTACTACTCACTCAACTACTCTCTCTCTACTACTCTCTACTACTCACTCTACTACTCACTCTCTACTACTATTTACTACTCTCTCTGCTACTCACTCTCTACTACTCTCTACTACTCATGCTCTACTACTCACTTTCTACTACTCTCTACTACTCACTCTCTACTACTCTCTCTCTACTACTCTCTACTACTCACTCTACTACTTACTCTCTACTACTCTCTACTACTCTCTGCTACTCACTCTCTACTACTCACTCTACTACTCTCTACTACTCACTCTCTGCTACTCTCTCTACTACTCTCTACTACTCTCTACTACTCACTCTCTACTCTCTAATACTTATCCTCTACTCTCTACCTCTCTATCTCTCTCTCTACTACTCTCTACCTCTCTACCTCTACCTCTCTACCTCTACCTCTCTACCTCTCTACTTCTACCCCTCTCTCTACCTCTCTCCATATACGCACACATATGCACATATATATGCATATGCATTGATATATATGTATGTGTTTATATATACATACATATATAAACATATATATAATCTGCATATCTATAGAAATACAAATATAAATGCATGCATACATATACATATATGCATACATATGCATGTTATGTACATGAAAATGTGAAAAACACTAATAAAAGCAAAGCTAAAAAGCCACCTAATTACAAACAGAATTGCTTTAACTTAAATGAGGGTGAAACCTATTGCATTTTCAATGCTTGTTTACTTTGGTTCCATCAAGAAGGCATTCAGATGTGTCACACATTTGCCATAAATTCTGAATGTTAGCACTCTAGTTGCTCATTAGATCAGTGTAGTAAAGCTACTGCTCACCAGGGAAGTCTGCTGCTGGTATTCAAAGTGCATGTTTCAGTCTGCATGTCAGAATTTTTTAATGAAATAGAAGAGGATTTGAGAAGTCAAAATGTGCCCTCATTTTTCTTTCTGCAGCACTAATCATAATGAACCCCCTCATTTTGTTCCTTTGCAAATTAAATTTTTTAAGTGTTACCACTTTATTCCAATCAAGATGGCTTCAGGTGTGCCATACTTTTGTCATAAGTAAAACTGTTAGCGCTCTAGTTGTTCTTTAGAACACTCTGGGACATTCTGTCATTGAGCTATACTTGGGCTACATCTGGGTGATATTTGTGCTACATTTGGGCTCTTTTGTCTCTGGTGGCCATCTTTGGAGACTTATTTGTTATGAAGTTTCCTAATTTCCTCATTTACTGCAGTCCCTCAGTAGGAATACTTTCAGTTTTTTACTTTGATTCCATCAAGAAGGCATTCAGATGTGTCACACATTTGCCATAAATTCAAAATGTTAGCATTCTAGTTGCTCATTAGATCACTGTAATAAAGCTACTGCTCACCAGGGAAGTCTGCTGCTGGTATTGAAAGTGCATGTTTCAGTCTGCATGTCAGAATTTTTTAATGAAATAGAAGAGGATTTGAGAAGTCACTTAAAATGTACCCTAAATTTTCTTTCTGCAGCACTAATCATACTTTCTAGGGCAAAATGAACCCCCTCATTTTGTTCCTTTGCAAATTAAATGTTTTAAGTGTTACCACTTTATTCCAATCAAGATGGCTTCAGGTGTGCCATATGTTTGTCTTTAGTAGGACTATTAGCGCTCTAGTTCTTCTTTAGAACACTCTGGGAAGCTGCAGTAGAACACAAAGGAATCAACTGACAGTCTCTGACATTGTTGGATGTACATGTTTTACTGAGAATGTCAGACTTCATTCTCACATGACTGAGAAAGATAATGTGAATTTACAAAAAATATGCTCCCAGTTTAGCTTATAGATCACCTTCCAAACCTCTGTGGGAAAAGCATGAGAAAATTGTTTTCTCTCAAACATGATTCATGATATCCCAGCAGAAGGCTTTTTCACATTGTAAAATCACCTTAGAACACACCACAATTCCTAAGATAAGTATGGTACCATCAACAAAGGATTTATAATGTAACTAAAGTCTTAAAACCTTCTATTAACTGCAATGCTTTTTAATGAGGTGCTATCATGTATTTTGGTCCCAAGATGGCTGCCAACACTTCTTGGATGAAGTTCTGACAGCCAATCAGATCTCACGATGAGATGTGTGGTTAGGCTCCAACCAGATATATATGTGATTTGGATTTAGATTTTCTCAGGAATTACACCATTTAAGCAAAAGGCACGACTCTGAACCAAGGTCTACCTTTCTGTCAAATTTGGTGTAATTCCGTTCAGCAGTTCGGGCTGTAGCTGGGACGAAAGGTCACTATGGAAAATTGCATGGGGAAACATGTTTTGGGACCGCCCTTTTTTCTCAGCCCCCACTTGACGAATCACCCCGAGACTTTCAGGATAGGAGCGGACTGGAGCGGGCCACGAGTTTTGAAAATTTCGCGAAGATTCGTCAGCCAGTGCCAAAGTTATTCCAAATAGAATGTTGCGGATTTCCTATGGATAATAGGTCCTAACTATAACTACCTACTGGCGACTGCCAGTTGGTAATATACATATATATATATATATATATATATATATATATATGCTCGCTCACTCCTTTGTCCTTGCTGGTATAAGGAAAGCACTCACAGGGGGTTTTCTTTCAAATTTCTTTTTAATTCATCCGCTCTGAAACATGATGCGTTTCGGCTAACGCCTTAGTCTAATGTTTTTAAGTTTCACGCCAGAAAACGGCTCACATTTAAAATTACGGCAATGGTCACATGATGTATTTTGCATGGAAATCAAAAAGAGACCACTGAACTCACATATGCAGGCGCCATGTTGGAGAGTATAATCCCCCATCAAGCCCGATGTATAGGACAAACATTACTGAATTATTTTCAGCGTAAAACAAACAAAATGTGAAATCACATCATTTGTACAAAAGAATTAAAATAGTATATCTTACATACAATTAACAAGTCCTGTTTGTCCAAAACAAATCAATCACGCCGTGTATCGGCCAAATTTAGAGTTCAGTTCACTCGTATACTGCCGTGTATCGGCTTAAACACTGCATTTCCATGTTGCATATTATACCATCCCATAAAGCTAATCATCAAGAGTACATAAATCTGACTTTACAGCTATGACAATATCAATTCATCATAAAATTAATCGATACAAGGATTAATCACCCAAGTGCACTGCCAGTTCTTCCCCCACGTTCATTCCCTTTGGCATCTTAGTGCTCTGATCAATAATAAACCTAGATTCCAGTCTACGTAATTGTTTAATCCTGTCACCTCCCCTGATGTTCATGGGGACCTGGTCTAGCCCATAAAAACGCAGCAGCTCCCTGTTATTTCCATGTTTCTCACCAAAATGTCTTGCCACTGAATAGGTTGCATCATTCTTGGCTATTGCTCTCATGTGTTCCAAGATTCTTATTTTTACTGGATGGATAGTACTGCCAATATAACGCAGTCCACATGGGCATTCAAGACAATAAACCACATAGGCGCTGTTACATGTGAGAAACTTATTTATAAATTTGGGCTTCTTAAGACCAATTACCTGATATGTGAGAGTGCTTCTACTATTCACACAGGCCTTACATTTACCACAAGGGTAAAAACTTTTAATCTCCCTTAAGGTTCCCCCTGTGTTAGGTTTAGAGTACAAGTGACTTTGAACAAGGCTATCCTTTAATGATCTGGCCTTTCTAAAGGTTAACAGGGGAGTGGGTGGAATATCTGACCCTATAACACTATCCGTTTTCAAGATATGCCAGTTTTTTCTCATAATTGTTCTTAGTTCATTGGCATCACTTGAAAAGGTAGTTATCATCCTGAATTTATTGGTTCCCAATTCATCTTTTTTCTTCCTCTTACCTTCGGTAAGGAGATCTTCCCTGGACATATTTCTAACCTTATTAAGGGTTATGTCCATGAGAGACTGAGAACTTCCAAATGTAAAAACTATATGCTTTCAATTAAGTTGCAAGTACTTAAACACACGCTGACATGGCAGCCAGGAAAGAGGTATTAGGACCTTGAACTGTGTTTGTCCTTCGTCACTGGCTGTGATTGTGTGCCTCTCCAATGAGATCGCTTTACAATATATTTAAACATGTGCAGTGCCTAATGCCAAGATGATATGCACTGAAGAAGGCTAGATGCCGAAATGCATTTGCTGGAATAAATTCAACTGTAATACGTCCCGTGAGTGCTCCGCATTTTGTAGCTGTATATTTTCCCATGATTTCGCCCTCACGTTTAAGCGGAAATCAGCACCCGTCATGAGTTCTGCAGTTTAAGGGTGAGACTTGGAGCAATTATTTGACTACTGCTAGAACCGCCGAGGAGAAAATGAAATAGCATCCTACCAGCCTGGCTGACAATTATTTAATTGTAGGATTGAAGTAATATATACGGAAACCTGAAGGATGGTGAAACATTTGAGACCCTGGCAGACGAGGAACGGCAATAGAACATCATGGCACAGGCAATTGGAGGCACAATGGCCGTTTTAATTTCGAGGGGCTGGATAAGTCATGCAGCGTGTAAGTGACATTTGACCTTTCATCTAAAAAGCATCCATGAGAGACTGAGAACTTCCAAATGTAAAAACGATATGCTTTCAATTAAGTTGCAAGTACTTAAACACACGCTGACATGGCAGCCAGAAAAGAGGTATTAGGACCTTGAACTGTGTTTGTCCTTCGTCACTGGCTGTGATTGTGTGCCTCTCCAATGAGATCTCTTTACAATGTATTTAAACATGTGCAATGCCTAATGCCAAGTTGATATGCACTGAAGAAGGCTAGACGCCGAAATGCATTTGCTGGAATAAATTCAACTGTAATACGTCCCGTGAGTGCTCCGCATTTTGTAGCTGTATATTTTCCCGTGATTTCGCCCTCACGTTTAAGCGGAAATCAGCACCCGTCATGAGTTCTGCAGTTTAAGGGTGAGACTTGGAGCAAATATTTATATATATATATATATATATATATGTATATATATGCTCGATATTCCTTCCACCACCTTCCCAGTCTCACGGAGCTTCGGCGAAGGATCACAGCACCACAGCCTACAAGTAATTCCAAAGTGCTTTATTCAAAACAAGGTGACATAGACGGTAAGGACGGTCTATGCGTTTCGGCTCCCAGCCTTCTACTGGACCATAGAGTCCTGGAGCCTAGAATGTCCGAATATGCTAATCCATTATTTTTTAATTGAAGCGACATAATGATAATTTGTAAAATACTAATGAACATTAGGAGTAGTGTCTATTTTTTGGGGACGAAAGCAAAATTCATATGGGGTATAAGTTTTTGTCTTTACTCTTCCCATCAGTGTAGAAATTGTGGTTGTGGTTGTTTTGTGCAAATAGATATGCAGTATATTTTTGGCAGCATTTCTTCTTTTTCTGAACCTTAACAAAAGTGCATTTTTTATATATATGTAAAGTACAATTTTTTATGTATATGTTGGTGATTTTTACTCCCAACAATGTCTATATGTCTATACTTTTATCTGTTTAGAAAAGACAGTCATTACATTAATAACTTGATTCCAATTTTTGAAGAAAGATAAAAAATATATATATACAACAATAATGATTAAATATATATATATATATATATATATATATATATATATATATATATATATATATATATATATATATATATATATATACATACACTGCAAAGGGCTTACCAATCGTGTTCTCAAGTTGTTACAATAATCCAGACAGAAACCAAAGTTAGATTTGGGAGTTTATTTCTTCATAAACTCTCCGTGACGCATTTCGAATCCGTAGATTCTTGATCACACAACGGGTGCTGCAGAATACGATGTGTGAACTACTTGGACCTTAACAAAAGTGCATTTTTTATATATATGTAAAGTACAATTTTTTATGTATATGTTGGTGATTTTTACTCCCAACAATGTCTATATGTCTATACTTTTATCTGTTTAGAAAAGACAGTCATTACATTAATAACTTGATTCCAATTTTTGAAGAAAGATAAAAAATATATATATACAACAATAATGATTAAATATATATATATATATATATATATATATATATATATATATATATATATATATATATATATATACATACACTGCAAAGGGCTTACCAATCGTGTTCTCAAGTTGTTACAATAATCCAGACAGAAACCAAAGTTAGATTTGGGAGTTTATTTCTTCATAAACTCTCCGTGACGCATTTCGAATCCGTAGATTCTTGATCACACAACGGGTGCTGCAGAATACGATGTGTGAACTACTTGGACTTAGTGGTGTTCCCCATGGAAGGTAGACTGTGCACTCGTTTGCATAGAAAACCGACCGCGGGGAATTCTGTATTGCATGCCCGGAGTTGCCATTTTGAGAAGACCATAAGTAGTATACCCTATGGTGAACTCCTTAGGATTAAGCGGAATTGCTCCCCAGATAGTGACTATCAAGTAGCAGCGAGAGAAAGCATGAATAGGTTCAAGCAAAGAGGTTATCATCAGGACATCCTTAATGAGGCTGTCAGAAAAGCAGAAATGAAGTCTAGACTTGATTTGATTGAAAGTGAGGATCACATCACCAGACCAGCAAGTAAGATTGACAACAAATTCAGGATAATTATAGATTATTCTGAGGATGCTCAGGTTATCAGAAACATACTAAGAAGGAATTGGTATATCCTAAAAACGGATTCAATTTTAGGAAAAGACATACCTAAGGCACCACTATTGACATTTAGAAGAGCTAGAACGCTACGTGATGACCTAGTACAAAGCCATTGTAACAAAGAGAGGATAACACCACCCTTTGGGAGAATAACTGGTTTTTATCCGTGCTTAAAATGCAGGGCTTGTAGAAACAGCAAGAAAACAACACATTACAAAGTCCCAGGTCTCAAGTCTCCCAGAAAGATCAATAAACTGATGAATTGCAATACCAGTTTCACAGTTTACTGCCTGGTTTGCCCCTGTGGTTTATATTACATAGGGAGCACCATTCACCCAACCAAGGTACGCATTTTGGAACATATGAGGGCTATTCACAATAAGGATGTGTCATATCCAGTGACAAGACACTTTGAATCCCTTCACCAGAGCAATAGGGAGTTATTAAGTTTTTTCTGCCTGGATCATGTGCCACTAAATGTTAGAGGGGGTGACAGACAGTTACAACTAAGGAAACTTGAATCCAGGTATATCATTGATGTACAGACCAAAATGCCACTTGGTCTGAATAGTGGGGAGGAGTTGGCTGTCCACCTGTAGTTTGAAGTATCTGTATATTGATCCTGATTATGCTGTATTATTATTATTTTTATTGAAATTGTTTTTCAACATATGACAGAACAAAACCCATCCAGGGTGTGATGTTTTTGAAAGGCCCATCCAGGGCAGAATTGTATCGCAAATAGAGAAGTTTGTTTGCATGTTTAGTAATGGCCGCCAATGTGGACTGAAGCAAGTCCTATGTTGTTGTCTATGTTTGTAAATGGAGTATTTATGTCCACTGAGAAGTTGTTGCCTCTAGCAATTGACGAAGGCGATAGCTGAAACGCGTTTTGCTGTAAGCTGGTCCAATAAAGTAAAATTGGACAACTGTTCCCGAGAGTGCTGGTGCCTTTGTACCCGGAGCTTTGACTGAGTGCGGTGTCCGTCGCCGCAGAGAAAGCACCCGACCGCGAGTGAAGGGGCGTGACGGAAAAGTGAGCCGGATATATATATATATATATATATATATATATATATATATAGATATATATAGATATATATATATATATATATATACACTGCAACGGGGTTACCAATCGTGTTCTCAGGTTGTTACAATAATCCAGACAGAAACCAAAGTTAGATTTGGGAGTTTATTTCTTCATAAACTCTCCGTGACGCATTTCGAATCCGTAGATTCTTGATCACACAACGGGTGCTGCAGAATACGATAGCTTACACTCTTAGTAGAAGTCAAAACATAGAAAGTGGTCTATTGGCTGAATACATACAGTGATAATGAATTGCCATGTCCGCCACCTTAGGATGGTTAAAACTTCACTTTAGTTGCACTTGTTGTTACAAAATGCGATATTCGGTCATTTGATCAACAATTAGTTTTACGCAAGAGCGTGATCTCCACTGCGGGGTCAGTGGTGTGATGGTGTATGGAGTCTAGTGCTACCGTGTTTGACTGTATCTGTTATGGGGAAAATACCTGCCTTGATTGCGTACTGCCACCACTGCTGGTGGTACATGCTGGTACATGTAGTCAGTTTTAGCTGCGCCCTCAGATCTCAAGCGATACTATGCGATGTATTGCGTGGCTGCGCTGACACCTCGCGCCGTGCTCTACTACTGTAAATTCTGCAAACCGAAATGAAAGTGTGACTAATGCTTGGATGAGTTCGGTTTGTGTGTGTGGCAGAAAAATCATATCCCTTGTTAGTGGGTGGATCCCCAGTTGATCGGTCAGATTCAATGCAATGATCCCTTGTTAGTGGGAGAATCTGTTGACTGTCTATGTTGGCTTGCCATTGTGTAGAAATACCTCTGTAACCCTCTAGTTGGAGTGTTAAAAGTGCCCCATCTACCTCCTGGTACGTGCACATATAATACAATTAAAAAAATAATGAACAAAGAACAGTGCAAAAAACAGGTCTTATCTGTGGACGTGGTTGCAGCAGACTGCCATCACGAAGAAAAGGTTAGGGATCCCATTGTCACAGGCACGATACATGGTCTCTTCCGTTCCTCCTGTAAAGGTGTGAGAAAGAGAGAGAGAGAGCAGAGAAAAGAGTTAACTTCCGCTGGTTCGAAACTCTTGTGGAAAAGTGCACAAAACTACATTACTAACTATTAAAATGTTAACTCATGTGTGATTGTTGTTAGTACTACACTTCTTGCAGGTGTATAGCCATTTCCTCTTCCATGTTGTGTCCGTTAGGATAGCGTGTGGACATCCCTATAATGTGTCTGGATTCACGTTGTCTAAGTTTGAGTGTGCGATTGCTACCTCTTTCATTGTTCAATACCTGTTCAATGGCATAATATGACAGTTTTGCACTGTCAGAGAAGTGATGCATTTTGAAATGTCATGCAATGGGGTATTGCTTGTCCCGATTGTTGATGGCCCTCATATGCTCAAGGATTCTTTTTCTTGCCATGAGGGTGGTGCTTCCCACATACCTTAAGCCAAAGTGACACTCCAAAACATATACCACGAAAGTGGTACTGCATGTCAGGGATTGTTTGATGCTGATCATTTTGTCGGTGCTGGTATTCCAGAACTCTTTTCTAAAGCGGCTGTTGTTGCAAGCTTTACAATGGCCGCATGGAAAAAAGCCCTGTAGGTCTAAGCCTCTGGTGGTGGATGTGTCTTTCAGGTCGCTGTGTACTAAGAGATCCCTGAGATTGCGGCTCCTTCTGTATGTAATCAAGGGACGTGCGGGTATTGTACTACCAATCACCTTTGAGAATATCCCATTTTTCATGACTTGCGTATGTGATCGGTGTCCCCGCTATGTGTGAGGATAATGCGTGTGTCAGTATCCCCAATATTCTCTTCACTGGTTCTGGTGGTGTCGTTCAGTAGAGTGTCTCTCTCCACTTTTTCTGTTCTTTCGATCGCCTTTTTAAGGATTTTAAGGACCCATGCTGGATAGCCCCTCTCCTGGAACCTTTTTATCATCTTGGTTTGTTCTCTCAGGTACCCTTCCCTAGAGCTACAGTTCCTTTGGGCCTTAGCAATTCCCCATATGCGATGCTCCATTTAAGGTTATCTGGATGACTACTCAAAGCATGCAATAAGGTGTTACCGGCTGTGCATTTCCTGAATAGTGTGGTCTCGATAGTGTTGGTTTCCACCTGTGCTTTTGTGTCTAGGTACTCTACCTCCTTCCCACTGATGGTACTTGTGAGCCTGAGATTTCTGGTGTTCCGATTGAGTTTATCTACAAACATCTGGGCTTCCTGTTTGCTGCCTTGCCATATCACAAACAGGTTGTCAATGTATCTTAGCCAGAGGACCACTCTGTAGAAATCTGAATTAAGTTCACTTTCTCTCCTGATATCTTCCTCCCAGGCCCCCATGAAGAGATTTGCGCAACTAGGCGTGAAACAAGTCCCCATTGCAGTACCGTGGGTCTGTTTGAAGATCTGATTCTTAAACATGAAAAAGTTGTTCGATAGACAGAAACTAATCATGTCTAGAATCATCTGTGTATATCCCCAGTACTTGATGTGTCTGAGTTTGAGGAATCTAGCACATGATTCCACATCTTGCTTGTGGTCAATCATTGTGTACAGTGAGTTGACGTCCAAGGTTAAAAGTAAGTAGTCTTCCTGCCATTTTACATTACTGATCTTTTGTGAAAGTCCTTAGTGTCCTTGACGTATGAGGGCAGTGTACTGACGAACTCCCTAAGGAAATGGTCTACATAGCGAGAAACATTCTCTGTCACGCTGTCCCATGATGATACAATGGGCCTCCCTGGGGGGTTCTCTCTGTCCTTATGAATTTTGGGCAGAAGGTACAGTACTGGAAGGACAGGGTAGTCCTTTTTGAGAAAACAGAATTCGTCCCATTCAATAAGTCCCTTGTCCCTCCAGTCTGCCAGTTTCTCCCATATGAGTGTGATGCTGGATTTGTACTCAGTTCTGGTAGTACTGGTGTAGGTTTCTTTGTCATGTAACTGACGCATGGCTTCCTTAATATACATGTCTCTGGAGAGAATCACAATATTCCCTCCTTTGTCTGCGGGCCTTATGATAATGCTACTATCCTCCGTTATTTCTTGCATCGCCTTTCTTTGTCCTAGTGTGAGATCATGTTTAAATTTCTTCATTCGTTTGGACCAATTCTTTTGTCTGTAGTTGAGAAATTCTCTTCCAACTTGTTCTTGGAAGGTGTCAATGTTATCATGGTTCATGGTCGGTAAAAAAAGTAGATTTGGGTTTGAAATTGCTGCCCGCTGCTTTATCATGTCTAATTTCTAGTTCATCAAGAATGTGTTTGGCCTCTGAGCTCATGCTCATCCCCTCTCGCTCTTCCTGTAGTTTGTGTAGTGCTACCAGAGTGTCAACGTCACCTATTGTCAATGCCTCCTCGTGTGCAGTGCATTCTGTTGGATAATGATCTTTGCTTTTAGTGGGTTTCAACTTGTGCCACTTTTTCAATTTCAATTTTCTACAAAATTTGAAAATGTCTATTCTACTGTCAACATAATTCATGGGTACTGCGGGGCAAAACAATAGACCTAAGCATAGTGTTCTTTTGTCTTAGGTGCTTATGGGTCTGTGTGAGAGATTTATGATGGTTTGCGTTACCATGCCATCAGCCATCATTGTTGTTTCCTGGAGTGTGTCTGCTTGAATCCCACCTGCTCCATTTCACTCCCTTTTCTCTCTCCTCTGCCGGCACCTCTTGCGCCTCTTGTTCTGGTGCCCCTTGTTCTTCTTCTTCCTCTTCCTCCTTCCACTGCCGGGGTGTTCTCGTTGTATTTCACCATGGTTGTTCAGCGTGTCATCTGCCGGCTATATATATATATATATTCACTGAAAAAACCATAGGTTTCACACATGTTATAGTTAGTGGAAATTTTACTGATAAAAAAACAATGAAATTGCCCCGTTATAGTTAGCGCAGGCAACTATAACTCACGCGACCACAATCCTCTGCTGATGCTAATACTGTATTTAGACACTTATTTGCCCATGTCTTCTTCCATACATTTTAAGCTATACATATATTACAAATATTTTTTTTTCATAAAGACACATATGTCATCAGCAGAGGATTGCGGTCGCGTGAGTTATAGTTGCCTGCGCTAACTATAACGGGGCAATTTCATTGGTTTTTTATCAGTAAAATTTCCACTAACTATAACATGTGTGAAACCTATGGTTTTTTCAGTGAATTTGCAAGGTTTTTTAAATGCTAATTCCTAACTATAACGTGTGTGAAACCTATGGTTTTTTCAGTGAATTAGTACGGTTTTTTAAATGCTAAGTTTTTTTCCCTTATAATAAGCCCTGTACATTTGGTGGCCTACGGCCACCAAAAGCACAGGGGGTGGGGTAAGTGTGGATAGTGTTTTTTTCCATTGTAATAAGCCCAGCACATTTGGTGGCCTTCGGCCACCAAAAGCACAGGGGGTGGGGTAAGTGTGGATAGTGTTTTTTTTATTTTTATTTTTTTACCGTACGCTTACCGTAAGCGTACGGTAAGCGTACCCCGCGAAATTGCCGAAAAAAAAATAAAACCGTTTTTGCACTTGGGGGATGTTTGGGGACTCCCTCCACATGACTATGTGGGAGGGAGTTGTCAAAACAGCCCCTTTACATGTTTTTGGGCTTCCGATTTTAAAAATCTCTCTCAGTGCGAGAGACAAAATGGCGGCCGCCGCTTCCTGGTTTCGGCCGATTCGAATGTTTACTAAGATCTAAGAGCCAATCAGAATCGCGCTCGCGCACGCCACCGTACGCTTACCGTAAGCGTACGGTAAGCGTACCGTAAGCTGGCTCAGATATATATATTGATTTAAAGGCTATTTTCTCAGAATCTACTGAACAGATTTACACCAAACCTACAAAAGGCACTTCCTTGACCTAGGGACTACCTCTCTGCCAAATTTTGAGTAATTCTGTTCAGCCATTCGGGCTGTAGCTCGTTCTAAAGGTCCTATGGAAAAATGCATGGGAAAAACGCGTTTTGGGACCCCCCTTTTATCTCAGCCCCTGCTTGACGAATCCCCCCGAGACTTTCAGGGTAGGAGCGGAGCGTAGCGCCCCACCTATTTTGAGAAATTCGCGAGGATTCGTCGACCGGCGCCAAAGTTATTCAAAATAGAATGTTGAGGTTTTCCTATGGAAACGTGGTCCTAACTATAACTACCTACTGGCTATCGCCAGTAGGTAATAGGTCGAGGTCGAGGTCGAGAAAGGCAGCAAGTCTGTTGTTTATGTGTCTAATGGAATCAGGACAATAAATGGGAGAATCCCCACGAAGACGAGTGCCTGCTTCTTAATCATGATAGATTGGGAAACATATTTCTTATATATATATATATATATAGATGCACTTTTCTACTTTACTAATGTCCAATACACTTAGCAATAGGCACCGTCTCCAACTATTAAGCGTGAATAAAAGTAGGCAGGATATATTTAAAAATGTACTGAGGTTCCTAGAAATCTCAAAATATATTAGGGAAATCATTTTAAATAAGGAGCTATTAATGTATGTGTGGAAAAAATAAAAATCTCAAAATGGTGTGAGTCAGTGATAAAGATAAGCATGGAAATTGTATTTACTTTTTTGTATTGGTGTCATATGTAATAACAACACTTAATAATAATGTTGTCATTGAGATACATGTTATATCTCTCATTAGCTTCTAAAACTATTCTATGCCACGTCTGTCTTTGGTCTAATTATTTTACACCTTTTTCTTTTCATTCTACCCATTTTAAACGCAATGTAATAAAATAAGAACTTGATGCACCATATTGCTTTATTCTGATTGGATACTGAATCAATCAGTTTTTGTTGATTGTAACAAAATGTCTACTACAAAAAAATAATCAAAGTTAATGATTGCCAAATCAGTGCTGCTTGTGCATCCTTGACTGTAATAGGCATTCCATCGGAAGCTACTTTGTGTGGACTGAAGTTGAATCTTTCTTTCTACACTTGAGAGTATTTCCAGTAGACTTTACGTATATCGTGGGTAGATCTCCCTATGGACTCTGCTAAACAGCGAAGATCAGCATAATCGTAAATGTTAGAAACATTAAACAGTAACATAAGGCAGTGGAAAGGAGCACTCACAAATTCTCAATGATCCAGGACTCAGTCGAGTCTTCCAATTTAACAATTGGACACATTAGCTGAACATGCGCCAAACAACTTTGTTAGCCATTATAACCTATCAACCAGGCATCATTCTAATGAATGGAGAATACCACATTTGCATGAACATGTTATTCTTGTTATATGAACATTTCCTTTCAAAACAGAAATATCTAACTGTTGAACTTTTAACTGTTGAATAGCATGACTATGTACCCACATTTTACTTTAAAATTAATATTTTCAGACTGTCATTTATATTGTAGCTGCTTCGAGATGCTGGAATTTGAACCTTTCATTGATGGTTTTCTTGATATAGGTCTTCTCTCACCTAAATTCAATTAATCCTAGTTGACAAAGAAAACTTGATTTGACACTTGAAAAGTTACTTAACATTTTTCAAAAGGCTGTAGCATATGTTCTAATGATAATTCCCTGAAAATGTTGTACTTCTAAACTGGAATACAATTCCATCAAATAAAGCTTTTGTCTAAGTAGATCACTTGTCCTTGTCAAATCCTCGTCAAACTCTAAATATTTGGTATTATGTTCATTTTTTGTTGTGTCTATTATTTAGTAATTTCTACTATTCTCTTGCAGAATGCAACTCCATTTCATGTTGCCGTCAGAGAGGATAACTCCATTTTAATCTCCCTGGAGCCATCTGATGTGGTCATCGCCTCCTCTGTGTACATTGTTAAGATAACTGGAGAATCCCAGAACTACTTCTTCCAATTTGAGGACTTTAATAGCACATTACCCGCGCCCATTGTCTTCAATGCCAGCTACCATGGACTTTATTACATAATCACTCTGATGGTAGGGAGCCCCAACATGATCCCACGGCCAGTCAAGTCCATCACAGTGCTGACGAGTGAGTATATTGCTTTTCCACATTTAGCTTTCTTAAATGACTTGTTCACATTAGAGCCGAATTTGTATGACAGTTAAATGAATATGGAAATGAAAATCGAACGGTCTGTAGGTGACCTGAAAAATAGGCTGAATTCTCTTTGGCTTTGATAAGAGAAAAGGTTTGCTTCTCAGCATGGCTACTCACCATGAACGAAATGGTGGGTGATGTGTCTGTACAGTTTTAATAGACATATGCTGTTTTGAATGTAATACTGGAAGGTCCTACATGCAAGGTTTTTTTTTCAGAATGGCTTTGGCACTTAAGCCTACAAAAATACTCCAAGTATTTTTCCATGACAGTGCTTCAAGAGTATCTCAACTATTACCATATACACAATTTCAGAAAAGAGGAGACTTGGAATAAGAGAGAAGAAAGAGGCTAAACTGAGACAAAACAGTTTCTGATGGAGCGTATTCCTCATCATAGTATTCTGCTGATGAAAGTTGTGGTCCTTTTTGAAGTGCAGTAAAGCGTATGTCTAGAGAATTATTTTAGTCTTGCAAGAAGCCGTTTGTTAGGTATTAATGTGTCATCAACAGGGATTCCAGGACTTTAATGATCTGAATCATTTCTTAGAAGCTTGCAGCAGGAATGAGAGTCAGAATGGCAAGAATGAATTATAGATCAAGCTTGACAGCACAGCTATCATCCTGCCTTTTGTAATCAACCAAAAAAAGAGTTTTCAGGAGTATTACAGAGAGGGACTTTGGCTATATCAACATGTTGGTAGCCAGGAGTACAAGTTGTTTTTATTGGCCAGAAGTTCTGGCCCTCCACCAAAAGGGGGCTTGTTGAACATCTATTGACGCCTCACGGTTTTTATTCTCACCTAAAATGCCCACTGTATTAATGTAATGAGGTGGCATCATGGTATGGAAACCCCTGGGAACGTGACAATACCTGATCCTGTCCCTTGCTATCTCTTCTTAGCCTGGCCAGTGTTTGGGCACTCTCATGCAAATGATGGCTTATTCAGAAAACAGTGCTGCCCTCGGCCCATCAGCTTTACATCTCTCAGTGGTTAACCCGACTCAGTGAACAGGTTGGCCCTGGACTCAGGAGCACTTACTGACTGAAGCCCCAACCAAAAGGGATGCCATTTGGGAGAACTAGTGAAAAAAAGCCAAGTGCCTCTGTTGGTTATAATCGATTGTAAGCAAATGTGAAAATGGGCCAGATTGCCTAATATTTTTAATTCAATACAGCGGATTTAAAAATAAATCACCCTTCTATGGTTGATGGATGCATTGTCTTTGGTGCTTTTCAGAACCCTTCACACCCAGCCTCTTCACCTGTCACTACTTGCAGCACGTCACAGGTTCTAAACACATCATTCTAAAGAACCAGGGTCTGCTGAAGATGTTGGAGACACTAAATATAACCTGGCCCAATATGGGGATAAATATGAATGTAAAAAAGTACCCCAAAAGATTTGCACTATTGGAAAGTAACTTGTTCACAAGCTGCCACTCCCAATTCAAGATCCTCCCTCCGCAGCTGAGATTTAAGCCATACGTATACTATATTTTTTAACCACGAACTAGTGCACCATACAAAAATGCATTTCTATTTAAGCTTTTCATTTCTTCTCTTCATTATTTTGTTTTACATACAACTGTATACACATTTGTACATGACAATAGAATGAAATATTGTGACTCATGCTCGATTCAGTCCACACTCCACTTCTTTTTTCTGCAAATTATACCTAAGAAAAAACGTTTAGTTCCACTGCTGAGCTCTCTGAATATCAGAAGGTGTAGGTCTGCGCTGCTTTATCTAAAGCTATTATAATCAGTACATATCTGTATGATGGTTTATAATTTTATCTCTGTAGCTGTTAGATTGAGGAAATTGGTAGGGAAGTAGGTTTTAATTATGGTTTTAATGTGGACTTTTTAAGTCCCTGTCTGATTTTTTTATGGAGTTTTGAGTGTTCCTCGCCTGCATGTTGGTTATATTTACACAATTTACTTATTTTTTAGATTGATGTGGAGGGTTTGGATGACTGAAATTCTGCATACAATGTATCCTAGGATGTCTTATTGTTGTATTTACTGGTTTAAAAAATGTTTCCTCTTCTTCTTTTTGAACTGTTATTAAATATTGTATTTATTGATTCTGTACATTTTGATTGGGATATACTGTATAGCAATTGCTTTATGTATTTATGCTTTAATGGTTTTGAACTGAATAAAGCTTTTTGGTGATGATGATCAAGAATGAACATAAACTTAAACAGCTCTCTACGTGCAGCTATATACACACATATTCGTTACAAAGAGGTGAACATAACATAACAAACATTAATTTTATATGACACACATTACTTAAGTCTTGTCTCTCAGTGAGCGATTTCCAGGATGCAGTGATACAAGTGTTTTCTCAAAACCTGATCCACCTGGAGATAGTCCATGCGTGAACAATGGAATTCAATGAGGAACAGTCTCTCAAACAGAATTCTTTAGATGCCTAGTTCATGATCTATCCACATATCATTTTTCATTAATCAACTCCTTAACATAAAGGTCTAAGCATTTCGGCCCCAATCATTATTGGCCTCCTCAGTACCACAGAAAAAAAAGAAAATAATCTGTATCAATCAACAAATCGTCAGCTTTGTCAAGAGCTACTTAGTTTCCTTACACAAAGCTCCACTTGCACCTAACCAAAGTCAGAAACTTGCAACTCTATTATATAGATCAGTTCCAACGTACTTCAAAGCACTCTGGCCTTTCTAGTGGTTGAACCCCCCCTCCCACCAACTACTTGTGTTAGTAGTGGGAGTGTAGTATCCATGACTTCTTACATCTATCATCCATACGCAAGACTACCACATGTCTCGCACCAACATTACTGTAGACAATTATGGGGTATATTTACAGGGCATATCACGGTGTGATAGAAAGGAAGTATACATATAGCACAAATCCCATAGTGCATCCTATGCAATGACATAATTCCTTTGGCATCATATGAGATGTACACCAAGCGCGAGCCACCATGTGTGCTAGCACAATCTATAAATACTTACACGCCGTGGTGGTCAACCCCCAAATCTTTCAGGCTACCAACAAAGAGTTTGCCAGGGAGGTCGCTTGCCTGGTACAAATATAAGATATAAAAGAAAATAAGCTCCTCTCTACACACAACAGGAATGACCCAATTAAAAACCCAAGGACCTACTGAATATCTACTCACTCTTGGTATGGAAGATCTTAGGGGCATATAAACAACAACCGGCGATAATTATCGCTCAGCGCTCTTAGCGTGAGGATAATTATCGCCGGCTAGCGTGAATTTTTATCGCTGAGATAGCGTGCTATTAGCAACGCTTATCTCAATAGCGATAAAAATTCTCACGCTAACGTGAGATTATCGCTGGAAACCCAGCGATAATCTCACGTTACCTTGTTGATAGGGACAGGCAAACTTAGCCATGATATTCTCCTTCCATAGGATATCATGGCTAAGTCAGAAAAATACCAGACGTAAAAAAGCAGCGTTAACCGCGGTTAGCGCTGATTTTTTTGTCTCTAACAGGGTTAGCGACATTCTTGATAATAGGAGAAATGTCGCTTAGCGACATTTCTCCTATTATTTTACTCTGGAACGCCCCCTTTGCATCTCATTAGAGATGCAAGGGGAAGCGTAGAGTAAAAGGGTGCTAACATGCAAATTTGCATGTTAGCACCCTGTTGTTGATAGGGCGCTAGTTTTATCTCTCCTTTTTTGGCTTTTAAAGCCAAAAAAGCAGAGATAAAGCCCTTGTTGATATGCCCCTTAGTTCTGCACAGAATCCCTGAAAACATAACCTATAGCAGAGCTCCCCCTGGTCTTCCTAAATGCCAACAGCCAGGCGGGGAAGTCAAGAGTACTTGCAAGGTATGCAGGGTAATTTAAAGATCACCGAGTGAATGCATGTAACGGTGGCGGGGATCTTAAGGTGTACTAATACTTTTGTCTCTTTGTGAAATTCTCTTGCATGGTTCCATTCATCCAATTAAAATATGCCCAATTTCTGGCATGCTAACTTAACTGATATTGGAACACCCCCTGGTCTTCCTAAATACCAACAGCATCTATTTCCAAATTTAACTCACCGGTGGGGAAACTGAGAGTGCTTGTGAGGCATGCAGGGTAATTTCAAGATCACCATGTGAATGCATGCACCGACTACGGCCATCTTAAGGTGTACTAATCCTTTAGCCTCTATGTAGAAAGCTCCTGCATGGGTTCAATCATACAATCGAAGTATGCCCAATTTGTGGCATATTGTAAAAGGATCCAGATTTTATTAATACTAACTTCTCTTGCAGAGATACCCATCCTATTAGTGGGTCTTAACTATCTATTGTGAAATATACCAGTATGGGGTTCAGAAACCTAGGGCCTCATTACGATGGCGGTCAAATTAGCGTTCGACCGACATCGTTTCGGGCAGGAACTGTCCGACAATGAACTGCCACTAACAGTGTTGTTTCAAAAGCACAATATGGCTTTAGATGTGGCATGGGTACGACAGAGCAATGCCTCAGTCTGTCACAGATTGTCAGTAAGTACACAAAGTCTATGAACAGCTCAATACATCTGCCCTTCATGGACTATTGAGTGCTTTTGATACTGTCAATTGGGACAGATTGTGGGCTATGATGGGAGACATAGGAGTGAAGGAATTATTAGTAGTCCTGTTACGTAGGTGAGATTCTAACACAATGGTTAGGATACAATATGGCAGTAAGGGCGAGAAAACACAGCCAATAGCTTGAACTGAGGGGTCCGTCAAGGGTGCATTTTAGCCACTGCAAGAGGCATTTTTATTGCAGATGAAGTTAGATTTCCATTGGATTGGTAGTGATTTTGTCCCTTTACTCTCATATACAGATGACGCCATCCTCCTGGCAAGGAAAGCTATAAGCCTTAGGAAAACCCTTAATGTTTTTACGGATTTTAGGACAGCCCTTGGTTTAAAAGTAAATTTTAAAAAATCGTTCAGTGTGGTATGTGGTACCAAGTTGACAAAATCTACAACATTTTTGATGGATGGAAAAGAGATCAAAAAAGTTTTACAAAATGTGGGTAATGTATTTAATACACAGCTGTCATGGGACCCTTTATTTACTTTAAGTGCACAGCAGATATCTAGGGCAATGGATGCCCTTTTTTGGTCTGCAGCTAAATTGAGACAGTAACCAGTAAAAGAAATGTTAATCCTCTAAAAAAGCAAAATGCCATTTCCATTGCCACTTATGGGCAGGAATCTGGGGGTATACAGGAGCAACAAGCTTCAATTTGTAGAGAATAACTTCATTAGAAAACTGATGATGGTGCCCAAAAGTGCTTCTATCACATGCTGTCACTCAGAATTAGGCTTAGAGCATTGGCCTCGCACCCTTGCTATTGTCGTGTAGCTCCCACAAATCTATATAGGATCTGCACGTTTAGACAACAGAAACTAAGGGATTGGTGTTCAGACTGATTCCAGACACCACGAAAGGATATGTTAGTCTGTAGTCCATCTAGCTCACAGTGCCACTATAAGCCCCACAACCTTACCAAGGAGCGAATAGGTTCTGACAACTATCAAACATGACAACCCTGATGTCTCAGGGATCATAAAAACAGTTCAGTACTTTTCTCTAAGTCACTTGTGCTCACTGGGTCTCAGGGAGACATACAAAATAAACGGTGGGGATGTTTTCAAAAAGCATTTATTGAACCTGCGTCATTCTAGTATAAAATACGAATGCTGCAACAACCATTACACAGAAACAGATATATATGGTTATAAGCACCAACAGAGTAAATAAAAGGTATAATTCTACCATGGTCCTAAAACAATGAATATATGCGGGCCTATAGACACATGTCAGTAATCGTGAGTACTCCTAGGATGCAAACCCAACTAGATGTACCTAAGTGTACCTAGCATGTAAGTAGGTGTAAAGCCAAGAATCCTCCTAGGAAACAGCCTTGGTCTCGAGTTGGATACCCCCAAGGGGTGTCAGACCACAATGTACTGGAGTGTCTGTGGGCAGGAGCTTCAGCATTTTGTGTCAGCATGGAAGCTTCTCTTCTGGTTTGCCCAGCGAAGATGTGGGACTTATATACCCGAAGGTTACCCTCAGTGGTTCTACCTAGATGTGTCATGGTACTGTGGGTCTGTCGGCCAAGTATGACGATAGTGGTGACTCTTGTACAGAAGTATTATGCAGAAGATGGTGATCCTGCTGTGATACTAAGAATCTTCATGCATTATAAATGAGGCTAGTTTTTTTAGGAAAACCACACCACATTTATATTAATTTGACCAAACAAAGCACCCTGCACTTTGTTCAATTTTGTGCATTCCATAAAACAGTAAGAGCAAGATTTATGCTCCCACTATTGAAAGATCAATGTCCCTGTTCTAATGGAGATGTGTTAGATATTTGTATTCGTTGGACTCTATTGATACCTGCTCTGCTGTTGTGAACTTCATATGGGGCGCTCTTGTAATCAGAAAGTGGTACGGGTAAATGTGGTTATAGAGTGACAGTTATTGAATTTTTATATTAATTGTGAGATGCATTTTACAAGGGATGAACTGTTATTTTAAGCTGGTAATGTCTCTATTTACGGTATGCTGATGCCTTAGCTTAATGCGTTAATACCTTTTGAACATGCTATTTTAATTAGGTTTGAAACTATAATTTTTTTAAGAGTGCATTTTTTAAATTGTTGTGTATTTGATTATGTGCTTCTATGATTTGCTTGATGAATTGCATAAAGCATTATAACTTGACTTGAGTTGGCGGTTCCCCCCTCCTATTGGGATACAACCGCCATGCAGGCCATCATAGAATGCATTTTTCTAGTGCGGCTTTGTGCTGGGGCACAGGAAAAGCGCTGCACTAGAAAAATGCATTCTGTGCACATCCATGCACTGTGTGCTAGGCACCATTTAGTACCTGGCACACAGTGCATGGATGTGTTTGGGGGGCACAACATGTGCCCCCCAGGCCTCTAAGCAGTGGACCATGGTGGACAGGGGCTCTGCTTGGTGCAACCAAAGTCCCTTTCTGCTTGCCTTTCCATGGTGGTGGGACTGCCATCAACAGGTGCCATATCAGATTTGCAAATCAATTGCAGTAAATCTCTTATATTTCACCCCTGGCCCCTAAAAATGTTCTCTTGAATGTTCGCTTCAATGGAGTACTGACTCTTTCTGAACTTGAAATTCAGATTTGTTGCTGGATAGCTCAGTCTCTCTGACTGAGCGAGATCATTTCATGATTTCTAATCATATTGGAACCCTTAACCGTCGCCATACACTCAAAGTCTGAGATCGAGGGCATCTCTACAGCAGCTGGACATTAAAACTTTATGCTATATGCAGATGCCACCCTCTTGACAATAGCATCCCCCAAGTAATCTATTCCCACAGTCATGTCCATGATTGCCATCATTTCTGTTTTCTCAGAATTTAAAATAAACTGGAGCAAAAGTGAGGCTCTCGCAATGTCTAAATACACTACATCAGTGGGTGACCACCCTTTCCTCTTGAAAGCATCAAACATGAAATATTTGGGAATTCTAGTAAGCGGAAACATTCAGTCCATGATACAAAAAACAACCTTGACCCCCAGATAGACCAAATGCAGAGAGACTTTCAATTATGTGATACACTCTAACTTTCCCTCATGTAGGATAAAAATCATTAAAATGGTTGTCACTCCAAGATACAATTATATCCTGAGAATGCTTCCACTGACTATTCCTCTTTAAATACTGAGATCCCTTGATTACAAAATCAAAACTTTCAAATGGCTATGGCAACCTCCAAGACTAGCTCCATTTCGACAGTACCCTGCTACTACATTGGAAGGCCTATGTCTGCCTAACATCGTGGTTTATAGCACTGCCTGGAATTTCTCACAACTTATATGCTGGTTCGGCACTGAGTTGGAATCCCTGGACTAGGCCATTTTTTAACAGAATCTCTAGTCCGGTGCTACGGGTCCCCAAATACTATACACCATCCGAACAACAGCTGATGAGAAGCCCAGAGCTTTGATTGTGGCGTCTATAAAATCCTAGTTGCAGGGACACAGATACTTGGGTCAACTTGGAAATGGAATCTGCAAACCCCTTCCGGCACAATTTCGAACTGAAGATTGAGGAATATCTAATCAACTGGGCCAAGTGACAAAAACAGTGCATACACATTCTGGAAAACTTGATGTAGACGATGCCTTTAAAGCTACTCTTGAGCCGCCAAATGGATTATCAACTTGGGCATAACCAACTGTGTTTGTACATCTGACTTCACTTTGGTCTGACCAAAGCTCTGCGTCATGATAGATTTCTAAGTTGCAAACTTCTACTGGACACTCAGACCATCATAAATGAGGTAGCTACACACAGCTGGTCTCTGGCCTTTTTGAAACACTCGTAGATAGTTTATACTCAAAACCTACTGTCAAATTTCTACTACACGAGTGTAACAAAAAACTTAAAAAATACTCAGAGGAGGACTGGGAAGACCTCCAGCATGATCATGTAAAGAGCCAATGAGAATTCTGCTTGACATTTAGCTACTTCAGAATAAATCATGACAGGCATTGGTCCCCAGAGAAACTCTGCCGAGCCAAACCTTCTTGCACATCCTTGTGTTGGAGTGGTAAAACCATGACACAGGACATGTCATATCCCATGGTTTTGCTCCGTACCACAGCCTACTGAGAATCTGTTTGGTCTAAGCTATGTGCAAAAAACACTTTACAATTCACCACCTCTCCCAAACTGGCCCTATGGCACAATACAGGGAACATCACTTGAATCACCAATCACCAAAGCTGCAAGCTAGACTTTAGCCTTGGTGGTGGCCAAGGTCTGCATCCTCAGACAGTGTAAGTCCACCACTGTCTGGCCTTCACAGAATGGTTGGAAGCCAAGATGCAAATGGCGCTACCTGACGTTTGATTAAAAGCTGAATTTCCAAATGCCCCCCTTTGATGACCTATATGGTCCTTACCTTGAGACTTAGTGCCAGATCATTTCCGATATTTGTTCCCTTTACATTGACTGTTTCTTCAGGGTCAGTTCTCCCCCTCCTTCAGTAGAAAAAGTTTGGGCCAGCTATTGTACCACGCGCTCTTGCCATTTCTAATAAAAGCGTGGTTCTAGACTCCATATTATCGCTAATGGCTGGGGTTAAACCTTTGGGCTGCCTTTTATTCAGCCTTCTGGTCATTTAATTTGTTGGCTAACACTATCGGTCTTCTTTATACTATATACAGTTTATAATACATGAGATTCTGCAATCCTAGTATAAATGCATGTCTCTAATTTTTTTATAATCCACAACTAGTGACGTAATCAGTCATCAATTATACAGAAAAGACATATGAACTTGACTGTTATAAGTAATAACAATCAAGTTCTGACATCACAATGATGTTGCTGGAGCCAGCAGCTGAAGCAATAGGCAGGTCAGGTCATACAGCATAATTGGACAACTGCTTAAAGCAACAAAAACAGAATGCGCTTTTTTTCCTTCTGCTCTATTTTAATAGCTTACAATGACTTGTAGAGTGAATATATTTATTTTTTTGCATCTCTTAGATAAAGAAAAGCAAAAATCTTTCAGCATCTTTCTACACATTTCGAGCTAATGCATTTTTTTTAAACTAGTTTGTATTCACCTGTTTCTAATATCTGTTTACAACAAATATCTAAAAGGTTTTTGATGTGTTTAATTTTGCAGTAGAGTTTTTTTTTCAAGTATTGCAAATATGTTTGCTGTTTCATCTGAAAGAGATTTGCAGCATGGTTTTAAGTGGGTTGTGTGAAAGGTAATAGTGTAACCAGGTATTACACGTGATAAATTACCCCCCGTTGCACTTTATCAGTCACCTCGGAGTTCCATGCCATTATAAAGGAACTTGGCCTTCGGCCTCATTCCTCTATATGGTTATGGAATTGCAACATTCTTATAATGTATGGCAAGGGGTATGTTATCCCTTATCTCTTATACAGTGAGCACATTACATATTGTAATTCTACTGCCTTAAGATACTTTTAACAAAATGTAATAAACAGATTATTAAAAAAAGAAAAAAAGACTAGAATACCACCACCATGCAGTGTAATGCACCATGCCGGCTTGGGAGAGGTTGCGGGGTGGAGACCGAGTGAAACATACTTAGGGGCATATTTACAAGGAGATGGCGCGGCTACAACATCATTTTTTTATGCAGTGGCGGTGCAATCAGTGCTCCACAGTGCTCCATATTTACAAACTGATCCATTGGGGCCAATGTGTCAGTTTGTAGAGCCCTGCATCACATTATACCTGCACCAGGTATAATGTATGCAGGGTAAATGATCCCACGTTAAAAGCCACGTAGAACTGATGCAGTGAAATTTACAACTTTTCACTGCGTCACTCTACAACTTGTCTGCATCAAAATCCCTACGCCTTCTCAAACCAGGTGCATGGATTGACGCAGGGCTTTTAACATGGGATTTGCCTCTCTGTTTGACGCATTGCTATGGTTGTGTAAGTCTTTCGACCAACTCCAGCAATGCGTCATTTTAGCTCCAAAATATGTGGCACAATTTTTGACGCATCCGTGAATCCTTTGCACCTTGGAGCAATGTATTGGTAATACAGCACATCCCTGGCGTAGTTAGGGCATTTACGGCAGGCGCACGAAATCTGATGCATCGATGCTGATGCGTCAGTTCTTGTATAATGCCCTTCAGTCTCCAGAATGAAAACTTCTCCATCACTGTGCTGTCACTCCAACCTGGGAGGAGAAAACTATACAGTAACTGGGAGAGTAAACTTGAATGCATTTAGTGATTTATTTTGGGGGGTGAGTGAGTTTCTATCAATGCAGGAGTTAGATGCAGGTAAGGCTTCCTATATTATAGATCACACACAGCCTGTAGGGCAACATTTGATACTTGCCTAGAAGAACCCTCACAGTTCGAAGTGGTTTCTCACCCTCACAGCTAAATCCACGTAGCACCTAATCACATTATTATATAGCTCCATGCAGTAAGAAGCCCTGGTTGATAGACCCTGGTCAAGAAATAAGTAGAATCAAGACTTATGTGTCCACCTCGTGGAAGCAGTTTCCGCCTATTGTTGTGTGCAAACTGACGACTGCGCATTATACATTTTACATTTATTCCTAGAGACTATTGTTCTACGCTCAGTCTACAAACAAGTATCTTAAGGGTCTGGAGAATTTCCCCGCTGTGGGGCGGCCGATGCTGGATTTTAGCATTGACATGGCTATGTCCCCAGACCCTGGACTGTTAGGATACTATCACCAAGATGTTAACAGTAATGTTATCCCACCCTAATAACCTGTGCTTCCTGGGGTATGTTAGGGACATCCCCACAGGGATTGAGAAGTTTACAGCCATTGCACTATGACGTGCAAAGCGTTGGGCGGCTATGCACTGGGGACTGGTTTGCATACCTCGGAGTGACTTAGAGATCTGGGGTAATAAACAGCTAGAGGCATATGTTGAGCTGCTCCCACTCACACTGCACCCTATGAACCTATGGGTCCCATTAGGCATGCACTTACTGGGACTTGGCCCTATTCCGTGCCCGGTAGCAAATTATCCCTACCCAACCGGCTGATGGTCATGGTTGACGTGTTGTGGCAGAGAGTCCTTTTTGCTTCTGGCATGCAAGCTATGAAATGATTAATATTCTTATGTGATGCTTACTGTTATCGTGAACGCCTATGACATAATAATATTTTCATTGCAATGCACGCCATACTACCGTGCACGTCCATGCTGTGCAATATTCACTATAGTCACAATGATGTAATGTGTGTTGCTTGTGAAAGGTCTTTTGAGCCTAAATAATAACTAATAAGACAACAGATGGTGGAGGACTTACTTGAGTATGCTTTTGCACTATGGCCAAGTTCATTTAAAAAAAATATATATATATATGTTAGATGATTTTGACAGAGTTTCACAGAAATTAGTCTTTATGAAAAGAAAGCTGCATTTGTTCCTGTAAGGGTTTTTGCTGTTGCGGCACAATGTGAAGTAGCATCGCTCAAAAAGTCTTTATATTTGTAAAACTATGGACACAATGAATAAAAGATTATGGAAATGCTGACTCATTTACTGTTTGCCTTTTCACTTAATGAAAATAGCCGGATTCATGTGTAAATATATCCCTGATCGTCATTAAAATTCTATGCATATTCTTTTTTTCAGAGGTTCACTCAAAAATTATTTTCTCAAACCATACCAGTATTTCATATATTACCGGGTGTCTCCGTTTGACTGTCCACCACGCAGCAGGCATGGTGATATTGAATTATTTTATTTTGTGACGCTTTGTATTTTCAAACTGACAAATGAGTTCCTGTTACCGAGACCTATAATGTTTTTTTCCCGAAGCAAAAAGCTAAGAATACATGAGATATGTGTTCATTCAGCAATTTCACGCTGTTTGAAACTTGCTAATAGTGGAGTTTTGGGAAGATTTCCAAAGGTTGGGCCAGATTAAATTATCCCCATCCATCAATCTAGACTTACAAAAGGGAATGGAAAGTGGTCGCAGAAACCTTGTGTACGTTTGGTCAACCCGTCATGAATATGCAAAAGGCGGGTGCAAAACACTCTAGCCTTCCTGAGGAAGCAGGACTGTGTCTCTTTCACTGAACAATGCAATGGGTTCTTAAATAACCACATAAAAGAATGAAAATTCCAATTGAAACGTGTGGCCTTTGTTCTCTTCTACAGTGTGGATGGCCACTTGTGTTGTGCTGAGGGCTAAAGTATGGAGCCATCTTCCCCTCTAGTGGGACACAAAGATTCAAGATGGCCGAGAAAGCAGCAAGGAGACTTGGCCCATGAGAATTGGAGGCCACCAATGAGAAGCTGAGACCCAAGCAGTTCACTTGGTAGCAGCCATTCAACCCAGGGGCTTCCTGCCACAGACCCACTGTAGGTTGGCAGACTGGATGAGGGTGATGGAGCTTCCGAAATACCCATGCTGTCATGATGAAAGTGTGACACAAAAACTTCACCACCAGCTCCCCCTGAATTTCCCTGCTGGGAATTCTACCTGCAGAGAGGTGCCTGCTGTTGTTTTGGGCCCTCTGGAGACTGCGTGTCGCTGGGAGCTGGAAGCGCAACGCAACAAGGAAGAAGAGCGTCACCGCCACAGCAGTTGCCGTCACATCACCGAGGAAGCGTGTTGCTGCCGCAGCTGTTCGCCGTTGCATCACCGAAGAAGCGTGTCGCATCACCGGAGAAGCATGTCGCCACCGTAGAGGTTGCCGTCGCATCACCGGAGAAGCGTGTCGCAGGGCCTGTCGCAGCTCAAGAGTTCACTGAGTTCACCGCACGGCCGACGGGCGCGCACGCATCGCAACCACGTTATCGCATCACATCAAATACGTCATTTTGTCGCATCGCACTGAATCGTCGCATCGAGACGCCATCTTGTTGCATGGCACGCAGTAAGAAACCGACGCATCACCTCCTCTCTGATAAGGAACTGACGCATCACCTCTCCTGCGCTACACTAAGGAATCGACGCATCACCTCCCCCGAAGCAAGGAACCGACACATCACCTTCCCTGCGACCTTTTTGTTTGTTTTGCGTGACGCATCCAAGGTACTTTAAGAGTAAAGTGTTGCATTTGCCAACTACATTGAACTAAGCTATTTCTACCCTCTGAAAGTCATATTTTTATTACTGTATTGTGAATTTTTGTTGTTTGGTCTTGTATTAAGTCTAGATAAAGATTACTTATTATTCTAAACTGATGGGGTGTCCATTTGTTGTGTTTTCACTGTATTACTGTATGTGTTCACAAATGCTTTACACACTGCCTCTGATATAAGCATGCCGGCTCGTGCCAAGCTACCAAGGGGGTGAGCAGGGGTTATTTTAGGAGTGTATCCCCCTTACCCTGAGTAGAAGCAAGTGCCCATATTTGGACAAAGGTACCTACCTCTTCCAACTAGAGACGCCCATTTCTAACACTGGTGATACAGGTTGGGACAAGGAAACTTCTGCTATGTGTGGTCATGCAGCCTCATTGCCACCTTCGGGAAAGAGATATAAAGTCACATCAAAGCCACAAGGGGGCACCCTCTCCCTGCCTCCTATTTCACAGTCATCCTTGTGGTCCAAACATTAGCTTTAGAAGCAATGACCCACACTGAATGGACACTTATTAGCCATGTGCTCCAAGCAGCAACTTGTGTGTGGCACTGGCATGGAAGCAGACAACTCACCTCCCATGGCTCAGTAGTTCTGCCACCTATGGCATGTTATCGCAGTGGAACAGCTCTCATGATTATTTTCCTCCTCCCTGTTTCTTCTCTCCTCCTCTTGCCCCTACCCCAGGTATTGTGGTTTGTTACTTTATGGAGGATCTTGTACCGTGCCAACGCAACAATGCTCAATGGTGTATATATGAAGTAAATTGATCTATGACGTTGGCATAAGCACATTGTAATATTAGATCTCCATTTGTATTGCATTGTTTGTAGCGACTCTGCCACAATCTGGTTACCTGTCAATAAAGAGATTTTGAGAAAGAAAAAAGAGATATTACAATACTTCAACAAGGTTTTGCAAAATCACTCACAGATCTGGACCACTCTCTTCAGAAAGCAGGAGATAGGATAGACCGCGTTGAAATATCCCTGACAAACAAATGCATTAGCTACATCAGGAATTTGGGTTGATAATTCTGGTGAGGGTAAACCCTAACAAATTAATAAATACAATCTGGTTAGAAGGCTACACAGTTTTAGAGAACCTCTGCCCAACCCCAAGTAGCTGTGGCACAAGCAGAAGGCATTCCTCAGAGAAATGTGTGTTCAATTCAAGGAGCATCAACAATGTTAAAGTCAAGCAAACAGCACAATAAAATTCTTGAAGCAACTTATAAAAATAGAAAAATGCAATATGCTAGAAGACGCAATTACAATTACAACTGGATAAGGGGGAATACAGATAAGAATTATTAAAATTGTAAGACAAAACGTACCTACAAAAGTAATCCATCATTGAAAAATATCTGTTTGCTGATGCTCAAAATCTATGGGCTATTTGAGGCTGAACATGATGGATTGGGGGTTGCATACACCAAATGTGTCCCCTCAGTAAAAGTTTTTACCTTCTTACTAAGTCTAGCTTTTGGAGGTCGAAGTCTTCCAGCAGGGCAAGGTTCAAGAACAAAGCCAGTGAGCAGCCCGTGGAGCCTGGTACGTCATCATCAAGCTCTTGCCTAAGCTTTTAGTTAAACTCCAGAAGCTCTGAGGAGGACAAATCTGGATTTTTTAGCAGCAGGGGTCACTTCACCCCTGTAATAGATTTGCCGTCTCCCCTTGTTCCAATCAATATCTTTACTCTTTTAGCACAGTCAATTAAAATTATTGCAAACCATACATTCAGTAGACAATAAAAAAAGTTAACAGAGTATGGAAAGGTTAAGAGAAAGCATACTAAAAGATTAAAAGGTATATTAAATACACATTTTCAATTAGCAATAAAAACAGTCCATGTGGACACATCTAATATTCCCAAAATCAATTCATATATCACAGTACTCAAGCAAGCGATTTAAAATGCATTCCAAATTCATTGTTCTAACAAATAAAACCATAAAAAGAATGTCAACAACTCCAATCTCAAGGAGTTTAAGTGCCAATGCTAATCAATATATGTCATAGCCCCCCCAGCAGAGTTATAAAGCCTTTTGCTATATTTAGCTGTGTGAGCAGTGCTTTGTACCATGTTCATAATCTGGAAGTGGTTCAGAGCAGTGCACCACAGATTCTGGCACAGCAGCTTGGAATCAGGGCTGCTGTCCACGCTAGCAGCCAGATGTGCGACCATAGCGTTTTTGCAACTTGCAATATGCGACTCGCAAAATGGAATGTACTAATGTGTTCCAGACACATTTAGTGACTTTCAATGGGGTGGCAAATGAACTGCCTCATCAATATTAATGACGCAAGTCGCAATTTACAACCCATTAGGAATGGGCTACAATCACACGGATGGTGGTCTGCTGAGACAGCAGACCACCTTGTTTGTGTTTGCTTTTTAAATAAAGCAACTTTTTTTTCAAATGCAGCCCGTTTTCCTCAAAGGAAAATGGGATGCGTCAAAAGAAAAGAATAAAAAGTTTCTTTTCATTTTTTAAGATCAGGCAGTAGTTTGGCTGCCAAACACAAAGGGGAAGATGTCCCCTGAGGACCCCTTCCCATTGGCGAATGGCTTACCACCAGGTGGAAATTGGTGGTAACCGTGATGGTTTTGCAACCGCATTTGTAGTCGCAAAACAGTCATACATCCCCCTGTGACTCGCTATTAGGAAGGGATGCCCTTGGCACGACCCTTCCTAATAGTGACTCGCAAAATCTATTTTGTGATTCGGTAAAAGGTTACCGAATTGCAAAATAGGGTTGGTACATGCTATAACCCCTTTTCAGCGGTCAGAAACAACCCGAATTTCTGTTTGTGACCACTAAAAACGGTAGTACATCTATCCCCAAGCTACATAAAGGGAAACACTCCTTAAATCCAAAGTGAAAGTGCACTACAGTCCAAAAGTATCCACTCCTTGAGAAGGTGCAAGTGTAGTAAAGTGCCAGCCCCTACAAGTGTTTGCCAGTGGTTACTATGCTGATTGACGACATGCCCTGAAAGTAGTGCCGCAAAAGATCCAGAATCATAAGTGACGCTATAATGCAATGCAATTCACAGCAGATTCTGATATTGCGGCCTGGGGTCAAGGCTGCTGTGCAAAATGGACATTCATTGGAGTATGTCTCCTGAGTGCAAGTGTGAAACCATGCAGATCCACCCTGCAAATGAATGAACTCCCTGTATTTGCACAAATCTGCGCAATGTCAGGCCCATCATCACCAGGTATGCACACCCACCACTCTCCAGTGACAACTTCAGCACACAGTCATCTTTGCCAATCTCATGCTACAAAATTGTTACTGCATGAAAGGGAGAATTTATTTTTTGTTCAAAGCTGAAATGTCAATTCAGTTCAATGCCATATCGAACATGATCAAAAGTACAATCATCGGCCTCTGCTGCCAGAGAGCGAGGAAATAGTGAGAAGAGCATGATTAAAGTGCATGGGGGCCCAATTAGTGCCCCGGTGTCACACTGCTCAGCAGTAATGATGCAGCAGTTATGAATTTTACAGATCTTGCTGTTAGTGGGCTTGAATCCCTTTTCAGGCATTCCTCAATTCCATCTTGCAGGCTTATGTTCAGTTGTCTAAAGGTGCAGTGGTGACTGGTACGGAACAGGGGTGCCAGGGCGTTGAAAAGAAATATATATAACACTTACCTCTGCATGGCTGCCGTCGCTCCTCAGTTGTCTCTCCTCTGCTTCTCTTCCTGTCTTCTGGAAGCAGGAAGCACACTGGCTCCCCTAAGCCATCCGCAGTGCTGCTGGCACCAGCATGACAGCCGCATCATGATTGGTGTGAGCGGCGTGGTTCAGCGCTCAGGCAGGGAGTGGGAGTCTGTGTATGTTCTCCAGCTAGACTGTGCAATACAGCCAGGTTGAGAACATGCTAAGTGTGCATGACTGTTTGGCATGACTAAGACGGCCAGCTAAACTGTCGGGTGCACTTAAGTGCACATATTTCCTCCTCCCGCTGCTCTGACAGCCCAGCCCCTCCCAGACCTCACCTGGTTCTCACTGAAAAATAAAATGATTATAACATTGTGTTATTATTAGTTTACTTTCACTTTTTTGCACTGCTAAAAACCAGAGGGACTAGCCGCACCTGCAAAAATGGGTAAAAGCTAGTAGCGCCTGACAGAGGGCAGGGGGGACATTGGCAAAAGATGTCTAGCAGATAATCCTTCGTGGTGCGACAGCTCCTGCCTAAAGTATCCTGGCTGCCTGTTAAGCATGCATACTTATAAGTCTCTAGCGGTATCAGACCAAGGCGCAGGAGTTGGACTTTGATGTTATATTTTGTAGAAAGCAATAGATATACCGAGAGAATTTTAGGCTCATATAAGCCTGCTGTTAAATGAGCATTACTTTTCAAGGTGATGGTTTGTAGGTTCTCCTGGGCTGAAAGTAACCTAGCTTGTTTCAGCAGGATGTTCGCTAGTTTCTTTGCAGGAAGAGCAGCTTGCAAGAGTTCGTTTGCGGCGAGTCGGTTAACCACCGCCTGGCTATGTGCATTTAAATCTGATCATTTTCCTTGTACAATGACCCACAGGAGCTACTTGAGAGAGACCCTGGATCACCTGCAGAAGACTTAGCACAGATGGAAAGAACATTTGTGTTAAGAGCGTACTTTTGGCGGGTCAAATTAAACTCCAGGTGGATTTGTGCCTGTACTGTACAGGCTGGTAGCTTTAATAAGCACCTGTAACATTGGCATTGCACCCGGTCCAGCCAGCTTGAATTTCGATTACTGTACACAAAAGAGCCAGATGTAAGAGTGATTTTACAGATCGCAGAAAGATCCAGGCCTGAAAGATTCTTAAGTATGCGCCGAAAAGCGGAAGTAAGAGCGTTGGCTGTCGGAAGGCACTGTTCATTTAGCCAAACGCCCAGTATTTATTATTTGACACTCTTTCCACTTTCTGGGTGTTTACAATCCAGATCTCAGGCCTAATTTTCTTTTTGCCTAAGATTAAGATATTGGTTTTGGTTCTATTCATGCTGAGCTGGTTGGTTTTACAATATTCAGCTAGGCTGGTCGAGGATCTTTGAAGCCCAATCGCTGTTTGATCAAATAACATCGTGTCGTAGGCATATTGAAATAGGTGTAAGCGTCTGCCTAGCATTTTTGGAGGAAACTTTTTTGCCGCACTGTTTGCGGCATCTTGATGATGTAGACCAATCGCTTGACACTCTTATTCTGACCCATGCATTAGAATAAAGGCACCTGGTGACTAACAAAAGGCGAGATGGAATGCCCCACGCGGACACTTTATCCCACAGCAGGTATCTATCCACTTTATCAAAGGCTATGCCGAGTCAATGAAGGCACTACAGACAGTGGCTGCACCCCTAGTTGGTGCGCGTTTCATCAGGACCGACATACACAGCAGATTAACCTCGGTCCCGTTGCCACTTTTGGAAGCCGGCCTGGGTAGCTGCACCAGAGGCGTGATGAAAGTTGAGAGGGGCCCTCTGCAAGGTACATGGAGGGGCCCCGTTCTGGATTTTATCCGGAGCTCTGAGGCCTGAGTATTGTGGTGAGGGGGGCCCCCTGCAGCTTGGAGGCCCCCCGCTCCGCGGGGGGCGGGACCTGTGTGACACCCCTAGGCTGCACCCATTCCTCGAGCTCCTTATGTAGGATTTTAGCAAAACACTTCCCCTCCACGTCCAGAAGAGCAATAATTCGGGAATATTCTGGTTCGTCAGGGAGCCCTTCTAGTGAGTAGGGACTAGGAGGGAGCTCCTCCACTTCTCTGGCATCTGACAGGATGATAGACAAGAGTTGAACAATAGAGTCAGGTGAAGGGACCATTCTTCACTAGCTACCTCAAAAATACTGAGCAGGGGGCCATTCAGGCCTGGGGGGCTGGTCGGGCGCCTCAATGAATGCCCATCTCCTCCATCATTAGACTCAGTGCCCCATCCGACTCCTTAGTCATGTCTCAACAATTGACCCCATTGGCGGAAGGTGGGGTCGACATAAAGGGATGAAATGTATGTGGTCCATCCAGATACTGAGATGTTGGTTAATTCTTTTTTTTTTTCCCTGCTTCTCAGACAGATTGTGGACATTTGCCAAAATGTTTTGGAGTCTCTGGCTTTTATTGTTAAAAGACAGCCTTCCATTGTGCGTCCAGAACGTGCTGCTTTTCCTCAACGAGGTGACGCCTGTAATTCTTGCGTTCCAGCTTAATTTCATCCTTGCAAACTGTGTTTGTTGTGTCCTTGTTTGCAGCCCTAAGGCTTCTGTTTAGCTGTCTTTTCAGAAATGTTAGCAGGCCATTGATAAACTCGCACCATCGTTTATTGAAATTAAAAGTTAATTTCGGCGGCCCGCGGATAAACGTGTATTTTCTTTGTCATTAGAGCTTCTGTTTTCCCATCCCACCTATTCCTATTGGCCAATTCCAGATCTGCTTGTTGACCTTCTTTTTTTCAACTCTCAAGTTTTAAGTTTATTATTAAATTTGCTCGGTTACTAAAAACCTTTGCAAAATGTAAACAGACATTAAAATACGGAAAATACACATACATTTAAAAGGATGTAGCATCTCACAGCGGGTTATTTTGAGCTCTATGGAAAGTTCAAACAAATACTTTAAAAACCATCATGAGCAGCTAAAGTGCAGGCATCTCTGTAAAGTGCAACCTGGCCAGGTTCTGACATGGATTCCCACCCTCATCCTACAGTAGGAATGATGCCCACGAGGTGCTCAGTTTCCAATGGAGGATGATGTCCTGCATAGAATGAAGTGTAGCCGCCCATAAAATCCAATAAAGTGCATAGCATCTTGCATCTAAATAACAGCTGTCGAAAAAATTCAACTAAATACATTAAAACTATCATTTACGCTAGGTGCAAGCAGCTCTATAAAGTGCAAACGTGTGTTTCCGCCCTTAGCTTCAGTACGACTGATACCCATGAGGTGCTCAGTGCGCAAATCAGATCCCATTGGCCGGTGGTGCCCTGCATGACATGGGGGGCAGCCACCCGTGAAATCCAATAAAACGCGTATTGTGCAGATAAATATTCTGTCCGGCCCTTATCATTGGTAAAACACCTTGCTTGGTATGGCCGCCCATTCAATTAGTCATCGGATTAGCAGCAGGATGAGCCTTGGTGCAGCTGTATAGCTTGGATATCTCTCCCTCCCATTAGACAGCGGGCGCCCAGAAGCCGCGGCAGTCGAACGGCGTTTGCAGCCCTTGCAGAAGCCTTACGCGTTTAGTGGGAGTCACAACCACTGCAGCATTTGTTTTGGTGGGTGATCTTCTGATATGCGCTTTGAACATTAGATTACGATTCATGGCTCGTCTGCTCATTAACACAGGAAGAGTTTAGCGTTTGCCCCGTTCTACCATTTTCGTTTCCACCCTCATAAGAAACTTTACAAACCGGCAACTCATCTGCGGTTCCCTGGGGTGAAGCAGGCCAGCACAGCCTGCCTCTGTGTGCATAGACCTCTTTGCTTGAAAGCAACTCCTAATAGCTGCTTCCGTTCCCCCATTAGCTCCTCCTTGCAGGAGCATTCCAGATGTGGCTGATCTTCTTTCCCATGGCTGCATAAGCGGCATCCAGTCAGTATACCATGTTTCTGCAATGGGGTAGATGTAACAGGGTAGGAAGCAAACCTAAGTGATACTTCAAGAACTTCTCCTTGGCTGTGTTGGTGTACCCTGAGTGGAAGTACTGTTGAGGTGCGACTATACTGTAGTTATTTAGAGTAATCCAGGCATGGGCTCTGGATGCTAGAGCTGTCTTATCTTCAATCAATGAGAGAGGCTTTTTTGTTTTTCTAGACAGTTTTTTAAAGCTCAGATGGCTGATGGGAGTTTTCCAGAACTGGGATAGCCCGGGGATCGACACTGATTCTTGGAGGTAATCTCTGGCAGCTGAGGTGTCCCTGTTCTGCAGCTCCCACAAGAGGTGAAAGTTCAAGGTGTTGTAATCTGCCTTCCTAGTTTTATCCCAACAAATTATATCAGCACCCCCCATCTGTCTCTGCTTATTGACCTACCAAGATTGCGTTGTGCTGTGGAACAACCTCGTGCCCGAGAGAGCTGGACAGGATAGCATGGTCGCTTATGAGAGAATGCTCAATTTTGAGATATGAAATCAGACTAAAGTCTTGCATTCTCACCCGTAGGTAATCTCGTGTAGCCTGTCTTTGGTGTGACATAAGTGTATATTCAGCATTGTGATCGGAGATACTTCTGCCTTTCAATGTTCGTGGACCCAGAGTATTCAAAGTGAAAACTAGTGTGTAACAAAGTTTAAAGCGCCTAATAGATGTCTAAGTATTTAGTGACTGAATCTTCCAAATGTTATCTTCCACATTGAGCCATTCTAGCTCATTCGTGATCATTAGCAGATTGGCGACCGCCAAGAGCCATGTAGAAATTAAGCAAGGCTGTTCAAGTCGTGGATTAAAAATTCTATTGTTTCCCATTTTCTGTCTCGGTTTGGATTTATATGTATGTTAGCCAGAACCAGGGTATTTGGATGGCTGAGTTATAGTATCAAAATGGCACCTTTTAATTCGACCAGAATAGTAATAGCAAGGCCCAGATGATTAGGAACGTATGTTGAGACGCCAGCAGATGGATGACCACCCTTGACCGGTCTTATTTCAGAAGAGTAGTACTCTGTATAGTCTAGCCAATGAATTGGGCAAAGTTGCCAGGTCTCCTGCAAATATTTTTAAAAGTGGGTAAGTGATCAGGTGAGGAGGCACGGTTGTTATAACCCCTGCTGTTCCATGAACAGATGTTCAACAGCTTGGGGTAGGATTGATGACCAGTGAACTAAACTCAATTGGCTGCAGTAGCATTCATTAGATGGCAGGCTCTGCTACCTGATCCTAAATCTTTGTGCATAATTAGATTATTTTGGTATGGTTTACTATGGGGAAGGCCGTGAAACCGCACAATACCATATCCTTAGTTGAGGCAAATTTTGTAGCATTATGGTTTTGTGTAGGCTGTCTGGCTATATCAAAGATTGAAGGATATTAGCCCTGAGTGATTCAACAATCTTTATGCCCCACTGCTCAAGTTTTTTCTTTTCTGACCTAATACAATGGACCTTACTTTTATAAAAAAATTCCAATTCCTGTTCTTGAGTTACAGTCATCTTTTAGCCTCTCCATGAATGCAATAAAATGTATGTTCTTTGAGATTATATTACTCAGGCTTGTATTAGCTGCAAATAGCTTTAGTAGATTACTCCTATTTAATATGTCTTTGTTGCCGTGTGAGGCAGACTCATGGTATTGTGTGATACTGCTTGAGTAGCTTTCTTCGGGGTCTCCAGAACTGGACCCTGGTTTGGCTGTCGGAAAGTGTACAGCATCCTTCAGATAGTTATGTAAGATTATGTAGCGAAGACGCTGGAGCCAAGGTGAGTAGAGAAGGTTTATTGTAGGCTACACGGTTATGGAGTGCTGGAGCAGAGACTCCACCGGCCACCACCACAGCTTCAACCAAAAGTCCCAGTTGAACTATAACATTCTCAGAATACAACAGTTGTTAATCCCATCAACCTTAGAATTCTGACAGAGAATGCTTCTCCCTGCCACCACAAACAAAGGGCAGCACAGAGCAGCATTCTCATCTAATATTGCATTATACTACACACCTTCCCTTCTTCCCAAAACAGAACAAAACACTACTGAAAGAAAACTACATGCACGGCAGAAGAAAAACAATAGATAAAATAGCGGTTCACTCCCAAAACCTATTTGGAGTGACAGATAATCTTGAGCTTTGCCTGAGTCCACCAAGATCTTCCCTGGACCCAGGCGTATTTTCCATAACGACTTTGTCAGATCCACCTGTTCTCACTTTAACAATTTAGAAAATGTTCCACCAATGGCCATCTACAACTTGAACCACATTATTGCCAATTCTCACAACTCGGGTCGGCTTGCCAAATTTGCTTTCTCCTTTTTTTACATGAATCAGGATACTTAATCTTGACCATATCTCCTACTGCAAGGGGAACTATTGTGGCACCCTTCCCGTGATCGTACCAGGCCTTCTGGTTAATTTGAGTCGCTGACATATTTTGTCTTACCATCTCCATGAGTTTATTTAAATCAGAGTCTGATTTGAGCCTTTTACCCATCCAACCAGGCCTAAAACTGGTGTTAGCCTGACGTCCCCTCAAAAGCTCAAAAGAAGAGAACTTGGTGGAGGAATGAGGTGTAGTTCTGTAGAACCATACCATGCAATTCAAAGATCAAACAATGTCATGGCTCCCTGATTTTGCCCACTTGATGCACTCACCCACCACATGATTCATCCTCTCCAACAGACCATTAGTCTGTAGGTGGTACAAAGAACTCTTGGAATGCTTTATGCCGCATGAATCAAGAAAGGCTTGGGCCTCACTACTTACAAACTGAGTTCCATTGTCATAAAAAAGAGTCTCAGAGAACCCCTCTCTCATGCAGACTTCCCTGAAAAATGACACAACACTTGAAGCATTAGCTTCTCTTACAAGCATAACTGTAGGCCATTTACAAGCATAATCCATGAGCACTACCAGTTACCTGCAACTACCAGGCAAAGAATCAACGGTCCCATCACATCAATGCCCAAATTAACCCATGGGCCAGTAGGACATTCAATAGGTAAAAGAGGAGGAGACACGACTTTGAGGCTTTTATCAGCAGCACCACACACACAACAATTAGCCACAATCTCTTCAATCTCTCCATCCATTCTTGGCCACCAGACACTTTCTCGAATGCGGCGTCTAGTAAGTGTTGCACCCAAATGCCCCTCATGGGCATTTTTAATAATGGCCTGTGTTGGACTTGGCCCTTCTGGCAGGTTCACCCCTAAACTTTTTGCAATTATCCTAGCTTTTACCCTCTGTTGTGTAAGGGGTTTTAGGCCTCTAGGCGCTTTTTACACTGTGTCCCAGTGGAGAGTGCGTGCGCGCTGTGTATGTCTTTAGTGAGACTGACCTGCCCTCCCATAGGAATGCATGGGGAATGTGTGTGTCCATGGTAGTTTCTGGTGCGTGGGGAGTGCAGGGTCGAGTTTGGTATGTGCGAACTCGTAAGATTGAATGCTGCACGATGATGTGTGCGGCGTTACTGTGTCTAGTGTAGAAGTGCCACTTCTAGAAGCTGGCATGTCTGTGTAGTAAATATGAAGTGACTGTCTGGCTTGTGATTGGCTGGTGTGCCTGGCTCCAGGAGTCAGGATGGGTCTGCCCCAGTGGTGAGTGGAGAGATCTGCATGTTGATGAGTGGGAGGAGTACACCTGGGACCGGAATAGGGCTGGGCTTTCCCAACACAATGCTGGCTCCGCCCCCTGTGGTGCGACTGATGACCCTGGCCTGTTCTGTGAATAGGGAGAGGGGCTGAGCAAAACAAAGTGCTCAGGAACCAGTTGCATCTGGTTCGCCCCTTCCCTGCACATTGAGACCAAGGAAACCTGTGTATAAAAAGGGGCTGTGACCCCATGTAAAATGTTCTTCTTCTGATCCTAACTGGAGGGGGGGCCTGCTGCGGCTGCTGGGCGCCAGGAGAGACCGCCACTGTGGACTGCCTCCCTGCCTGGAGGACCCTGTGAGCTGGCCCCTGGGCCCAGCCCTTGCCCCCCTGCCTCCTAAAAGACTTTTCCTGGACTTTTGGCTCCAGCACCCTGGGAGCGCTTTGGCATATATTTTACTAGAGCGCTTGGCTCTTGGCCCAAGAGGTGAAGCGCTCCTGATCTGCCTGCAGCACGAAGCTGCACCGTGTGGGATCCCCCCCCCAAAATTGCAAATTATCGAGCAGGTGCCCACCCTGCATCTCGGCGCTAAGAAAACCGAGCGGGAGCCCACCCCGCATCGGCACCTTGGAAGCGGGTGCCCACCCCGCCTCCTGCCGCTTTATTATAATTTCGGCAGGTGCCCACCCCGCATTTATGCGCTTTAAGCGGGAGCCTACCCCGCTACTGAAGTTGTTTTATAGAAAGCGGGAGCCTGCCCCGCAATTGCCGATACCTTTGAAGCGGGTGCCCACCCCGCACTTCTGTGCGCTGAGCGGGTGCCCACCCCGCCTCTGTGCCGGTTATTCCTCGTTCGTATTATATACCAAGCGGGAGCCCACCCCGCGAGTGCCAGCAGAAAAGGAGGTACGGAAGGAGAAAGCGGCGTTGCCTGCTGGGGGGCGTGGCTTAGCCCGGAAGCAGGAAGCAGGCGGGAGCCTACCCCACGCTCCTGCATGTGCCAAGGCAGACGCCGTGACCAAGGAAGTGGTGGATGCCTGAGCGGGGCTCTTGTGAATCAGGAGAGAGCCCTGCAGCCCCAGAAGAGTCGGAGTGTTGCCGCCTCCATCGCCGCCGCTGGTGCTGGCATTTCCTACAGCTGCCCCGTGTGATAGAGGGCAGCTGCAACGTGGCGCAGCTCTGTTAGAAAGGGCACAGTGAATGCCCGGGCCCATCTTTTGAGTCTACAGCTGCCCAGCAAGTAGTGGGCAGCTGCCACGTTTAGGCCTGATCTTTTGCCCTGCTGTTTCTGCTGCGTGCGCAGCCCAGCCCTGACATTGTGGACAAAGAGCATTTTGAGCTCCTGAGAGGCCTAGTTGGCCTGGGGACAGTCTTTCTGTGTTTTGCCCTCACCTAGGGTACATGGTTATTTTTACGTGGGTACTTTTGCGCAATGTGCATTGCCTTTATGTTATTTTTATTCCTAGCTGTGTCTATGCATAGGAGATTGTTTTTCTAGTAGAAATTATGCTAGTGAGTTCAAGGTTCCCTGCGTGATATATGCCCAAGGTGTTTAGGATTGCGTAGGGTGTACTTACCTTTCACCAGTGGTTACTGGTTGGGCGCTACATTTATTATTTGTTCTACATTTCTACAGTTATAATTTGTGTACAGTTGATATATGTTTTACATCTACAATTGGTGATTTGTGTTAATTCTGACAGTGGTCCATGTGGCCCTGTCTTGTGTAAATAGTCCCCTGTAAGTTTCTGCCCAGTGCCAGTTGGCACAGTGTAAATTATGTGATTATCATCTAATGTGTTTATTATAATACAAAGGCTATTTTTATATATAACTTTGTGTGGAGTTTCTTTTGTGGTGGGCCTAGGGTGTTGTTGCTGTGTGCGCGCGCAAACTCTTTACACATTGCCTCCGGGATAAGCCTGACTACTCGTGCCAAGCTACCAAGGGGGTGAGCAGGGGTTATCTTTGGCGTGTAACTTCCTTGCCCTGACTAGAGTGGTGGTTTCTGCCTGGCTTTGGCGCAAGCCCTAGCCAACCAGAAATCCCATTTCTAACATTGGTGATCAGCGGTGGGATTAGGACTTGCGTTTGCGCAGTACCACAGCGACGACTGGCTGCACTACAAAACTCTGCATTTTAGATAATCACGTGTTTGGGGATTATTGTTCTGAGGTTTATTTTTTTATTCTTCTCCTAAAAAGTGTCATTTTTGAATTGTGTACTCTCGCTTCAGCTCAGACACCTGTGTTGCACGTGTCCCTGAGCGTCCTGCCAAAATGGAGTCTGCTTTTAATTTCTGTGGTCTGTTTAGATACAGTATGTATGAGTTGATTGAGTTTTGTGAGGAGAGAGACATAGCAGTGAGTGTGTCAGACTCCCAGTCAAAACTTAGGGAAAACCTGATCCAATGGCAGAAGGATGAATGGGAACGTGAGCGCAGTGAGGAGGAGAGGGCCCGGGCCATACGCCAAGAGGGTGGTGGGTCTGAGGGGAGCCCTGAGGAGTCTGAAGAGGAGGAAGAAAGTGACAGGAAGGGGACGCCAGTAGATAGTGAAGACCCCATAGATAGGGAGTCCCTTGCTGGGTCCAGTGTCAGGGGCAGCGCCCCCTCCCTTTTCCTGTCCCCAGAGGAGTGGGTAGATAGGAGGGAAGAAAGGGAGCATCAGCTGGCTGTGGAGAAGCTCAGGTTAGAGCATGCCAAGGAGATGGCGCAGCTGGGCGTGGAGGAGAAAAAGCTTGAGACCGAGAGGGTCTTAGTGCAGGAGAGGATGGCGGAGGCTGAGAGGGCCTTAGCCAGGGAGAAAATAGCTCTGGAGGGTCAGTTGTCCCCAGAGCGCAGTTGCAGTTGTCTGGATTCCCCAGGGAGGGTAGAGTCCAGTGGTGGCAGCGATATAGTGTCCAGTGCAGGACGTCCCATTCCCAGTTCCCCAAGTATGGTACCTTGTTCCCGAGAGGAGGAGTACATGTTGAAGTTCAGGGGCAGTAGGAAGCTGTCTCACCAGGATTGGGGGGATTTTGTGGCTGAATGTCATGATGCACTGCTGATTGGGTGACGGTTAACACGGTAGAAGATTTGGACGGAATGTTCAATCTGGTTATCAAAGAGCAGATGCTCAGTTGTTGTTTTCCCGGGTTGCGCCAACACCTGTTGGAGTGTGGGTTCGCTAGTCCATGGAGACTTGCAGAAGAAGCAGACTGCTGGGAAAGTGCCCAAGGTTCTGATGAGGTATGGGAGAGTACTTCCAACAGTAGTGGCTCAGGTATCTTCCTGTCCAGTATGGGGGAAGAGGCTCAGAGTAGCCCAGCTACAGTCCCAGAGTAGTGAGGGGGGTGTAGGGGTTCACGACCTATCTCAGTGGAGTAGGAGTGAATGTGTGACTTCGAGTCCCCAGATGCCCGAAACCCAGCCTCAGAGCCTGTATGGTTTCTTCAGGGAACACCAGGTTGGGGGCCTATGCTGTCCTGTTAGTCCATTTGAGGAGGATCACCTAGTGTATGGAGAACCTGGAGCATCTGTAAGTAGAGCTCCAGTGGTTCTGGTGTCTGGCAGTGCCTCTCCAGTAGGGAGGGTACAGAAGTCCAGCGAGAGGGGTGGCATGGGGCTGTGTTCCCCAGTGGAGGAGCCAGTGGGTCAGGGACCATCCGGGAGGGCTGAGTCTCCTAGAGGTGACCATGGTGACCACATGTCTGTCCTGGGGGATCTTCACGCACTGTCAGGTGGACAGGGGACGGGAGATCTGCGCCAGGCAGACTGTCACGCAACATATGAGGCATATGTTACCCTCGGGGGATACTGTGTGAGTCCCTAGAAGTCCTGGAGTGCCAGGCAAGTACTCAGCCAAAGGGTTTAGACCCCTGGTTGGGAGGCTAGGTTCAGGATCAGCCTGACCTGGAGGGAAGGACGACTGTAAGCAGTGTCCTGACCGATGTAGCTGCTAGGGGCACCACTCCAGTTGGGAGGATGCCGGACTCTGGAAGGGGGTGCAGAGGGAGGGAGTCCACACCTCTGACCGCGGTGCAACCTGGGGTGTTAAACCCTAGGTTGGGAGACCAGTTCTCAGGGAGAGGTCCTGAGCTGGTGGGTGGATTGTGTTACGAGGTCGCCTCTCAGACGAAGAGAGGACGCAACCCTAGAAGAAGAGGTAGGGGGAGGAGAGCCTCACCCGGGACTGTTGGTCGGCTTGAGGGTACAGACCCTAGGCTGGAGGATTAGTGGCAGTTTAGAACTGCCCTGATGAGGGGTAGAGTGGAGAATGGTTACTATGTGCCAGGGGTTACTACCCCTCACTCTGTGGGTAGGCAAGGACCAGTGGCATCTGGATGGCCTAGGGCCTGGTCCTGGCCGCGGACAGCTGAGGAGTACCAGTGAGGTAGCCCAGTGGGTCCGCAGAGCTTTTACAGAGGGAACCACGTGGGTTCAGAGTGGCGTAGAACCGGAGGGTGTCCCTGCCGTTGCGGGCCCGCGTCCGTGTTCTATCGCCCAAAGCAGAGAAGCCCATTACGGTGGTGATTGTTCTCCCCTGCGTTTGGGCTGGAAGGGGGTTGTGTTGAACTTGGCCCTTCTGGCAGGTTCACCCTTAAACTTTTTGCAAGTATCCTAGCTTTTTCCCTCTGTTGTGTAAGGGGATTTAGGCCTCTAGACGCATTTTACACTGTGTCCCAGTGGAGAGTGCGTGCGCGCTGTGTATGTCTTTAGTGAGACTGACCTGCCCTCCCATAGAAATATATGGGGAATGTGTGTGTCCATGGTAGTTCCTGGTGCGTGGGGAGTGCAGGGTCGAGTTTGGTATGTGCGAACTCGTGAGATTGAATGCTGCCCGATGATGTGTGCGGTGTTACTGTCTCTAGTGTAGAAGTGCCACTTCTAGAAGCTGGCATGTCTGTGTAGTAAATATGAAGTGACTGTCTGGCTTGTGATTGGCTGGTGTGCCTGGCTCCAGGAGTCAGGATGGGTCTGCCCCAGTGGTGAGTGGAGACATCTGCATGTTGATGAGTGGGAGGAGTACACCTGGGACCTGAATAGGGCTGGGCTTTCCCCACACAATGCTGGCTCCGCCCCCTGTGGTGCGACTGATGACCCTGGCCTGTTCTGTGAATAGGGAGAGGGGCTGAGCAAAACAAAGTGCTCAGGAACCAGTTGCATCTGGTTCACCCCTTCCCTGCACCTTGAGACCAAGGAAACCAGTGTATAAAAAGGGGCTGTGACCCCATGTAAAATGTTTTTCTTCTGATCCTAATTGGAGGGGGGGCATGCTGCGGCTGCTGGGCGCCAGGAGAGACCGCCACTGGGGACTGCCTCCCTGCCTGGAGGGTCTTGTGAGCTGGCCCCTGGGTCCAGCCCTTGCCCCCCTGCCTCCTAAAAGACTTTTCCTGGACCTTTGCCTCCAGCACCCTGGGAGCGCTTTGGCATATATTTTACTAGAGCACTTGGCTCTTGGCCCAAGAGGAGAAGCGCTCCTGATCTGCCTGCAGCACGAATCTGCACCGTGTGGGATCCTCTCCCCCACAATTGCTAATTATCGAGCAGGTGCCCACCCTGCATCTCGGCGCTAAGAAAACCGACCGGGAGCCCACCCCGCATCGGCACTTTGGAAGCGGGTGCCCACCCCGCCTCCTGCCGCTTTATTATAATTTCGGCGGGTGCCCACCCTGCGTTTATGCGCTTTAAGCGGGAGCCTACCCCGCTACTGAAGTTGTTTTATAGAAAGCGGGAGCCTGCCCCGCAATTGCCGATACCTTTGAAGCGGGTGCCCACCCCGCACTTCTGTGTGCTGAGCGGGTGCCCACCCTGCCTCTGTGCCGGTTATTCCTCGTTCGTATTATATACCAAGCGGGAGCCCACCCCGCGAGTGCCAGCAGAGAAGGAGGTACGAAATCGCCGCCAGTGCAACGAGCAACCCGGAAGGAGAAAGCGACGTTGCCTGCTGGGGGGTGTGGCTTAGCCCGGAAGCAGGAAGCAGGCAGGAGCCTACCCCGCGGTCCTGCGTGTGCCCAGGGAGACGCCGTGACCAAGGAAGCGATGGAAGCCTGAGCGGGGCTCTCGTGAGTCAGGAGAGACCCCCGCAGCCCCAGAAGAGTCGTAGCGTTGCCGCCTCCGTCGCCGCCAGAGGAGCTGAGTCCCCGAAGCGAAGCCCCGGTTAGTGGAGCACTAGCGAGTGGAGCCCCGGGACGAAGGGGTTCCCTGAAGGATTAAGGTGGCGCCTAAGGGTGGGGGACCTGATTGCTGCACGGTGCAGAGTCCCAGCGAGAGGGACCTGGGATAGGTACTTCTGCACTGATTCTCCTAGTGGGACATATCGTGTCCCAAGCTCAAGGGGGTGATTTTGTTCTAAGGGCCCCAGAGGGGTGCCCCTACCTACCTGTGCCCGTTCTTCTGTTATTTTGGGGGCACATTGTCTTTAGAAGTCCCAGGGGGACTTGGGGGCACCAGCGTTTTCAGAATCCCAGAGCAGGACTCCAACGTGCACCTGGTTGGTGCTGGCATTTCCTACAGCTGCCCCATGTGATAGAGGGCAGCTGCAACGTGGCATAGCTCTGTTAGAAAGGGCACAGTGAATGCCCGGGCCCATCTTTTGAGTCTACAGCTGCCCAGCAAGTAGTGGGCAGCTGCCACGTTTAGGCCTGTTCTTTTGCCCTGCTGTTTCTGCTGCGTGCGCAGCCCAGCCCTGACATTGTGGACAAAGGGTGTTTTGAGCCCCTGAGAGGCCAAGTTGGCCTGGGGACAGTCTTTCTGTGTTGTGCCCTCACCTAGGGTACATGGTTATTTTTACGTGGGTACTTTTGCGCAATGTGCATTGCCTTTATGTTATTTTTATTCCTAGCTGTGTCTATGCATAGGATATTGTTTTTCTAGTAGAAATTATGCTAGTGAGTTCAAGGTTTCCTGCGTGATATATGCCTAAGGTGTTTAGGATTGCGTAGGGGCCAGCTGATGATGATTGGAAAAATGCGTTGGGAAATGATGCGTTCTTACAGTAATTTTATGAGGAAAGGTTGGCCTAGGGAAAAGGTGTGATCTCCCCTTTTACAACTTTAATGTAAGTTTGAGGATGACATTTATATTAAGGATGGCATGTTGCTGCATTGTGATAAGCTTGTTCCTCCTCATGTGGTCAGACAGGCTGTTAGAAATGGGATTTCTGGTTGGCTAGGGCTTGCGCAAAAGCCAGGCAGAAACCACCACTCTAGTCAGGGCAAGGAAGTTACACCCCTGCTCACCCCCTTGGTAGCTTGGCACGAGCAGTCAGGCTTATCCCGGAGGCAATGTGTAAAGCGTTTGTGCGCGCACACAGCAACAACACCCTAGGCCCACCACAAAAGAAACTCCACACAAGGTTATATATAAAAATAGCCTTAGTATTATAATAAACACATTAGATGATAATCACATAATTTACACTGTGCCAACTGGCACTGGGCAGAAACTTACAGGGGACTATTTACACAAGACAGGGCCACATGGACCACTACATGGGCCTACTCTCCAGCAACAACACTACAGAGACGGTTCATGTAAAAGTAGTTGGACATTTTTGGTTCTAGGAGTATTGTTGAAAGAGAGCGGCTTCACTTCATTTTTTTCCTTGCTATTAATTGTGATTATTGGCAATTCTTCATTGCCAAATAAGGAAGTGTAAGCGTTACAATCTGAAGAATAGGATCAGGAATGACCTATTCGAAGGGTATAAAACCGCACCGACGGTCCCCTGTGCACGGTTTCTGCTGGTCTCCAGGTTTCACACTTCACACTCACTCAGGTACTTCTTCGAAGGGTATAAAACCGCACCGACGGTCCCTGTGCACGGTTTCTGCTGGTCTCCAGGTTTCACACTCACTCAGGTACTTCTCTTATGAACTTTCATATCAAAAGTCCTGTTTTCATTCTATCGCGTTTTAATTGCTAAAACAGATTTATTATCAACAAGTTGCTAAGCTTTCATGGCTTGGCCAGCTCTGGTTGCCTCCAGTAGGAATCAAATTGCACAGGCACCACTGTAGTCCCGGCGGCAGCCGTGCAGTGATAAGGGTAGCACGTGACAGCAGCTCCATCGCCAAGATGGCTGTAGACGGTCTGACGGTTAATTGCATGTTTGGGTGCGCAGTTGCTGTAGGGTTCGACCTCCGATTACTTGGTGCACTCCACGTCTACTATCCATTAAAGTATTTTTATTACAACATACCCATCAGTTTAATCAACGTTTCTTTTTTCAATATGTCAGAAATGTACAAAAATATTGATATTCTCATTTGCATAACACGTTATTTTAGAAAGTATATCTTCTTGCAATAATCTTAACAATTGTAATCCCTATTGGTGGTTTACATCTGAAGCAGGTGTGTCAGTGGTTCCGTTCATAAACCCATATGGTTGATCGGGATCCAGGGGAAAACATTCAGGGGCCAAGTGACATAAAGTGAGTTTTGAGCTGACTGGTATCCATAATATATGGCGGGCTGAGGCAGTGTGTTTTTTTACCTCAACAACAGGTTTTTGTCCCTGGAACTTTTAAAGGAATTATATGCTTTTTGCTAGAAATGTAGCAGCATTTGCGAACATCTCTAAAGTAATTACAGATCACAATAGAACAATAACATAACAATAAAGCTAACACACAACTAAACAACACAGGGTACAACAAAACAGGAAAAACAAATGCCAAATAACAACCACAGTTCAACACAACAACACCACAATGCAATTATTCAAAACAAAAACATAAACGCAGAGTAACACATTACCACCACAAAATGTAACAAAAGAAATAAGCACAGATATTCTTGTCACATATTGCCACCGCCACACATCTGCTACGAGCTGAGAAAACAGTTTCGAGCCTGACGTCCTGTGATTCAACACATTATTATGTCCTTGTGCAATGTAACTGGTGCTCATGTAAAGCGCTCTAAGTTTACACTCTATAAACCTGGAAAACGAGTCTCTTTGAAGTTAGATCAAAAGCAGTGATGCATTTTTCCCACCCTAACGGTACAAATGGAGAGCCCGATAGGGACCCGTCTGGGCACCTGCTTTTAAAAACTGCTGGTGCTGAGCACCGGCAGGATCCGGCCCACTTAAAGCCCTGCTTTTAATCATCATGTGCCAATAATCTGCATTCATGGTGGAGCAGGTCTAATTTATTCCTCTCAAAAGCTTTAACATTTTTGAGTATTTCCGCTTTGCAACATTCATCAGATATGTTTAAAGCCCCAACTTGTCAGTCTTTGTGCTAGCTTTAACATGTGAAAAGGGTACAGCGTTCTTTTGGTAAAAAAAATGCCTTTGCTCAGATTTCATTTCTTTTACCAGTGTGGCCTTTAGCCTTTGTCGTGTCAAAATGCTTTTTTTGTATTACCTAATATGTCAGCTTTGATTGTGCATTTTTATCCCATTCTGCACACTTTGTTTACTTTTAAGAGTTATCTAGATAAAAAGTCAGTTAGCAACGCAGCGTTTATTTACCAGGGATAACTTAACGTGTGAAGTTACTGTTCTTGTTAGCAAGCAGCAGCCTTCCCTGTAAACTAGGGGTAACATTACTCTAGTACACAGCACCAAACACCTCAGGGCTTTGCTCCTCCTCGCCGTGGAAACTGTGCCCCAGCATGCTGTTCATGTGATATTGAGCAGGGCACCATCTCCATGAATCGTCATATGAATTTTTTCTACTGCCATGCCAGAACATGTGCACATTCACTAGTGGGCAGTGCACTGAACTGTGTACAGTGGTTCCATTTTAAAGTCATAATGCAGCTGCTATCTCTGAGGGATGGGAACTCGCAGCATGTTAAATTCTTTCATTTCATTCAACGCAACACAGATCCCCGCCACACAGTTAAACTCCACACTTTTCCATTCCACACAAAGAAGAGTAACGTTCCATTAAAGTCACACTTCCCGGCTCCATGATCAAACCTCTTAATCTGAAAATGTGTGATTGCCCAATGTCTCAGTATCAACTAAATCCTGTGAAAAATCATCTTAGATAGTGAGGAATTATTTACTAGAAGTAGCATATCTTGCTTGTTTAGCTACCTTGTGATAGTTGTCCTTTCTACAACAATTGCAAAACGAACAATTGATGGGCAGATTGCGGAACAATGTCATACATTCACCCCAATATAGAGATCTGGGCCCAAATCCATCATTTGTATGTTCACCGTGCCATTCCAGTTTGAACCCAGCCATATGTAAATCAGTCTTGACCCTGCATCCAATGGGACAATCTAGCCCGATCTGCCAGGCCAGGTCCGCCATGGACTGGAAAAAAGCAGCCTAGGACCGGTTTGGGGGTTTTACCCCTCATCAGCTAGGATAGCTTGACTCCAGTGGCATGGAGAGCACGTCTGGGCATACCTGCCCCACTCAGGGGGACAGATGCAAAAAAACTATTGATGAACGGAATGCTGAACAATGTCAATCATTCACCCCAAGCACAGAGATCTGGATCCTATTTCATGCATTAAATGGAATCGCATCTGCCTTTGTGTGAACCCTTAAACCATTTGCTTTCTGTGGCCTACCTTTTTAACTCCATTGGTGATTAAACATGTAATTTTGCCTTCACGCCCTTTTACTTTCACAAATGAATGCAGCCTTTCACCTCTGTACAGTACACAGTGCTAAAATGTGTGTGATACCAGTTTGACCTCCTGGTCTGAACATGGGGACTTTGGTTTCATTAAAGCACCCCTTTAATTGTGTTTCTAACAATTACATTTATCCTCCACGCCCCTGCTGCTTTGGAAACACATGAAGGAAAATGCCCCTTCCTCTCTTGCTTTGGCTGCCTGTAAGGTGAGTTTTGCCAATACATCTGACCGTTGATCCCTAAAGATCATTTACTAAAGGACACATGTCTAGCTAGCCACTTACGAAATAGGTATAGTTTGTTGGCCTCCTGGTATCAAATGCTTTTGTAACTTTTGTAATCGATCAGGAAGTTGTCTGGCAAAATCTTGCTTTTAAATTGTAAGTTTAGCAGGAGATAAATGTAATTTATGAGCGTGATTACATATTACAGACACATCTCCATATGGGTCTTATTGAAATAGAGGTTCAATGCGGTAATGAGCCTTCCTGGGGAGGTATCACTGGGATTGTGCACCTAAACATGAGGTAAATTGGCCATTACTCTCAACAGGAGTTAAATGTCTACTCACAGTTGTCAGGGCGGTCTTACTGACTCCAAGCCCATCATGCTCCTCTCTATTCTGACTTCCAGTGACTCCCTTTGTTAAAGAAGGCTGGTGTAAAGACTCAAGAGAAAGAAAATGCAAAGCTTATGCTCCCGAATGAACATTAAAGCAAGTTCCATGTGAAATTTGGTCTGCCTCAAAAAAGCATTCTCAGTATTTAGCGATGGGATATTTTTTAGGGAATTTGGATGTAGTGCAACTTATCAATAGCTGTAATTGGCAACCTTAGCCGTAGGAAATCCACCAGCAGGGTTAGAGTTGTTCTTCGTTTATTGTCAAACCTTTGTGCTAGTCTTGGAGAAAATAAAGACATCCTCACTCCCTGTTCAACAAAATCACGAGAGACATGCTCATTTATAGAAAGTCTATGCTAAACAGCATACTTATTATCAATGCAATATTGGCAAGTGTTAGACTTGTCGATCAGGTTTATCCCCATACTTTTTGATTTTTGGCCTTCTGTTTCTAACCTGTATTTGTTGGTTTTATGACTCTGGGCACTTTACCACTGCTGATCAGTGCTAAAGTGCATATGCTCTCCATGTATATTGTGTTTATGGATTGGTGATTCCATGATTGGCATATTTGATTTAATGGTAAGTCCCTAGTACAGTGCACTGTTTGTGCCCAGGGCCTGTAAATCAAATGCTGCTAGTGGGCCTGCAGCACTGATTGTGCCACCGACATGAACAGCCTGTAAATGTAATTCAGACCTGCCACTGCAGTGTCTGTGCGCAGTTTGGTACTGCCATGTCGACCTGGCAAGTGTATCCACTTGCCAGGCCCTAACCTTCCCTTTTCTTTCATGTAAGACGCACCTAAGTTAGGCCCAAGGTAGCCTCATGGGCAGGGTGCAGTGTATGTGAAAGGTAGGACATGCCCTGAGGTGTGTGGCATGTCCTGCTAGTGAAATACTGTCAATTTTGTTTTTCACTATTGAAAAGCTAACTGTCCCGTAGGATATAATGGGAGTTTGTTTATAACATCTCATAAATATAACTTCGCATTGGGACAAGATGGAAAGATGGAGTTTAGTATGCATGAACTCAGAATATAAATATGCAGCTTTTAGTAAAGATGATTTTTATATTGTGCGTTTGAAAATACCACTTTTAGAAAGTGGGTATTTTCCTGCTTAGCCATCCTGTGTGCCTCTGCTGGTTTGTGCATTGACTGTCTGGCTTTGGAGTGACAGAGGCTGCTGGAGCAGAATTTTCTGTTGAAAATCTATCGGGTTTTTAAGCTCCGGTTTGTCTATTTGTCATAGTTAAAATTACTAATCATTAATTATTAATTATTTGTTTTGTGTAAGTGTTTTTTTTACTTATCAACATGTACGTATTAACAAGAGAGAACTACACGTGGGAACGCGTATGTGATGCCTATTAATAATAATGTGCATGTTTAAATGTTGCTGTGTGCTGTTTATTTTAAAGCACAAAACGCTTTTGAATTAATGCGTTTCTGTGTTGCAAAGGCTAGATAATTACATACACATAAGGGTATTAGTGGGGTTAACACTGTTTAATCACTATGCTGTGGTAACGTTGTTTTTGTCTCTTTCAATTAAGATGGTCTATTTTGGCCTAACGAAAAATGGCTGCCGTTTGCAGCCTGGCCTCGAGTGAGTGACTTGTGATGAGAAGGTCTTGCTGAGAATGGTCACGAGACATCTGACCACAGTCCTTGCCTGGTTAAAACTTTCCGTGAGGACAGCAGCAGTTCTGGGCGAGTTTCCAGATGTATCGGAACAGCCTTGGAAGACAAAGGGGCCATAAAGAAAGAACTCTGAGCTCATTGTGTCATCGCCGAGGAAATGTGGATGCTAAGAGATACTTTTTATTTTTGGTTGCTGTTCTGTCTTTTTATTTTTGTGATTTTCCTGAGCGGAGATTTTCCAAATGTAGCGATGCTACATCCTTTCCTGCTCGCTCTGCTCAGCGGTTCAGCGGACGTAAAGAATACTTTTTGTTGCTTTCTTTTGTTTAAAATACTATAAAAATTGTTAGCCTAGAGAGGGTCTTTGCCACTTTGCCATTTTCTTCCCAAACCTGCGTTGGTGAGGATCGATGCTGAGAGGACGGTGATTCGGGAGACTTTTACCGAGAGACCTGTCCTGACCCATTCTGACATTTAGCTAGAATAGGTAATTATGAGAATGATGATTTACTCTGATTGATTTACTTTGACTAATTTTAGATAAAGTACCATACTTTTGAATACGGTGTTGGTTATTATTTCTTATCAATTATTGAGTACTCTATTTTGATTATTGTTGTATAGATTGTTTAGATCATGTTTCAGGACAGTTACAATAACCAGGTCTTATCGACCTCGATGTAGATGCAGGGTGTTTAGGAGTTTTCTTTCCACAGGTTCAGTGCTGGTAGAGTATTTGAGCGTATGTTAGTGAAATGGGCCCTAGTGTATGATGAGTGTATGTGCGTGTAACTGTGAAATTACTCTATCCGTGGAAGTGGGGATATTTTGTACACCCTGATCTGTATCAATTTCCTGGTAGCAGAGGATGGTTATTGATGATTGTCTTGATCTGATTAGATTGCTTGTACATTAGCTTATTGATTATTGATTATTGATTGATGTTGATATATGTACTAATACTATATGTTGGAGTCGTCATGTTGAGTTATATGTAGTGCTTCTGGAACTTGGGAGCTAGTAGCAGTTCCGTAGTAGGGCAGAGGGAAGTATATGCTGCTCTCGGGAAAAACGGGATTGTAGGGAAAAAAAACGTGTGACAATTGAAGTTGCGCGTCACATTGTCTGGGTTCGGAATCAGTGACATTTGTCGTATGTTACTATTAGATATATTTCTGGTATAAAAGGAGTGCGTATGGTAGCGAAGGTTATCTGTGAAACTCTGGTCTTAAGTCCCAGGGATCCGTAAGGTTCACCGTTAAAGCTTATCGCGGGAGAAGTAATAGGTATTCTCTGAGCTTGTTTGAGGAACTGGCAGAGGTAAGCTGCTTAGTTAACGTGTGTTATAATTCTGTAGTGGGACAGATTGTTCGCTGTTCTCGGGAAGCAGGATTCTGTGAGTATGTACTATATTTTTCTTCTTGTATGAATGTGCGTGAATGTGAGAGTATTTAGTTGATTGTAAAACTCTTTGGACAAGTCCTAGAGGAAGCAGTTAATGAATGCATGATAGAAGGGCAGAGTAATGTGCTACTGTGTCAACGGGATCCTTGTGAAATAGATTTTCTTTACTATTCTGTGGTTAGCGAAGCAGACAATGGAGATGTTTATATGTTGTAACTAATAGATTTTGTAGAAATTTGACACGAAGTCTACTAAGAGTTTTGTGAAGGAGGGGTAGACGAGTGACAGGAGACAGAGCAGAGACTGCAGCGGCTGCTGACGTCATAGAGACCGCGCTCTGATTGGATAGTGGATCAGAATAGTGCTCGCGCTAGGATTGGTGCGTTGGTGTGAGCCGCGCAAGGATTGGAAGAGCTATTCTAGTGACGTAGGCGCTCCAGGATTGGTGCGTTAGTGTGAGTCGCGCTGTTATTGGTTGAAAAATCGTATTGTATAGTTGTAATACGGAAGGGATTAAAGTTTGGTAAACGTTAAAATGTATTACCAAGAAGAGAAAAAGAAAAAATCTTTGTTCGGAAAGATAAAGCGCTGGTTTGACAAGGATAAAGATGTTAAAACAAGAGAGGGTGAATTGTTACCTCCAGCGAAAACACCTGCATCCTTCATGGCTGCGAGATATGGGTATCATACCTGTATATGGTTGGAGAATTGGGTTAGGTATACCAAAGAGGATGGTGTTCTAGCATTTCCAGAACATGGTTCATTTAATCTGGCCGTGTTGAGAAATTTACGGGAAAAGATGTTATGTCTTGACCCAAAACCAAGGCCGACACAGTTTGAGGCTTTAGTGGAATGGGAAGAGGAAGTACATGAGCGAGAAAAGCAGAGGTCTGGAGGAAATTACAGGTGCATGTTTGGGAGGAGACATGATCGTGAAACTCATCATGATCGAATGAAAAGATGGCGAGATGCTAGTATGTCAGAGGGATTATATCCTATGAGAACAGTTGAAGAGGGAGCAAAAAGGGTTCCTGAGGCTGAAGTGAGAAGATATGGAGTTAATGATTATGAGGATGAGGTCTTGAATGACATGATTTACAAGAGACCACCTCCATATAGACCAGAACCAGAAGAGAGCACACCAATTGTTTCTCCGATAAGAGATACAGTGCGTATCATTGAGACAGAAAATGTGACACCTGAGTTAAGAAGTGGTAATCCTTTCAGAGAGAGAGAGAATCGATGTGGTAACGAGAATACAAGAGAATTAGCTAGAACTACATCAGAGTTGACTGAAAGGATTAGAGAGTTAACAAAGAATCTGGAAGCCGTTACGGTACCTGTACCCATAGGTCCGATTATGCCTGTGTTTGATAACCAGAGGACAGGTGAAAATGGTTTGGTGATTCCATATGTTGGAAATAAGATGACAAGTTCAGCTGGTCCCTCAGGAGATTCAGGAAGAAGGACAGAGAGTAGTGATCTGAGACAATCAAGACATGACACATGTAGTGAAGGACTGGATGCTAGTGAAGCTAGTTGTTTGGGGATGCCGATTTTAGAACCGCAAAAGAAAGTGGTTCCAGTGAGAAAAACTACCGAAATAACAGCTGAAGATTTGAATGATTGGATGAAAGCTCTTCAAAAGAGGGATAAAGATTCACAAGCTATTGATGTGGCTAGGTTACGTGTAGAATTAGAAGAGCTTGTTGCAGGGACAGTTCCGACAGAAATTCTTAAAAACCATCATGAACGTGAACTGTTGTTTATGTGCAAAAATATCACCTGGAGAGCGAGAAATACACATGACAGGTTAAGAGCAGTAGCGAATGAACAGGGAGTTGACATCGATAAAGTGAAAGCTTTGCAGAAATCTTACAGAATGGATTTCACAGACAAAGATATTGAAAATCTGAATGGTGCTGGTAGGACAGGACAGATTAAAGAGATGGTCGCATTATTGCGAAGATGGGGTGATGTAGAGAAATGGAAGGATAGGTGGTACAAGAAAAGAGAAGAATCTGAGGATAGGACTTATTCAGCATTTCCTGTGAGAGAAAAGGAGAAACCAGTGGATAATTATCCTATGAGAGAAATACCTGGAGGAGGATATGTACATGTTCCATGGACCAGACAGAATATTTTATCATTTACGAATGATTTTCCTCGATTGAGAGAAAAGCCCGTCGAGTGGTATAGGCAGGTAGACAGGTTTGTGAAATTGTCAAAAGTGCTGTGGATTGACCTGAATAGTCTGTTTGATATAATTGTTCCAGCAGACTTGTGGACTGAGTGTAAAATAGTTGTGAGTTGGCCTACTGAGGAATATCCAAGAGATCAGAGAACAGGAGCACCAGATCCAGAGGTAATGAGAAAGTATGAACAGGTGATGGTATACCTGAAGAGTAAGGTACCTCCAAAAGAAACAGACTGGGTTAAAATAGATCGAACACAACAGGAAGCAAAAGAATCAGTTCATGCTTTTTACGAGAGACTGATACTGGCTTTTAAACAATTCAGTGGAGATGAACACCTGGGTGACAAAGATTTGAGTCATTTTGTATACAGGTTTGTATATGGCCTGAGACCTGAGATTAGTGAGAGAATTCGTGAACACACAGTGGACTGGCAGAGTAAGAAAATAGATGAGATTCTGAGACATGCAAAATATTTCAGTGATGAAATTGAAGCAAAACAGAGAAAGCTGAAAGAGAAAGCAATGTGGGCACAAGTGAAAGTTGCGGAAGACAGGAAGCACAGTTGGTGGAACAGGCAAAGAGTGCAGGAAATAATGCAGGGAATAGACCCAGGTATGTGGGGAAAGGAAAGGGGAATCTTGAGGAAGCCAAGAAGAAGTTCCCATGTCACAACTGTGGCCAACTGGGACATTGGAGATCTGAGTGTACTAATCCACCATTAGTGAATAATGAAGGAAAACCCTTGAATCAACAGGTGCAGAACGAAGGGAATAATCAACAGCAGCAACAACAGAAAGTTGTGAGACAGCAGAGTCAAGAGCCAAAACCGCCCTTGCCGCAGAATAGAGGGTCACAAAAGTACAATCAGGATTCAGGATTCTACAATGATGAACAGGTAAACAAACCAAGGCGTTCTAACCAGGTACAACAGTACTTGTTAAAGAATGAAGGGAGTGAGTCTGAGGGTGATTATTGACGGTGCCGAAGAGAGGAGGAAGAGTGCATACTTGGTGCAACTCTAGAAATAGACCAGGCAGGACCATTTGTAGATGGGAAAATAAATGAAGAAAGTGTTACTTTTTTAGTAGACACAGGTGCAACGAGATCAACTGTCAGGTCAACAGATATTAGAAATCTTCCTCTCTCGGATGAAGCAATCCAAGTAGTTGGCGTAGCCAATACACAAATCAGGACCCGTCTTACTGAACCAGTAAGAGTACAAATAGGGAAATTTTCGGACATGCACAGATTTATCGTCTGTGACACTAGTCCAGTGAACCTGTTAGGTAGGGATCTATTGTGTAAGATGAACTGCACAATTTTCTGTACACCGGATGGAATAGCTTTTGAGACACCAGATGAGGATGTTTTGTACCGAATGACTCTAGGAAATAGAGAAAGTGAAATGGTTGGTGCATTTGCTGTGTTTAATCCGGAGGATTTGCCTCAAGAGCTGAGAGACACAGTGAAAAGGGCAGTTTGGGATTTTACTGGAGAGGATGTGGGATTGATGAATAATGTAGATCCTGTGAAAATTTTAGTGAAAGAGGGAATTACTTATCCTAACATTCCTCAGTATAAAATGACACCAGAAATAATTGAAGGAATAACTCCTATAATTGAGAAAATGATTCAGCAGGGAGTTCTGAGAGAACTACTGAGTAGCCCGTGTAATTCACCGATAATGGGGCTAAAGAAACCTAATGGGAAGTTCAGGATTGTACAAGATTTGAGAAAAATTAACCAAATTGTGGTGGCATGTTGTCCTATTGTGCCAAATCCGTCGGTGAGTTTGTATCAGATTCCACATGATGCTGAGTGGTATACAGTGATTGATTTGTGTCATGCTTTCTTTTCAATTCCATTGCATCATGACAGCCAGCCGATTTTTGCATTTAGATTTGGCCAGCGTATTTTAGCATGGTGTCGTATCCCACAGGGGTATACAGAGAGTCCTTCGATATTCAATCAGTTATTGAAAAAGTCTTTGGAGAGTTTAATCATGCCTGAAAACTCAGTACTAGTGCAGTATATTGATGACCTGCTTGTGGCATCAAAGACACGTGAAGCTTGTGAAGTAGATACCATAGCTTTACTGAATCATCTGGCGGATGGAGGGTTAAAGGTATCTCCAGCCAAATTGCAATTCTGTAAGAAAGAGGTGCATTATCTTGGACACAATATTGAAAAAGGTCTGAGAAAGGTGACTGATGACAGGATCAAAATCATCAGGGGAATGAAGGCCCCAAAGACCCAGAGGGAAGTGAGAATGTTCCTGGGTATGGTGGGTTATTGTCGTCAGTGGATAATTAATTTTTCTCTGATAGCAAAGCCACTGATTAAGCTGACAAAAAGTGAGATGACAGACCCATTGGAACTAGATGGAGAACAAATGGCAGCATTTGAGGAGCTGAAGAGCAGAATGTGTGAAGCCCCTGCTTTGGGTATGCCTGACTATGAAAAGGAGTTTGAATTGTACTGTAGTGAGAGGAATGGATGTGCACTTTCAGTGTCAATTCAGAAGCATGGATTGCTGAGAAGGCCTATTGCGTACTTCTCATCGACACTTGACCCTGTAGCTGTAGGTTTACCAGGTTGTTTGAAATCTGTGGCTGCAACATGCAGAAGCCTGGAACAGAGTGAGGGAATCATAATGGGATATCCTGTAAGGGTATTCGTACCTCATAATGTGGCAATTCTTTTGACAAGAAGCAGAACCCAGTACATGTCACATAGTCGGCTGACTAAATATGAAAAAGTCATTCTGGGAGCATCAAATGTGACTCTTGAGAGATGTGTGAATGTGAATCCAGCGACATTGTTGCCGGATGTGGAAAAAGTGGGTGTAAAGACAGAAGATGATCACAATTGTTTGGATGTGCTTGATTACTGTACAAAACCGAGACCAGACATAAGGGATCTTCCCTTGCATGAGAGTGATCATGTGTTGTTTGTGGATGGATCATGTCTGAGGAATGATGAGGGTGTGCTATGTGCAGCATATGCAGTGTGCAAGGTTTCAGAGGTTATGGAAGCATCACCATTGAAAGGAGTGAAATCTGCACAAGTTGCGGAATTAGTGGCATTGACAAAAGCTTGTGAAATTGGGAAAGATTTGAGAACGACTGTGATGACTGATAGTCAGTATGGATTTGGAGTTGTGCATGATTTTGGCCAGCTTTGGCTACAAAGAGGTTTCTTGACGTCGAGTGGGACTCCAATAAAGAATGCTGAAGTGATTGGGAAATTACTTGAGGCGATACAGTTGCCTAAAAAGTTAGCAGTTGTGAAGTGTGCTGCTCATGGACAAGGAGATGATTTTGTGACAGTTGTCAATCGATATGCCAATGACATTGCTCAATATTGTGCCAAAAACAATCAGTCCATTAATCGGGAACGAGAAGGTGAAATGTCTTTTTGTTCTGTAATGTTTACTAATGTCTTAGAGACGTGGGATGAAGTGAAACAGTTGCAGGATGAGGCAGGAAAGGAAGAAAAGAAAGACTGGATGAAGGCAGGTTGTGCCCCAAGAGAAACAGACCATGTTTGGGTCTATAGAGATGGCAGACCAGTCATGCCGAACTCCATACTGTCGTCAATGGCAAGGATGTATCATGGCCAGGGACATTTGGGAAGGGATGCGATGATCAGGTCGTTTAAGCAAACCTGGTACAATGCAAAGTTCAGGACAATTGCAGAGAGCATCTGTCAAAGATGTTTGATTTGCCAGCAATTTAACACTGGGAAAAAGACAGTGGTGAGTCTAGTAACAATAGGCAGAGAAGGAGGTCCTTTTACAAGAATGCAGATTGATTTCATTGAAATGCCCCAAGTGAACAGACTGAGGTATGTTCTAGTGGTAGTCTGCTTGTTTTCAAGATGGGTGGAGGCCTATCCGACTAGGAGAAATGATGGAATAACAGTGGCAAAACTACTGTTAAGAGAGTTGATTCCTAGGTACGGGTTTCCAGTAACGATTGAGTCTGATAGAGGTGGACACTTCTATAATGAACTCATGAGTTTGATTTGTGAAGCATTAAGCATACAGCAGAAGCTACATTGTGCATACAGGCCAGAGGCTTCTGGTGTTGTTGAGCAGATAAACGGCACAATCAAGAACAGGATTGGTAAGATGTGTTTAGCCACTGGTATGAAATGGCCCGATGTCTTGCCTCTAGTGCTAATGTCTATTAGATCTACTCCAGATAGAACTACTGGTTTAAGTCCGCACGAAATCATAATGGGACGTGCAATGCGACATGCATATGTACCTGCAAATAAGTTGATGACAATAACTGATGACATGATTTTGGATTACTGTAAAGGCCTGGCTGACGCAGTTCATTCTGTGTTTCACCAGGTTGGAGAAGAAGCTACCACACTTGAGAAGAAGCAAGCTCATGATCTGAGTCCAGGGGACTGGGTGAGGATTAAAGTGCACAGAAGAAGAAATTGCTTGGTTCCAAGGTGGGGAAGGCCGAGACAAGTTATTCTGACTACGACAACTGCAGTAAAGTGTGCTGGTGTGAAAAACTGGGTGCATGCGAGTCATACTCTGAGAGTTCCAAACCCAAAAGACGGAACTGGTAAGGAGTATTTTGAAGAGTCAGATTCCAGTGATGATGAAGAAACAGAACCAGTAAAAGAGTCAGAGAAGACTTCAAGAGAACCATTGAAAGTCTTGGGAAAAAGATCAGATTCTGTGAAAGAGCCTGAAGTTCCGAAAAGCAGTGAAGAAAAAAGAAGAGAAAAGAGCAATTCCACAGAGACTCCTGAATCAGAAGAGGAGATTGAAGAACCACTTGAGATTGTACCTGAAGAAGCAGGGTTAGAAGAAGATAGAGAGGGACAGATTGCGGAAGACCCCCGAGGAGGTGTAGGGAACATTCCTGATAAGCTAGGTAAAGGGACAAGTAGACAGCAAGAAGATTGCGTGTCGGAGATCCGAGGAGGGAAAGAGTTAGGGAAGTCTCAAACAGTGGTGAAAAAGACTGTGGAGCGAAAGAAAGCTGCTGAAGAACAAGAGGCATTTGAAACAGAATCGGATGAAAGTGAGAATGAGAAATCAGAGGGTCGAGTTCTGAGAAAGAGAACTTGGATTGGAGAGAGAAATAATATAGAAACAAGACCGAAAAAGGTTGTGAGAGGAGATCTTTGGCCTAACAACAGAATAAAGAGGCTAAGATACAGACTGATACGAGCAAATAACTCGAAAGCTGAACAAGTGAATGAAGTATCGAGTCAGAATCCAGTAAAAGGTGAAAAGAGAAAAGAGTCAAAAGAACAAGAACCAGAAGGGATCAAGAGAATAAGAAAACCTAACCAGAAGTATAGGTCGCTGGAATGGACGTACGTGGCACTGTCTGAAGGTGAAGAGGCAGAAAGTCAAGGAAATCAAGAGGAGACCGTACGAGAAGTGGTTGAGGAAGATACAGGTGAAATCCTGAAAGTTATCTTGACTGACATTGATGAAAAGTCGGATACTGAGGATATTGTTGGAGATCTAATACAATTTGATGTCGAAGAAGTTGGAGTGAAAAATGATGAATATCCAAATTGAGTGAACAGAAGAAATTACTTGGAGAGAGTGAAAAAAAAGAAGAAACTGAAATTAATTGTTTGAAGTAATCCAGAATTTTGGAGTTTCAAGTAGTGGAGTAGTAGAGGCTAAGTCAAAAGACACGGTCAAAGTAGTGAAATGGCTAACATAGAGAATAACCAAAGTAGATGTGCCTTCTTAAGAAGATGGTGTAGAATGTGCTGCTGCTGTACTGGATTATTAATGCTATTGTGGGATGTTTTAGCTTTATTAGTTACCTTTAGGGTTACATTAGACACTTTAGGAATACACACTGAAAATGTGACTTTTGCAGAGAAGAGTTCACAAAAAATAGTTCCGACTGGAATTAGTAATACTTACATACATAAAGATAGGTCGATTAATGATTTTTCTAGTAATGTTTTTTCAAAGCTGTTATACGAATATGTGAAAACAATGGAAGTTAGGGATTGCTACGTCTGTATGCAATTGCCTGCATCCGTTTCAGAGGGTGTTACTTATCACCATTTACCAGCTACGTATGGAATTTCGTGTAGTGTATTAAGTAGTGTTTTTTATTTGTTAGGGAAAATAGATTATGAGATGTCTAACAAAGATAACATTTTTGGGCAATTGCCAATGAACAAAGAGCTGAATCCAGCTAAAGATGCTAACATTTTTGGTGAGATTTTTATTGAAAAAGAAGAGTTAACATTAGATTACATTTTTAAGAATAATTTAACTTGCAGTCTGAAAGAAGAGGAGAAAGCTTTCCTAAATATGGTGGAGGAAAGGAGATTGAGCATGCATGAGAAAGCAGGAAGATACAAAGTGAGTGAGACAATTTGGGACATTGAAATGGGAAAAGAATTGAGAAATGGGGCTAGTCCAACTTTAGCTCTAGATGCACCACAGAAGGGTAAGCTGTGTATTACAAGAAGGAAATCCCAATATGATACATATTTTGTTGGGACTAGTGAATGTCATGATACATACTTCATTGCAACAGGATGGGGTTTCAAGGGTGGAGAAGATACAATTTTTCCAGGAGTGTATTATGTTTGTGGGAACAAGGCTTATTACAAGTTGCCTGACCATTGGTATGGCACGTGTTATGTGGGCCTGGTCTTTCCAAAGATCTTTCATATAGATAGAATAGAAGATGTAGAACATATTAATTTACTAACGCGTTTCAAGAGAGAAACTTGGTCTGAAATAGTAGGTGACATTTTTGGAGCTTTAATTCCAGCAGTGGGAATTTCTTTAAATGCTTATGGAATTCGGAAACTGTCAACAGTGGTGGATCGCTTATCGACAAATACCGCTGGAGGGTTTCTTTTGGTGAATACGGAATTGATTGCCGTACGTGCCATGTCAATGCAAAATCGACTTGCCCTTGATATTCTATTAGCCAAGGAGGGTGGAGTTTGTGGAATGCTGAAAGTTCAACATTGTTGCACTTACATTCCTGACGAAAGCAAAGACCTGAAGGTCTATATTAAAAATATTACTGATTTGCATGAAGAATTAGTACCACTTGAAGCTGAAAGTATTTGGACTAAATTAGCTAATAAGGTGATGGCTGTTAAGAGTTTTATTGCAAAAATAGGTAGTACTATTATAGGTAAGATATTGTTTCCTTTAACTTGTATAATTGTTGCTTTATTGATACTTAGATTAGTGTGTTTGTGTTGTAAAAACAGGGGAGGGAAAAAGAAATTAATCAAGAGAAATAATGAAAAGAGAAATAAAAGGTTGAAAAGAGAACCACAAGAAATAGAATTAGAAGAATTGAGGGAGAGTGTTTATTTGGATACAAAAAGAGATGATGAAAGAGTGTCTGGTGTGTAGTGTAGTGTAAGGAGAAAAAGACATTTCCAATTTCTCCTAAAATGGGACCAAATTTCGCTAAATTTTTTTTTTGTTTTTGGTTTATTTGGTGATAAAATCACCAAAGGGGGGATTGCTGGAGCAGAATTTTCTGTTGAAAATCTATCGGGTTTTTAAGCTCCGGTTTGTCTATTTGTCATAGTTAAAATTACTAATCATTAATTATTAATTATTTGTTTTGTGTAAGTGTTTTTTTTACTTATCAACATGTACGTATTAACAAGAGAGAACTACACGTGGGAACGCGTATGTGATGCCTATTAATAATAATGTGCACGTTTAAATGTTGCTGTGTGCTGTTTATTTTAAAGCACAAAACGCTTTTGAATTAATGCTTTTCTGTGTTGCAAAGGCTAGATAATTACATACACATAAGGGTATTAGTGAGGTTAACACTGTTTAATCACTATGCTGTGGTAACGTTGTTTTTAGGTCTCGTCTGAGACAGCGCTTTAGCGCTGCTCTGGCGAGACTTATAGTAAGCGAGTTTTGGAAGTGCAAACAGTGCTTTTCAGGCCTCCAAATACAGTGCATGTGCGCCGGGCGCGCGCACCATTTGGCAGCCTGAAAAGCACTGCCTGATCACTTGCTTTGATGTCCTCAGTGAGCCGAGCGGCCACTGAGGACATCAAAGTGCACACCATTTGCCACCCCCTTCTTGCTTGTTTACTTTGTCTCTGGTTCCCCTCAGGCATCCAGACTCTGCCTCTCTGCGGACTTCTCTGGGTGACCCCTGCTTGTGGACACCGCCTCCTCTGGGCACGGACCGCTCTGCTAATGTCGTTTGTCTTGAGCAGAATCAGCTGCCCGTGACAGGCCCCGCCCCGTTCATGTAAACAAAAGCATGTGTGCCCTATTCCCGTTGATTCTTCTTTCTCCCGCCTTTCCCTCGCTGAATGGTGCCCCTTTGCTGTATTCCGTCATCACTGCTATCACGCTAGGCCTTCGTGCCCCTCTGCTGTATCTCGTTATTCCTGCTATTACGCTGCCCCACTGTGCCCCTTTGCTCCTTTTCGCTCACGCCTGTCATCACTACACCACCAGCACCAGAACATTGTGCTTCTCCCACTATTACTGTTATGACAAACTGCGCCATGTCTCTTCGCCGCATCCTCGTTATGACTGTTACTATACTACTACACCGTGCTTCTCCTCTCTACTGTCGTCATTACTACTATTGCATTACACCACTCTGTCCCTCTGCTGTCTCCTACAACATTGGTCCCTCCGCTGTATCCTTGCCACAACTCCTACGCTGTGCCGCTCCTGTCTGCTGCCCTCGTTATTATTATTACACTGCGACACCGTGACCTTCCGTTGTATTACCGCTATCGCTGCTACACCCTCACCGTGCCCGTTTTTTCCAAACCCATTATTATTGCTATTACACCACAGCACCGTGTCACTGTGCTATATTCCCGCCATCCCTACTATTACATTACAGCACGGTGCCGCTTCGCTATGCCCCCGCCATCCCTGCTGATACACTACAACACTGTACCCCTCCACTGTACCTTCGCCATCACTACTATTCTATCAGTCCGCCTGGTCCCAGAAGGCTCTGCACACCCTGCAATGCTGACCTCATTATCGCCCCATCCCTTAACACACCCTTGCATTCCCCATGCTTGCTTGTTCTCTTTGCAGGTACATGTAGACTGTAATTATTATAATTGATAGAAGCAGTTCAGGGAAGAGATAGCGAGGGAAGGGCACACCCCACAGCCCCTCCTTTGTCTCTTCATAAAATGAGCAAAGCCAGGTCTCCCACTGCTCTGCTTTGGACCTGCAGATCCACTGTACACACATTGTGCTTGTACCCCAACATATCCCTCGACTCCCTACCCACACAGCTAACCCAGTCCACCTTGCTCTTGATATACACTTGAACACTATACAGACAGCGCTCTACCAATGCTCCTCAACATGATCTCTTTTCATGGGTACGCATAGTGCTATGTTGTCACTGAATGACATGCCTTTTATGTCCTAGCATCTTTAGAGTAAAAGTATGCAATGATGCAAAAAGCTCAAAGTTTATTGCAGAGGATCACATGTCATATGACGTCTCTGTCCACGACGGCACGACTTTTGCTAATTAATACTCAGTAATTCTAGGATTGCTAAAATGTGACTGCCCAGTTAATGGCCATTATCTTAACATTACATGGGGTCTGTTTTTTTACGCTTCACTGAATCCAGTGTTAACTGTACAAAAACCAAAACTGTGTGTCAATACTTATGAATGTGATCATCAACAAAGCACACCGCATTGGATGTACATACACTGGGAGTAATGGGCTATTTCTCTTAAGGCTGCGACGCGTGCCACGTATTCTGTGTAATGCTCCTGCTTGCCCCTAGTGACACGCCAGGAAGTGTCTCAGCCGCGGAGCGCAATCAGCTGTCTACGGGGCAGCAGGGGCCCCTGTAGGAATCCGGGGCTGCCGCGCCCACCAGCATCAACTGGGCCTGGTAAGTCTACCTCCACCGCCCCTGGGTGTGTCTGACTGACAACAGACTTCCATGACTCAGTGCAGCAACAGGCCCAGCGACGCACAACCTACCTCTGCCCTCCCCCCACGTATAATAGCACATTCTGTGTGGTGCTTGCTTCAATTACTACTTTGAAAGTGAAAGAAAGAGTTCTGAGCGCTTCTCACTGGGGAATAGAGAATACAATGAGCAGCCATTTATTCTTTCTCAGATACACATGTAGGTTAACAGTAGAGTGGCTGACTTTGAAGGTGGGGAACTGGGTTCGAGGCTGACGGGAGGCTCAAGCATCCTGTGATTCCGGGCAAATCACTTAATCTCCCCATCCCTAACAAGCATTTGCAATGCAATAGGTCTCGCAATTACGCAAGTTTGAGCTATTGGCACTGTAAATGACAATGCCTCTTATTTATGTTTTTGTTTGTAAAACATAAATAAAACGCATTGTCAATTACAATGCCAATAGCTCAAACTCCCGTAAATGCGAGACCTATTGCATTGCAAATGCTTGTTGTCTCTTTCAATTAAGATGGTCTATTTTGGCCTAACGAAAAATGGCTGCCGTTTGCAGCCTGGCCTCGAGTGAGTGACTTGTGATGAGAAGGCCTTGCTGAGAAAGGTCACGAGACATCTGACCACAGTCCTTGCCTGGTTAAAACTTTCCGTGAGGACAGCAGCAGTTCTGGGCGAGTTTCCAGATGTATCGGAACAGCCTTGGAAGACAAAGGGGCCATAAAGAAAGAACTCTGAGCTCATTGTGTCATCGCCGAGGAAATGTGCATGCTAAGAGATACTTTTTATTTTTGGTTCCTGTTCTGTCTTTTTATTTTTGTGATTTTCCTGAGCGGAGATTTTCCAAATGTAGCGATGCTACATCCTTTCCTGCTCGCTCTGCTCAGCGGTTCAGCGGACGTAAAGAATACTTTTTGTTGCTTTCTTTTGTTTAAAATACTATAAAAATTGTTAGCCTAGAGAGGGTCTTTGCCACTTTGCCATTTTCTTCCCAAACCTGCGTTGGTGAGGATCGATGCTGAGAGGACGGTGATTCGGGAGACTTTTACCGAGAGACCTGTCCTGACCCATTCTGACATTTAGCTAGAATAGGTAATTATGAGAATGATGATTTACTCTGATTGATTTACTTTGACTAATTTTAGATAAAGTACCATACTTTTGAATATGGTGTTGGTTATTATTTCTTGTCAATTATTGAGTACTCTATTTTGATTATTGTTGTATAGATTGTTTAGATCATGTTTCAGGACAGTTACAATAACCAGGTCTTATCGACCTCGATGTAGATGCAGGGTGTTTAGGAGTTTTCTTTCCACAGGTTCAGTGCTGGTAGAGTATTTGAGCGTATGTTAGTGAAATGGGCCCTAGTGTATGATGAGTGTATGTGCGTGTAACTGTGAAATTACTCTATCCGTGGAAGTGGGGATATTTTGTACACCCTGATCTGTATCACATTCGCTCAGACAGCCACCAGGGGATGGGGGGTTTGATGTGTGTCCTGCCTTTCCTGAATGAGTTAGGGCAGGGCTGAATAGACCTGAGCTGCATTCAGAGTAGGGGGAAAAGTTCTCCCTAACACCCGAATAGGCCCGGTCTGCATTTAGAGTGGTGGGAGGAGATTTCCTTGGCACCTGAATAGGCCCTGTCTGCCTTACACAATGCTGTCTCCACTTCCTGCCGGGCAGCTGCACCTGGAAGGACAGAACTGGTTTTGGCTGGACAAAGATCTTTTCTATCACCAGAGAACAAAGGAATTTGTGCTATGAAAGGGGGGCCTAGACCCCTTAACTTTAGATTACTGCTAAACTAAGGAACCTGCCAGGAAGAAGAACTGGGAAAGCTGGAGGAGGATTACTGCCCCTGTGCTGTGTGCTGTTGGGGTTGGCCTGCAGTGGTTGCTTCTGTCTTGGGCAGGGAAAGGACTGGACTGTGCTTTCACCATCCTGCTGTTAGAGTTTTCACCAAGGGCTTGAAGTAGAGCTTGCCTCCTGTTAGAAGTCTCAGGGATAGAAAAGACTTCAAAAATCACTTTTGGACTTCAAGGGGAGGCTCTGCCAACGAGAAGATCTGGAAAAACTGAAGGAGGAGTACTTCCCCGTTGCTGTGTGCGGTCTGGAGTTGGACTGTGATGGCTGTTTCTGCCAAGGTGGGGAACTGTGTGTGCATCCTGCTTATGAAAGTATCTCCAAAGGCTTGAAGTGGAGCTTGCCCCCTGTTCAAGATGTCTCAGGAACAGCAAAGACCTCACCATCCTTCTGGGCACTGTCTCTGGTTCCGCTGGTTCCAGTCACAATAGAAGAAAAGAGCAGCCAGCTCCGTCACCGAGTCCATCGCAGACTCCGTGTCCTGAAGGCACCGCTCAGAGCATCGCCTCGCAACGCAACCCTGGTCTCACCAACTCTGGCAATGAGCCGCTGCTTGCACCGTGTCCTGTGGGCACCACACTCCACACCGCTTCACTACACGCTGCTCAGCTGAAACATCAACCGGCTTCGTCGCCGCACTGTGACCTGTCAGCACCACATCAAGCACCGTCTTACCATACAACAGAAGCCTTGGTCTCACCGACTCCGTCAACGAACCGTTGCCTGCACCGAGCCCTGATGTTAGAAATGGCTTCCATCTCACATCGCAACCGCGACAGTTGCCCCGACCGGCTCGCATCGGCGCATTGTCCGTAACAAGAAAGGTACTGTCTCCGAGTCTGTCTACGCTTTAGCTGACCCGTACAGGCGCAGTTGGCTGGAATTGATAGACTCTGTCGTGTTAAGTATCGCTGTAGCCCCGAACTGAGCTACCGAGTCGGAGGAACTGTGTTTTCACAATATTCCTGCAATTTAAAGGTTATTTTGCACAGTAAAAATTCTTACAGTATTGTATTTTGGATTTTTTTCGTTTTTGGTCTTGTTGGTTTAGATAAAGTTTTGCTTATTTTTGTAAACTAGTGTGGTGTTTATTTGTAGCATTTTCACTGTGTTACTTTATGTATGCACAAATGCTTTACAAACTGCCTCTGAGATAAGCCTGTCTGCGTGTGCCTAGCTACCAAGGGGGTGAGCACGGGTTGTTTTAGAAGTGTATCTCCCTTACCCTGACTAGGAAGAAGGGTCCCAACTTGGACAAAGGTACCTATGCCAACAAGAGACCACTATTTCTAACTGCAAGATACTTAAATAACAGCCATATAACAAATTAATGGCTTAAATAATGCCACTGTAATAATAAAAAGGCCTCAACTCTATGCACCTATGGTCTGCTCTGGCTTGCCTTTCTTCTGTTTGGAGCCCCATTTCTGGAACCTTGTAGTATACTTGTCTTTCCTTTCTGCTATTTAAGGCCCCGTGTCGGGAACCCTATATAATACTTGTCTTGCCTTTAGTGTATTTGGAGCTCCATTTCTGGAATAATGCCTTATACTTGTATTTTGATAGCTCATATCAAATAAATCCAGCACTGTGCAGGCTTATCTCGACAATGTCTGCAGGGTTGTTCCAGGTGTGTCTGTTATAGACTTGCCCAGCTGGGCAGCCAACGGCTGTGAGCAGAACCGCTCAGCCCCCTATGGAATGGTGAATGCGGCTGAGCTTTCTAGTATTGAGCTCCGGTCACCGTGAGGGCGGGGGCATTGCCCATGCTGAGCCAGGTCAGAGGAGGGGGAGCAGGGTGCCAGCTCCCCTTCCCCCCCTCGACGACCAAGACCGCCCTGAGTCACTTTTGTGTTGCCCTAAGTTTGGGGGCAAGAATCGGTGTTCGCAGCTGCACTGCTAGATTGCGGGCAGCTGCTTGATGAACACACGGTGTGGGGTGAGCTCTGACATTTGGACAAGGGCATTGCAAGGACGCCCAGGTCGGGCCCCCGAAGATAAGGCCAGGCGGCCTGAGGTTTGCCCCTATGTTTTAGTTGGGCATAAGGCAATTAGGTAATGTGTGCACCTTATCAGTGGAGAAACTCTAGTAGTGGAATGGGGAGTAGTTCTATAGAACCAAAGCATGCTATCAATGGAACCTTGTATATTAACTCTTTCACTCTTACCCCATCTGATACAGTCACCCACCACTCTGTTCATTCGCTCCACTTGACCATTAGACTGTGGGTGATACAGCGAACTTTTCGTGTGTTTAATGTTGGAAGACTTAAGAAAAGACTCAAACTCTGCACTAACAAATTGAGTGCCATTATCCGTGACCAATGTCTCAGGAAACCCCTCTCGAATAAACACCTCTCTCAAAAACATAATCACCGTAGAAGAAGAAATGTCCTTAACAACCTTAACCTCTGGCCATTTTGAGACATAATCAATCAAAACCAGAACAAAACGTCCACCATTCTGCAAACCTTCTATTGGCCCCATGATGTCCAACCCCAACTTACTCCAGGGACCCGGTGGACAGTCAACTGGCAAGAGTGGTGGGGTCTTTACTTTCAAACCTTTATCGGCTTTGCTGCATATGACGCACCTGTCAACAACTTCTGAGACATCCGAATCCATAGATGGCCACCAGAAACCATCTCGAACTCTCCGTTTGGTGAGAGTCAAACCTAGATGACCCTCATGAGCTCTGAGAATAATATTTTTCCTGACACCAAGAGGAGGAATAAGTCGTTCTCCCCGAACTAACACCCCCCCTTCAATGGAAATCTCAGACTGAACTTTCCAGTATGGCTGTAAATAATGCACCAAAGTACTCTCTCTAGGCCAACCATTCATCACATAATGGTTCACTTGCTGAAGCACTTCGTCTTGAGCAATGGCCTCTAACCAACTCCCTTCGTCTCCAACAGCAATGTCTACCGCAGCTATGAAACAATCATCTGAATCGTCTTCGTCCTTTTGGTATTCATCTGAACAGACCCCTTGGTCCAAGCCTACAGGAAATCTAGATAGAAAATCAGCTCTTGTATTTTTACCACCAGAAACATGGACCACATCGAATTGGTACTGCATAAGCCTTGAAACCATTCTCACAATCCTCGGTGAACAACATTTGCTAGTACCAGCACCAAGAATATTCACCAAGGGTTTATGATCGGTCCTCAAAGTGAACCGTCTGCCCCAAACATACGTACGAAACTTACTCACAGCCCAGAGACAAGACAACAACTCTTTCTCTATTACTGAATATTGCATTTCTGCATCCCTTAAAACTCTGGATGCAAAAGCAATAGTGTTTTCACCACCTCGAGTATCTTGCGTAACAACACATCCCAAACCCACTTGACTTGCATCCACCGTGATACAAGTAGAGAGAGAAGGATCATAAGGCTTGAGTGCCTCACTATTCTTAAGTAGAACTTTCACAGTCTCCAAAGCTGTGCTACACTCGTTCGACCAACCGAACACAACACCCTTCCTCAACAAATAGCCGATTGGCCTAACAACCGAGGCATAGTTTGGCATAAATTTAGAATAATATTCCAAAAGACCCAACAGAGATTTTACCCCTGTTTTATCCTTCGGAATGGGCGCATTGATAATGGCATCCAACAAACCTTGCCTAGGACGAATACCTTCGCCAGAAATGTGATGCCCCAAGTACTCGACTTCATCACATAAGAATTTACATTTTTCTGGCTTCACAACCACTCCATATTCTCTGAACGTTTCGAAGACCTTCCTCAACAAAACATTGTGCGAAGTAATGTCTTGGGAATGAACCAGCACATCATCCTGGAATACCAGCACCCCTTTGATATCACCCAACATACCCTGCATCACACGTTGGAAAACCGACGCGGCAGAAGCCAAACCAAAAGGCATACGTTTATAGCGGAAAGTTCCCAGAGGAGAAATAAATGATGTAAAATGACGAGATTCCTCCTCCAATTCAATCTGGTGGTAAGCATTTGCCAAATCTAATTTGGAAAAATATCTCGAACCCCTGACACATGCAAACAAATCGTCAATTTTTGGCAGAGGATGAGAATCCACCCAGATCTCCTTATTCAGGGACCTAAGGTCCACACAGACACGCAACTTACCACACCTCTTGCGCGCTATGACAAGAGGAGAAAGCCATAAAGACGACTCTGTTGCTTCAATGATGTCTTCCTGGCACAAGCGCTTAATCTCTGCTTCAAGGTCCTCCCTAACACTGAATGGGACACCCCTCAGCTTGTGCTTAACCGGTAGTGACCCTTCTTTAACAATAATTCGGTGCTTGAACCCTCGGATCGTTCCTAAACCCTTAGAAAAAACACTAGGAAAAAGTTCTTCCCATTTTATATTGCCATCAAAACCACCATCAGAAACTGTTAAAACTTGCACCCTGCAACCAGGTTTTAGGATCATCCTAAATAACCCCTGGTGAAACCATCCTAAAATGTTTAGTCCTTTGACAGCAACATAAATCTTGCCCTTGATCACTCTACCATCAAATCGAAGTTCATCCTCAAAATAACCCAACAGTTCTATCCTACGACCCTCATAGGATACTGGCGAGCGATCAGGGGGTAGCAGACTCCTATCTCCCCAAGTTTCCTCAAATAGCTCCTTGGTTATCATTGTTATCCTAGCTCCAGAGTCTACAAGTAAATTAAGTGCTTTGTCCCCCACCAAAATCTCAACGATCGGATCGACACAGTCTGTTTCATCAGAAATCTTTAAAACATGATCAGGACTATCTAGAATAACACCAATTGTTTCTGAATCTGACTCACAGTCTGACTCTAACACACATGCAACAGACCTTTTTTGCTCATTAAATTTCTTCTTGAAACAAACTTTAGCAAAATGCCCTGTTTTTTTGCAATAACTGCATATAACATTTATACCTGGGCATCTAATCCCCTTCTGATGTTGTTTGTTACCACATCTATTGCACATATTCTTGGGGTCATGTGAGACATACATATTTTTCTTTGAAATGGATCTTTTAGACTCGTTATCTTTAACCTCTGGTTTGGGGTCACTGCGCTTGGATTTTGAACTGGACGAGATCACATTCACCGGGTCTGGAAGCTTGTCTTCCAATTCTTTTAAAGAAATTTGTGAAGTTTCGATACTCTTAGCTATCTTAATAGTTTCATCTAAATCAGGATTCGAGAGAGAAAGAAGTTTTTGTCTTATCTGTTTGTCACTACAGTGACAGACAAATTGATCTCTGATCAGTTGCTCTAAAAATGTCTCAAACTGACATTCAGAAGCAAGTTTCCTTAACGCAGAAACATACATGTCAACATCCTCTCCATCTTTTTGTTGCCTCTTGAAGAATTTGTGTCGAAGAACCATCAGACTAGGTTGTTTATGAAACCTTGTCCTAAGTTTGGTCACTGCATCTTGAAATACATCTATGTCTTCTCCTGGAACATGAACAACCTCAGGAAGATGTTTGAAGATGGACCTCCCTTCAAAACCAAGTGAATGAAGGAGTAAAAATCTTTTACGTTCATCGCCGAATCTGGATGCTCCAATAGCACCCAAATAGGTTTGGAAAGCATCAAACCACAGTTCCCACCTAACTGGAGGATCCCCCGCAGATTCCAGAAAAGCAGGAGGTGGACTGACAGATTGCATATTGGTTGTGAAAGGCAAGAAAAACGTATAGAATTGTGATCAAAACGCTTTGAGAGATAGTAAGAGAAGAAAGAAAAAAAAAATGAAAAGAGAAAAATCAGAAACGTAACAACCAACTTAAGTATCTAGAAAAAAAACATCCCTAATGTTAGTGTGCAGATCACAGGAAGAATCTGCTTTTTTTTTCTCTTTAAGACTGAAGAAAAATAACTGTGTGCAGATCACAGGAAGAATCTGCTTCTTTTCTTTGAAACAAAAAAAAATGACTGTGTGCAGATCACAGGAAGAATCTGCTTCTTTTTCTTTAAAACTGAAGAAAGATCACAGGAAGGATCTGCAAGCTTCGTAAAATAAATACATATATGTATGTATGTGTGTGTGTGGATCACAGAAGCAATCCACAGGAGAAACAGTAATCTTTAGTTGTATAATCGTAGACTCGACTGCAACACAGGAGCTGAATCACTTGAGTGCTGGTGATTGTTGCTTGGCAACTAGAACAGAAAGACTGACGTAACAAGATCCCTCAGACGTGTTGCCGGTTCGCGTGTGCGTAAAGCAAATAAAATTAGCCCTTAGTTCGCGCATGCGCAGCAAGTCTGAAAATACGAGAGAAAGTCCCCAAAAACGACTGAAACAGAAGGAAGGCAAGCGATAATACTCTGCGGTCCCAGATAAAGCGGCAGCAGAATCGATCTTCCTCTGGTCAAAGTAAGTTCGTGTATACACGAAAAACGGTTGCTCGTCTGTCTTTGTTTTTTTTAAAAACAAAATAGACACCCTTACCTTGCAGCTGCGTAAGGGTGTGTTTTGTGAGGATGGGGAAAATCCTGGTAGTCTCGAGGCGTCGGAGAAGCTCCTCACCCACCTCGGTTTGAAGTAGATTGTCTTTCTTTGGCTTGTCTCGACGAGGCTGAAATACTCGCGTAGGCTCGAGGAAACAGCTGTGTGACCAGAATCGTCGCCAGTAAAATTGTAGTAATAAACTCAGAAGTCGTGAATCCTTGAGGTTAGTTTATTACTGGTCAACACAGCAGAGGCAACAAAAGGCATCCGCCTTCGACAATTAACGTCCTCGCATACATTTGAAAACCCTGGAATCCTCTGACACCATCACCCAGCAACCCATGAACATTCCTAAAGAAACCCTGCCACACAGGCTAACACTCTAAGTTTAATAACCAGGCATAACATGTGTGCACCTTATCAGTGATTACGGTGCCCTAATGATGGGGGTTTACACCTAATGCTTCTTACTAGGGTGCACTGACTATTAGGATGTTTGCCTAATATGCCAGACTAGGTCATCCTGTGATGATGGTGATTACGATATGTGCACTGCTACTGATGGTTTATGCATAATGTTGTTGTGCTAGGTCACTAACTGTTAATTATGATCGTGATGACAGTGGCCCGATTGGCCCTGTATTGTATATAATCCCTGTAAAGTCATACCTAGTGCCAGGTGGCACAGTGTATATTTGTGATTACGTTCTAATGTGTTTTATGAGTAATACAAAGACTATTTTTGATATAACCTTGTGTGGAGTTTCTTTTGTGGTGTGCCTAGTCTGTCGCTGCTGTGTGAGTTTGTTGCGCAAACGCTCTACATATTGCCTCTAGGATAAGCCTGACTGCTCTGTCAAGCTACCAAGGGGATGAGCAGGGGTTATCTTCAGTGTGTAACTCCCTTGCTCTGACTAGAGTGGTGGTTTCTGCCCATTTCTAACAGTCAATCTGTAAAGGCCAATCATTGGGTACAGGACACATGCAATATTAACCCACTCACTATGGCAACTTTTTTGCAAAAACATCCTGCGCCTGCCCTCCTCCATGTATGACACTCATGATACTCATGACCTCACTGAGCGCTACACCAATTCCATGTAAAAAATCATGGACACCCTTGCCCCAATGCAATTAAAGAGAATCCAGTCTAAAAGATCCAACCCTTGGTTCAATTGTATCCTTAACGATGAATGCAGATACCTCAGACTTGCAATAAGAGCATGGAGACATACCCCCTCTCATTTCAATCTTAAACTTCTTCGACAAAAACAGAACTCCTATAATAGGCACATCAGGTGAACCAAATCAGCCTGCAATGATGGACTGAAGCCATGTTTTCCTTTATCTCTAGTGGATGGCACAATTAGTGCTGCTGTCCACATGTGACATTTAACTGTTTATGCCATAGGTGTATTTCCACACTACATAATAAGTCCTTATCAAAAGGTTAAATAAGCCAATCAGCAATTAGTCTATTTCTGCATGTGTTTATGGTCAGGGAGCATACACTAGGCACTGGATAGAAATGCCCCAGTTTGCTGAGTCTAAAAACCAGGAACACAATTCAATAAAAAATGGGCCAGACCACCTGAAAAGAGGCATCGTCTCACATACAGGAAACAGGAAATCAACCTGAATCAGGATTACACCTTTACAGGAAAACACACAAATTCAGAAATTATCCCCATTCACAGTGCTCTAGGAGAAATGTGAATGGGAAAGGTACCTGGAGGAAAGAATTGTAGACATTGGTGTGCAAACACATAGTCTCATAGTTATCCCTCATTCTGACCCATGATATCTGCAATTGCGGTATGCAGGATGTTCAACATGATTATATCAATACTTGTAATGAGGGTCTAAGTCTGAGGATAAAATTCTTGACCAGCCCAAACCTTTCATATGGCATACCCATACTCACTTGGAGCTCACTATTACCAGTGCCCTATTCCGAGGTGCTTTAAAAATTCTACAAAGGCTTTTATTACTTTTTCTGAAATTTTATGTTTTGTATTTGAATTACATTGGCTTGATTGATTATACTAGCAGTGGGACATTTGGGTTTTATCAGCTGAAGTTATTTTATTTTCATCTGTTGATTCCTAATTTTCATGTTTCTAAGTTTTTCAACAACTAATAATGATGTTTACTACCTTCATGAAATCTTGGTTAGGACCTTTAAGCTCCTTATCGCTGCACGGTACTGCTCTTTGAACTACTTTTGCCTCATTGCTCAGAAAGAGAAAAAGGGGCATCAGCACAACCCCGATTGCAAATCATTTACCATATTTGCTCTAATTTCCAAAATATAAATAAATCAAAATTTTAATGGGAAAATTGGAGCTTTTCTAAATTCAAATGAGGCCACCCATCGTCCGTATTATAGTCTGTTGAGGCACTTATACTGACAGAATCAATTTGAGCATACCAACTTAATTTTTAGCCTTCGAATTTCAAATTGAAGATACTTCTTCTGGAGTGAGTAGCGCACGATACTAAGTACCTATATCATATAACAAACAAATTCCTTCTCATTTACAGGGCGTTTTTTACATTTCAATTTTACAATTGTTTTTTTTATTTATATACACTTTATTAATCTGTTAATATTATCTAAATGTTTAAGCAATCACAAATCCCTCAGGTAGGCTCTGTGGACCACCAGGTGTTTCCGGACCACGAGTTAACCATTGCACTACACATTAAATTAATCCTTAAATCTTCAGCTTGAACTATATTGGGGTGTTCCAGCAGGATGCTGTGGGGATTTAATGTCATACATATAAAAGTCTTAGCTAAATTCTTTCTCCTCATCCCATCTCCATACACTTCTGCCCTGCTTCCTATATTTCATATGGTGATATTAGACTGATGCTACTGTAAAATGTGCAACGGACATGACGTCCGTTCAGAGAAATTTAGGATGTTCCACTTTCCGTGTAATGATCCCAGTAATGATAAACTGTTGTGAATTGTAGAGGTAAAAACCAATCACAAATGACATTTGCGAGTGGTCTTTCATTTTCCTCTTCATTCTTGTATTACAGAACCTCTTCCAGTGAGCAGTGTTTCTATCTACGACTACAAACCTTCTCCAGAAACAGGAGTGGTGTTTGAACTTCAGTATCCAGAGAAGTACAATGTTTTCACAAGAGTAAACATAAGCTACTGGGAAGCAAATAACTATCGTACCATGTTATATAAAGGTAAATATTTTGTTTTTCAATTCGTGAGTCCAACGTTATTTAAATAATTGGAAATGAAGAAAACAAACCATCTAAAGTTTTTTGCAATTTAAAAAAAGCACAACACCTGTCAGGGACTTTTAAGTTATGTGAATAAGTAATAAATATTTAAAAATGATGATTATCAGCACGAAAATTGAGATAATTCTGTAACAAACAGGAACATATGTGCACTATAAGATGGGAGAACTACATTTAGATATTTAAAAAATGAACAGAGTAGCGAATATATTATTTCAGGTCTTAACATTTTTTCAAATATAGACCATATTAAATGATTGTATACCCTAGATATGTAAAAGGTTGGTTAAAATGTAATGGTAGTATCCATTACTTAAGAAACAAGACTTGGTTTGTTCCAACCTTTGTTATTTGCGTGAGAGAGACATTTCATTCTGTATTGCGTACTGTATACATTCAATTTCCTAACTTTAAGACTTAACCTAAGATGCCCATTTTATTCCTAGACCCCCAAACCAACCTTTACACGCTATTGAAGTAGAGGGCAACATTTGGTGGCATACAGGTTAATTCAGTTATTAATATATATGATGTAAGTATGTATATATATATATATATATATATATATATTCCTCAACTCGCTCTCAGCTTCCACCTTCATCTTGGAAAAACAAGCGTGGACCCAGGTATCTTGTGCAGTGTTATTTTATTTCATTGCCAGCTCTGCCATTACGCGTTTCGGGCAATCCCGCCCTTGATAACATAACAACTCCTTGACATTTTACTTCGCCTTATAAAGTGCAAGTGCAATTGACAATCCCATGGACATGGAAGAAATACTCACTTTTTTACATATAGATTGGTCACATAATAAAAACATAAATGTTGTGAAGTGGCCAATAAATACCATACTAAGACGGATCCATAGATATCAAAATATATATTAAAAATACATATTAATATATCCAAACACTGAAGTAGCCTCCAAATGAAAACGCGAACCTACGGTGGGTTGTTGACCTATAATTTGAGAACTGCAATGGGAACAGTTTAGAAGCTGACAGTTAATCTCACATTATCCAAACACGTTTCGGGCACTTCACTGCCCTTGTTCACTGTCTTTGCACCCAGAGCAGCAGCGGCTGGCAACAGTTGAATCCCTGCTTCAATTTCGATAGTCCCGCATATTTGAGGCGTCGCCCCTGTGGGCGTGTGCACTATTGCACCTTGGTCGTTGCAGTCCATTCATGCTGGTAATCCCAAGTGGGCGCAGCTACACCCCATGTTCAGTGCCTCATAATACCACAGTGGGTTACTGGTAGCCATACAAACTGGATCCCAGCCCATACCAAGGTCCTCAAAAGGGGCCCACCGTTCCACAGCTGGCACCACGTGTTGCAAGGTGCCGCAGACCCGCTGTATCAGCAGTGCCCTGTCTTCGTGGCTGAGGCAGCCGCTCACATCAAAACACTGAAGTTGCCTCCAAATGAGGACTCAAACCTATGGTGGGATGTTGACCTTTAATTTGAGAACTGCAATGGGAACAGTTTGGAAGCTGACAGTCAATCTCACATTAGCCAAACGCGTTTCGGGCACTCCACTGCCCTTGTTCGCTGGCTTTGCACCCAGAGCAGCAGAGGCTAGCAAAAATGGAATCCCTGCTTCAATTTCGATAGTCCCGCCTATTTGAAGCATCGCCCCTGTGGGCATGTGCACTATTGCACCTTGGTCGTTGCAGTCCATTTATGCTAGTAATCCCAAGTGGGTGCCGCTACACCCCATGTTCAGTGCCTCATCAGACCCCAGTGGCTTACTGGTAGCCACACAAACTGGATCCCAGCCCATACCAAGGTCCTCAAACCAGGCCCACCATTCCACAGCTGGAACCACGTGTTGCAAGGTGCCGCGGACCCGCTGTATTAGCAGTAGCCCGTCTTCGCTGCTCCAAGGCACCCCTACCTTCTGCACTCGCAGATGGGTGCTCGAACGCGCAGGGGTAAATCTGCGACTTATGTCAGGAATAATAATGGTCAGCACTCGCAGGGATGAATTATTCAGTTATTTATGGATAAGTAGTGCAAACAGACGCTTTTTGGCAAATACCTTATATGGCTCCAGGAGGGGAGCTGCGTGGCCCCCCTCATGTTTTGCGCATGGACTGTCACTGAGGTGGTGGTGGTCCCCGGGGACCAGGAGAGTATTAGAGGGGGGTATGTGGAGCTCTCCGCCTTTTACTTATAAAGCCCCGGGGAGGTGGTGGTCCCTGGGACTCCAAGAGCCTCAAGAGGGGGCACTGTGCGCCCCCATCCTTTTTTTAAACAATGCCTCAGGGACCTGACATATCTGGGGGCTCTTTTCAAAACAAGTGTGGGAGCCCGGGTTTGTTTGTTTTTTTCCAATTTTTGCCAGAGTCCATGATTTTTGGCGAGAATGTTTGAAAATATGCTTTTTTGCCCTGGCAGGGTGCCTCTTTTTGTTAACCTTTTTTCAGAGACTTGGCTGAAGCCAAGTCCCAGGCTGGCTGCTAACACTTCCTGGCTGAAGAGTTGGCAGTCAATCAGATCTCAACAAGATAGGGTAGGGTTTGCGTATCCTTCGTGTCCCTAGATATACAAATGTGGTTTTCTTTTAATATCTCTAAAACTATGGAACTGATTTACACCAAATAACAGAAAGCACTCTTTCTGGAGCAAGGGCTAGCTTTCTGCCAAATTTCGTGTAATTCCGTCCAGCGGTTCGGGTTGAAGTCACATGTAAAATCCCTATGGGAATTAAAATGAGAAACACACTTTTATTGACCGCCCTTTTTCTCGACCCCTGCTTGGCCAATCACAGTAAAACTTTCAATGCACAACTAAAATCACCAGCACATTTTTGGGGGAAAAGTTTGTGAAGATTTGTCCAACAATATAGGCAAGTCAAACAGCGCTTCCTATATAATTTGGGACTCTGACTCAGCCAAGTCCAAAACAAAAACTTAAAAATAAAGAAAAGGGGGTAGGATAGGAATACCCTGACCCCCTATGCCTGGTGCTGGGTATCCTAGGAACCCTGCCGGGGTAAAATGCATTTCTTTATTTTCAATTCTGGCAAAAACTTGCTGGTAGAAACAAAAATCTGTGGCAAATTTGAAAAAAACAAGTGTGGTCTCCCAAGCTTGTTTACATAGCCCCGAGGAGGACCAGGTCCCAGTGAAGGGTGTGGCCCTTCTGGGCCACACGGGTTACTTAAACCACCTGCTATGCCTTCCCAAGAATGAAGAGTCGGTCAGACAGTAGAGAATACAAACAGTTCGTTTATTAGCAATACACTGCAGAGGAGTCCATCATGACCTGCACCCTAAGATGTCTGCCGAGGGACTGGCCCCCAATAGCTTACAGTGGATAATCATTCCTCTCGTGAAGCTCCCAAACATGCCCACAATGAAAAACTACCGGCCTGGGCCGAACAGGAACAAAGAGGCACAGTAGGATGAGCTAACACCTGCCAGATGGGTACACGTTATCAAGGCCTCAAGGCCACGGCCCTGGGTCTCAGCCTCTCCTAACGTGGGAGCAAAAACTACACATTCAGTATGCCAGGGCAGAATGGCCTATTCATTAGCAAGTAAGAAAACAGCCTTGAGCAGCAGAGAAAATAATAACGAAATGCAGTGTTCTGCTGAGGCAAGCAACATGAGCAATGAGGCCTCACTTGGGCACAGTCTAAGCAGCCTAATAGGGATTACGAAATTGAAAATGGAGTCACACTTTCTAACCGAAGCCTGCACATTACGGGGATAACTCAGCGGGTTGCATAACGTGAACAAAAATGTCGTCTATTTAGCCATGCACTGCTAACCTAATATAGCATGAGACGAGTGCGTTGCAGGGATGGGAATTTCAAACCTAACAGATCCTCCTTTTAGCAGAAGTGGCTAAATCCTTTATTTGGCTATCCGGTAGGGTCTTTACAATTCTAAGGGGGAGGGCAAATGCGTAGATACTCATGTGACAATCAGGTAACACTGGAAGGAAAGCAACACATTTAATATGAAAATACAACTAATACTCAAATATTCCCTCATCTGGCAGCATTAGATCCTGGATACCCTGCATCATCATATTAGAGACTTTATAATCACGTCCTGAGAGCCTAGAAGCAGGGCTGATCTTGCTCACACAATAAGTGCAACATGCTGGAAGGCAATTAATACATAAGCAACATGTAAAGATGACACCTGCGATAGCTATTAGAACCATTAGTATCTTCCAACCCCATGATGTCAATAGACCCCAGAGCCACCCTGAGAGGGACCATGAACCATTATCCAGGTGGATTTCTGAGGCAAGTCTGTGTAATTTCTGTGTTGCAGAGTATACAGTAGGGGCGCTATCAGGAATGTATACACATCATCTACTGCCGATGACGCCACAGGCTCCACCCCTACCAGCCAGAATGACTTCTCAAACCATCCGATTTCGAAGAGCAACAAGCCTCGTAGCTTGAAGCTCGACTGTAATATTGGTCAGTATACCTGCAGTAGTATTAATGACTCCCTCAACTACTCTGGCCAAGTGCCGAATATTACTGCTATTGAACATGGAACCCCTGAATGGCAGAATTCCTTTCATTATGTCAGTGAATTGCTGTAAAGAGGGATCTGTCTGATCAATATCGTCTGTGTTGACTACTCTCTTGAAACGGGGAGCTAGGGCACTCCTGCACTGTAGGCGGTGAGTCTTGTGGTAGTTGGGAGGGGCTATATAGACTGGGGGAAGGAGGTAGGAAAGGTAGCACCTCCCAGACCATCCTTCAGGGAGCCACACATAACCACGAGCACCACAAACAAAATAAACATTAGGTGGTGGGATCAAGGGCGGACTTTTAGGCATTCTCGATTTGGAAGTGGTGTTGCATCCACTGTGCCTCACCGCTATGTCTCCGGCCCCTTGAACAGAAAAAGGAGTCAGTACATCTACCACTCCTAGGGGTATGGGCTTATCTTCAGTGACATTGCATACTTGGAAGTATTGGTAATATTCTGATACAAGGAATTGCGAAAACCTATCCCAAGCCATCTCTGTTCTGTTTGCCTTTTAACCTTGATCTGCGGCCCTAAATTTCAGAACACTCGATCAAACCGCTCATCTACAGGGGAAACACCATGTGGGGACCTATGGTGGGAATACACATTCATTGTCAAAGAATGGGAACTGGTACTTCTTTTGTCCAAGGAGTCAACTTGAGAGAATGAGCGTATCAAGCTAAGGAAGGTGAACCATCCCTCACAACTATGAACATAGGATAAGGGCATGGACAGCAGGTTCTCACTTCGATGCGTGACAGAAGGTAACAGCCCACACACTAGGCCTGGGTGGTAAATTCCGTTCTGCTCGCCGAATTTGCGGACTTTGGGTAATTTCGTGTTCGGCAGAGAATGTGAAATTGCCAAAAATTCTACGATCCGCGGCTTCTCGGAATTCTTTGCTTGTTCGCGCTTTCAAAATGCGTGTTTGTGAGACTTTTCCCCCAAGCACGCAAACTGCGTTCGCGAGCAGGAAAAAAGCATCGCGAACAGGCGGAACAAGCAATTCTGCGCGTTCCTGGAACTCCTGCGTGCTTGCGGAGATTTTTTTCCATTTTGCGGAGCTTTGCATGGCACCAATACGCAAATTCTGCCCACCCCTACCACACACCCAACATTTAGTTGTATTATAAACAGCATGTGTTTGGTGCAACATTTGAATAAAAACATTATCCTTATAAGACTTCCGGTGTTCCTCATCCCATGGGAGTGCTTCATAGCACTGTCGTTGAGGAACAATAGGAGCCTGACAGTGAGGCTCTAAAAGGACACTGGGTGACATTTGCCCCCATGGTACTGTTGTTGCAATAGTGGCTCTACTCCATAAATATTTCTTTTCCCTTGTGATACATATAAGTTGCCCTTGAAATTTCTAAATGTATCCCTTTGGTCACCCTATCCCGGATGAGGAGCAGCCCTATGCGGTTCCGCGTCCCACTTCAGATGGACCTGTTTGGTCCTCTTGGTCCACTAAGAGTAGGATAGTGTTTGTTGTAATAATATTGCTTTCCCTGCTGGTTGTATTTCGGGTGCTGTTCCTCTTAGAAGAGAAATATCCTGTGCATGCTTGGATAAGCACTACGCCAACACCTCACGAAACTTCTGCTTAATATAAAAGCCGTTGCACACCAATTCAATGACTTTCGAATTGAAGCGACCTCCATTGTCACTCCAAATCACGTGTGGCAATCCATAGCATGGGAAGAACTCTTTTAAAAGTGCCTTCACCGTCGCCATAGCTGTATTCTCTTTAGTTGGGTAAGCCTCAATCCATTTACTGAATGTGCAAATCACTACCAGCACATACTTCAAGGTATTCACTCGTTGCATTTCGATGAAATCCATCTAGAGAACCTCAAAAGGGAAGGAAGGCGGTACAAAGTTACCAGTGGGTGTAGGAGTACCTTTTCCAAGATTATGCTTCAAACAAATGATAACACTAACACCTGCTCTCAAAAGCGTGGAAACTCACCTTTGGTTCTTCCCTGTTGCTACTCCTCGCCGGACCCGCTTCGCGGGTCCCGCTTCGTCGCCTTGGACCCCCGGACTTTTGCTGGACCCTTGAAGCTGCTGTTGGGCTGTCCACTGTGCCTCCCTTAGTCTGTGCTGGGCTGCTGGCGTGGTTGCGCGCGCTTGTACAGGACCGCGGGGCTGCGAGCAGACCCGCAGGGACTCAGTGTTCCAGGAGTCCCTGCGTGAGGTTCTGACCCGTAACACCTGGGTCGCTCTCCCTGCCTGTCCCGCCCACGTATCAGTCATTAAGAAGGGCTGTGTCAGAGGTATTCTTTGGGACTAACACCTGCTCTCAAAGCGTGGAAACTCACCTTTGGTTCTTCCCTGTTGCTACTCCTCGCCGGACCCGCTTCGCGGGTCCCGCTTCGTCGCCTTGGACCCCCGGACGTTTGCTGGACCCTTGAAGCTGCTGTTGGGCTGTCCACTGTGCCTCCCTTAGTCTGTGCTGGGCTGCTGGCGTGGTTGCGCGCGCTTGTACAGGACCGCGGGGCTGCGAGCAGACCCGCAGGGACTCAGTGTTCCAGGAGTCCCTGCGTGAGGTTCTGACCCGTAACACCTGGGTCGCTCTCCCTGCCTGTCCCGCCCACGTATCAGTCATTAAGAAGGGCTGTGTCAGAGGTATTCTTTGGGACTAACACCTGCTCTCAAAGCGTGGAAACTCACCTTTGGTTCTTCCCTGTTGCTACTCCTCGCCGGACCCGCTTTGCGGGTCCCGCTTCGTCGCCTTGGACCCCCGGACTTTTGCTGGACCGTTGAAGCTGCTGTTGGGCTGTCCACTGTGCCTCCCTTAGTCTGTGCTGGGCTGCTGGCGTGGTTGCGCGCGCTTGTACAGGACCGCGGGGCTGCGAGCAGACCCGCAGGGACTCAGTGTTCCAGGAGTCCCTGCGTGAGGTTCTGACCCGTAACACCTGGGTCGCTCTCCCTGCCTGTCCCGCCCACGTATCAGTCATTAAGAAGGGTTGTGTCAGAGGTATTCTTTGGGACTAACACCTGCTCTCAAAGCGTGGAAACTCACCTTTGGTTCTTCCCTGTTGCTGCTCCTCGCCGGGCCCGCTTCGCGGGTCCCGCTTCGTCGCCTTGGACCCCCGGACTTTTGCTGGACCCTTGGGGCTGCTGTTGGGCTGTCCACTGTGCCTCCCTTGGTCTGTGCTGGGCTGCTGGCGTGGTTGCGCGCGCTTGTACAGGACCGCGGGGCTGCGAGCAGACCCGCAGGGACTCAGTGTTCCAGGAGTCCCTGCGTGAGGTTCTGACCCGTAACACCTGGGTCGCTCTCCCTGCCTGTCCCGCCCACGTACTAGCTCATAGCCAGTCACTGTCCCCGCCGCGCGGGAGCGCGCGGGAGCGCCCGGGGCTAAGCCCGGGCAAAGGGCGGGCCGTCTGTGGCCGTCAGGGGCTGGCAGCGGCTGGGCTGGGCCACCTCCCTAACATTTTCAAACATTTCGCCCAAACTACACATGGTCCTTTTTCATTGTTGACGTAAATGTTCATATTTTCATCTTTGCATTTAACCATTGTTAGGCGGGTGTTCCCATTGTTAGCATAATAGCCTAGATCTATTACTGATTACCATATACACGTTTTATTGAGTTATTGACTTGGTTATTTGTTGATCTAAAGATGACCCTAAGATCTGGGAAAAAGAGGCAGATCCAGGTCTCTACTTCTAATGGCATTTATACGGGTACAATTGACCAATTCTTTAAACGCTCTACAGCTATACTGGAGAAAGAAATCGCTATAGTCGAAAAACGCCTTTCATTAGATATAATTACAGGCAAGCGATCTTCTCTTGGGAAAATTAGTGAGGCAGCTTCCCCTATTTCGCTCTCCCTTATAGATTCTGATAGCAATGTTGCTAATTCAGATCCTGTGCCTTTAACTGTTCCTGAGACCCAAATAGGGGAAATGGCGGAGGTGGGTCAAGATAGTTTACTTATCACTGTCCACGATAACATGCTTAACGGTGGAACTACCATTTTGCTAGATCAGTCTAGAGGGAATTCAGGTCTCTCGGACTCACCTAATTTAAATCTTAGTAAGGAGCATGTGATCTCCCCCCCCATTTTACAGCTTTCTCCCCCACAGAATCCTGGGAAACGCAAAAGGCTAGATTTTCCCTTCATAGTTCAACATAATGAGAGAGTGGGAAGCACTATTGATTCTTCTACGCGGCTGCGTAACACTAACGTGGTGGGTCAACCCGAAGATCATAATACCACTGTTAGTATTGTAGAAGGTATACTCCTGGCAAAGATAGAGTTATTAATGAAGTCCTTGCTTTTACCGCTATTAGAAAGGACAAGATTACTGAATGAAAAAATGGACTCTTTGGATAGGCTGTTTAAAGAGAATATAGCATCATTAAACAAAAAGTTAGACAGTCCTATCCCTAAAGGTGTGACTACCATAGCTCCGCCACCACCGAAATCTCCACCGAAATCCAATCCGATAAATAGAAAAAAAGCAGGGACGTCAAGTATAAAGGCGGGATCTCATTTGTTAAAATCTCCGAAACCAACCCCAGTATCGGCCGTTAAGACGACAGTTAGCTCTGGCGTTACACCTAGACAGAAGGCCACAAAGCTACCCCAGCCTAAGAAAACACCTAGCAGTCATGGACATAATCCTCGGCCATTTTTTAAACCTATCCCGAGGAAACATTGTGTTAATCTCCCCCCGGAGTCACAGCCCTATACCATCATTTTAACCGGGGTGGCTCCATTAGTTGATGGCAAAAGAGAAACACACATGGACCTCCACAATAAGGTAACATTTTGGCTTAACAAAAATCGCCCGCTCCCACCCAATACGTATTCTGAAATTCTTAATGTTAGAAGGGTGGATTGGATAGGTTATGGTAAGAAAGATCTTGAAGGGGACTGTGTGGTGATTAATTTTAGAGAATCATGGGTGGCTAATTTTATTGGCAGAGAACCTAGATTTGGTAGAGTTGGGGATGTGCAAACTTTATTGCTGAATTATTTTTATCCCGCTTTTTGCACAAGCGGTCCCCACACCCCACCTCAATATTCTAGAAGAGACAGGCCAAGAGGGAGATTTCATTTAGACACTCCAGCTTATCCTTTGTTTTATCCACAACTCACAAACCGGTTTGCTCCGCTGACCGGCTTGGAAGATGTGGATTGACTTGATAATCCAATGCTGAATCCAGTGCGGAGTGAAGTTGTACCGAGTTCCCCTAACCCTGTTCCATCTCTTAGGGCTGAGATGGCAACAGGGTTGAGTGGTAATTCCAAAGGGGAGGAAGTTGGGGTAAAACCTTTGAATCCCATATATAGTCCTCTAGCACTGGAGGAGATTATTAACCTACCCAACAACCTGCTGAAAGACACAAATAAGATCCTTACAGTCCTGTCATGGAACATAGCGGGATTGTCGGGGAAAATGTCCGAAGCTGACTGGGGCTCTTTTGTGGATTCTTTTGATGTTATTATGTTTCAGGAAAGTTGGTCAACTGTTGCCATTTTTCGGGTTGGTTATCTTAATTATTATAAACCAGCCTGTAAAGGACCAAAAGGCCGTCCCTCAGGTGGTTTGGTTATTTGGATCAGGCAATCTCTAGCCCTTACAATTGAAGAAATTCCTACTTTAAGTAGTGATATTCTCGCCCTGAAACTGTCGGGTAAAAATAAAGAGGTTTTTTCTTTGATTAATATATATGCAAGAGGGCTACCTGGTGGGAAGCCTGCGAGAGCAGTCAGTGATCTAGACTGCTTATTAAACACAATTTCTTGCGATAATTGTATAATGGTGGCTGGTGATTTTAATTGTTCTTTTGAACCCTTTCCTAATCTTGATAATGAAGGATATGGGGAATCCGATCAAATCTGGAATATTCCACCATTATCTATCCCCCCCATCAAAAAGGTTACCAAGGCAGCAATGCAGTGGCTAGGCCTTTGTCTTGAATGGGATTTGCGTGCAGCTAACGGTAGAACTAAATCAGATCCAATGGGAAAGGTCACTTTTGACAATTCCAAGTATTCGAGTCGTATTGACTACTTCTTAATAAAGATAAAATTCTGGAAAATCCTAGAGGATATGGAAGTAGTCCAAAGACCTGAAAGCGACCATAACCCTCTGGCAATCAAACTAATACTGAATGAGGGTTTTAGATTGGATTCTGTGTCTACTACTGTTACAGCTGAGGCTGTTCTCACGAATGACTGTAGAAGAGTATGCTGGAGTAGGCTTATAGACAATCCTACCGTGTTAGAAAGGATTGCGGTGGAGGTCTCAGTAGCCACTAATCTGATGGTACCGATACTTAATGAAGGTACCTCCCCGGAAGAAATAGGGATGATCCATGAGACATTGTTTAATAAGATAAAAACTTTTTTTAACGAACCCACAAAAGGAGGGAAAAATAGTCTAGTACCAGTTAGGACCAAATGGTACGATAAATCTTGTCGGTTAGCACATAGCACCTTAATAGATGCCATTAAATTGAAGTCAGCCATAGATATTAGGTTAGCTAGGGTTAACTATAAAAAAACACTTAAAGTGGCAAAAACCAACTGGGATGAACAGCGTTGGTTAGATTTATATCAAGCATGCACCTCATCTAACCAACAAAAATTCTGGGAGGTTGTGAAGTGGGGTGGGACTGGGGACTCGAAAACACCTGTTAACCACGTGTCTGCAGAACAATGGGTCAAACATTACGCGACGCAGTTTAGTGACACGGTACGGATCTCCCAACATTGGGAAGATGCCAGTGTTCAGACTGCGGCGCCTTTACTTGACCACGTTGTTTTTACAGAATCGGATACTGTAGCTGCACTTAAACAGGTTAAGAACGGTAAGGCTCCTGGTATGGACTGTGTCCCCGCGGACCTTTTTAAGTATGATCAGGTGCACTGGGTTCCGTATATAACCACCCTAGCAAATGCAATAGCCAGAGGGTTGGAGATTCCAAATTCATGGAAAGGGGCAGAGATCCTTCCCGTGTATAAAAAAGGAGACAAAACTAATGCAGGAAATTACCGTCCAATTAGTCTTATCGATGCCTTTCAAAAAATTGTGGCTAGAATGCTTTTAGGAAAAATTGACACTTGGATGGTCGAAGCTGACATTCTTTCCCCACTACAAGCTGGTTTTAGGGCTTATATTAGCACAGTTGACCAGATCTTAAGATTCGTTATGATCTATTGGAAAACTGTGTTTCTGCAAGGCGGCAGGATTTACGCTGCATTTGTGGACCTCAAATCAGCGTTTGATTTGGTCCCTAGAGGAAAGATGTGGGCTGCACTGAGAAAGATGGGTGTTCCTCCTGCGCTCTTAGAACTTACCATCAGGATGCATGAGGGAAACTTTGCTAGAGTAAGGTGGGGTCGTCAGGGCCAGGTTACTGAAACCTTCCCGGTGACTCGTGGAGTGAGACAGGGCTGTGTCCTGGCCCCTACCCTTTTTATACTCTTTATTAATCAAGTGGTTAAATTTCTCTCAGATATTCCTACAGACGCCCCATCGTTGGGGGGGAGTAAATTCCCCCTTTTAATATTTGCGGATGATACACTCATACTGGCCAAAACTCAGAAGGGTTTGCAGGTTGCTATAGATAAATTTGTGGATTTCTGCAAAGAGAACGATTTAGAAATTAACATTAATAAAACCAAATTTATGGTCTTCACAAAGAAAAAAGCACAGAGGGGCAATGTCATTATGAACGGGTCAACCCTGGAACAGGTTGAAGTTATGACCTATCTCGGTGTCACAATGGATTATAGATTACGCTGGAAAGAGCAAATAACAGCGCTTAGCTTGAAACTAATGCGCTTATCCGGTTGTTTGGTGAAGGAGCAGCGGAGCTCTATGACCAAAAGGGTGCTGCCCGCCCTCAAAATATATAGTGCAAAAATTAGTTCTGCCATATTATATGGGGCGGATATATGGGGCTGTGTAGACCTGGATGTCCTTGATAGGATACAAAACAAATTTCTCCGAAATTTAGTTAGTCTCCCGCCATCAACACCAACTCTGCCATTATTGATGGACATGGGGCTTTATTCATTCAAACATCAAGCCCAGTATAGGTTGGTGGCGCTATGGAGACGAATATGGTCCACACCGGAACTTGCCATGTTCGCCCAAGAACTTCAGGATGTTAGATCACAGCAGGGGGCTGGTGATATCCCCTGGTTCAAGTCTATTAGAAACACTCTTTCAGGAATGGGCCTCCTACTGTTGTGGTCTGAGCCGGGCTCCCATATCTTTCCTTCTAAGAAAGATTTTAAATCCCTCTTTTGGTCTATGGTCAAGGATGAATACGTTGCTCTTTCGGAGAAACCGAACTTGACTGGTTTGTTTCTGCTATATAAAATAGTCCCCCATACAGAGTGTTTCTGGGATATAATAGTTAAAACCACTGATAGGAAACTTTACTTCCAGTTCCGTCTTGGTACATTGCCCTTACGGTCCTTTACCAGTGGTTGGCAGAAGCCGGTGACTCCATTTTGTCCATGTTGTATAATCCATAAAGAAACAATAGGTCACTTTTTGTTCGCTTGTAATGCTTATCGTGAACCACGACATAAGTGGCTAAAACCTATTTGCCATAGACTAAAGACCAGGTCGAGCAGAGAAGCCCTATTCATCTTAAGAACTAATACTTCTGAATGTTTCTCAATCGGAATGGCTAAATTCCTTGGATGGGCTTGGTTATTAAGATCAAAGATAGTTTGTAACATTTTGCTATGAACATCTTATATATTTTGTTACTTTGCTAGATTGTGTCTCTGACCAGTATTGATGTTGTATCTTTTAATTGTATTTTTATAATAATAATTTTCCTTCTCCGTCTTTATGTACACATCTAATTTAATTGAGGTCTTAAGTGTTTTTACATTGTATATAATGTTATTGATCATGTAATATTGTTATTAATTGTATGTTTGTAAATATTTTGTCTTTTATGAACAATATTCGAAATAAAGACGTTAAAAACTGAAAACTGATACAATACTTCACTAGGTGTGTGGTTACCTTAGCGATATTATCATTCTGCCATACTGGATCTAGTAGCTTGCATATTCCTTTGGCACTGATATGCGCTGGGCCATGGGCCATAGTAACAACAGGGAGCAGTTAGGAATTAGGCAGTAACCATCACTATTTCCCAGACAAGTCAGTCCAACACCCAACCTCGAGCCAAACCACCTGTTCTCTCCTCCCACATTGCCAATTCATCTAGAGTCGCCTCAACCTGAATTCGCCTGACATTTTCCAATGTGTCCTCGAACATTCCATTGTCCAGGACCCACCTAGTGGCACCTGCCACAAACATCTTTTTCATCTTTGATCGAGCTGTCTCCTTAGCTGTCTGGTCCACGAACGCATTTCCCCTCCCAACATCATCTGTGATGGCTTTATGAGTGCTACATTTTACTATTGCTAACTTATCAGGAAGTGTCAATGCGGACAGCAATCTGTGTATCAATGGGCCGTTCTGTATTCGCAGTCCTTGCAAAGTTAAGAACCCTCTCTCCACCCAGAGGTGCCAAAAACTATGGGCCACCCCAAAGGCGTACTGGCTGTCGGTGTAGATATTAACAGCCAGTCCCTCACTCAACTCACAAGCCCTGAGAAGGGCAACCAACTCTGCAGCTTGGGCCGATTGGTGTGGGATACGGGATGACTCAACTACAGTGTGTAACATTGTGATTGCATAAGCTGCAGTGGTGGCTTGAAACAAGAGCCATCGACATATGGTTCCCCTTGCGGGTCAGATAAGGGAATATCAGTCAGGTCTACCCGTCCTTTTGTTTCTTCCTCAGTCCGAAATAAACAATCATCTGCTTTTCTTCCAAAGGGAGGGGTAGTGACGTGGCAGGGTTCAGAGTGGCACATCGTTTGATGGTAATGTGCGGAGCAAACAAAGTCAGCTCATATCCAGTAAGACGTGCACTAGGAAGGTGCAGTGTCTTTGTCTTGTTCAAAAGCGTATCCACAGCATGAGGTACCATTACTGTGAGATCAGTATCAAGGACAAGCCCTGCCGATTGTCTGATAGAAACTGCCACTGCCGCGGCAGCTCTCAGACAGCTCAGGAGAGCTCTGGGGACGTTATCGAGCATGGCAGAGAAGCAGGCGCAGGGTCTCTGCTTACAACCGAAACCCTGTGTTAGAACAGAAAGCGCGCAACCGTCGGCCTCATGCACATAGAGCACAAAAGGCTTCTGGTAATCAGGAGTACCAAGCACAGGAGCAGAGCAAAGCGCAACCTTTTATTGCTCAAAAGCTTGCTGGCATGCAGGTGTCCAAGGCAGGGATTTATGCGCATCTTTGGTGGTCAGGTAAAGAAGGGCCTTTGTTAGTAGGGAGTAGTTAGGGATCCAATGCCGACAACACGAAGTTATCCCAATGAACGCGCGTACCTTGCGTTGGGTCTTAGGAACAGGCATATTAGTAATAGCAGCTATGCGTTCAGGTGTTAGTCTGCGACCCTCCTTCGACAGTAGGTGACCTAAGTAGGTGACTTCATGTCGACAATATTGAAATTTCGAAAGTGACACCTTGTGTCCATGATGAGCCAAATGCAACAATAATTTAACTGTGGCTTCTTTGCAACCATCTTCAGTGTCCAAAGCCACAAGGAGGTTGTCAACATACTGAAACAGCACATTACCAGGGGGAAGCTCCAATGACTCCAATTGAGCTTTCAAAGCGTGCATATAAATACTAGGGCTTTTTGTATAGCCTTGTGGAGCACAATAGAATCTAAAGCGCCGACCGGCTGTTGCAAACCCAAACAGATATCTGCTATCTGTATGTATGGGTATGTTAAAGAAAGCATTCTTTAAGTCAATGACAGAAAATAATTTTGAAGATGGGGGAATCATTGTCAAGATCGTGATAATATCAATACACCGAGACCTGTTCATCAAAGGCACTTCTTTTGAGGATAATTATATAAGTGGAGGTAGGGGTTCAATAACTCTTTCTCCATATACACCCCTCACTTACATTCAGAGGTGGTGACCTCCCACTTTATTGCCTCTAAATTTCTAAAATATGTATTTTACAGATGACAGTCACTGAGCTAAAATACCCCTATCAAACATAAAGGAGTGTAGCTGTGAATAAACTAGCAGAAACCGATCGCATCAATATATGTGTGAACTTAGAAAAATGGTGAAGGGGCAAGACGGCACCTCACGTGTGCACCACCAGTAGAGCTTGCTGATTGGTACTCACCAGTTATGCCCACTTGTTTCATCATTGGTAGCCATCTTGCCTTAAAGAATATGAAAGTGTTCAGAACAAACAAAAATGGTGCTGAAAAAACGTGAAGTGAATGTATCACAAACTACCACGAACGCGACCACGTGAGAATAAAATTGAGATAAGTAGCACATTAACCGATACCAACTTTATTATTCGCTTGTGCACTTATTCAAGTTAAAACCGTTTGCAATTTATGGATACCGCTTCATACTGAGCCGACATGTTTCATTGCCACTACAACTTTGAGGTAATTTCGTCAGGGCAGTGAGGTCGTCAGGCACCAGTACTGGACACTGCTATTTTCTTCAACAGGGACTGTCAAATGTAAAAACAAACAAATACATAGCCAATTACTCTCAAGGGTTCTCCTTCTCCACATTATGTCAAACACCATCTATTCATTACACACGTGTTTACATTACCATGAACGAGCCAAAGTCCTTCATACCAGCTCTCCCCTTATGTCACTTATGAGACAGAACTCCAAACGTGAGTCTTCATTATGGGCTTGCGCTTTAATGTAGTGCTGATCTACAAATTGATAAAAACACACACTTTTTGTTCATCAGCGGCCATTTACACTCAACCCGGGGATCACTCGAATACTTTTATGTCCGATTTGTAAAACTACTGCGGACATATTTCATGGTTACTGGCACCCCTACCTATTCACTCAGCAGTATTCTCAATTACTCGTTTCTAAGGTCATATCATGCAATGTTACTCCCCTCAATTCAGACGGAGTCCATAAAGACCTTACCGCCTAAGTCCTGAAGAAGCGTGTTATCTCGACCCTCGCTCCCACCAAGTAGCCGCTTCAGTTTAAACCTCCGAAACAGTCCACATGTCACGTGACCGGTCAACGGTCATGGGGGCCATCTTAGAGTGTTGTAAATCTGCCCTAAACTCCTGTCAGTCTCCTTCATTTACCCACACAGTGGCTAAGGATACCAAACGTTTCGATAGTAATACAACAAACTATACTCCCCATTAACTTTAGAGATTAACACTCAGAGACATTGTAATTTAACACTTAAAACGTTGACAGCAGCAAGTCCATATCGGTGAACTTTCATTGCAACCCCTTACCGCTGGTATTTTAGCTCAGTGACTGTCATTTGTAAAATACATATTTTAGAAATTTAGAGGCAATAAAGTGGGAGGCCACCACCTCTGATTGCAAGTGAGGGGAGTATATGGAGAAAGAGTTATGGAATACCTACCTCCACTTATATAATTATGCTCAAAAGAGGTGCCTTCGATGAACAGGTATTGGTTTATTGATGTTGCATGTTGAGTGGAGGGCGACCTGTTCGTCGTTTTCCCTCTGTAGCTCCTTATTGTTTAAGATCGTGGTAATGTCTGGAACCACAGAGTACTGGTGAACCACAAACTTATTCACCTCGCTGTGGTCGATCACGAAGTGGTAAACGTCAGGGTGGGCATTGGAAGAGTCCAAGGGTGGCTTTTTAAGAATAGGAAGAATAGGGCTATTACAAACATTTGCCACTGTGTCCTCAACCACACCAGACCTAATCAAATCCTGAATTATTTGTAATCAGGCCTTTTCTCCTGCCTGAGCGATCTTGTACTGGGGAATGCATGGCAATTTGGCATTGTCCTTTATCTTAATGGAGACCGGTGGGATCTGAAGCAATCCCACATCCGTGTCCCCTGCAGCCCACAATGTGCGTGGCACATCTTTGAACTCTGTAGGGAGGGGAGCATCTTTTGCGAAGCATTGTTTTGCCCGGGCCACCTGTGGTCCAATAGTCATGTATACACCATCAGGAGAACAAAAGTTTGTCACATGTAATCTTTTTAACAAATCCAGTCCCAAAATATTTTCCCCACAATTGGACGTCAATAAATATGGTGAATCAACCGTGAAGGGACCAATAGTCAAGGCAAGAGGTTTGGAAATGGAGCTAACAACCGGCACACCTGAGAAACCCACCAAAACATTGTTTTGGCCAGACAGAGCTGCCCTCGGGACTAGTGAATGGGAAACAGAGCTATTCATAGCCCCTGTATCAACTAGAAATTTGTCTGTGGTGCCCTGTAAATCAGCAGTGATGTAGGGTCCACGCTGATCTATAGGCACTTGAACTGGTCCTTAGTCCTGTCCCTGGCTGTCCTAACTGTGAACCAACCCAGTCCCCTCGTCCATGTCATAGTCATCGTGGTAATACTGTCGGCTCTGGGTCATCAAAATAGTTCCCGGTCTGCCTATTGTACGATGTATCCTCTGACTGCTTCCCCCCTCGGCTTCCTCCTCCTCTTCCACGTCCTCTAAACCCTCAACCTCTCTGGCCCATGCCTTTATTTCATCCCTTGTCCCACCTAACTCCAATGCATGATCCTGCGTATGCCCCTGCCTCCATATGTCCACCGGTACCAGCAGACCACAGAACAATTCAATATCAGCTAACGTCATCACTGTGGAGGAGGCCGCCTTCGTCAGTTTCTTATAATATGCAGAGGGATTTTTCCTGGGGTCTGGCAGCTGACTCTTCAGGGATAGGACCTCACTCCTCTTCCAAGGAGTATAGATCCACTGTTCCTAAAACCGAGCATCAACCCGTGGTCTAATTACCGAGTCCATGGAGTCACGCAGTTCTGGAATTTCAGGATGGTAAATAGAATGGAGCTCCGTCATAGGGTGTTGTGCCCCTATTGTCGGAACCTTTTGGAGCAGTCTGCCACGGTACCCCACCAGTGTCGATACATTGGCCAAAACCTCATTAGGAGCTATACCTGTAGCATATACCCTGTCCCGTATGTCGTATATGATCTGCAGTGCAACACCTTGAAAACACTGTTCCCACATTCCTACTAACGTGGCCGACATGTGCTTAAGAGCACGTTGTTCATAATCTTTCATCACACCCCACACATCTTCCACACTATTGATCGGGTTACGAGCCCACTGAGCTGCTTGATTTGCCACCATTCTCTTTTCTTCATCACCCACAGCAGAATGCACCAACACTTTCTCCATGCGGTCTCGTGCTGCTGCCCAATTTGCTTCATGCATCTCAGGCACAGGCATCTTGGCATGTGACAGTATTTGGGGGGTCACACCCAAGGGGGAAAAAGCGGATGCAGAGACAGGTACCATCATGTTGGGAGACAGGGTGAATGGGGTGAATGGGGGCGTAGCAGTTGAAATGGAACTAGAAGACAAGACAGGAGAGCTAACGGCTTCCGCCCCTGTGGCTGGCATGGATGGGGAGAAGCAAGTGGGCCCTTGGCTGAAGCAGTAGTGCCAGAAACTGAAACACTAGAGAGGGCGGCACTAGGGGCCAGAGACTGGGATGTCGGCACTGTCGGGTATATCCATTCAGGGGTATAAGGAGGTGGGGGGCGAGAATCCAATAGCTCTTCTACAAAATCATCACCTTCCTCTCTGGTAACATAACATTTATCAGTCGGTAATCGGAACTTTCTATCTGCACATTCTATACCTTTTTCTACCCTTTCCCTCTCATAAGCCACTGCTTTCGGTGTTACAGTTTGCATCTGTCCCCTTCAGGCCTCTTTCTCTGCTCTCATACGGCACTGATATGCTTCTTTCTGCCACACTCTTAGAGAATCAAACATCAACTGCCTGCTCTTTTTAGCGAACAATTTATCATGCAAGAATTTCAATTTCTGTTCATCAAACGAGCCAGTAAGCGGCCATTGTAACTCAGTATTTTCCCTCATATATTTATGCCACAACGTGCTAAACATAATAGCTCCGATACCATATTTGACGTCTATGTCAAAATTTGGAGAACCCTCCGGAGGCACAGACTGACTCTTCCAATCGAGCCTCAGTAGAACAACATCGACATCCAAAACATCCGAACTTACTTAAACAAGGCATCTTAATATAAGACACATACACTGTCCCCAATGGACAAATATAACACCAACGAAAATAAATAAAGAAAATAAACAAGAGAACAATTGTCCAAGAAACAAAACAAAATGGTCCGCAAACTGCCCACTGCAGTCCGGAGACTGTACCAAGTTCAAGAAGACAGGCTTTAGCCCCAGAACTATTGTGAGGAAAAAGAAACCAAATTACCAGTTGGTCTGGCAGACTGTTCACAAACGCTCTGTATCTTTCAAAGAGGGTCCGCATGCCCACCAGCTTCACACCAAAACAGACCAGGACATAGCCCGTTGGCTTGTGCCGTTCAAGCAAGGCAGTCTAGAAATTGCACAGAGGCAGTCAAAAGACCACACCAGGAATCAGTCCGCAGGCTCGTGTCATTCAAGAATGGCGCCATTTTTCCAAGAATCAAACCACTCACCTGGTGCACTGAGGTTGAGTCAAATTATTCTCCACTGCCGACTCTTCAGACCAAACGGTCAACTCCAAAGTTACACCTTCTCAGGACTCCAGCCGGTGACCACCAGACCAGGAGTCCCCCGATCAGACGGGCGGAGCAGCTGGGAGAACTAAGCTCGATTGTTGTGGGGAACTCCAATCCGCCCGACCGACCAGACGCACCCCGACCCTGCAAATCACCTTACGGGGTCCCTGTTCGAGCGCCAACTGTAGGACGTGGCCCTTAGGGGCCACACAGGTTACTTACAACAACCTGCAATGCCTTCCCGAGAATGAAGAGTTGGTCAGACAGTAGAGAATACAAACAGTTAGTTTATTAGCAATACTCTGCATAGGAGTCAATCATAACCTGCACCCTAAGATGTCTGCCGAGGGACTGGCCCCACAACAGCCTACAGTGGATAATCATTCCTCTCGTGAAGCTCCCAAACACGCCCACAATGGAAAACTACCGGCCTGGAACATGAACAAAGAGGCACAGTAGGATGAGCTAACACCTGCCAGATGGGTACACGTTATCAAGGCCTCAAGGCCACGGGGCTGGGTCTCAGTCTCTCCTAATGTGGGAGCAGAAACTACACATTCAGATAAGTAAGTCAGGGCAGAATGGCCTATTCATTAGCAAGTCAGAAAACAGCCTTGAGCAGCAGAGAAAATAATAACGAAACGCAGTGTTCTGCTGAGGCAAGCAACATGAGCAACGAGGCCTAACTTGGGCACAGTCTAAGCAGCCTAATAGGGATTACGAAATGCAAAATGGAGTCACACTTGCTAACTGAAGCCTGCACATTACGGGGATAACTCAGCGGGTTTCATAACGTGAACACAACTGTTGTCTAGTTAGCCACACACTGCTAACCTGATATTGCATGAGACGAGTGCATTGCAGGGATGGGAATTTCAAACCTAACACCAGGGCATGCAAAGTGTTAAAAAAAGTTGGGAGAAGGTGCATGCAGCCCCCCTCCTGAATCTATGAAGAGCCCCAGGGACCACCACCTACCCAGGACTGTATTTAGAAAATGTTGTGGGGGTGCAGAACCCACTCCTCAGGCTCACTGGAACCCCGGGGACCACCACCTTCCTGGGGCTTTACTTAGAAAATGGTTAGGCTCATTAGAGAACTGGGGACCACCACCTCCCTGAGGCTTAATTGGAAAATCGGAGGTGGACCGCACAGAAACCCCTCCTGTGGCTCTGAAGAGCCATGGGGACCACCACCTTCCCGGGCTTAATTGAAAAATTGGAGGGGGGGTCACGTGGACTTCCCTCTTGGAGCTCTTAATAGCCCTGGGGAAAAGCTGTGCATTTGAAAAGGAGGGGGGGGGGGCACACTGCCGTGCTGGCATGTGAAGGCTGGAAACCAATTCCGCACTGAAATTCACATGCCAGCGCGGCAGTGTGTAGATCCTAAAGGTGATGGGTAATCGGCCCCTTTTGGAAGGATTGTTTTGCTCTCCTAACTTTTTAGACTAAGGCCCTTTGGAGTTATATACTAAGTCTAATCAGGCAATTTGACCGTGCAACGAGAAACTAATGATCTCGCCTGCCGCCTGCCATGCAGTAATCATATTTTTTGGAGCATCGCGGGGAACCCCCGTTTACTCTTGTCGGGGACCACCTTTTTATCTCCTTTCCACTAATAAAGAATTATCCTACTTGGACAACATATACATTATGGATCTGTCCAGGCTTGCGTAACGGTTGTCCTCTTTGTCCTGATGAAGACCCACATGCAGAGGTAGAAATTACCCTTATCGCGGAAGACGGGTCAAAACGTCGACACTCTCTTTGGCCTGCATTATTACTTTTTAACCCTGGCTCAATGACCAGAGGTCATCCAAAGAAAAGATAATTGATATTGTATACAGGCTCAACATTGGTTGGGGCGACGAAATCATCCTATCCAACTATAATAAGAAGTAGGATATCTTTGCCCCTTATTATTTTTTCTGATTGCTTCCTGTTCTTTTCACTATCACATTGCACATGAGCACCTCCTTTCTCACTCCTCTTCTGACAACCACCTATTGTTATAAATGATTGATTAAATACTGTTTTTTCATGAAAACTACATAAAGATAAGATTTTTTCTTTTAAACAATGTTATCTTTTGTCTCTCTCTCTGTGACAATAATCAAATATAAAATAACATTTTTGTGTGACCGTTTGAAATACTTTTGCCGTCCTGTGAACCCTGCGTGTGCTGAAAAACACGTCTGGACCAATTGTTGCTTCTACCATGTATGGGGAAAAGCATGGAGAAAGAGACACATTAGTCATATGAAGAGAAATAATTGATTATCAGTGGATAACTGTGTCTCAACATTTTTGTTTCTGTGATTATCCATGTTTGTATTGTGATGAATGTATCTACGTGTTTTGCGGTACAATTGACTGTAATAGAAAGTAATATTTAGTTTGCACACAAGTTTGTATAGAACTCTCAATTATGATGGCGCGCAACATCGTGACCAAGACCATTTGTGGCCAAAACTTGTTGCTGATTTTCGGCAAGATAAAATACACTATACACATACCGCTGCGTCTTTGAGTGTTGGTTCCCGGCTTCTACTGGGGAAAGGGAGATGTGTGAGAGGCTGGAGGTGGTCCCGCCAGTACCAGGCAACACCAGGGTCCAGGAGTACCCTGTCAAGCGACATTGGCATTTGTAGGGAGGATGGACGGATGTATGGATGTATGGATGGATGTATGGATGGATGGATGAATGGATGGATGGATGGATGGATGGATGGATGGATGGATGGATGGATGGAAGGAAGGATGGATGGCAGCTTTTTTTTGCAATAAGCACAGCCAAACGTACTACACGTTCACAAACAGTGGCCTGCTGTTGATCTACCTGCCATTTGCAAAATGTTTCTTACCAGAGTAAATTATATGTCTTCCCTAAACATTTTCGATCAGCTTTATATATGGTTTAGTTATAAGTATAATAACTATCATCATTTGTTTCCCCACTCATCCGAAAAAACAACCCTAGAAAAGAATAAATCGGACTCAAATGTTTGTGATCGACACAAGTCGCCCTGCTGTGCCATGTGGGGCGCTGACACTACTTGACAAGCTGCCTCCTTTGCACCATCCGAGCCCGCTCGACCTCTCCCCTGGGTACCACGACTTATTTCCTGGGGATGCAAATGAGAGCATGTCCCTAAGGCTATCAAGCGACGGAGACATCCCTAAAATGCGTCTCAGTCATCACATATTCAGAGCAACCTGTAACGTGATGGAATAAACAGGTGATCTGTGTGGGAAAGCGCATACGTTTCATGGGAAATAGAAGTGCTTACTATATTTACGGTTCCAGGACACCGCAGCCTTTGCTTCTGAAGGCACATTAATTATTAGGCAACCGCGGCCATGTATTCCAATTAGACCCCACGTATCTAACCCGCCCGCATTAATTGTATTGCTGTGACAGGCGCTGCAGCTGTCCCTGGCGGCAGCTCCGCAGCCCTGATATTCATCACGCGTGCTGGGTGAGTTCCCGAGCATACCATTTGTGCAGCACATTCTGGGTCAGGAAACGCAGACATAAATCATGTATGTCAGAAAGGAGCTCCGAGCTCAAGCGCGGATGGCCCGCGGCCTCTCTCCTCATTCCCCTCCTGTTTAATGGTGACATGATCTGATTCCCAGCAAGCTTGACTGTCCCTGGGGCTCCCACTGCGCACATTTGTCAGTCTTGAATAGTCCATATTTAGCCACATCCGCAAATCATTGAGTGGATCGTCAAGTACTATCTTCCTCTTGTGAGCTTCCGAGAGATTCTCCTCTTTCTGAGTGTAGCCAGACTTTGGTGGCATCATTGAGCAGCGATGCCAACTCTCCAAGTCTATGCGCCATGGAAGGGCACAGTATTCGATGAAGGTTGTGAAAGCAGTTCTGAGCGCAATGTACTAAGGATCAGGTCTCAAGGTATTTGCCATTTGTGCAAGTGCTGTGAGGCCATCAGATTCTAATTTTGCTCTGTGGGTAATGGAGCAGCATAATTTGACTCCACCCTTATACGTCACAAATACGCAATATATACGTGCACTTAGCATTGCATATTCAGAGTGTCCTAACGCTATTAAAGGAAAGTGTTGCACTTGAGTTCAGTAATGCAGTGCATCCGCTGTAGAATTAGGAATTCATATATACTGTGTACCTTAACCTTATTTATTAAAATGATATATACTCCTTAGACACCAGTGGCGTAACAACTGCACCCGCAACCCAAGCGGTGGAGGGGGGGGGGCCTCCGACACTGTCCATTGGTGGCTGGCCACTGCCCTGAGAGCTCCTGACTGGGTCCACCACTGTTAGACACTTGATGAAACCATCTTTATAGTATTCAAATTTATTTATTTTAGAAACGAGATTGATTTCACAAATGTTTTCGCGTTGGTATTCATAATGCAGTTCTCAGTTACACTTTTATTAACACATTCAAAGTTACTTTACATTTACTTAAGCTGCAATATGAATCTAGATTTGTATTTAATGTACTGAAATTTCCATTTATTTGTAGTTATGTTTGCACAAATTACACATATTTAAATGTGCATCATTGAATGAGATGCATAAATTGACTACAATAGGCCTGTATTTCTTTTCCCCAAAATATAGCTTTTCCATTTCTGCTTGCATGTCTTTTCCTTGCAGGTGCATTCACATGGTTTGTTAGTTTGAGAATAGATGCAACACTGTATTACGGATAGAGAGCCTGAGAAGAAAACCTTGACAAAAAATTGGAGAGCCAGAGCGTCGACTGACAGGCTCTATTCACTAATGTTATGAGAAGTTACAGGTACTCAAGGACGATATCGTTGCCAGGTTTCGACTGGGAACAACGTGAGAATGGAAAGGAAAATGAAGCCGCTGATGGTGTGATCAAGGGGTGTTATCCAGAACAGTTGTGTGAAAATAACTGGAGTTCTCACAGATCAGTGTTGGCCACCATCTCTTTGGATTTTGCGAGGTGCCGACCTCTATGCTTTTCCCTTTGATTGTTTCCTGAGTGTGGCTTAGGCTAACACGTATTTCCCGATCCCTAGAAGCCTCTTGACTGAGCTTCTGAAATGCTGAAACCTTCCCACATACTTTCCATATTTTTCTCCTTTCTCTGCATTTTTCAGACTTTTTGTGATTCCTTTAACTTAAACATCCTCCTCAGTTTGGAAGTTAATTTAGATGATGTTAGACTTTGCCTATGTAGAGGAGAAAGGACCAGAAACTCTTCCCTGACCATGAAATCTTACTGTTAATTTTCTGCATTGCTGTAACTGAACTTCTTGCTTGCCTTATGCTGATAAGCCTGAACTGCTTTAGGAGGTTGGGCTATCCTGTTTTTATTCTGTATCTTCGCAGCACGGTTTTGAGATTTAGTTACCTGAATTTGACTGTTTACTTGTAATAAATCCTTTAACTTTATTAATGAATTCCTGGTCCTCACTGTGTAGCCAAATGGATTACACTGTTAGTTATATGTGTTTGACCAAGTAATGACTCCCATCTCCTCTCAGTCATATAAAATGACTCATCGGATTGTTAATATGGAATACAATGCTTTTCTTGATAAAGCTGAAATCTCGCCCTTATCAATAGATCCACATCAACCTTGACTCACAAATATGTAGTCAAGCAAGCCCTGAGACCTAGGCCCGGGATTACTGATTTATAGATCACAGTTGGGAGGGGGCATAGCGGGCAGGAAATTCTTGATCAATCCCACAGATAGGTGCAGCAACATAACAGTGGTAAGTGGAGATTGCCCCAATAAAGCACACATGACCGGAGGGGGTACACACACTCCTAAAAGCACCATAAAGATTCAGATACCACATGAGTCAGGAACACACAACCAATCAGGACCCAGCATACGTAGTGATCATATGCTCCCCATGCCGATCATCCAGACACGTTCTCCACTGGCCACACTGTGTCCATGCGGGGTCGAGACCTGCCTGTAGTGACCATTAATTTATGACTCTAAAGGTAGCAACTAACATTCCTCACCATATATGGTATACCAGAAACTTTTATAACCTGTTGTGTTTTGTATAAAAGAAAGATGTATACCGATTGTAAATTGAAACAGTCCCTTGGCAGTAATGTTTAATTAAAAAACCTGTTCCTGTTTTGCCAAGTGCTTCTTGTCTTCTGTTTTTAAAGGATTCCAAACTCAAGCCTCAGGATAACCAATGGTAAGAGGGTTTGCCCAGCGCTGGATCATTAATATGTCACAACACAAAACTGAAGATCAGTAGAATTTTCAGAAATGATGTAAATGAATGAGGCACAACTCCCTCTACAAGCCACCAAATGGCTGTGAACGCAGTGATGGAGGCTTGCAAGGGACAATAGTCCTTCATCATTTCATTCAAAGAATGTCAACATCCCAAGTCCTGTTTCTTTGAAGCACAGGAGTTACAATATAAACAACCATTTGCAAAGTCAGTAGGTCTCGTTGGTAAGCATTCACAAAGCCATTAGGTCGCGCCCTAAAGCCATCTGCAGCAAGACCTAAAAATAGAGGAATACATTTTTTTTTTAAATGCAAGTACAAGGCTGAAGGGCTTTCTTGAGGAATTTATGGTCAGCCTATGGATATATGGCCAGAATTTCAAAAATGCGCCGGACCAGGCCTGGAGGTTGAACCTTTTCTTACTTTGGACAGATAGCCTGGAACAAGCTTCCCCTTGATCTTCATTCAACATCTGAGATGGACATCTTCAAGAAGAAATTAAAAACATGACTCTCCCAACAAACATGATCTGACGTTCAGCATTGCCGCAAGTAGCCTGCCGTTAGCACCGAGAAACTCCTTGGAGTATGCGTGCGCTTTATAAATCTCAATCATCATCATATACAGTTAGACCCCTTGTGTCTGATTATTTTTTCTCAGACCATGCTTGGTCTCCAGCTTTAACACTCCAACCTTTGTATTTTTTCAAACCCTGTACCGCTGTACCATTAACATTGTTGACGTTTCTGATCCATGGAGTGTTTTCACCGCTAACTTCCCATGCTACACACTGCCCTGGTTCATGAGCTGTAAAAAAATATTGTAAAAAAATCAAACCCAATTCCTACTGTCTTCTGCATAAAAGCCTGATGCACAGGCCAGTGGGGCCCCATAAAGAGGTCGAGCACGACCATCCTCCCGACCTGGGATTTCTGCCATATCAAAAACAGCCACTCAAAGCTCCCATGCCCACAGTCCTTTTCTGCGCTCCTGAGGTTGCTTTTCCATTCATGGAACTTATGTGGAGCCAGTGCAATTATGTACCAACGCAAAACCAAAGTGTGCCCTGGGATGACTAAATTATGCAACAAGAAAAGGGAAATGATGTGGCATAAGGCAGCACATACAGCGGCACAACTTTTGCACTATTTTGTTATTTTAACATATATTAATACCTTACGGGCATTCCTAATATCAGTTGAACAAAGAATACAGCAATCCCCAAAGGAAAGGTGAACAATTTGCCCTTAGAAAAGGTCTGCCATTGGGAGTTGGGACATGTGGTGGTTTTATTAACAACTTGTGATTTGAAGTATTGAAATCTGAAAATCTATAACTATGCAGAAATTGTTGTGGCCGCAGAGTTGAATGATACCAGTGGCCCTGAATATATGAAATGTATTTGCCTATATGTTTTGAAATTTAGTTAAGTGTCTACCAAGCCACGTGAGGTTATAATGAAATATTGGGTGTGAGTTGAAACTGATTTGATCATTAAGCCTATGGAATCCTATGATTCTTTAGTGTATATTTCCAAACAAGTGCAGCCAACAAATTTCACCTTATGAAAGGCGTCATCAGGGCCAATGATCTGAACTACTGTCAATGTCAGAAAAATTCCAGGTGCACCGTTATCTGCATCAGCGTTATGAAAGGCAGATGCAGTTCAAATTTTGTTTTGAAAAGATATTTGTTCAGGGGTCGTAACGTCTATCTCCTGATCTGAGCAAGGGCGGCATACCTCCCAATGCGTCATGCAATTCACAAACATTCTTGACGCAAACCCAGCGCATAAATCGTGGTCTGAGTATTTACTAAACCACACAAAGCTGGGGAGAGAGGTTTTGCAATACCATTAATGGTTTTGCATTGGGCTGTGCCACAAAAGTGGTGCAGCCATGACGGAAAATCATAGTAAATCTTTCCCTCAGATGGAGCAGTGATGGAACGCAGTAGATGCCTGGAAGCCAATTAAATGCGTGTTCATGTTAAACTGCATTAGTGTCCAAAGGTAGGTTGGGGGATATACGCTCAGCCCTGACAGTCGTCCGACAAGCGCATTGTTTTTTGTCTGAGATAACAATGGCTGGCAGAAGACCGAGGCAACGTCACAGCAAAGCTGTGGAACATGCCGGCAGCATCAGCAAGGAGGTGCTCCGAAATGGCAGTGCTGTGACGAGCACGGCGGTCACACTGCAGCAGACCGCCTCGCCTGTCGTCAATCCAACCATGATACATGGAATGGTAAGTAAATGTTGCATTTTCTTTATTTAAAATTGTAACATGGAAAAAACACTTTTTGGTAATAGAAACATATGCAAATATGCCATGGGCAGATCCAAAAAGGGATGTGCTGCTCATCAAGCTAGTGGTTGCAGAGAGCCACCCAAACAAGCCAATGACCGAAGCGGGCTGCCAGAGAGCCCGTTTCTGCTTCTTCGGTGGGAATCTGTCCGTCTGTGGTGGTTTGCTTGTATTGGGTGCCGACCTAATGTTTTGCAAGACAGCTAAGGCTCTCTGTGGCGAGACCTAAGGATCGGCATGATGAGAAGATACTTCTGGGGATCCTGCAGCAGTCTGCTGGTTAGCTGTCGCCTCCCCCCAGATGTCTGCATAGTGAAAGCATTCCTTAACAGACTGCATTCAAATTTGTGAGCAGATACAGCCACCTTTCGGGTGTAAGTATACCATCAATAATTTGAATCCAGAGTACTAGTCACAAACCAGTTTTATCTACTACAGTGAGTATCAAGAAAAAGATGATCAATCAATCAATCAATCAAGGAATTTGTATCGCGCACTACTCACCCGGAAGGGTCTCAAGGCGCTTGGGGGAGGGGGTCTGCTACTGCTCGAACAGCCAGGTCTTGAGCTGTTTCCTGAAGGCGAGGAGGTCCTGGGTCAGCCGCAGGTGGACGGGCAGGGAGTTCCATGTCTTAGCCGCCAGGTAGGAGAAGGATCTTCCTCCGGCGGTGGCTCTCTGGATGCGAGGGACGACGGCGAGGGTGAGGTTCGCGGATCGTAGCTGTCGGGTGGGCGTGTAGAAGGTCAGGCGGTCGTTGAGGTACCTTGGGCCCAGGTCGTGGAGGGATTTGTGTGCGTGGGTGAGGAGTCTGAACGTGATCCTCTTGTTGACAGGGAGCCAGTGCAGGTCTCTCAGGTGGCTCGAGATGTGGCTGCGTCGGGGGGCGTCCAGGATGAGACGGGCGGAGGCGTTCTGGATACGCTGAAGTCTTTTCTGAAGCTTGGCTGTTGTACCGGCGTAGAGGGTGTTTCCGTAGTCTAGTCTGCTGGTGATGAGGGCCTGGGTGACAGTCTTCCTGGTCTCGGTCGGGATCCATCTGAAGATCTTGCGGAGCATGCGGAGGTTGTGGAAGCAAGATGAGGAGACGGCGTTGACTTGTCTGGTCATCGATAGGGAGGAGTCCAGGATGACGCCCAAGTTGCGTGTGTGGTCCGTTGGCTTGGGTGCGGTGCCCAGGGCCGGGGGCCACCAGGAGTCGTCCCATGCGGAGGGCGACGGTCCAAGGATGAGGACTTCTGTCTTGTCCGTGTTCAACTTCAGGCGGCTGATGTTCATCCATTCGGCGACATCTTTCATCCCTTCGTGTAGGTCGGCTTTGTCGGTGTCGGGGTCTCTGGTGAGGGAGAGAATCAGCTGGGTGTCATCGGCGTAGGAAATGATGTTGAGGTTGTGTTGGCGTGCGATAGCAGCGAGGGGTTTCATGTAGATGTTGAAGAGAGTGGGGCTGAGCGATGATCCTTGCGGGACGCCGCAGATGACTTCAGTGGCCTCAGAGCGGAACGGAGGGAGGCGTACTCTCTGTGTTCTGCCGGAGAGGTATGAGATGATCCATTCCAGAGCAATCCCCTGGATGCCGGTGTCATTGAGGCGTTGGGCTAGGGTGCGGTGGCAGACAGTGTCAAATGCTGCGGAGAGGTCAAGGAGGATGAGTGCCGCTGTTTCACCTTTGTCGAGCAGGGCTCGGATGTCGTCGGTGGCTGCGATGAGGGCGGTCTCGGTGCTGTGGTTGGCTCTGAATCCGGATTGCGATGGGTCGAGGGATCCGTTCGTCTCGAGGAAGGCGGCCAGCTGCTTGTTGACGACCTTCTCGATGACTTTGGCAGGGAATGGAAGGAGCGAGATAGGGCGGAAGTTCTTGAGGTCGGTCGGGTCCGCAGTTGGTTTCTTCAGTAGTGCGCTGAGCTCGGCGTGCTTCCAGCTCTCCGGGAAGGTGGCTGTATCGAAGGAGGCGTTGATGATGTCTCGGAGGTGGGGTGCGATGGTAGAGGCGGCCTTGTTGAAGACATGGTGGGGGCATGGGTCGGTCGGAGATCCGGAGTGGATGGTGTTCATCATGCGTGTCGTGTCTTCGAGGGTCACTTTGGTCCATGTCTGGAGGATAGCGGCGGGGTGCGTAGGTTCGGTCGATGGGTGCGGGGGTGGAGCGCCGAAACTGTTGTGGATGTCGGCGATCTTGCGGTGGAAGTACGAGGCGAGGGAGTCGCAGAGGTCCTGCGAGGGAGTGATGTCGTTGTTGCCGGTGCTGGGGTTGGAGAACTCCATGACGATGTTGAAGAGCTCCTTGCTGTCATGGGCGTTCTTGTCCAGTCGTTCCTTCAAAGATTTCTTCTTGGTGGTGCGGATGAGCTGGTGATGTCTGCGGGTGGCGAGTTTGAGGGCGGTCATGTTTTCGGTGGTCTTGTCGAGGAGCCAGGCCTTCTCGAGGGTGCGGCAGGCCTTCTTGGAGTCCTTGAGTTCGTCGGTGAACCAGGGGGCCTTCTTGCTTCTGGGCCTGGTGAGTGGGTTCTTCAGTGGGGCGAGATCGTTGGCACAGGAGGTCAGCCATTGCGTGAGGTCGAGGGCTGCTGTGTTAGGGTCCGTTGTCCTGACCGGTGGGTTCTGGCTGAGGGAGGTGGTGAGCTGGTCGACGGTGATCTTGCTCCAGTTTCTGTGGGGAACCTGCTTCGGGTGGTGCTGGACCGTGTTCTTCTTGAAGCTGAAGTGGACGCAGCTGTGGTCAGTCCAGTGGAGTCCGGTGCAGTGGCTGAAGGTGATGTGCTTGCTGGATGAGAAGAGGGGGTCGAGCGTGTGGCCGGCGTAGTGGGTGGGGGTGTTGACCAGTTGCTGGAGTCCGAGGTTGGCGAGGTTGTCCAGCAGGGTAGTCGTGTTGCGGTCGTTGTTGTTCTCCAGGTGGAAGTTGAGGTCTCCGAGGAGGATGTAGTCGGTGGAGGGGAGGGCATGAGGGCTGATGAAGTCCGTGATGCCTTCCATGCCCCATTTCCCTTGTGATTTACAGGAACTCACATTATGTACACTGTGAGTCACAAATCAACTTGCAAAAAAAACAATTGATGGACAGAATGCAGAACAATGTCATACATTCACCCCAGTACAGAGATCTGAGCCTAAATCCATTGTTTTTTGCTCCCCACGCCATTCCAGTTTGAACCAAGCCATATGCAAATCAGTCTTGACCCTGCGCCCAATGGGAACAGTCCAGACCGAACTGCCAAGCCAGGTCCTCCCTGGACTGGAAACAAGCATCCTAGGGCCGGTTTCAGGGTTTAACCTCTCATCAGCCAGGATAGCTTGATTCTAGTGGCATGGAGAGCACGAGACCCACTTCTGGGCATACCCGTCCCACTCGGGGTGACAAATGCAAAAACAACAATTGATGGACAGAATGCAGAACAATGTCATACATTCACCCCAGTACAGAGATCTGGGCCTAAATCCATCGTTTTTTTGTTCCGCATGCCATTCCAGTTTGAACCCAGCCATATGTAAATCAGACTTGACCCTGCACCCAATAGGAAAAATCCAGCACGAACTGCCAGGCCACTTAAGTTCAATGCAACTTTGTTTTCTTTGCATTGCATTGCAATGCCTGCACTTTTACATACCACAGCTTTGCATCATTCGCTATATGCCTTCAAGGAATTGATTCAGAACATAATCTCCACCTTGTGCACAAAATAGATATTTTTTATGGATGAACTTTTGGTTGGTATCCCCCAACAGAAGTCTCATTGGTTCGAATAGTCCACAGTAAATCTGGCCCCCAGAGAAAGGACCAACCAGTCCATGCAAACAATCTTAGGCCGACACATTGAATACAGCTTTAATTGTAATATATTAGAACATTCAATCTCGTTGCCATGATTCCACCAGATTTTCTAATTATTTTGGCGACGAGATTTAACGTGCTTCCTCTTTGTTCTACTACATTACAATTGAATCTGCACTCAATGTGCAAACCACAGTTTGTGTGCAAAGGCTGCTTGTTCATTTTGGAACTGGGAAGCATTTGCTGTGGGAGGTTTTCTCTGCTATAATCAAATCCTACATTTCGGTCCTTGATATGATGTCTTGGTTCCTGTCAGCTTGCACGAGACACGTGTCCCCTTTATCACTTAGAAAGGGGCTGTGAGGCAGTGGTGCCCTCAGTGATGGGTATACAGAGTCAGTTGGCTTCTGGCCATGTAGCATGAGTCCCCCGGCAGACAGATAAGGGGTGTCAGGCAGCCTGCAAAAGAGCTTTTGTGGGAACTGGTGCTCCACAGTCTTGCTAGAAATTGGGACTGCCCACCCATCAGCACCCCACTGGACCACACAGAGTTTAGGAGGGACCATAATGGAAAGGATATCACAGTATCCACGCTTGACCAGACATGGCAACGGTCTTTCTAACATGGAAGCCAAGGGCCATTCAGCTCAAAGGTAAATTGGTCCTAAATACATCGATTGCCATGTTGGGAACACAACAAGGTTGCTGGAAATAATCATTAGATACTAAGCAGAGCACATTTTACGAATAAAAATTACGTCACTGTACCAATGTGTCACATTTTACTTGGAAACACAGCAAGCCAAGACTTTCAATCATTTAAAACCTTGATGCCCTCAAGAAGAGAACAGCATTTTACATATTTCATGAATATTACATCGCTTAAATGGTATGCATACTCTACTGTACCCCATCACAAGATGCAAATCAGTAAACGTTTGATACATTACAGTATATTTCCATTGAACAATAATGCAAACCACAGTATACACAATATGGTAATGTTAGCATTTTCCCTCTGTTAATATACTAATTTTTTTCCAGATTTCTTCAAAGGTAAAACAGTTTTCAACCACTGGCTGCCCGGTACATGCTACAGTAATATAACTTTCCAGTTACTGTCGGAAGCATCATTTAATAAAAGCACACTTGTGGAAAACAGTGGAATTGGACATGAGCCCATGCAACATAGGACAGGTGAGTGGTGATATATTTATTTAATTATATAGTTATTAGTTTTATAAACGGTTACCTTTAATTACTTCAGAGTGCTAGATGAGCTCACAAAGAACAGATTTGTGAAAGGAGGAAGGATGTTAGATTTTTATAAGAAGGGAGGGGCTGCATCTCCTAATCTGTGGTTACTGCTCCTAATCTACGAGGACTTCAATTAGCAAGCAAGTCAGCAAAGTTCAGCCTTGAGGAGTTTCCAGAATCATGCGTGATTGCGTTTGGATTTCAATGTGGGTTTGCGTGCATTTCTCAGTCTAGGGTCCTGTCCTCACAGGGATCTGTCTCTGCCTTTCATCCTCTTAGTTGATCATTCACTGAGCAGCTGATTCTGCAGGCATTCTAGGCCCTTGCCTCAGTAGGCCTTGTGGAGAATCTCTCCTGCACTAGAAAGCAGCAGAGATCTTTCAGGGTGCAAGGGCGTAGCCATCACTGATGTAGCAGGTGTAGTGGGACCAGGGCCTGGGTGTGTGGAGTTGCCCTGCACCCTAAATATTACTGAACTGGAATGAGTCCTATTTCCCTGCTTGCATTAGGGTCCATGACACCCTTGCTGCACCTCTGCCAGGGCAGGGGTGATATGGTCACAATTGCAGAGATTCAGGCACAATCCGGTTGCCTGCGTCTGTAGCGGTTGTAATCATGCTGCTGTAGTAGTCCAGGCGTGCCATGAACAGGACTCTTGTTGCCTCCACCCAGTGGTTAGGTGGTCGAGGTGGAAGGACTTTATGAATTACGGAGAAATGGAGATCAATACCTTGAGATCGTTGTAAAACATTTTGTTTTGTTAAAAGACCCATTTAACTTAATGCAAGATGGCTCTTTGAGTAATTACTCACTAATGGCATTTGGTGTGAGGGGACAGATACAAGTCTGAAGCCCGGAGGGAGACTGATTTTACCCACATTCTGACTTTGGCATATTCAGGACAATTACATTTTCTGAAATTACCATCTGTTATTTTCTATGGTGAGATGTCAGAAGTGCTCTATAAAAGTGTAAAGAAATTATGTGACATCTAATGAGATTATGGAAGGTATGCATGGGTGGCTGAAAGAATATTGCATTTAATCAGCTGCATAAGGGGAACATTCACCTCTCCTACCATAAAAGCCAGTGGAGACCCCAATGTACTTTAGAACTTACTGTTGACCCATAACGATTATTAAGACCAGAGTAACACAGCACTGAAACACTGGCTAGTGTTATATAGTAAGATTGACTAAATATAGGTTTCAAGCACCATATCCTGTCTGTAATCAGTTATGAGCATGTTCCCCCATTTCACAATATGTTCCAAAAACGAAGTACAGACATGCAAACCTTTAATGTTCTACCCATTTACTCTCAAGCGTAGCAATAGGGGGATAACATGGACGAAAGCGGACAGGAATTCTTTCTTAACAGAGGATTGCAAATCAGCGCTTCTAAAACAATTGCTTTATCAAAGTGTAATTTGTTGCAGAAATGTCTTTGCTATCATTGTTCATCCATCACAGAAGGCTCTTTAATTTTGAACTTTACCCTTTAATGAATGATTCTTTCTTCACCAGGACTGTTGATCGACTGACCCCAATCCATACATTCTGAACATATTAGTTACATGTAGATGGGGGCATATGTTCAAGAAGAGTTCATTCTATCCCAAAACTGGTTCTCCCAAAACCCACCTTACAGAACCCTTGGAAGCCTTGAAACCTGGAACCCCATGTGTCAAAATGCATTGATCTGCTAACATAGAAAGGGGTAGCAGGCACAGCTCTAACATGTTCTGGTACAACATTTCTTACACTGTGAAGTGGAATTGCCTAAGTGTAACAGCTGCCAGATAAGGTTGGAGGAAAGTAAATTCAAAGGTTTGGATATGTTAGGCTCCAAACTGTAGATTAAGATGGTTTTGATCTTGTTTCAAAGAGCAGTTCTCGAAAGGCTCATACACCAAAAAACACTTAAAACAAACCAGACCTGCAGTTGTTTATTACTCATTGTTTTAAAGAGGTGACATGATGAACACAACTTACCTTGAGATTTGTGATGAAATCTGGGTAAGACTGTAGAGACTTCTTTTCACCCTGATACTGTTACTCGCCCAGTGGGATAATGTCTTTCTCTAATGAAAGACTACAATCATGGATATTGTTACATTAATAGTTTAAAACATTTCACAATTGTATGACTTTAGGTTTGTGTGTTTTTTAACTGGAGTCGTCCAAGGTTAAGAACAACAGCTGGGGAAGATTTCTGATTTACTAGTGTTAGGCATTAGAGTATTTTGAAAAGTAGCCAGCAACTCCCAAACCCATATGTCCATTTCTTCCCCTGTAGCGATAATGACTCTGAAAGTCTTCATACAAGCCTAAACTTCTGCATGTCTTATTCCACACTGGATCAGGCTTAAAATGTATTCATTTAAAATCCAAAGCACTTTTCCAAATATTAAACTCAATATCTCGAATTTCACTTGACATGTATCCTTTTCTCATTCTCATTACATAAACTGGGGTTTATGGAAATGTTTTTTTTTAACAATTCCTTTAAAGTGAAGGCAGTCAATAACATTAGTTAAATGAACACAATTATTGTCATGATCAGTGACAATTATTTAGGCATAAATTGTGTTGGTAAAATGATCTTCAAACCGACCATGTAAAGACAATGAATCCTAACCTATTCATCATTTCAAAAATGTGTTTAACCCTTCCACATTTATATTGCCTGCTTAAAGTATGTTTAATAATTCTCAAAGTATTACTCCTGTCCACTCTTCCATTTCATACAACAATGAAGCCTTACAATCCTTTGTAATAAAGATTGTATGAGAAATATATTCTGTAAATATTTTTTCAATAGCTTGCAGCACCAGCCTCAACTGAGGTGTCTGACAAATAAGCAAAAGTGGAAAATAGGTATTACCTAACGTACCTTATTTTTGCTCTGCTTGAATACCAGCTCAACAGCAAGAAAGTAGAACAAATTCTTTATTTTTGAACGGCACCCTTCCAAACTAGTAGCAACTATTTTAGGAGATTCCCCCACAACCCCCATGGAACTATTTTTAGATATACGTTCTCAGACAATGCAAGTAGGTGTTCTCAGTGCACCATGATGCCTAAATGCACATCAAGTCAAATTGACCGATAAATTATAATAAAGGTTCAACTTCTTGTATAAAATGTCAAATTGAATCCTGCAAAATTTATTTGTCAGGAGTATACAGTGTAAACATCGATCCTTCAGCTAGGAAATTCTGAAATTTCCTTTCACCAACATTTGTTATGATCTTCATTGTTTTGTTTGAAAAACACAGTATGAAAGCTAAATATGTCCATGCAAAGATGGAGGTGAAGACTTGAATAGAACTGTATGTATAGTTCGAAATGTAATTTAAACACCTTTTTGATAATGTGTATCTCCATTTATTCAATGGGCTATAGTTTTGCATGACTGTAAATTATGACAAAAACCTATTAATTAAAATTTAAATTAATAAACTTCTCCATTTTATGCCGCAATCTAATGTTCATTAAAAAATCTTTTCATTCAGTTTATTTTTTTTATATGTCTGATTCGTATTCAATGAAATGTGCATTTTCTCACACTTAGCTATTTATTGTTAGAGTTTTACATAGCGAGAACTCAACCCGAAGAGGTCAGGTATCAGAGTGCTTTACAGGACCACCAGTTTCGTTACAGACGGACACATTCATTTTTGCTAGGCACAAGGAGAGTAAGTGATTTGCCCAGATTCACAGGATGATGAGCGTCTCCGGCGAACTCAAACTCAGTACCCCAGCTTTGAGGTTGACCGCTCTAGCCGTAAGTCTGCACCCTCTCCCCCTTTTATTTCCTTATCATTTTGTTTCCATTCCTCATGTATTTCCTACTATACTTCTTCTCTGCCATTGCACTTGATGCACACTGGACACCTATGCTATAGTAATTGAAGTATAGACTAATAGCCTGTGATTCTGGACAAATGGCTTAATCTCACTATATCCTTCGAAAATAAATGTGCCCTGAACTGGTGCTCAAGCACTAGTGCAGATTATTACGTGCTGCTGCTGAGCACCGGAAACCACTGGCTAATACTTAGCACTATAATGTCTCTATATGTAAAACATCATTACAGAATGTAAAGTCCAGTAACCTGCATTAAATCCCGGTTTCCCTATTTCAGGTAGCATGTAGTTTCTGTTTTTTGTCCGTGATTTAGCTACTTAATATCTATTCACAATTCCACGTCCATCCGCACAAAAGCCAGACACAATCACCACGTGCGGCTATAGTAATTATAAAGGCAACTTCCCACACAATGCACTTGGGTCCAGCCAGCTGCACTCCCTCGCACGTCCCATAAGCAGCTGACATTAAAAACTCCATTAGGATGCACAACCTACTTTATTTTTTGCATTTATCTCTTTTCTCTAATCTAACTCCCTCCATTTTTTCCTCTTTCTTTTTCTTACTCATTCTTAATACAATAACCACTTATACCACCTACTTCTCTTTTACCAATAACAATTCCTCATTCTTACACCTCAAGCCAATTATACTACATACTTCTCTAATCTCAATAATAATTCATCGTTCTTACGCCTCTAAAAAAATACTGCAGCTACTTTTCTATACCAAATACTAATTCATCATTATAACTCCTCTACATATTAAAGAAACTGCTTCTCTGTTCTCAATAGTAATTCATAACTCTTACCCCTATATGCAATACTACTTGCTACTTCTCTAATACCGACAAATAGCTTTCTAAGCGTCAGTCAACAGTTCACAGTCCCTTCCTGCCTTTTGTTTCTTCCTGGTCAGCAGCCCATATTGGGTATATTTTCATTCATAAAGCTTTCATCTAACTTCGATATTAATAATAAGCATTTTAAGTTGTTTTGGTTGAAGCTGTTAAAAAGCAGAAACAGAACCAGGTTCTAATTCCATCTAAAGAATTGGAATAAAATATAAAATAAAAAAGTAAATAAAAAAGAGGACAATCTTTCAATAGCACATACAGTAAACATTTAACATGCAATAAGTCTACAATTTGCGAAAGTTTGGGCTATTGGCACTGTAAATGACAATGCCTTTCAATTTATATGGTTTAAAAACATGCAAGCAGTGCATAAACACATATTTTATACTTAAAGTCCTTGCTTACTTAAAGCACAACTGGCAGAAACAAGCATTTGCAATGAAACAGGTCTCGCTTTTACGCAAATTTGAGCTATTTGGCACTGTAAATGACAATGCGTTTTATTTATGTTTTGGTTTTTGAAACATAAAAAAAACGCATTGTCATTTACACTGCCAATAGCTTATACTCGTGTAGATGCGAGACCTATTGCATTGCAAATGCTTGTTATGGATAGGAAGAATTTTGGCCCGGTATTTCCTGGCCGCCTGAAAACTATTAAACTGTTCCTAGGACGATATGAATGAGGGGAGGAAAGGTCAAAGTATAAAACGCCAGAGAGACCACAAAAGTTACGACATTTAAATTTTGACACCAATGCTCAGAATAATAACAAGTGTGGTACTTTAAGATTGTGTGTTCAATGTTAACTTTCTCTAGTGATGCATGCCTACTGCCTATCCAAGTCTAATGGGCTCTACAAGCTATGGGTCTCAATCTCATCTGTAAAAATGTTCTGATAGAAAAATGAAATATACAGGTGAATTGGGAGGATCTTTCACTCAAGCAATTAGTTATCCTAACCCAGTCATGCTCATTGTGGTGGAGGCTCTTATTAACCCATTAAGGTGTCAGAATTATAGCAAAACCTTGTATGGCAACCCCGACCACCAAGTCTATTTAATTACTTCTTCAAGAGCATAAACAGTGACTAACTGGTATTAATACATAAAGAGAAGAGGGCTTTCTCTCCTTTGAAAGTTCTGCTTTTCATTGACCTCTTGTGATAGGTGTAATCAGAATTAAGAACTTAACATTACTAGGTAAAAACAATACTTCAAAAGGAACAATCCTTTTTGTCCTGCTATGCTGGAGAAGGAAATTGTGAAAATGGGGCAGCATAAAGGGGATTATTTTAAGTTGTCTGATTCTCAATGAAAGACGGATAAGACAAGGAAAATGCAAATGTAAGGTTTAATTGTAAAAGCATTTTTTAAACCAAATTCATCAGATGTGATTTGGTCATATGAAGTTGCACTAGAGTTGGTTGCTGATTGGGAAAGGATTCAATTAATCAAGAGCCGAGACTTGAACCTAGTTTCCCAGCTCCCACGTTGGCAGTTGTGGCCTTTAAACCATATCCCCTTCCCATTTGTATGTTTCTTTTGCTCTCTGTTAAGCAGGCTAACAAGAGAAAGATGTTGGCTGAAGCTGCCACCTGATAAGAGCACCGGCACTTGATTTGTTACAAATTAACCACTAGGAGAAAGGCTGTAACCATGTCACTATTTATTTCTCTGTACAGCTCAAAGTTGTAAAAATATATTAATCTGAGCTAGAGCAATGTATTTGGGTCAGCAAAACAAAAGCCGTGTATTTAGTATAAACTTAATGCAGGACTTCAGTGTAAAAAGGTAGGCTATGCAGCCCATTGACGTTTTAAATGTTTGCTGCTCATGGAACGTGCAAATGAGTGCAGCTGGCTGGGCACACATGCATTGGTTCAGAACTCCAATTTTCAATAGTTGCAGATGGGGAGCTTTTATGTAAAACTAGTAGCTGTCTGCATATAATTGTGAAAGAAAGAAAGCGATAGAATAAGAGTAAACGAAAGCAGAGATGAAAGAAACATATGAAAGAAAAAAAGATTTGAGCTGTATGCATGTATGTGAGAGAGAGATATAGAAAGAGAAAGAAAGAATAAATGGAGGGAGTTAGATTAGAGAAAAGAGAGAAATGCAATAGAGAAAGTTGTGCTTCCTATTGAAGTTTTAATGTCAGCTGCTCATGAAATGTGCAAGACAGTGCAGCTGGCTGGACACACGTGCACTGTGTGGGAAGTTTCATTTATAATTATTATAGCCGTGGGTGGTGATTGTGTCTGGCTTTTGTGCAAGTGGAATTATGAATAGATATTAAAAAGCTAACTCTCGGGAAAAAAACAGGAAAATGCTCCCTGAAATAGGGAAATAGGGATTTAATGCAGGTTACTGGACTTTACATTCTGTAATGCTGTTTTACGTATAGAGAAAGCATAGTGCTAAATATTAGCCAGTGGTTTCCGGTGCTCAGCAGCAGCCCGTAATAATCTGCACTAGTGCTTGAGCTCCAGTTCAGGGCACATTTATTTTCGAAGGATGTAGTGAGATTAAGCCATTGGTCCAGAATCCCAGGCTATTAATCAAGATCCGAGACTTGAACCTAGTTTCCCAGCTCCCACGTCGGCAGTTGTGGCCTTCAAACCACGACCTTCATCATCTACTGGTCAGGCTACATATGGATACGTATGATCAGCGAACAGGGAGCGAGACAGGGTTGTGTCTTAGCTCCTACGCTCTTTCCCTTGTTTATGAACAGAGTGGTGGAAGTGTTGACCAACTGCCAACATGATGCCCCTAAGATAGCCAGCGCTCAAGTCCCTGTATTGCTTTTCACTGATGACACCTTGTTTCTACCTTGTTCACCGATGGGCCTTCAGCATCTCCTTTTCACTTGTTGAATTTACCACATCTAGGGGTCTGGAGATCAATGCAGGTAAATCAAAGCTCATGACTATAAACCCACACTGTCTTTTTGGAAACAACTTGAAGCTGGATGGGTCAAAGTAAGATCAAGTCAGGAGCTTTGATTACCTGGGTATTAGACTCACAAAGAAACTAACTTGGGACATGCAACTCAATAAAGTCAAACCTTTTTAAACCATATGTAGGAAAGTAGGATCTTTCTGGCATAGATACCCCCACTTTTTGCCTAGTGTCAGTGTGCTTTGACTGTAGTTCACTGGGATACTGCAAACCAGAACCCCAGTGGCAATGCTCTCTCCTCTAAATTCTCTGGTAAGTACTTTGTACACCCCACAACTGGCATACTGGCGTAACATTATAAGGCCCTAGTATATGGTACTGAGCTACCCAAGGCATTGGTACAACAGGGGTCTCCCATGGGCTGCAGCATGTATTATGCCACAGACTTTTAACCTATAAGTCACCCCTATGCTAGGCCCTTGAGTCCAAGGGCAGGGTGCATGGTTCTAAGTGTGTGGGTACACCTGCACAAGCAGAAGTATGCCTACAAACCCCAGACTCCATGTCTGGGCTTTGTAAGTGCAGGACAGCCATTATAAGCCATGTAGTGGACACTGGCAGGCTGAGATGTCCAGCTACATAATGGCTGGCCGAACCTGAGCATGTTTGGCATCAAACATGTTGGAATCATGCAACTACACTGACTTCAGTGTTAGTTGTCTGATACCATGTACTGGGGATTCTTAGAGGACCCCCAATACCTAGCTGTGTAGCCTTATATGCTCTGCCTGCCAGCCCGTGCTGCTGCCGACCCTAGACAGTGTTCTGCCCCCCTGCTGATGAGCTTAACTCTGGCAGGGGAAGCTGAAAAAAGGATTCCCTGATAAGCAGATGTATGACCATCTCTCCTTTAGAATTAGGTATGGTAGGGTGCTTCTGTGCGCCTCCAGACTGCATTGAATGGCACATTTTGTGCACTCCTTTCAAAAAACAGTTTCCGGAGACCTTTGCTCCTGCTCAAACCCACACAAAGTGTCCAGTCCCCTCTCCAGCTCCTCCCTAGGGTGGTGCCCAGAGCTCCTTCTGCCATGTTGAATCTTGGTCCCTGGGAGCATCTGACTGGCTATGACAGCTGAGTGGCGTCCCTGGCCCCCTCTGATAAGTGGCTCACCATAGAAGATGTCCTTCCCCTTTTTAGGGTTACTTAATGGCTCCCCTGAGGGTGGGTTCTTAGATTTGTCCCAACCACAACTTCTAGATCTGGCTGTCCGTCAGCTGAAGACTCTTCTCTTGGTGGACACTGGAACTCTGCTGTTCTTAGAGCAAGGACCGAAGACAAGACTGCCCCGGTGGGGAGATTCCTGCTGCATCTTTGTCCCTATGCTTCTTAAAGTTCTGCAACTCCGTGGCCATGCATCCTCCGAGTCACCAAGGACTCAGCCTGCATCCCAGCTAGAAGGAATCTCACTTCGAGTGAAGAAGTCACTACTCTGCATCCGCAGGCACATATACATCAACGACCTGTTTGCGGATCCTGTGATCTCATGGACATCGCCCGGCTCTGCATCACAGGTGGTAGTTTGATGGTTCTCCAGCCTAACCAGTTTTCCCTTCAACTTGGGCAACTGTGATCCCTCCACAGCTGACGTGAACCACCTTCCTATGCACCACATCTGTTTACCGTTAACAAGGCTTGGTGGCTCTCTTCACAAAAGATCTTCAAGCGCCAAGAAGCACCAGCCTCCAGCGTTGCACAACTCCAAGATCGATGACCTGCCTGCATCCTCTGCAGCGTTGCCCTTCATCCCTGTACGCTGTTGAGGCTTCCCTGCGACTCCCACTACCTGCTGCCAGAGGGTCCTCGAGGAGGCTCCATCAATTCCTACTGGCTCTTCTGCATGCTGAGGGCTGGCCCTGACTAACCCTTGCTGGGTTAGTCTCACAGACCTTGCTGGTCTGCAACACAGCATCTTCACCCGCAATGTGTTATTTGCATCTGCCAAGGCTTGTTGGTGGTCCTGCCACCCACTGACCTCCCTGCACTTGTCAACCGGCATAGGACAGCTTGTGGAAGGCTCCTGTGCTCCTGCATCATCACATGGGATCCACAGCTGCTGCACAATCCTCAAAGAACTAAAGACAAGGGCTGGAATTGTGCTCCTGTGCCTCCTGGTCACCTCCGGATGATTTGGACTCTGTCCCCTCTGCTTTCAGGTTCTTCTCATGAGGATTCCACATACTGGATCCACCGGCACGGTCCATGAGAAGCTGCTGAACTTCCATGAACCTCCATTGGTGTCTACAGGCGGTTCTGACACCACTTCATCCCTATGGGCCTGGGCTCCCTGGTGAAGGTATCCTGGTTCCTGAGGTATTCACAGGTGGGGTGGCTCTCCAACCTTCGTTGACCCTAGTGGTTCCTTTGGGGTCCTTTGGGAGGGGTCCTAGAACTATAAAATGTCAACTGCATCTTACCCTGTGTTATCCTACGGACGTTTGATCCGGAGCATGATGATATAGGCTCTTAGGATTGTCCTTTTTGCCCTAATACAGTGGAACCAAGGGTGCATTTTATATTGATATGTCCCAGGTAAAAAAAGCCGAGGCCAAGATGGATTCTTCCAGTATGCCATTACCTAGGGGTCAAACATTGTGCAGTGTCCCTACATATATTAAAAAGTGACACAACTGATCCAATTGTATTTGCACTCTCAAGGTAACAAAATCGTCATGTTCACTATGAGCTGCTGTAGTGAAGACCTGATGTTGACCTGCTACTGAACTCTGACTCACCACTTCATTTATACAACTAGGCATGCCCAGAAAGAATTTCTCCTGACCAGTCAGACGGAATCCTTTGCTGAATAGGCAGAAGCGGCAGAAGCAAAATATAAAACTTATCTGTCTCTCCATTAAAGGAGTGCGCCTCCAGGCATTTGCACATCCACCAACTAGATTCAGTCCCGTAAAACTATTATGTTTTCTGGGAAATCCTAATGTTGGCTACTTTCATAATTTGCACTCTAAAACCTGTTTGTCTCTGAATTATTGGGAACATTTATTCCTTGTTATGTCAACATGAAATGGACATTATGTTTCCTAGCATTGTTTTATTACAAATACTTCCGGGAGTGCATACTAGTGGAGGCAATAATTGTATCCTTCCTTTCTCTTGGGCAAAACGTATTTGATAGTGGGATATGAAACTGAATGTGCTCAAATGAATCTGTGGTAGTTGTTGCATTTTATCATATATATATATTTATATTCGGCTGGCTTTTGCACGATGAATACTTGCCAATTTCGGACTTGATCTGGTTTCTCTTTTTTGTGATATTGCTTGATCTCTTTCATTAATAATGTGTTTTTATGTTCCTTTCTGACTAATGATGAAGTGTGATATTTATTGCTGAAGTTATATACTTTTATGGTGTTTATGACCGACCTAAAGTAATAATTAACTACTAGTGGGATCCTGCTAATAATATTCACTTTCTCTACTGGACAGTTATCACACTGCTGTTCCTATTGTGACAAAATATTATTTTGATAAACCCAATTGGTATGGCTTTGATTGTGAAAGTTCTTGCTCATAGTTGAGTTTATGTCTTCGAACGGGGTGTGTGGATGAGAGAATGACGTGGAGCTATGTGAGTGGGTGAGTGTTGGGGGTGAGTGGCAGTAAACATCAATGGACAAATGGGTGAGCATTAGGGCTGGGCTAAAATTCCGTTCCGCTCGCGGAAATTGCGATAATTTAACATTTTCGCGTTCCGCGGAGAGCGCGAAAATGTCAAAATTTCCGCAATTCGCATCTTACCAGAAATTCTTTGCTTGCTCGCGCTGTAAAAAAACTACATTCTCGTGTGCGCGCGATCGCCTTGCATGTATCTTTGCGTTCGCCGACAAGTTTTCCCGTTCCGGTCGCATTCTCCACGAGATGTTGGATTGTTGGTAGCCATTTGCGCTGTCTCGCGACAGTTCGCGCCCGCAGTAACGTCATTCGTCGCGCGATCACGTCTTTCTTCTCGCGATCATGCACCGCGAGACAAGTGAAAACAAGATGGCCGCGCCCGTGAGCAACTGCATGGGTAAGTTGGCGAGCCGTGACCACGCAGAAAATACCGCGAACGGGTGGGAAAAAACACTTCCGCATCTTCGCGATATCTCCGCATGTTTGCGGAGATTTTTAACATTTTCGTGATAGTTTGCAAAAGTGAATTTCACAAATTCCGCCCACCCCTAGTGAGCATATGAATGAGGAAGCGGTGCTGGTGATGGGAGTATTGAATAATCTTCTGCAAACAACTTGATTGTAAGCTACATGTAAGTGTGGATCATGCACCAGTTGTGCACCATCATCCATCTCAGTTCAATGCCTAATGCATGTATAAAGCTACTGAAACAAAAAAAGCAAGCTTTTGAGAAAAAAGGAGATTTCTAAATGCCAGCTGTCAGAAACCAATTTAGATTGTTCCTTGCACTGTCCAGAGAAGGGGTACATCTTCACTTTCCCCTCACAAAATAAATTGAAAACTGGCTTTGCTGCAGGATTATGTGGGGGAGGGGTCTTCTTTACCAACATGACATCATGTCATCTGGTAACAATTTTAAATGTGGGCATTTGCCTGACAATGCAAATGGGTTCTCATAGGCAAGCTATTTTAAAGTTATTTTAATAATTGGAGGTTTCTCTACTGAGTGCTCGACTACTGACACTCACAATGCAGAATGCGTCCCTGCTGTCACTGATAGCACCCTCCCTTGCAAAGCCAATGCCAAAGTAGAAACTCCAAAGTTGCTAGAATACTATATCAGCCATCCACTCCTCTACGGTAGGGTACCTACTAGTGTCTCATCAGCTTCAGAACTGATGCTGGATACCCTTGGCAATCACCACCATAAAACATAAACATCTGCAAAATGCTTTGGGTTGATCAAAAATGTGAACAACACCTTAGACATGAAATGACTGAAGGGACCAAGAGTTCAACCAACACCCATCTGTATATTTTGTTTTTGGTGATGACATGAGCTCTGGGTAGCAGTTAACGTTGCCGTCAGACATACCTAAATTTGTTAGCATTGCAAACCTAGATGACAACTTTATTTTTTGGGGGTTTAAACACTTATGTCAGCCTCACAGTGGGCAATAATGTTACCATAAGCTCATGCATATTGCCTCAGAACATCTGAATATAAGCAGTAGAATTCCCATTAAGGACCTAATAATGAGATGCAGTAGGTTGCTATGACGAAGATAGTAAGAGTCCAAGGTGAGCAATTCCTTTGAACCCCGGGTCACAGAAGGGACTTATAGAACTTTATCCAAACTATTCAAAAGGTCAGGGTGACCAATAAGCACTGGGTGGGCAATGAATCTTTTCCATAATTAACGGACAAAAGAGCTGGGAGGATTATACCTACCTACATCCGGTTCATTAAAAAGATGCAAAGTTTCCCTTACTATTAGCAAGGAAAGTTAGCATTGTATTTCAAGACCAGAAGTTCCTAGATTGCTTGTTTAAAAGCATATTGACAACTTTTAAGCCACCTGGGGAAATCTGTTGCTCTAAGAATGTCCTCAAAATGAGATCCAGGTCTAAAAGCTTTACAAGCCATGGCTACTCTACAGGAATTAGCCCTGATATTGTTCCCTGCTTGTAGTATTATCCATTCAACCTATCTGGATGTAATTGAGAGATTAAATAGGAGAGTGAAATAGGGAAATAAATAAGAAGTTGTGAATAGGAGAGCATTCTCAGAAAGATTAACTTTTTTAAGTCAAACATTTTAAGCGTGGAACTGCACGCGCTTTTGCATAATTTGGAAAGCAAAAGCAGTTGGTAATTGTTAAAGTGGTTTCGTCCAACCAGTGACTGAAATAAACATACCAGTCAGAGTAAATCATGTTAAAGAGATGTCTAAAGTTTTAACATCTGATACTGTCTTAACCAAATGAGACATATCACAGCTGTTTATCTGTTAGAAAAGGCCTTTGGGAAAGTTTGAGAAAATGTCTCTTTTTTGCGTTGTCACCTGTAGTAATGCGCATTCTGAATTTAACTGTTTCTTGTACATACTGTTTCTTGTACATATTGTTAGTTCCCCTTTAAGGACCCATTTGTACATCATTCATTTGAAGATGCATTTTTACATCACCCCCATCTTTTTGCTGACTGATATTATTGGTTTGTGAACTCTGCACACTGGGGTACTGCTGACCAGTCTTGGATGTAGGTGCTTTGACCCCTAAAACACGGTAAAACTGGTTACTCTCCAGTTGACATATCAAACTATCCAGTACTGCCATAGTATATGGTGCAGGAAAATACGCCAGTGGTGTGGAAAGTTAAATATCCCGTGGACTGCAGAACCTATTTTCCTATCTGCTAGACTGACAACGAAGAAACATGACTTCAGGCCTACACATTTAGCCTGAAAGCTGCAACTTTTAAACCTGCATGCAAACATGTCAAAATAATCCTTTTTGACAGGAAGTACCCCTACTTTCAAATATTAACTAAGTCACTTCTAAATAGGCCTTGTAGTTAAGGTAGGGTCTCTCTAGCTGTTTCTATGAGAAAAGCTAAAGTACAATTAAAATATTATTTTAGTAACTTTTTGGGAATAAGCTCCACTCAACCACTATTTTTTATTTACTAAAAGTCCAATTGAATAGAGAAGCTGGAATCTTTACTGATATACATGTAAAGTAACTTTTGAAAATCGTGACTCTGCCTGCCTGACTCTTCAGTATGATAATTAGCATGAGCCTGCCTCCAGCTATCTTCGCAGTCAGTGATTTCCCCTTTATGAGATGTGAAAGCTACTCCCAGAACAGAAAGGATGGCTTGGGCTTTTTGGCAGAAAGACCTGGGTATGAAGTATGTGACTCATCATCCCTTAGGAAAGGCAGGAGGGCTAAGGAATGTCATTAACATGAAATGGGTCAGGGGTTCTTTGATCCCAGGGCAACTGGTCCCATTTCAGTGGGAGGGAGATCTGGTCCCAGGGCAAGTTTGGTGTGATTGAGGCGGAGGGAACTGTTTATTTCCCTAGAACCCCCTGTGCTCGGCCACCAGCCTCCGTTAGCAGCAGAAAAGTACTGTCATCTTGATTTTCCCTGAGAGTGGTGTATTGTGGAATAGTTTGCAGTAAGGCAGACTAGATGTGATGCAAAAGGACAAGGTTTGATCTTGGGAACACCTTGCCTATTGGTTAGGGAGTGTCCAGGAGTTACTACCTCCTACTGCTTGGTGAATTTTACAAAAGTGGCATCCACCTTTAGCTCCTCAGAATGCATCTGGAGATGTGGAAGAACACAAAAGTACTAAACCTGCTGTCTTTGACCTGTGTGGAAACCTGACAGGCTCAACTTGCTACCACTTGTACCCAGAATTAAGAAGTGTACTCAAAGGATAAGTTGGTTGCCCTCCTGTGTGGCTAAAGGGACATGAAAGGTGCAAGAGGTGTTTTCATAGAGTGACCAGTGGCAGGTGTACCTGGACTGGACTTAAGTGGATTGTGAAGTTCAAGTGCTGTCCCTGAAGTCATGGGAGCCTTGCAATTGACTGGGAGAAGCCACTCCGAAAAGATAGAAAAGTAGGAACGTAAATATTGTTGACCTCCTGAAGACTAAGTTTAACAGCCCAAAGTGCAACCTCGGTAAGGTGGGAATAGTTGACCCAATATTGTTGCAGAGTTGGTACCTGTTGGGATTCTTTTGGGAATCTTGGTTACCTTTGAGGCAGAATTTTAATTTGTATAATTTCACATACCTGTGTTTCTGCAAAGATGAGGGTGGGACTCTGAATTTATTCTGATTAAAACACTGTCAAAATAGCTTCATATGGGTTGAAACGTCAACTATATTTCAATGTTGGACTCCTTTATATTCATATTGTGTACCGAGTATAAATGAGAAGTGGTACCATGGTCCCTCATTACTGCTGCAGTTGCTGTAGCCAAAAAACGGTTGCTGTTTTCTGACGTTATGGCATTCAGGCTTATACCATGGAGGTTTTCAAGCTTCTAAAGAGAGACTAAGTCCAAATGTTGAAATTTTGATCATGTAATGGTGCGACAGTATCTGACTGACTAGAGGACTTTTAGGGATGGGAAATATACATTTTTCCACTCTGAGATTTTCTGGCCAAAACCAATGGCTACAGCATGATCGCCTCCAACAGGTGTCCAACGATCATCAGTTACAGCCTTCTACCTTACCCCACTGAAGGATTTTGACATCCATAAAGAAGATTAGGGCCCTTATTTAGAATTTGGCTGATGAAATATACATTCAAAAGATGATAGCTATCTTATCTGCCATATTACAAATGTGAGAGGATATGATGGACTCATAATACTGCACACGGGACATCCACTGTGTTTGTGCTGAAGTATCCCATTTGATTAACTCTAAAAAAGGCCCTAAATCTGATTGTAAACATTTTGACCTGTATAACCCGCTTAGTCTATCTGTCCACCGCTCCATTGCAGTCAGCCTAAAATCACACCTGGTTCGAGATAAATCGCAAACAGTGATTTATGATTGGTACTTTCCTTTTTTGCTCGCCAATTGGATTTTAAATATTTTTGTATCATTTTTATCATTGATTGTTTTAAGTATCAGAAATTGGTTTGGGGATTTATTGTTGTGCTTTGACTTTCTATATTTTTTGGTAGAGCTAAACACTTGACACACTTTTCCTTAAATTAAGCCTCTCTGTTTTGTGCTTTAGCTACCAGGGGTTGAGCACAGATTTATTTTGTTGAACTGATGTGTTAAACCTGAAAAGGTTTTGTACCTATTACTTACGAAGGACTTATATCCTCCCCAACGAATAACCCATTTTCTTACAAAAAGCGTACATTTATAAAGTCAACTTGGAAACATGTTCAATACAAGAATAATATCCTACAGTGAAGAATATTTGGGAATTGGAGTTTTGGGCATTGTGATGCTGTTTGTGCATCTATAAATAAGAGGATGCACTCCAACAAGTTTCCTTTAATGTATTTATGTTCCAGAGAATTTGCTGATGTTTATCAACAGTCTGATATGTCTTTTATGAAAAGAAGCTAAATGGCTTAGGAAACGAATAGTGAAGGTCCCAAAAGACGTGATATTCCAGGCTGAACTGAATACTTTCATGCAATATATTGTAGTGTTCCTACAAGAGATAGAAAGAGGTGGTGAACCTGTTGTTTTCTGAGAAGGTTAGGATGGATAGGAAGAAGAACAGCAAAGTCTAAGGATAGTTCCAAAGTATCTTGAAACTACGACTGGGATCTAAAGATGAGAGCTGTTAGACTAAATAATTTTTGATGTCTGGTGTATTTAATCTCAAGATCATGCCAAGAGAGTTAATGCATACTGAAAGCCATTGGACCAGTTTTGAGTAAACACTTCTGTAACTGCAGTTTTTGGCCTCCTGCTGAAAGACTGCGGTAGTTCGGCAAGGAGATATTATGCAAAGCGATCTACTGAAAATGGCCCACAACTTGTGTATTGCTTGAAAATGACTCCACATCATGTATACTGCCTGATAGGCTGGCTGATTTAGATATCAATTGCTCCACTTCTGGAGTGGCAATCTGCTGCTTTGCTGTATATCCCTCACGAGGAAGGCAGAACTTCCATACGCTCTTGGCTACTTCTGTTAGGAGTTTGATTTGGTACCCCTTAGACGATTTATGTAACATGCTGCTGGTATGTGTCCATGAGAAGGAGTAATGGGGAATATATTTGGTGCATGTCTTGAGACAAAGGAATTGACAAGGTGATCTGAAAAACGGATGTGCGGTTGGTCTCAATCTAGTAACTATAAACTGCCAGTCAAATAATGGCCACAGAGAGACCTGCGTCGTAATAATCTTGTAATGGACACTCATAGTATATCTCAGAAATAATTGACCATGGCTTTGGTATTCCAACTCTCTGTGATGGAATCACTAGTTTATTTTCTCTGGTACTTTGTTATCTGCGAGAACCATGAGAGTGTAAAAGCCCTTTTTTGAAGTCTTGGATCTTTCCTGAAAGGAGGAGCGGAGAAAGCACAGGACTCTGGCAATGTGTCAGTGGGAGATGTGTGCTTCGAGCAAGGAGGGACAGAGTTCATATATTATCAAATGTATTTTTAGTTGAGTGAGCTGGAAAAAGCAGATTTTGAATTCTACAAAAATAATTGTGTATCCTTGGCGTGTTGTGATTGGGTAACAGACTTTTGGAATGTGTTATATTAGAAGAGTTGTGTCTCAAGTGTATTTCATCTAAAGAGATTAGCATCTTCTGCCCTGTAATGTGAGGCATGGTGTGAATGATTTCACTATTTGTGTGCAACAACAAGGGACTGAAGATGAAAAGAAGTACATTTGTAAAGGTTACATATCAACATGAATTCCAGGTATCCTTTGTGTTCTTTAAAAATAAAAATAGCAAGCGATGCATATTGTAAACCTAATCCGGTATTTGTTTTGGCTTTAATCTTCGAGATGGAGAATGTTGTTTATTTTGAAGTGTCTTGTAGAGGACAAGCAATGCGGACCTTTTGACATTTATAAATGGACATCATTTATTTTTTTCTCCTTACTAGAATATTGTTGCTTACAATTTTGTTTGGGTGTAAATACGTCTATTCAAAACCTCTTTAGGCAGAGGCACCTGCATCTGTGCCTTTATTGACTGCCCCCTTTTGAGAAGTGAATTGGGAAGAGAAGATGGGACAAGTTCTATCTGGTACCTCTTAACCACCTGAGGCGCCCAAAGTTCCATTAGGACATATTTTGAGTTTGCAAGAAATAAAGCACTTCTGTCTCCTATTTAGGAATAAGGTTTAGTGTCTCTCTCTGGATTGACCTGTGTCATATTGGTAACGTGAACATTTTCTTTCTTGCGGGCAGTCTTTGGTTGGAGTAGGATTGGACTTAGCCTCTGAAAGTATTTCGGAAACGGCTTTTGAAGGTATATCAGCAGCTAGGGTGGCCTATACTTCTTGCCTCGCACAAATTCTAACAGCAAAGACTAAATTAATATTGCTCTTTATCAATCAAGATAAAGGTGGCAGCGTATACTAAGAGTTCATAAATTAATTTGTTCCATAAAGCATGTTGGTGCTGGATCAGCTTTAAATAGGCCCAAAACTATTAATTTGCATCTATTTGATTAACGAGCCTTGTCTTCGCTCTGCCAATATGGACAATTTGACATTTTTCCTGAATGCATATTTTTCTCTGAATTCAGTTGTAGAAATCTATAGGATCTATTTGTCAGCAGGACTCCTTTGCCCTTTCTGCCAACACTATCAGTACAAGAGACCCAGCCTTTGGGATGGGGACTGTAACCCACAGTACATTCATTTGAATGGGTGTACAATTCTATTAGTAGAGTTTTTCTTCCATGTTCTGGATGAAATAGCAGCTATTCACTAAACAACAAATTAAAAAGCATCATTGGAGATATTAGGAGAATTCTGTGTGCAAGCAAAGATCTTACAAGCACTTCTCTTAAGATAATTAAGAATGTAAATTAAATATGTTTTTTATTTGAGAAATGCGAAGCAACATGACCCCATATCATCACCCTTAGACAAACATGGATTCCTTGCAAGCAAATTAAGTATGAAATGCCAGAACATGTAATAGTTTTGAATGTGTCATGTAGAGGAGACTTATGCAACATCTGTGATGTCAGCTGGACATATTGTAATTCAGAAGGAGCCTTCTGTAAATGTTAATAGAAACAGGAAAGCAGTTGGTGGAATTTACAGTTTTTTTGTGATGGAACTATTTTATGTAAAAGCAGTCCTAATGATCAGGGCCAGACAGGCCTTTTATCCCACCTGGTAGTTCTCTGGTGGGCTGTAGCAGTTGGTGCACGATTTGAAAAGCCCCGAGGCGCTCCTGGTTCCTCTGTCACTTTACCCAGCTCCCCGAAGTTATATGCTGGAGTCATGGGCATCCTTCAATAGAGAGAAAGGGAGGTGGCGAGGGGGCCAATAGAGAGAAAGAGAGGTGGCGAGGGGGCCAATAGATAGAAAGAGAGGTGGCGAGGGGGCCAATAGAGAGAAAGAGAGGTGACGAGGGGGGCCAATAGAAAGAAAGTGATCAGAGAGGGAGTAGACAGTAGGAGAAGAGAAGAGAAGAGAAGGGAAAGAATGGATGGATGGATGGATGGATGGATGGATGGATGGATGGATGGATGGATGGAAGGATGGATGGATGGATAAAGAAATTGCAAGGAGCTGAAGGGGCTGGTTTGAGTATGTTTGCACGGCTGCTTTTGGTTCCCAGACAGGCCACGCTAATACGTTTAATTAGATTTCTCCTTTCACTGACATTAGGATCTCACCTTGAAGGCATTGAGCAAATGATTCTTTCTAATCATGTATCTTGTACACTCTCTCAGAAATCATTATGTTTTTGTATAGTGTTTTGCATTTCCATGTTTCTGATTGCTGTTGCTGGTGATTTTAATTACCTCTTTCAATTTAGCCATGTAATTAATTCCCTGGACTCACTGAAAAAGATTGCTACTGTAATTATTCTGTCTTGTGGTGGAGGAGTGCTCCTCGAGAAGTGAGCAGCTGCCTCATACAGTGTTCGGAAGAATAATTATTGTTTATATGCAAATTCCTTCTTGATTGTATGGTTTTCATTTTTTTTCTAATTTCAACCAATAAGACTTTTTTTCCCTCGTGTGAGCTTTGAATCCAGTGCATGGATACCTCACCAGAAGATGAGGTTGAAGCAGAGTGTTTGAGTTTAAAAAAATAACTCATCCCCAGGGACAGAGCCCATTGCCTTCTCCCACAGGTTTGAAATATTTTAGACTGCAATGGCCACCTAGCTGCGCATCAGAGTGAGTCATGCACTTAGCCCCTCTCTGGACTCAACTGCTTTTCTTAGTCAGTCTTCTTGGCAGCCCTCCAAGGCGACAGAAAAATGACCCGCTCAGGCGACGTGGCCCTGTGACAAGAATGGCAGCCAGGAGGTACAGATCCCCCTCCCGCTCATACAAAGACATGGGCCAGGAATAATTAAGTAATACATCTGTTTACCTGACTGATGCCCTCGGTTGGGGAAGGAATGAATCAGTCACTGTGCTTTTAGGACACATGGCCTGGGCAGTGGAGATGGAATTTCCTTATGTTTTTGCAAACTGATTTGTGGTTACACATGTGCTTTGTGAGGAAGTAATTACACCAGTGGCGAACAGGACCTTTCATGTATTGTTCCTCACACACTTAATGCACAGGACAGTGATGGCGGGGACAGGGGGTCTTATGTCTCCAAGAATACTGTCAGTAGGTGTGGCTCATTACACCATATACCAAAGCAACCTATCCATTTGTTAGTGACGTGGTAAAGCGTGCCTAAAGGTGGCTGCTTGGACAATTTACCCCCAAGCAATGTGTGTAAACAGCTCTTGGCAAACACAATAGCTGATTATGCTAGCCATGTCACATATAACTACTATACAGGCAGTGCTGCTGTTCACTCCACTCTAATAAAGAATGAAAGATACTGTGACCCCTTTCTCCTTCAAGCCTCTGGTAGGTCTACATGCATGGGTAAATGAAACGGCGTTAAACTGTGCTCACAGAGGCTGCAATGGCAGGCCTGAGGTCTTTAAAAAGATACTTAGGTGGGTGGCACAATGAGTGCTGCAGGCCCACTAGCAGCTTTTAACTTACAGGCCTTGGGTACATGTACTACCACTTTAATAGGGACTTACAAGTAAGTTAAATGTGCCAATTGGGTGTAAGCCAATTTCACCATGTTTCAGGAAGAGAGCACGAGCACTTTAGCAGTGGTTAACAGTGGTAAAGTGCGCCGAGTCCTAAGGCCAACAATAACAGGAGGATGCAAGGCAAACAAGCATTGGCATAGCCAATAGGTCTCGCCTTTGAGACCTTATAAGTGTTTAGCCAGAGATATTGACTTTGCCTATGTCTTTAATCTGTGCTGTACAGAAGTCTTCAGCATGCTGAAAAGTTATAATAAAGTGCTCTATAAGTCTGAAGACACCAGTGAATCCCTGTCAACACCATAGAGACCCCCAAACAACTTCAACCAGGGGCGATTCTTAACCTCACCCTGCCAAATCCTACTCCGGCTAAAAAATGGCTCCTGCATCACAGTCGGAGAAGGCTCTCAGGTAAGGAACACGCACCCCATGAGAATACAATGAAGTAATAAACCCTGCTTTCCATAATTTTATTGCACCCATGTTTCTAAGTCAGAAACACCGCAAAGCTGCTTAGCTGACCAAGTTGCAACATACCACCGTAATACAAGAGGCTAAACACAATGGAAACAAACAGTTGTTGTACAGTGGGGAAACAAACATCAAAGAAAATTCCTGACTTTGTGGTAAACAGTAGACGTGCACCGCTTGGCCCACAAACTCTATACCACTCAATAACCACGCATTATAAATACTCGGTTCCAAACTGCTAATAATTACACCAAATCCCATGCAGACACGGTTTCATCCTCGCTGATGTCCCTCTGCCCAACCAGCTGGAGCACCCCCGGTCTCACTGCACCCACCTCACCTTGCCGTCTGATTTCCTCATCACCTTCTTACACTTCCCGTACGACTCACTGCCCACGGTGTGAAGCTCCTGGTAATCCTCCAGTCGGGAAGGCATGGCTATAATGGGGGGCAACTAGAAACTCAAGCTCTTCACGTAGGTAACCTGCGAAGCGATGGTAACAAGTACTGCAAACCTTGAGAACTGCGCCACCTCTGGGGTGCGCGTCTGATTGGACGACGACAGTTCAGCTCACGACTCTCTGATTGGAGGGCTGACATAAACAAGGAAGGTCGCTAGGCGGAGAACACTGCGCGAGCAAAGGAGCGCGCCCCCAAATTTGAAGCATCTGAACACAGCCGGGCACTAAGCCAATTATCCTCACCTCTTCCGGTTGAGACCTTTTAGTAGAAACGAAAAAAAGACCCACGTCGACACCCTACATAGGCACCATGTGTAGACCAATTTCTTTTTTTGTAGTTCTTATATATAGCGAACTTGATCAGAAGGTATTGGAATGCTTTACAAGAGACCCATAGTAACCTTGTGGTCTGGCAGATTTACTCAATCAATTTACAAAGCCACAATAGATAACTGAGAAAAATCTCCTTACAATGGTGTGCTCTTCATTTTTTTTAATTGAATTCGTGAATCCTAAATTGAATGATCTCTCCGACGTCACGTGAACAAGACTTTACAGGTCGAAATGCGACATGTCCTTTTGCTATTTTGAAATAAATCCTCGTGCGCGCGTGCGTTTGGGTATGTTTTATACAGTGCTTTCCATCAAATAATTAGTCAACATATAGAAATATGTGGCGCTCGATTAAGGAGCCTCCCCAAAAGTGGGTTAACAGGTGGGAGGGGTGGGGGGAGTGCTGACACAGCGTTTCCCTTGCGGGAGCGAGCAGGGGCACCATCTGTTTGAAAGTTAATTACAAACAGATGTTGCCAAAGCTCGTTCCCGCTAGGGAATCGCCAAACGTGCATGCGTTGCCATTGAAAGCAATGCAAAGCGTGCACGTTTTTGGACAAAAAAGCTAATCGATTCCTAAAGGTCTCCTCCTAAGCAGTGCATGCGCGCTGCGTAGGTTAGACCTATAAAAGGTGGAAAACCACACCAAGGATGTCAGGTTTAACAGATTAATCAGAGTCCTAAAACTGTGCCCTAAGTATTTGTCTTCATTACTGGGTATTCAATTGATATTTGTTTTATCAAGTGAAATGACCAATATAAATGACTAAAAACAACATATGTAAATTTACAATTAAGTTGTGTAACAAACTAATCAGATTTGCGAGACTGAGGTTGGAAGCCTGGGAGATTAACCATTACACATAATTCAATCCGCTAGTGTTATATTGCTGTTCCAGAAAGAAGAAACTAGTTAAATCATGTGAGCAAATAGTTTATGAAATAAGAGAGATCAGGTCATCATAATAACGACAAGCTGTCATTGAACCTCTGCTAAAAAGCTAACTACAGCTTGAACGAAGAGTAGTTGAGAACCTGCTGTCAGAACGGAGTCGGTGGAAACCATAGACAATTCTTGACTGCTGTGGAAGTGTAATGAGCTTGAGCATGCGTAGACGTTTGCAGCTGTCCTCATGGAATTAGTGGTCATCGAGAGGTTCAGTCTTGTCATTTAATATGTGCATCTTCATTCTGCCAAGCCCACTGCTTGATAGTTTACAGCTTCCAGCTGTGCGGCGTGTGGTGTAGTAAGAGAAGGAGGATCTCTTGCTGTGCTTCTTGAAAGCATCTACTATGTTGTGCAGCCTCTCATCCTGTAAATCTTCCAGTCCCTCTTCTTATTTGCAGTACAGTTAATTCAGTCCATTAAACAAAGTGCTTTGTCCAGTTCGTGACCCATGCTCCTTATGGATATTGTTACTCAGCCAACCAGAGTCACAGTTATTTTCTGTTGCGGCCAACGTAAGCCCAAGCAGTTGATATACTGCAGCTTGCATGCCTGCATTTCTGGAACCACAGGGAATTCTGGAGCTCAGACGAATAATTCCTGTTGTAGCGATTGTGAGAAAGTCATCCTTTTTGCCTTGATCACCCCATTTTTGACTGATACTGGTGGTTACTGACTTTGATTCCGCCCTGTGTTCTGCTAACCAGACCCAGAGCCAGTGTTTTGTGTAAAAGGTATATGGTAATTAGTTTTCCTTACAATTACAATAGTATGGCAACCTACCTGTACGCCCCTAGTATATGGTAGGGCATGTAGGTTTAGAAGTCCAGTATATCTAATGCACTTAAGAGGGCACTGCTGTGTTGCCTGCTGTCATTTTAAATGCAGCCCTGCTTTGCAGGCGCCTTTCAAAATGAAAGTATATGCAAATTTGACTTTAGGATTAAAGGTACTTCCAAAGTCTAAAACTACCTTATTTTTACATTTAAGTCACTCCTAAGGTCACCCCTAGGTGCCCCAGGGGTAGAGTGTCTTGTAAATCCAAGCAGGGACATTATAAAATATATATTATATGCTATGGTGAGGGAATAAATGCCAATTTCGTTTTCCCCATTGTAGTACATAAGCTCCATTGGCTAACATAGGAAGGGTTTATTAAACTTTAGTAAAGTCTGACTATTGACAGGAGTAAGCTAAAATTATACTTCAAAGTGTCTAAATAATAGAATAAACCCAACAACTTACCAAGGTTAGATTTATTATAACCAAGACAGAAGAGAAGTTATAAAGCATACGTTTCTGATGTGCCTAAATCTAGGTCCCCCAGAAGCCTGGCTAAATATGGGAGAGCTGTACCAGCAACTCAGATCCCTGCCTGAAGAAACAAGAATAAGAACTGACATGCAGGAACCTTGGCCTGCGCCAAGAGGACTGCACTCTGAATGACTGCACCTGCTGCACTATTTGGATCGACAGCACAAGAAGGACTTTACCTTGCACTGAAAGTTTAAGGAGTAGCCTTCCTGACAGCAACAGGTTAAAAGAGTTCCACCTGCATCACCTCCAGCAAGAATAAACCAGCTGACATCCTTCAGCTGGACTTTAAAGGATTTGACCAGGTGCATTGTGGGTACTGTGGTCCCAACAACCCAAGGAGCAATTCAGAGATTCTGGATCCTTGGTTTGGTGTTGTGGACACTTTGGGACCCCAAAAGGATCTTCTGGAGACATCTCCAGAAGTTAGAGATCATTTGGAGAATTTGATAAAAAAGCTCTATAAATTGAATGACTCATCGGCGAGAGTCAAGCTGGCGACGTCGAACCACGACCCCGCCTAAAATCCAGGTTCTTCCCACTGAAGCTCCGGAGCTTTTCATCAACGAGATTTCCAGAAGTTCACCGAGGCCTCCTGCAGGACCTAGCCACCCTCATCGAACCCAAAGCCGGTCTGACGAGGAGTCTCGCTCCGGTGTCGAGAAAAAAAGCTCCAAAAAGGTGACTAAGTCAGAAGGTAAATCTTGACCGGGCCCTACCTCTCACTGTATCCAACCTATTCTCCATCACGGTCGGCCTGAAACTTTGACTTTGTCCCAGTCAAGCACGACCAAAGTGGTGCTTTTGGCTTTTAGGCACTAGAAAGTGTTTTTAAAAGATTTTTGTTGTTTTGGTGTCATTTTAATCATAAAAATATTTCCCATTTTTATAAATTGGTGTTGGATTTTTATTGTGTGTTGTGTCTTAATTAATGCATTGGTGTTTTTAAATTTTACACACCTGTCTCCTAAGTTAAGCTTGCCTGCTCGCAGCCAGCTACCAAAGTTTAGGCAAGGGAATCATTTATTAAGACCTTTACTGGGCCTTCTATTATGATTGTGGCCTTATGACTAGTGGTAGGTACCGACTGACGCCTACTAATAATCGAACTTCCAACAGCGATTACATTTTTTTTTTCCCCGTGGAAATGCCCAACACTATGTAAACTTTCATGTGTCATTTTTGTCAGGCAATTAACAGAGCTTCAACTCAGCATGACTAACATTTCTGAAAAGAGGCCATTTCAGACCTACTTAATAATTGTGCTGCACAAATGTCGCTATTTTATTGCCAAAAAACAGACCTTACCACATGAGTAGCATATATATTAGGAGCGTTTTACTTTGATAATGATATTAAGGATAGGAAAAGTATTCTGTGGTTGCTAATAAGCAGAATTTATTGAGTTCATGCCAAGTGCCATCTGTACCACTGATACAAGTGAATCTTGACCCATTCTGTATGGAATTAGTAATTCCTTTAAATCTGTTTTCTGGCTTTAATCTCTTCAAAACTAGGTCTGGCTTGATTCTAAACTAACGTTGGAAGGCCAAATCCGGAAGGTGGTGGGGAAATGTTTCGGGACACTTAAAGTCCAAATGAAACTTCTTGACCTTTTACCCATCACTGCTAGGAAGACAATTGTACATGTCTTGGTCATCTCTCAGATGGACTATAGTAATATTCTCTATCTGGGAGCATCTAAGAAAGGATTGACCAAGCTCCAGTCAATCCAAAATGTGGCAGCTCACCTAGTTTTGAACCTCCCTAAAAAAGCAGCAGCCGCGAGGGCCCTGGCAACCCTGCATTGGCTGCCTGTGGAGAAGAGGATCACGTTCAAGGCCATGTGCTACTGCCATCGAATTATGTGGAAAAAAGGACTATGATATCTCCAGTCTATGATAACTGCTTACACACCGGCACAGAATCTAAGATCTAAAGGCATTGCACTGGTCATTGTGCCTAGAATACAGAAAGATAAGTAGTGAGCGTGCTCCTTTGGATACCTCGCAGCCAAGATCTGGAATAATTTGCCAGTGGGAGAAAGAACTGAACCCTGCGAAAACACTTGCAAGAGATTAAAGACATGGCTGTTTCCATCTTCAAACTAGTATTGTGATCCTCAAGTGCTTCCGGACACTCTTTTTAGTAGTTTCCTGCCAAACTTACTGAGAGTCTGCGCCAGCGCAGGGACACACCGATGGTGTAACCATGCGCTTTATAGATGGATAAATAAATAAATAATAAGTATAACACAATCCAATGGTCCAGCACTCAAAATGCAACAGGTATTAAATATTTGTTGTAACATAAGTAATTGTCGACAATTTTATCTTTCAAAAAAACATATGGACTTTCAGCAGAGTTGGTTTTTTTCTTTTTTGATCCTTTATTCAGGTATCTATTTGATCGTTTGTGTTTGCCGGCATAACCGCGTGGCGTCAGTGTAGGCTACACTGACGCCATGCGGTTATGCCGGCAAACACAAACGATCAAATAGATACCTACAGACTGAGGGATGGCCGATAGAGACTAACCTAACGAACAGGGAAAACAAATGAAACTGAATCTTCTAATCGCCATATCACTCAGATATCGTAAGAGTACACACAAAAAATAGATCGCAAGAAAAAGAATACTGCAATTTTAACGGTAGAGCACAGACCACAGAAAAACAAAGTTACTAATCAATGCCCTGAAGAAGTCCGCGAGGATGAAACGCGTTGGCTATGGTCTGTTTTAACATGTTGAAAGAAAATTTCTGAATAAAGGATCAAAAAAGAAAAAAACCAACTCTGCTGAAAGTCCATATGTTTTTTTGAAAGATAAAATTGTCGACAATTACTTATGTTACAACAAATATTTAATACCTGTTGCATTTTGAGTGCTGGACCATTGGATTGTGTTATGGTTATTTGAAGCGTGGAGCTTCAGGAGATTTAGAGGTTTTGGATCTCCGGTCATTAGCACCATACCTTTTATATAATTCGACTAGGGATAGGTGCGGTTGTGCTTTGCCCCAAATCCTCTCTTTTTGCTCAAATAAATAAATAATAAGTCTCTTTCCCTTGGAGGAATGAAGAGAAGAGGCACTCTAACATCTTTACTATGCAAAAGTTTCATTACAATTTACCTAGGGTCCTACAAACACCAATAATGCTCCACATGAGTTTGGGAATGAGTTTAAAGTGATACAAAGGAGGATGGGCTTATCCCTATTCTCCAACTATTTTAGTATTCTTACAAAATGGGTTTACCAAGATCATCCTCATTTATAGAGCACTACTTCACTCATAGTCAACCAGCCACTGCTTATTTGGACCCAAGTCATTTAAAACAGATGAGGTTGTGCATCCTTATGGGTGGACAGAAGCTTCAATTGGAGAGAGTTCCATAAGCAACTACCTTCAATGAAGAAATTGGAGAAATAAAAGCTGCATGAGATCACAAAACCCAAATATTTTGGAAATCACAGTAAAGCACATCTACAATAATTGTTAAAGAAAGAATTTAGGATTATATACTAAAGCACTCAAAAATCTATGCTGAAAGACTACCTTTTAACTCTGCAGCTCCTTGAAAAGACTGAGGGAAGCGTTGTCACTCCTTACTAGGAGAGCTACATCTTTAGAATGAGAAGGTGTATTATTACTTGGGGTGGATGGTAGTCCACCACAAGTAATAATGTCACTATTTTTGTTCGGTTTCAGTAGTTCAACCCCTGGTAGCAATGACACTGGGCAGATAGTCTTAACTTACAAAAATGTGCAAAGCATCTAGAAGTACCAAACAGTTAAAAAGTCAAACTCACAATAAAAATACAACTTTCAGTTTGTAAAAATATAGAATAATTTAATGAACAAAATGACATAAAAAGAACACAAATCTAGCAAGAGAAATTGGAGATATGATTTTTAAAATGTTTTAAATGAAACTTGTGCTAAGAAACATTAAGCACCTTCCGCGGTCATGTGGTTGCTCTTGAATGGTATGCAGGAGCACGTTAAGGCCAACTGCAATGGAGCGCAGGTCAGATACAAAAATCAGGCTCATCCCTGTCAGAAGTTTTACCTTCATTTAAATGGAAATTGAAACTCATCAGTAGGGGCAAGGCAGCAGGGTGTAGCCAAGATGGGTTCCATGAGGCCACATGGCCCATTGTCAAAGTCCTGGTGAAGTTGTTGACTTGTGGCAGAACGTTCAGAGCAGGAAGAATTCAAAATTCATGCCCAAGAAAGGCCCTTGCCAGTCGCATATTTTTAGCATCTTGCCCATTAAAGATTTCTACCTTCGGACTTAGTTACTTTTTGGAGATCAGATTTCTCTAGTGGGGCAAGGCTGAGAGCTGTGGTTGAACAGAGCACGATGAGACCTGATACTTTCTCTGCGACATCCCTCTGAAATAGACTTGCTGCTGAGGAAAAGCTCCTAGCCAGACCAACCAGAATCTTTGGCCCAGCAGCAATATATTTTCATTGGATTGAGTTTGCAGATATGGCTCAGACTTCTTTCAGTTCTCGAGACAACAAGTCTTGAAAAAGTTTCTCAGTCCCAGGTTTAAACATACGCAGGAGGATTTCACTCTGACAGCAGCCAAAGGTTCCTGAGGCCCTGGACTTATGGGTCAGGACTCACTCCACAGAAAACACCAACAATGTTCAGGGCAGGTCTATTTGAAAATGGTCAGCTTGGCTCTTCTAGAAAAGTTGGCATCTTGCATGTTTGTGTCACGGTAGCTTGATAGAAGTTTAGCTGACTGGCCCTTGAAGTCAGGTCCAGGCCTCAGGGTTCTACTCATAGGTCACAACTGCAGGCACAGTCTTTATTCTGTTTTCCACAGGTCAAGTAGAGTTTGAAAGAAGGTGCCTAGGAGTGCCACATTTATGCCTGGCAAGTACCTGTTTTTGGGAGTGCCTCCTGGCCCCCCCCTATCCAAAAGGAAAAGGTTACCAGGGGAAACCCTATCAGGTTTTCCAGCAATTCCTATGTGCTCTACTGCAAACAATCTCACAGTGACCCTCTCTACCTAAAACCAAAATGGTAGAAACTTTCTTCTCTTATACAGAGGTCCTATACCCACCTTACAGTTGTGGCAAAGGAAAGAAGCAACGACTCCTCTCTGGTCACTTAAAACCGGTTCTGCGGTGTTAGAAGGTGGTTCTGACCATCTGAGCCGCCTGTTTTTTTCACTTTTTGAACACCTATTTGTTGAGCTTTTACTGTGGGAGAGCCTCATCAGTTGGGACTCACCCACAGTGAACTCAAGATGAAAGGGACTGCAAGTGTATTTTACCGGTGTCCCCCTGGCGCGAGTAGGCCGCTGAGCTGCAGCCAGAGTAAGGGGCACCGGGCTGGTTACATGCAGACACGTATGTACATGCATGTGCACAAGTATAAGGACTGCGCAGGGGAGATTCCTGGTGTGCGCAGCCCAGGAGCAGCTACAAATTGATTGGTGTGGCAGGACTTACAGAGAGCTGGGTGGTGACATGGAATAGGCTTTCTACAATGGGAAGAAACATTTGAGGTAAAGTCAGTGTGCTTTACTGTTTTCACTCCATTACTCTCCTATGAGGATGGGGAGCACATGGGCTAGTTTCACTTTCCTAGGGCCTACAAATCCCAGACACGCACTAAAGTCCACTGTAACTTATGTGAGAAGAAGTATTCTGCAGAGTCCAAAGTCATATTTGTACTGCTTTTGTGTCATCCAGAAATGTCATATTTCTCTGAGTCAGCTCATAACCAGAGCCTGGGGGCTGACCCTGCCAGGCTGGATTAAGGACCTTCCTCCCCAAGCTGTAGCATCAGAGGACTAGCCCTTCACGACAATCATTCCAAGGGCTAAGGTCTGCTCTCCAAGAAGAGAAGATGGGTGGAGATACAGGTTAATCCATCAGCAGCTGTCACCTGGTGCCAGGCACCAAGCTGCTCTGGAAAGAAGGCAGCGAGGGGGGAAGGGGCTCTCTGAGACCATGTGGCAAGAGACCCCGGGACGACGCCATTTTGAACAAACCCAGAGGCCTGGGCAGGAAGGAGGGAGCAGGGGCATAGAAGTGATGTGTCGCTGTTTGATAGGGCAAACAGAGTTTTCCTGAAAGCCCGCTCCCCATTCTTTAAAAGAGCTTGCACTGGAAGACGAGCTCTCTCTGGGGTGTGGTCTGCTGAGGAAGACTGGTGCTGGAGCCTGGCACCATGGGAAGCTAGAAGGAAGAACCTCCAGACTGGCCCAGGATCCTGACATACCCCACAAGGGGAGACTAGGACAAATGACCAGAAGCCTGGGCCTCTGTGCAAGGAGAAGAGAAGCCCAGGAAGAGAGCCAGATGAAAGGCTGGCGCAGGGAGCCAGTGAAGAACGCTCCCTGCTGAACTCACACTCCTGGAGATCAAGAGTGTGAAAGAAAGTGCTCCCAGTGGCTGGGGAACACCACCAGGAGCAAGAAGAGGCCAAAATAAGGAAGATCGGTCCCCTGGGGGCTGGGATATGCCCCCCAGAAGGTAGGTGACCTTTGGGCGACCGACAACGAAGCGCGTGGGGCTACACTGCCGGTCCAGAAAATGCCCCTGGGGTGGGTCAGGTCCTCGGGTTGCCCCCAGCAGAAGATAAGTCGGGGAGCGCCGTCGTGCTGTCCGTGAAAATGCTCTGCGGGGTGCCAGGAGCCCACCCTGGCCCCCGCCGAAAATGGGGGCAGGGGAGCGCCGTCTTGCCCCCCCCCGCGATGACAAAAGTCAGGAAGCGCCATCGCTCTCCCACATGAAGGGACACCAACCGGGGTGACAGGAGCCCATCCTGGCCCTCGGCGTCAACGGAGGGCAGGGAGCGCCGGTGCACCCCCCGCAATGATCCCAACTCCGGGTCCCAATGCCAAGAATCGGAGCCGGGGTGCGCCGTCGTGCTCCCCATGAAGAAGTCCCTGTGGGGGCCCGGGCCCCAAAGTGAAGATGAGGTGGAGAAGTCCCATTGCACTCCCCCGCGGTAGCAGGAAGGCAGTGGGAGTGCCGTCGCACTCCCCCAAAGACCCGCCGGAGCAGGGAAGCGGCCTCGCGTCTGCCCGCCGGAGCGGGCAGACCAGAACAGGAATGCCGCCAGGGGTGGGGTCACCGAGCGGTTCTCCACCGAGGAGGCCAGACGGGGCGCCCAGGTGGGACCGGGGCCCCAAGGAAAGTGAGAGGGGCCCAGGTGGGACCGGGTCCCCTAAGGGAAGGGAAGAGCGGCCGGGGGTGGGCTCCCTGAGCCATGGAAACACTCACCGGCAGCACGGGGTCCAGGTGGGACCGGACCACCAACGATGTCGTGAAGCAGAGTTAGGGCCGCCAGAGGAGCCAACACGCCTCTCCCCGAAGCAGCGGGAGAGCCGCTGCTATAATATTCAAGAGAATGGAGGCAGCGCCCCATAATGCCTTTGCAGGCCTGGACCGGCCTGCAAGGGAAAACAGCTTTTCTTCGGTTCGCGGTGTCCCCAGGACGACGGGGTCACCACCAAAGGCGTGACAAGGTGCAGGGGAGCTGCAGAAGCTACGCAGTCTCCCCCCAGCACAAAAATGGAAAGTCCCTCAATAAGTCTCATGGGGACTTAAAAGAAACAACCCCTCTTGGGCTCAGCTTACAATCCAAGCATCCCAGGGCTGCAACTTTGGTTCTGCAGCTGGGGGTGTATTAGGGTTTGTCTCAATGGATGCTGGGATGTGCTGGGGGATGTCTGGAAAAGGGCATCCCCTGGAGAATGAAGTGGTGCAATTGCACGACAAGTGCAGTTATCAATGTTATTTCTATGGTGGGACTGTAGGTCACAGGTGTAATATGAAGACATAAGCAAAGTGGGGTTAGGTTGCTGGACATTCCTGCTAGGGTGTCTGGCTGTAAACATTCAATCCTATGATGCCTTTTAGGGGCTTTAATTGCAATGTATTACAACTGATATCAGATATGCTGAGTATCTCATTGAAAGTGATGCCCAAACATGTATTCTTGCTACAGCATTAGGGGAGGGGCAACTCAGACTGTTAGCCACAAGATGTAGAGGTGCATACTGTATGGTCAGTATGAGATGCTCATTCAGGGTTATGTGTCCCCAGGGCAGGTGTACCTATTTTTAATGCTTGTTGAGATGATGGGGTGCGTCGCCACTGGGATTGTGCTAGTTGGCAAGACCCTCGCTCCAGGTTGTGCCAATCCACTGCATTAGGGGGCAAGATGATGTGCAAACATGGAAATGGTGGTACTAGACCCCACCCCCTCTGCGGGAGAGCTGGAGATGTTATGCAATGTCACAAAGTAATTCCAACAGCTTATGTATATTTGTAAATTGGTGCATAGTATTAAGTAGTGTGTGTGTTAAATAAATGTACTCTTACTTGTATAAAGCAAACTACAGACTGGTTATTTCTGCTTACCTGTACTGACGATTACTAGCCCACACCACCTCCCTTGAGTAAGCCTTAGACTGCTCTGCAACGCTACCCTCTGAGAGTCAAGCGCTACAATGGGGTGTTTGGTTCAAAGTGAAGGACAAATGTAGTCATGTTATTTGTGCAGGCCTCACAGATACTGCCTCGTTTTCCAACATGCGGGCAGCTCCTTTTCTAATGGGATTGGTGCATGTCTGGGTAGTATGACCAAACAAGGGATCGATCCAGGTGTTAGCTACTTCTGTCTGTGATAGGGTGGGCATCTTGATAGTCATACTGTCAGAGGTACAGAAAAACCAACACACACCCAAGGCCTTTGTCCCAGCTCTGGGGGCAAGATCACACATCATAAAGGAGCTGTTCAGCTCCTAGGTGACAGATGAAAGATCATGTAAATGGGCTCCAAGAAGGTTTACACAGACTAAAGGTGGCTTTCTAAAACTACCTTTTGTAAAATATTTAGTACAAATTCAACTTTACAAATGGATTGGATTTCTAATAAATATTTTAATAAGTCAACTATTTAACCTTTTAGCTGGTTCCTAAGCTTAGGTAGCCTTATTTAATTTTCATATTGTAATATTGACTCCAAATGCTTTCCTATAAAACAGCTACCCTGCCACATTGAAACCCTCTTTTGGGATTTTGTCACTGTAAGGACATGGTTTACGTCGAACCCTTACATGTTCTACTTTTCAATCCCATGCACCCTGCCTTTATTGGGCATTAAGAACAACTTGGGGTGACATTAAAATTTAAAGGAGAGTTTAGGCCTGTCAAAAGGGTTTATTTTGACAGATTGAATTTACATTTCACCCTCCATAGCCAGTTTACTGTTGGCCAACCTGCAGTCAAGGTCATGAATTAAGGCTCATGCTATCTCCTGTTTTTTACCTGTACATAATGTAAGTAAGTAATACCTCTAAATGTTAACTGCAACCGGTACATATTGTAAGTTAGTTACACTCATATGTTTTATTCACATTGTCTGTTACTGTAACCTGTACTATGTACAGCGCTCTGATACCTTTGTATCATGTTCACACTCCATAAAACTCTCAAATAAATAAATGGTTTGCACTGCCACTGTAGAGATGGTACATGTGAGCTGCAGTCCATTAATGGAATTAACATACAGGGCCTGGGTACACTTGTAACACATGCTATGGACTTACAGATAACTTAAATGTGCCAATTAGGCGAATGACCAATGTCAAATAGCCAGTTTCTAAATGTTTTAGGGGCCAGAGCACATGCACTTGGCATCTATTTAGCCAAATCTCAGTGCATAAAGCCAAAACACCAGCAGCATTATCCAAATTGTATGTATGTATGTATGTATGTATGTATGATGAACGTCGCCAACTGGATGAAGGACAACTGTCTCAAGCTCAACACACCTTTTAAATAAAAAGAGGAGAAAGAGGAGACCGATCCAGAGGGGCTCGTCCTCCTACCACATGTGTCAAAACCAAAAAGAGCCCAACTGTTAATATGGACTACTCCTATTCAAGAATAAAGAAAACACTTGGCTTTCTTATGTAACTCTCACCCACCAGGGCTAACACTTGGTGGCATGCTTCATCATTGGGTCCATCCCATTCCGCTGCAGAACGGGGCATGCTGCGACCTATGTGTTACGTGGGAGCATGTATTGCTGTATATTAAACGATGATGTAAAAATTATTTATTCTTGTGAAGGGGTTAGTTGAAGCTCATCACAGACAAGACAGAGGTCCTCATCTTTGGGACCAACACCTCGCTATGGAACGATGCATGGTGGCCTGCTGAACTCGGCCCATCCCCCACCCAACAGACCCCTCCCACAACCTCGTACAGCAAGCAAACTATGGAAAAACAGGTAAACGCTGTCTCATCTGGCTGCTTCCACACCCTACACATGCTCCGCAAGATCTTCAGGAGGCTCTCAGACAACACCAGAAGCACCGTCACACAGGCCCTCATCACCAGCAGACTGGACTACGTGAACACACTATTTATAGGAATCATCATACGTCTCATGAAGAGAGTACAGAAAATTAAAAACTCAGTGGCTCATCTTCGACCTCCCCAGATGGACCCATATCACATCGCACCTCAAGAAGCTGCACAGGCTCCCGATCTAGTAAAGATGCCAGTTCAAGATGTTGACCCACACATACAAAGCCCTGCACAAAGAAGGACCAGCATACAACAACAAATGCATGACCTACCAACTCACCAGATACCTACGACCCCCTCCCTCTTTCTCGCAGACACCCCCTGGATCCGCCAAAGCAACAGCGGAAGGCGCTTCTTCTTATACCTGATGACCAAAGCTTGTAACAAACTTCCCCTGCACCTCAGAACTGCCCCATCGCTCTGGAAATTCAGGAAAGGACTCAAGACCTGGCTGTTGAAGAACTAATAACTACAAAGCAGTTAGCTACTCTAGCACCTTGAGACTCTCACGGGTGATTTGCTGCACTTTATAAATCCCTGATTTATTAATTGAAAAAATTAGGAGTGATCATGCAAAAAGAGGCATTCTCCCACAGGAACTCTATGAACTGTGGGCATTTCTGAAACCAAGAGACCCAGTCAAATCCAGAATTGTGCGGAGTGAGTGGATCCCGCTACATTTTCTTACCCATAATGTCACAGAAAGATCAAACTTGGACTAAAATCACAGATTTTCTTTACGAGTCACAGGATAAAGAGGCAATTAGATGTTTTTAAAAATATTGCCTATACATTGACTCGTGTGGAATCCGATACGGTGTAAGTTTAGTAATGTTGGTTAGAACACACCTTGAATATATTGAGTACTCCCCCATTGACCACTAGCTTGTTGCCACTGGTCAAAGAGAAATGCTATGTTAGTTTAAACCTCGCCTTGTGAACCTTACAAACATGTTGAAACTCATGGTGGATTAATTGAAGACAATTTCACTTGAAGACAAAATGCACAAAAGCTGAATACAGCACATGCCGTCATTAATGTTTTATTTTGGAGACCAACTTCTTACGTTTGGTGCAGAAATTAGTAAAAAGCGGTGTTGTTGTAATAATCACAATCCGGGCAAGGATGTAAAAAAATTCGAAATGATGCTAAAATTTTCGTCAACACCATCAATCATTGCTGCCCACTAACAGCATCTTTCAAAGCTCCCTGTGGAAGAATCTAGATACAAAATGCCACTTAGCAAACTCAATGAAATATTCATACAACTAATGCTGAAAACGCATAGTTTTCCTGCTTCCAGTTTCAGTGTTATTGCATTATGTATCAATTAGGAAGAGAGTCACTTTAATTTTTAACTTTTCAGTGTTATACTGACTTCTGATGTAAGCCTGACAGAAAATCAAATGCTGGGGCAAGAGCCATTTTATTTTTATGTATCATGTTTCAGTCTGTGCACCAAATGCCTCTAAAGCGCTTTATTAGTTTAGTTAGAAAAACAGAGTCATTTCAACTTACCTTTGATGGGCGCATACAACAATGAATTTCCGCCTGTCTCCCCATAAAGCATTTGTTTGGTAGTGATTTACGATGTTACATTTTTTAATTCCATAATGGTAATATGTTAAAATATGTTTGCCATTCTGACTAGGCATGGGAGCGAAATGTAAATTTAATCGGCGTAATTCTCGTAATTTTGGTAATTTCGTGGTATGCTTGTTACACGAAATTCCCGGAATTAAGTCATGTCGCATAATTGTAGCGCAGGGGCGCAGGCCCAACAAGAATGACCAGAACACACACAGCTGTTGAACGTGCACTTGTGTTTATGGGGCTATCTTTGAGCACATATTGTGTGCTTGGTATTTAAAACAGATGCAAGGACTCATTTCGCACAACACAGTGTTAAATGGCAGATTGGTATTCCGCGTAAATACGGTGTCTGGGTACATATGTTTTAGCTATTGAACTGCGAAGTATGATTTTTATATCCTCAGTCTAGTAATAAGTTTGTGTGGCCTTCAGTATCACAATGCAGTCAGTTTGGACCAGTATTCTCCAATACAGGAAAAACTGAAATGTATAATAAATCCTTTATTAGATTTATTTGGCAGTAATTGTGATAATAAATACTTCAAGTGGCTAATTTATGTCTGGAAATACTCAAATCAAAAGACAGATTTGAATATCTAATTCTTTTTTCAGATACGTATTCTTAAGTTTTTAAATTTTCTTAACTGGTGATGAATTTCTGGAAAAAGTTAATCTCCGGGTGGGGGCGGGGGTGTAATTCAATTTGTTGATGCCAAATCCTGCTGTGACAGCCATTAGGATCAGAATCCTGAGGCTTCATGGGACACTTGCCTTACTTTGTGACCTTGTTCCACTCGAAACATTTCCAACCTGATACTTTAGCTTTAATGAGAGCATAACTCTCACACCAAATGCAATGCGCGTAAACTTACCTTTTGTGTTAGAAATGCTATTACAATTGTCATGAATGATCTTACAGGTAAGAATAAGAATACATGGCACATACTATTGATCTCTTTGAATATAGTATTAAATATTGGTTTGAGTAGGTGTCCATAGCATTTATGGACATTTAGCATTTGGGTTTCGTCTCTTTTTAGTTTACTTTTTGTGACAAAAAAAACACCTCAGAGAATGGGAATATATCAACAAGATAGACAGGCATGAATGAATGATCTTTCCAGAAAGGCAAACTGTGAGACATTGGGTTGTTGGATGACTGGGGAATGTGAGCCCTGGCCAAGAAACAGCCACAATCCCTTGCAGGGTGAACCACAAAAAGTCAGTAACTTAACCTGAGCTTATCCTTGGGTAGCTTGGCACAAAAAGCTTAACTTAGAGGCACTGTGTAAAGTATTTCTGAAGCACACAAACAGCAACCAAGTGAAAACACAACACAAGAAAAATCCCAAACCAATTATGAAAAATAAAGTACATTTTAAATATGTAATTGACACTAAAACTACAAAAATCCAATCAGTAGAACCAGAGCAATGTATTTGTAATGTTTAGGGTTTAAAATAGAACCTAAAAGATGAAAGCGCCAACCACGGACATCTAGTGGTGCGAGACTGGGTCAGAATAAAAATTCAAAGCCTGCCTCGATGGAACGTGGTTTGGATACAAGAAGTGGATTGGGTCCGGTCAGCACTTACCTGAGTAGGTAAAGTTCAGTAGCGCAAGGCTGCAGGAGGTGTCCTAAGAGGGAGCTTTGTCGTCAGATGACCTTGGGTCGAAGCCGCAGTGAATATTTCTACATTCAGACTTAGTCACCGAAATGGAAGTCAAAAAACTCCAGCCGGACGAAGTTGGTTGTGTAGAGCCTTGTGTGCGTGGGTCAACAGCATGAATTGCCATCTCTTCATTACGGGGAGCCAGTGGAGTTGCCACAGCTGGGGTGTGATGTGGGTTCGCCGGGGAATGCCAACGATGAGTCTGGCTGAGGCGTTCTGTATGGTCTGAAGTCTCTGTAGGTGGTGTGCTGTGATTCCTACGTAGAGGCCGTTGCTGTAGTCCAGTAGTGGACTGGACTACACCTGGTACACCGGCTGGTGATGAGGGCCTCTGTCACGGTGCAACTTGTGTGTGGGGGTAGCCACTTGAAGATCTTACGTAGCATGATCTATGACATGGCGACATGGCCACCTAAAAGTGTATTCAGGCAGCAATGGCAGACCTCGGACATGTTTTAGAGTGCCTCTTAAGTGGGTGGCACAATAAGTGCTGCAGGCCCACTAATAGCATTTAATTTACAGGCCGTGGATATCTAGTATACCACTCTAAAAGTTAATTAAGTATACCAATTGGGTATAAGCCAGTTTGACCATATTGTAAGGAGGGAGCATAAACACCTTAGCACTGGTTAGCAGTGGTAAAGTGCACCGAGTCCTAATGCCAACAAAAACAAACTCAGCAAAAAGTGGAGGGTAAAGGGTAAAAGATGTTTGGGGGTGAGCCTGCATAGAGGGCCAAGTCCAACACAGACACAAACAAAATGAACAGGCCAGAACAAAGGGCAGAAGGTAACTTACCAGCGCTCACCAAGGATTCTAAAGGGAACATATTGGGGGCTGACGAGATGATGAATTCAAAAGCATAACCATATCAACATAGATTAATGGCATGTAACTTGTGTGGTAGGGCATTGAAATGACTTTGGTAGTTAAAAATATTGTTGAATACAACAGGGCAAAATGAATCCAAAACAACTGTTATCACAAGCGGCATCAAATCTTGACACAAGTATAGGAAATCCAGCAATAATGGAAGTCCAGTGGTCCAGAATAGATAGCATTGCTTTAGAGTATAGAACATTTCAGAAATGATTAACGTAATGCTAAATGAAAAGATTATCTTTTTTCTCTATTAAATAATAATATTGCAATGTTTTACCAACTATCAAAGACCCCAACATGGCTAGAACTGGTACAGATTTACAGATTATATAAAGCAGTTCTCCTTTGTATGACAATTTGAGCATTCCCATGAAGTCTGAAAAAAAGCTGCATATGTGTTTTATAGAAATAGTTAGAAGAAAGAATCTACACTTTCTAGGCCTTCATTTGGTTTGCCTATTTGAAAAGTGAAATTAGATCTGAAGGTTGTAATTATGGTTCTAAACAGTACTGAAAATGAGTTGCTAAAGTGAACATTTTAAGTGTATCTGAAAGTTGTGCGTGTGGTCTAAATTCTGATCACACAAATTTAGCAGAAATTTCAAGCAACAAAAAAGGAATGTTTTGCTATTTGCGGCTCTCACGGATAGCCATTAGCAGAATAGCTAGATTCTAAATCCAGTATTTCACTGCTATGTTGAAGAACGTTGGTGTAGAATTTGTTACCCACTGTTGATACATCATAAAGGAATTTCAGGCTACTCTGGCTGAGCTCATTGATAGTCTGACAGAGCTGTGCTTGAAATCAGGAAGCCCAGCTTCCTTAGGGGAGGGAAGCGAAGCCAGGGTGTGGTGGGGGTGGGTGGCAGGAAGCCAAGCATTCTTTTCTTACATTTAGATGGGATGAGAGACTAATTGTAAAACATTGAAGTTTTGGTGAACTGGGGAGTGAGCTCTGGTCAAACAGTAACCACAATCCTTGTCATGGTGAAGCACAAGCCAACCCTAGATTAACCTGTGCTCAACCCTCTGGAAGCTTGGCACAGAGTATTCAAGCTCAACTTAGAGGCAATGTGTAAAGCATGTGTGCAAGACCTCAAACAGTAAGAAAGTGAATACAACACACAAAAACAATCCCACAACATGTTGGAAAAAGAGAGCAAAAATTAATAAATAAAACAAGAACAGGACGACAAAAACGCAATCAGTAGAACTGGAGATGAGCATTTTAAAGATTTTTGTGAAAATAGAGCCAAATAGCACAAAGCACCAACTGTGGACATCTGGTCACTCTGGACTGGGACAAAGTCACAAGTTCAGGCCAACAGCGATGATCTACAGCCCAGCTTAAGAAACCCACTTAGGCTCGCTGAAAAAAGTACCGTAAGTCCTGGTTTGTGGACCGTTGCGAGGATCTGCATCGAAAATGTGTCGGGCAGCCAAAGCAAAGCGTTGGTTGCGATGTGCGGTGAGGCTGCGATGGGAGGTTCTGCATCGGCGTCAAGGAACCCAATGACGAGGGCTTGTGATGCAAAGTCTGGCATCAAGGATGTGTCGCGCAGCGAGGCGATGCATTAGTTCCAAGGAGCTGCGAGGCAGTGATGCAGAGTCCGTCATTGTTGTTGAGGCTGCTGTCAATAGGAGGGTCTCCCTCAGGATGTGTCACAAAGCTGTGGAGGCCATGCATGTCTCTGCAATGGGTTCAATCCGTACAGCAGCGGTGATGTGTCAGTAGGGCTCGGTGTTGCTTTACACGGCAGAGGTGATGCATCGGTTCCACTGGATTCACGGAGGCTGGCAGAGCACCAGGACCACTTCCAAGGGGCCAGGACTGTGGCAGCACCACTTGGCAGGGTGGACTCACATATGGCATAGTCTAGGTGCTGGGTTCAAGGCTGTTGGAACCTTCTGTCACTCAGGCTCTAGTCAGGAGACCAGCCAACTAGCCATTGGATTCACTCTTGGGTCCTGGGTTTAACTGAAGCAGGTCCAGGCCTTCTCACCCAGGAAAGAGAGCAGCAGGTCTGTACAGCAGGGCAGCAGTCCTCCTTCCTGACAGGGCATCCACAGGCCCAGAAGGTATGTCTTCGAAGTACACCATGTTCCCTGCCTTCCTTGCCCTGACTCCAGACAACCTACAGACAGTATGCATCCCTATATGTGGAGGCAAGACACAGCCCATTCAAGTGGAAATGCGACTGTGCCTAGCTCCTTCCTCCCATCCTTCTAGTGATGGCCCCTCCAGGCACACCTAATCTCCCTATTGTGCGTGACTGTCTACGAGGAATACACAAATCCGTACTTTCATCTACACCCAGTCGTTGGACCCAGAGACAGTCTGTAGGTACTAAATGGCTAAAGCAGGAAACTACCAACCTTCTAAAAGTGGCATTTTCAAAATTGTAGTTTAAAATCGGGCTTCACCATAAGTTACAATTTTTCATTACAATTCCAAAATCACCAAACATGAACTGATCACCTGTTCCCATTTGGAAAGTACAGCTTATTAAAGGTAATAAAGTAACCCAAATGTTATCCTATAGTAGAGGTAGGCCTTGGAGTAGTGAAAAACGAATGTATGAGTTTTCACTACCAGGACATGTAAAACTTAAAAGTATGTGTCCTACTTTTTAAATACATTGCACCTTGCCCTCTGGGCTGTCCAGGGCCTTCCCTAGGGGTGAATTATACGTAGGAAAAAGGAAGGTTTGTGCCTGGCAAAAGGTTTATTTTGCCAGGCTGGAATGGGAATGGCAGTTTTAAAACTGCACCCACTGGCTGCCATAGCAGGCCTGAGGTGTGTAAAGTGCTCCTTAAGTGGGTGGCACAACCAGTGCCGCAGGCCCACTAGTCACCTTTAATTTAAAGGCCCTAGGCACAGGTAGTGCCGCTTCACTAGGGACTAACAAGTAAATTAAATATGCCCATTGGGTATAAGCAAATTCTACCATGTTTTAAGGGCAGAGCACAAGCACTTTAGCACTGGTTAAAAGTGGTCAAGTGAGCAGAGTCCTAAAGTCAGCAAAAACGAAGGCAGCAAACAGGAGAGTTGAAGGCAAACGTTAGGGTTAAAACCACGGCAAAGATGCTAGGTCTAACCCTAATGTTAAGTATGACTTTCACGTTACTTCTCTGCCTCTCTGTATCATTTGGGAGCAAGGGCAGATGTTTTGGGGTGATATATAGCATACTATTATAGAGGGGTAAATATTAAATAACTGGGATGTTATTCACTATAAACCATCTATAATTCTATATTTTAAAACTAGAACTAGCAATCAAAACAGATATATTGTGTATAACACTGTTATATAGTACAGATAATGTGAGTCTGAGGGGAATAGGAAAGAAGGGAGAGGTGAGGAGTCAGGAAAGAGGAGAGTGGAGTGAATTAGGAGTCAGAGAAGAAGTGGAGGAATCTTTGAACAATATATTAATTGATAGGCACTTTTGTAAAATGCTGTGTGATTCTTTTGCTTTGTTTTAGAGTGTTTGATAGTGGGTTAGAAATCAAAGGTCGCGTGAAAGGGAGCCTAGGGTGCAGTTAGATGGCAAGGTAGCCATGTACTAAATTGTTCAATTGAATGCATTAAGTTAAATGCAAGTCTGAACAGTTAAATTTTCCAGATCTTCAGCAATTGCTTGTAATTCGTTTTATATTATACATTTGGGGTGAGGGTGCTCCAGACTCTAGGTGCTTATACACCCAGTTTTCTTCCTCTCAGTTTCTGCCTGTTGAATAATCATTGGTTGCTCTCATGGGCAGACACCGAGTGTCTGGTTTTGCCGTGGTAAGTTGAGGTGTGTGTTTCTAAAGGACTTTTGTCCCATGTTGCTTTTATGGACAGTGCCCAAGACCTGGAGTTTCATCCTGGCATCTACTGTGAGCCATAGGAGTCCTTTGAGGGTGGTTTGATGTTGTGCTGCTTAGACCGGTTGATGGACAGTCCAGCTGCCTGGTTCAGGAGTCACCGCAACCTACCAATTAGTTTTTGGGATAGACATAGGAGATACTGGAGTTTAAAACACATCAGATGAAAGGTTATTGTAAGCATAAGACTGGGGGAAATTACTTTGATGATTTGTGGATCATACATTTGATTAATTTGCACAAATCTTAAAATCTAGTATGCTGCTGAGTAGTAACTTTATTAGTGTGCTTGGAATTGCCTCTCATTTTAGTATTAGGCACTCAATTAGTGAAATGTAAAGAACACTATACAGGTCTGACAATAAAAGAATGACTGGAGCAGGATACGTTATTATAAGTTGAAAAGACTTCTGCCAGGCGCTTCCAAGAGAGAAGCTTCATGGCACCTGGTCCTGAGATCCTGGACTCAGACGCGACCCTATTTCAAACCTCATCATGAAATAATACACACATTGAGTGAAGCCTGTGCGCAGCAGCAGCAAGCATCATTGAACATCTTTTTTGTAAAGGCAGGCATGAAAATGTCCTTGCCACTTTTTAATGGAAGAGAGGAGGACGGTGCACCATTCTCTTTCCACTTGAATGTCTCAACTGCCTAAAAAGAATCTTTCTGATGGTCTAACCTTTGCATCTACACTACTGAGAATCTGCTACAACCAACCACTGCTGAGAATAACACTATATACAGTGAGGGCAGAAAAAGGGTAAGTGTAAGAGAATGCTAATGTTTACTGCGAGTTTTATGGTTAGGGTTTAGGGAAAGAGGTAGGGTTAGGGTTTGGATTTGGACTGGAGTTGAGTAAGGATGAGCTTTGCTTTAGGGATAGTATAAGGGATAGTGTTAGATTAGGTGTAGAGTTAGGGCTTTGATAATGAGGTGGGTTTGGCATTAGGGTTAACCTTAGTATTAGAGTTATTTTAAGTTTTAGTCTTGGAGTTAGACTTTGGGTTATATTTGGGCCCAGGCTAAGTTTAGAATTAAGGTAAGTATATGTACTCTTTGCCTTAGCTTAGTAATAGTAGTGGTGTTCTCAATAGTGGCATTTTCAGTAGTTGCAAATTTGATGTAGTAGGTTCTATCTAATGATATGCAACCACATTGACCTACTTTAACCATCTTGCAGAAATTTGAAGATGCCCACTACAAATGGTGATTACTTACATCTGGGACTTTCCTATAACCTTTATGCTCTATAAACTCTCAAGCAGCTCCCAGTGGAAAAACTAAATTTGTCGATTGAATTTTCCAAATGAAAATCTCTTAAAACATTTGCAGTATCCCCAGGGCATCTACTATATCCATCAGATTTAAAATTTAAGAAACACTGTCATCTACAAAACACATTTAAAAATAAAATTGCTAATAGATAATGAGTTCACGTAGCGTTAAGACAACAATGCTTCAGGATGTAGTTGAATAGAGCGAAAATGCATTGAAAAGACTAACCAAAAAGATCAACATCTAAATATGGAAATGTATTTCTCATATGTACTGATACTTATATTTCTACATGTTTTTGTACCATGTAAATTATTGGCATCTCTTTTGACCAATATCAATCCAGGGAGACTCAAATATGAATGTTTGTTATAATAAGCTGTACTTATGTTTTTATTTTTTCCAGTTCCCTACCCACCCAGAAACATTTCTGTGAAGATAGTACTCCAGAACGAGAGTAGCTTGGAGGCCAATTCCAGTTTTAGTCCAGCTGAGACTTTCCTAGAATCGCAGGAAGCAATGGAGAAAGACAGCCCAGGCCAATATTCTGGTGATCAACCGGAGAGCCTGACAAATGGCGCCAACATTTGGACAGAGGATTACTATAACAGTACCGATTATGAGACAACTTCACAGCCCTACTGGTGGGCCAATGAGCCCACAACTCCGGACAATGAGGGATTTGTGAATGGCGCACCCATGGATTATGAAAACTATGCTACCAGTATACCTGTCAAAGCAACACCAACCGCTTTTGCCTTCCCACCATTGAAAGCAATGCTAAGCTGGTTGCCCCCAAAGGCAATTACTGCATTCGATGGCTTCTATGTCTTCTTTGAAAAAGATGGTAAGTGAAAAATTGCAATTCATTTTATAAAAAACATGGGACTAAGATACTCTAAATGATTAATTTAAAGACATACTTGGAAGGGGTTGGGTAAACCTCTAACTCTGAATGACTGATTTCTGTTTTTGTGGTTTATCACTTTTATTACGTAACTTAATATTAAAGCACATGTTCGTATCCGAATAAGTTTCTTGATGGTGAGATTTTTTTTTATATTCCCAAAATGAATGGGTATCTTTTCATCAATCACAAAAGATGAGAAGTTCAGCCACTGAATGTAAACATGTGACCAACTGGTTAATGGTTATTTGATTTTCCTGCTAGGTCATTATGTACTCGAGAAAAAAGTGTCTGAGTTTTCGGAAGTAACAGAAAATGTATTAGCTAAAAAACTTAATAACTAGTTTAATCAGATGCAGTGATTTTGACATTGAAATATTAACAGCATTTATAATATTGTCGTTCTGTTCACAACTGTCTAAATGGTTCACATTTACTGCTTTCTCAAGATCATCTATTCACTGAGCAGTGGTCTTAACAAAGCAATAAATGAAAAACACAAATATGTACTTTGATTGACACACTCAAAGCAATCCTGATACTCAAGTCATAAAGACTTTTGATGAACATGTTTTTTCTTCATTTAATAATTTATTAGTCATCTATAGTATAAGATCATACCAGGGACGCACATCCCACATCTTATTGCCGCTGCCTTCATGGTCACTTTCTCAGTCAGACATTTCACGCATTTGGTTCATGCACCTGTGGTACCCACAGCCGAGCCATTAATCGAGGGGCAATTTTACAAGCCCCAATAGCCACAGGAACATCACTTTTTGCAATGTTCCTGTGGCGATAGGTGCTTCACCTTATTTACATGGCGGCGTTAAGCCACTTAACGTGGCTTAACGCCACCTTCTTAATAAGGCATCTTTTCACACAATACTTACCATGAAAGAGGTGGGCAATGGGTGTTGCGGTGGGTGTTCAGTTGCAACACCCATTAATTTTGACGCTGCCCCATACTTACAACGGTGGTATAAATATGGGGCAGCTCCAAAATTAAGACAAGGGAAAACCTGGTCTTCACATGGCAAAATGAGGAGAAATGCTTTATTTCTCCCCGTTTTTGCTGTTTCTATGTATGCTGCATTGTGCAGCACATATAGAAACAGCAAAATGCCATGAATGATTGATATGTGCAGGAAAGTGTCCCTTCCTGCATACAAACAATCATTACAAAAATGACAATTTGAAGCTTCTATGTGTACTGCACAGTGGAGCACAAATACGAGTTACACATTGCCATTTGTCATTGTTTATGTGCAGGAAGAGACCCCTTCCTGCACATAAACAATCATTCCCCCCAATGAAGGCACCCTTGCACAATGGTGCACCCGTGCCTGCTTTGGCGCTAGGCAGCTTAATTTAGCGCCAGCATTAGGGGAAACAAAGGGGTGCACCGTATCTTTGTAAATACGGTGTGTGAAAAGTGGGCACCTTGCACCAGTCCAAACAACCGTTATGGTGATTTAAGAGGTCAAAGATAACCTTAGAAAGCTATCCAAGTGGTAGCTGTGGAGAGCAGCCTTAAGGCTTAGTCTTGAAGGAATATTAAGCAGCTTGTTTTACCAGAATGCAACCTTATAGTATTGGTTAAATGAAAGGAGAACGACACAGTAGTTATAAAAATATGTATTTATTTTTATAACACACCTTAAATACCTCACAGGATCTGCTACACGCAGATAAACACAAATCACACAATACTGTAGCACAGAAACAATCGTAAGTTGCACTAATACACAGTGGGCTCCAGGGGTAGACCAAACCATATACTAAAATAGTGGTACAAGAACCACGACTCGAGTCAAGACAGTGTCTAGAGGTTGAAGAATCGCTGGGACCTCAAGGAACCACCCAAGGTGAGTAAGGAGGGACCCCATGGAGAACGGGTGCAGTGTGAGAACTCGACCGCGTGCTACGTACAATTCAATGGGAGAGTCGCGGTTGCACTTTTAATGTTTAAGGACCCTTCCCAGTGGATTACGAAGAAGGTTCCAGAGCCACCCCACCCATGGATACCGTAGTACCAGAGTTACCTATCCCAGGGAAGCCGGGTGCATAGGGCTGAAGTGGTATCAGAAACCACCGTCAATCTCAATGGAGGACTTGTAGGAAATGCTACTGCAGGAAAGAAGAAAAGTGTCCATCGGAATCTAAAGGTGGATTCGTGTTGAGGGGTACCTGAAAGCAGAGAGGACAGAGGAGTGACCAGGGGCTCGGTTTTCGAATGCCCACCGACGTTGGGTGCTTCAGGTGTGATGATAGAGACCTTGACTCTATAGTTGCAGGGACCAGGAGATGTCGAGGATGACCAGGAGCCAGATACGAGCTTTCCCACAAAGGATGTCGAGTGCTGAGGGGTCAGGGTCCGGCAGGAACACCAACAAGCCTTGGCAGTGGCAACCCATGAAGAAGGACGAGTAAGGGTACGGCCTGGCCCAGCAAGGACCAGGAGACTCACCACAGCAAAGGGGGTCAGGGTAGGCCTGGAGCAACCAGGGGAACACAAGAAAAGCAGCATTGTCCCTCAAATGGACCCACAGGCCAAAGGCACAGGAGTTGCAAGGGGACCTCAAACAGTTTCACAAAATAACATCTTGCAGGGCACAGAGAGCAAGGAGGCCAAAGTCCTTTGGACGAAATGTGCGCAGAGGTTGGGGCTATCGATATGCACTTAGTTGGGGAGAGCCAACAAGCATATGCACTTGCAAAAGTATGTAGTGCACAGGGGTTCAAGTTATGCAGTCCCGATGAAGGATACTGGCCTCAAACTTGGTGAGAGGGCAGCTCAACCTCATAGAACATAGAAACTCAACTCCTGTGTTGCTCGATCCTTTGGAGTCTGCAGGAGCTTAGGATCAGCAGATCAGTCAGTTGCGTTACAGTGCCTGCGAATGCACAGAACTGACTCCTTCACCCCAAGGGAGATAACTTCAGTTGTCCTTGATGCTCCACAGGTTCTGCACAGAGCCTGTATGGTGCACGGGTACAGACGATGCTTTGGACGTAGAGGGAGTTGAAATCAGGCCCAATCGAAATCAAGCGAAGTCCAGATGGTCCAGATGGTCGAAGGTCAGTGGTTTCATGATCAGAACCTTGTCCATGTCAAATCTAGGGTCCTACAGCCAGGTAAGCCCTTTTGTACTCACAGGAGAGGGATGGACAGATTCAGGGGACCCTCCCAGGGGAGGTTACTCCCATGCATCGGAGAATCAAGCTTCGGATCCTGTTGGAGCGCTGCTCCTGTGGGTGTTGTCGCTGCTACTTTTAAACCGCTGATGCCGGAGTAATCATCACCGATAACTTTGCCGTGTTTGGAAACCGACGGCTCAAAATGGCAGATCGCGAGGGTCTTGTATTCGGAGGTCCTTAATGACCCATCTAGGACACGGATTACCCAGCCACACATCGGTCCCATGAGTCTTCGTATCTCTACACCCTCCGATAAGGTATTTCTATCATTACAGGCATGATGTGAGGTCTGTGGTGATCTCTTAATTGATTCGGCCTGACTCTAAAATGGCGACGACGTGAGTGTGGTGGGATCTATCTTGCCGGCTTCGAGGGTGGTGACTTAAGCAAGAGAGGAGTTTGTTTGTCTGTTTGGTTGCAGCGAGGGCAACTGTACGGAGCATTTCGAAGCGGGGGCTATTCAAGCTTCTGTTGTCTTATAACTCGTCATTGCCTGACCTTGCTATGGTGGCCATGCAAGGACGTCATAGATCGGCTATTTCTGCTGGGAGTGGCGTGTAGTGAATTTCAAGCGCGTGTTCAGAGCTTGTGTTTCTACGATTGCTCTATATGTGAAGCGCTTCGTTGCGCGTCGATTTTACCTATCATGACAGTCCTTTGTTAAGGATCATTGTTCTCAAGATGGAGCCGGAACCTCGATCCACAATACTTTTGAATGATTATAAGCTCGCTTGATCTGCAGTAAGCTCGGATGTGGTAGGATATCATTTTCCTTCCTTTAAAGTACCAACATATCTCAGTCATCCAGCCATATGTGGATTCTTAGTTCTTTTCAGTGGGCTCAAAGTTCATACACCTATTACAAAAATATCTACCTGTAAATGATCCATCAGCCACGATGCTGCCTGACCCTATGATGGCGTCCGCCACCAGCGCTATTTCAATCAGCGCCGTAAAGGCGCCCAACTCACAATGCACACCGTCGCTGCGGCTGGGGAGCTGGTGGAGGCTCCGTGCCATTGAATCTTGGGCCTGTGCCATCGCTGCCGTGAGGAGCACCCGACGTTCAGCTGAACCTTCACCGTCCACAGTGAGTACCTGTTACACCTTCGGATTCCTGGCCCAACGACCTGCTGGACCTAGGTCCACGTCTCCTGCTGGAAAGGCTACCGTGATTTCTTGGCCCCCCTCCCATCTGCCTTTCACAATGCTTGCATCTCAGGCGGAGGTGGAGTTTTCTTTAGGGCCTGTCCCCAAGATGTCGACTGGGGCCAGTCCTGACTGCTGCCGCGGGCGACTCCTGAGGCACAGGGGCACTCCTAAACCGACCCTGCTCCTCTTCACTCTCCATGTCATTTGACTTTGAGATCTTTCCATCGGCAGCTGAGACCTTGACATTTTGACTGACGCCCGGTGGAGCTACCTCGCAAGCTAAAGAGGAGATGGGCTATGGATTTCCCTCCTTGACCATCAGCTACCCAGCCGGTCTTTGGGCAAACTCTCCTGCGTCTCTCTACTGGACTTTTCTCCCTTCTCCTCTTCTACATACCCCTACCTCTCTCCTCTCTACTCTGCTCCTCTTTCCAGCTGTTGACCTTTGCCCTCACTCGTCCTTGCTCATAGTTCCCACCCTGTCTATCCACTGGACTTTCTTCTGTGAACTTTCCCTCATCAGTTGAGACCTAGCTATCTGACTAATGCCCGATGGAGCTACCTGTTTAACTATAGGGGAGACGGGCTGTGGATTCCCTCCTGGGACGTCACCTACCCAGTCGATCTTTGGGCAGTCTTCCTTTCGTCTCTCCTGCCGTCTTTTCCCTCATCCTCCCCCTGCACACTTCCCCCTTCCCCCCTCCTCTCTATTTGTCTCACCTCTCTTTCCTCTCCCAATTTGTTGCTTGATTTTTGACGCAATGTGTATTTGTTTTCATTCTCTCTAATAGTGTGTAGCCTAATGTAAAGTGCTCTGATACCTAGGGGTCTAGCCAGTACTATATATAACTCATAATAACGTTCCTCTGAACTTCTGATGGACCTCTGATGATGCCCACTGGGCAGTTACCAAAACTGTTTGTACTCACCTCGATGCACGAACAAGCTTGGCCAATACTTGGCGGAGCTGTCATATGCAACTAAAGAGAAGTCTGGCCCTGGTTTCACCCCCTCGGCCGTCACCTACGCAGCCAGACATCTGACATTATTTTCCTCGTTTTTCCCGTTGTGTACTCCCCCCTCCCCCTCATCCTCCCCCTATGACTCTTTGATTTAAGTGATGTAACTATGTAACCTGTAACTCGCTGTAACTTATGTAAAGCACTCTGATACCCCGGGTCTAGCCAGCACTATATAAAACTTTTAAAATAAAATAAAATAAAAAAATCAATGTCCTTTGTCCAGTTTCATGCCAGAGCAGGAGCCAACGGCTCCCATGACTGGTTTGAACTGGACTATGCACAGGGATACGAAATGTGCCCCTCGTGCAGACTTTCAGGCACTTTGGAAGTGCAACCACCCAGCCCCAATACACTAAATCCTGTCTGGGAGTGGTCACACCTCCCTGTGACAGGATGTCTATTGTGCTGCCTTCCCCTGCTCTAGCTTGGCTACAAGCAGGAGGGCGGAAATGTGTCTCTAGTCAGCAGCAACCATTGTGTGCTGTCTGGGTCGAGAAGGCGGGTAACGGGAAGACCAGGGACCCCACAAAGTTCACTTCAGAAGGGTAGAAACATACCTCCCACACCGGTTACCGGTTTCGAGGTATGATTCCAAGGTGTTTAATACCAAACACAACATGTTTTGTTGCAGCCATTTTCAAGATAGCATTTTACGCGAGCATATAATGCACCTCTACCTATATGTTTGGCTGCGTCACCGACAACCCCGGAGAATGGTCTCGGAAGGCTGCAGGGGTGCTCTGCTCATGCAGGGGCACCCTCAGACTCAAAACCCAGCACCTTGCCTTCAGCACTGTCAAGGCTTGCTAGAGGGGTGACTGATAGGTTTTAAGTATAGTGACCTATAGATCTAGTAAACCTATATCTAAAGTAAGTGGTGCATACACCATCTTACACAGGCTGCAAGGGCAGGCCTGTAGTTCCATTTTGCTTGGCCTCTCATGGGTGGCATAATACATGCTTCAGCCCATGGGAGACTTCTGGGGTACCTATGACCTGGGTACATGTGTACCATACACTAGGGATTGACAAGGGTACCCCATTATCACTCAATCAATCAATCAGGGAATTGTAAGCACGCTATTCACCCATGAGGGTCTCAAGGCCCTGGGGGAGGGGGTCCGAAGATCTGTTTAGCCGAAGAGCCAGGTCTTGAGGGTCTTCCTGAAGGTGTTCAGGGAGGAGGTGCGTCTTATGTCTGCTGGTAGCTCGCTGCAGGTCTTGGCTGCAATGTGAGAGAAGGATCTTTCGTATGCTCTGGCTCTGTTGATGCACGGGGTTTCGGCCATTGTGAGGTTGGAAGATCAGAGGTTTCGTTTGGGTATGTGGAAGTTGACTCTGTCGTTGAGGTATTTGGGTCCGTTTGTAGGCGTGAGTGAGGATTTTGAAAGTGACTCTTTTCTCCACGGGGAGCCAGTGGAGACTTCGTAGGTGTTGGCTGATGTGTTTGTGTCGGGGGAGGCCAAGGATGAGTCTGTTGGTGGTGTTCTGTATTGTCTGCAGAAGGGGTGTTACCGAGGACGAGGACTTCTGTCTTCTCCGCGTTGAGCTCCAGGCAGCTGTTGGTCTTCCAGACTGTGACATCTTGCATTACTTTCTGGAAGTTGAGTTTGGCAGTGGTGGGGTCTTTGGTAAGGGAGAGGATGAGCTTGGTGTGGTCGGCGAAGTCGTCGGCGTAGGATACGATGTTGAGGCCGTGTTGTCGGACGATGGCTGCGAGGTAGGCCATGAAGATGTTGAAGAGGGTGGGGCTCAAGGATGAACCCTGTGGGACTCCACAGGTGATTTTCGTGGGGTCAGAGAGAAGGGTGGGAGTCTGATCCTTTGGCTTCTTCCGGTCAGGATCAAGTCCAGGGCTGTTTCTTGTATGCCTGCGTCGTGTAGTCTGGTGACTAGTCTGCGGTGGGAGACAGTGTCGAAGGCTGCTGATAGGTCGAGTAGGATGAGGGCAGCAGAGTGACCTTGGTCCAGGAGGGTGCGGATGTTGTCTGTTGTGCCGGTTTGTGTGCTGCATCCACACTAGCTTGCTGCTGCCATTCTAGTTTGTACACAGTCTCCATGTTCCCCAAACATCCTAGTTTTGCGAATAAACCTTTTAGGTCTTTTAGTTAGAAAATAATTAAAATTATAGAAAACCAGAAGTGTACCAATTAAAACATAATGTCAATTCTCACTAGTCATTTATGAGAAACAAAAATGCCAATTTAGGCTTTATGGAGTCAAACCAGGATAGATGTGTGTTTTGAATCTGATGCTACTGTCAATGTGAAAATTGCTTGCTGGCCTTAACGATAAGGAAAATTTCAACGTATACAACTGGCTAAAAGAGATCGATCTGAAGATATTCATGTCATGACTCATAGAAAACCCTTTGGCATCCACATTGATGCAAAGATCAGCTTCAAAACACACATCGTGCACAAGGCCAATGCCATCTGGCATCAACTAGCGATATTGTGCAGGGTAAAACATTTCCTCCTATCTTCTGAACAGGCATCTAGGCTCTAGTCATACTCCTTCATAACTGAGATAACGTTCTACTGCATAGACTCCCATAAGCCCATGAGATCTGTGTAAAAAGCATCCTTCATGCAGCTGGATAGCTCATTAAACTTCTCTGGAAATGCAACAGGATAATTCCATGCTCAGAGAGCACCACCAACTCCCTATCCCTGCCAACACAACCTTAAAAAGTGTCTGCAAAAAATGTATATTATTCACAGTGAGAGTCTTCCTTATCTGGCATCCACGATCAAGCCTTCTAGCCAGACATACAGCAGTCGTTTTGGCCAGAAAATGCTGGCTACAAAAGGCAAGATAACAACATTTTAATTTAAGGCACTTAGGGTGTGGAATGCTAGTGCTGTCGAAATCCACCAACAACCTATCCACCTCTTCAGGAAAGAGGAAGAAGCTCACTAGGCTGTCCTCTCACGTCCTGTTTATGTCTTTCCCCATTGAATTTTCTCGCTGTTTTTTCTCCCCATGCAGTGCTTGGTTGTCTTGAGATTTGGTCTGCTATATGAAACCACATACATTGATACATACGAATGGAACAGTACTGCATGGCTTTGAGATTGGTGTATATCATCACTAGTGCATGTATATACATATTACATTTCCAAAGCGCAAATATAGCCAAAATGCAGTGGATCGCTGTACATGGTCAAAGACAAACATAAAGTCAACCAGTATTAGGAGTGGAAGTTGGGTTGTGGACAGTTAATGTATTGTGATCTAGTGTTCTTTATTGGAGCATCATTACAGTGGCCCTGATGTATATGGGGAAGTTGTTCGAGATCCTGGGTGCATATATGGAAAAAGCCTGTTGTCTTGTTCTTTCGTTTTTACACTTCTTGGTCTGTAGTCTGATGGTGTCCTGGCTGCAGGTGTGCCAAGAATCACCAGAGATGGTGAGCTTGTATGCAAGATAAGCTGCTGGTAGTGATGGCTTTGTAGATGATGCAGCTGGTTTTGAAGGTGGTGTAGGCCGACCAGGGAGAAAATAGAGTTCCATCAAGATGGGCTGATGTGACCATAATTCTTAAGGCAAAGAAGTAATCAAAGAGAGGGAGTGAAGAGGTATTAGGATAGAACCTACCTCCTATCTGATATTTAGTAAACAAAAGTGATTCTACCCTGTCATGGAGTGAAAAAAGTGATTATAAATTATTAATTTTTAATTTTGTAATGATAATTATAGTGAGTTTCGGGTGATCCATGAAATGTCACGGAAAACACTATGTGTTTTTAAAATACCCCTCACACACTATGAATCCCATAGTGTCATGCTTCATCATGGGGGTCTTCCCGTCCCTCTACGGGGCGGGGCGTGCTACTACCTACGACTACGCGGGAGCACTGTTGTTATGATGGTAAGGCTTATGTGTAGTGCAAGGGATGTGAGTGTTTAGAAATATGTGTAAAATATAAAGATTAAAAGAACCCTGGCTAGTAGAAAAAACAATTTTATTCTGTTCTCTAGCTGGGAGCGTTAAAAATGGGGAAGAGAGTAGGAGATATCACGAGTTAGTGGCTACCTACTGGGTCAACATGTTTTGTAAGCAGTCCCCACTGCTTTACTCATCAGGATCAGTAAATTATCCCTTAAACACTAGAGGGATATTGTATCAAGATATGTATGCCTATTCGTATCTATTAACAGACTTAAATGAAAGTTGCGCATGAGGGTACACTGACCCCAATGAAAAATATGACCAAATTGGTATCTGAAAAGAAGAAGAAGAAAAAACACTAGTAATACAAGGCTGTTTCATCGTTGTGGGGTATAAACACATCACCATACTTTAAGTATATCTTGCTGAGAATTCAGTTGATATCGTTTTCGTGATATATTTTTCTAAATATATATAGTTTTCGTGATATATTTTTCTAAATATATATTTTTCATTCTATATCTGAGCGTGTAAGGTGAATTTTACTCATCACTCGAATTTTTCTTAGAACAACGAAAAAAAGAAAAAAGGAAGCAGTTAGACACAGAGGACAGACTATATGTGACATTACCACAGAAACAAACATATAGGTATTATACTATGTGGATTCGCTGGTTGTATACACATATATGGTATAATACGCATGATTGCCCACAGTCATTCACTACATGTAAAAAATCGTAATGTACATACTTTAATTAGGCGTAATGTTCAGGCTTCATGAGCACGCACTGGAGGGGAGGGCGCCTGGTTATAGTCACTATAGAATAGTAAATATCGTATTAGTGAGGGAAAAACGGCAGCCGCCGGTGGAAGGCGAGCCTACCAGACTCCTGACCTGGTTTAACGACTTGGCCGAGTCACAACTTACAGTTTATAGGATCATTCCTCGCTTCCGTGTGCCTCCGTGCTGCTCCGTCGATGTCAACACTGGAGTGAGCATCTGTGTTTTTATTGGCAGAGGGCAGGCAAAAAAAGGACGCACAGCTAGAGCGTAAAAGGGCTTCAAAATGGCCGCCCGACATGGACTGTTCGAGGCACCAATCCCTCACTTCCTGATTACGGAACGTGTGGAAATAAAAAGTTGTAAAAAAATCGTAATATGAAACAGAGCATAAGGTACCTATGATCAATCGATAATTCAAAGTGAATCTTTAAAAATGTCAAAAAATCGAGCAAAGGGAAAAAATAGATATTTGCGAGTATTGTAGCAGCCACATGTTAACACTCCGACAAGGAGCGAGGCACAGAAAACGGCCGAAATCAAAAAAGTTGACAACGATCACAAAGGGAGGAAAAAAGAAATGGGTAATTCATGATTCATTCAAATTGATGTCCATTACTTGATAATATTCCTCAGTGCTTAGTGAAGCAAAAGTAGACATATCGCCGTCATTGTGGCAGGAGAACACGGAAAGCAGACTGATCATTGGCACTTCATTGAACATCAGGAAAGTGGAGTGCTATAGTTCGTAAAGAGATCTCCGAATGTGTATTTCACCCATTGTCTTCAAGGGGGAGTTTGTAATGGGGTCTGTAAATCGATCGGATCGACCTCAGACATTGTCTATCTTGTTTGGTAGACCAATCATGTACCCACCAAAATGTCATAAAAAATTCTGGGTGGGTCAGCAAAAGAAGGAATCAAATTGACTTCAGGCATTAGAATTTGTTAATTTAGAGAAAAAGATTAAGGTTTTTAAGAGATTCATTAGTTGAAGTTACACCTGGCTCCATGGAATATCGTCATTAAGGCCCATGATGTTGGTCTTAAGGCGGTGTACCCATCTTTGCTCTTTTTCAAACAGGTATTTGTCAGTCGGTACTTGTTCTATGACTGTCCATGATATTTCTTCTGGTGTATGTGCAAAGTCAATGAAGTGGGTTGCCATTTTCGTTGCTCCTTTTTTGCACTTGATGTTGCTTTTATGCTCACCGATTCTTACTTTTACACATCGCGTGGTCATCCCTATGTATTCCAGTTGACACGGACATTTAATCAAATACACAACGTTGTTACTGTTGCAAGTGGTGAATTTTCTCTGTTCCCATTTGGTGCCGTCAAGAAAGGTGATGTTTGTAGTTTTTCTGGTAAGATTACAGACTTTGCATCTTCCACACGGGTGGTGTCCTTGGATTTTAGCCATGGAGGTTGATAGGCCTGTAGATTAATTGCTGCTAGGTCTAGTGTGGACCAACATGTCACGTATGCTTTTACCTCTTCTGTGTGCAAAAATGGGTTTCGGGAGGTTAAGTCCACCACTATTCAAAATGCGCCAATGTTTGTTCACAATTTTGGTAATTTTATTGGAATTAGTGTTATATGTAGTGATGCAAAATGGCCGTTCTTCTTTGGGTTTCGGTGTAATTGGTTCAAGAAGGCTTTCTCTGCAGTTGTTGCGTGCTCTTTTGTATGCTTTCTCAATAATTCGTTTGGGGTATTGTCTTTTAGCTAATTTAGCTTTAAGATCTTCCGATTGGCTTTTGAGGTCTTCAACTTCAGTGCAATTGCGTCGTAGGCGCAAAAATTGACCATAGGGAAGGTTATCGCGTAGGTGTTTTGGGTGAAAACTCTGATATAGTAGAAGGCAATTTTTTGCTGTAGTTTTGAAATGAGTGGTAGTCACAAGTCTTCCATTTTTAGGTGATATATTTAGGTCAAGGAAAGTCAGCTCCTTATTAGATATCGTACTGGTGAAATTCAGAAATTCATCTTGGTAGTTGAGCCAGGTCATAAATTGATTGGCAGTGATTTCATCACCGTTCCAGATGATCAAGATGTCATCAATGTATCTTTTCCAGATACTGATGTTGCTCTGGAAAGGATTATTGGGATGTAGAATCCTCGTTGTTTCTAGATGATGCACATAGAGACCAGCTATACTGGGAGCAAAGGTGCTCCCCATGCTGGTCCCGTGCTTCCGAAGGTAGAACGTGTCCTCGTATCTAAAGAAATTTTCTCTCAATGCTAGGCTGCAGCATTCCATGATGATGTTTCTAGGTGTTTGATACACCCAATCAGTGTTGAATAGAACCTCCTCGATTATGTTTAGAGTCTCTGTGTGTGGTAAACTAGTGTACAGGCTCTCGACATCACAGCTAATAAGCAGTTGGTGTCTTGGGTCAAAAGGAAGGTCTTCTAATAGTACGAGGACATCTTTTGTGTCTCGCAGGTACGTAGATGTTTTTTGAACCATGGGTCTTAAGAATGCATCTGCGAATTTAGAAACTGGTTCTAAAATAGAACCTATACCAGACACAATCGGGCGACCTGGAGGGTCTTTTAGTTTTTTGTGTATTTTAGGGAGAGTATATAGATAAGGTGTTCTAGGTGAGTCTTGGATAAGAAAGTCTCCTTCTTTTTTCGTTATCCATCCATGTGCTAGTGCCTCTTCCACCATGCTCATAATCTTAATTTTCACCCTTTCAGTTGGATCATTTTCTAAGATTTTGTAATTTCTAGGATCTTGAAGTAAGCGTTTGCATTCTTTGTCATACTGTTCTTTCGATTGTATGACAATGGCCCCTCCTTTATCGGCTGGTTTTATTATCAAGTTTGGATTGCCATTGAGTTCTCGTATTGCTTGTTTTTCAATTGTCGTTAAATTCTGAAAGACATGATTAGTGGTAGGGCGGAGATTCTCCAGTTCATTCATCACAGCCTTCTCAAAGGTGAGTAGTTCTATGGGAAGGGTGATATCCGGTGGAATAAAGGTGGATTTGGGTTTTAAACCAGTGTCTCCCTCTTGTGTTTCTCTAGGTTCTTTGTCTTTAAAAAAGACTTGTAGTTTCAGTCTTCTCATGAAGTCTTGAATTTCTTTACATAGTAAGAAACCGTCCATGTTAGCTGTGGGTACGAAACCTAGTCCTTTTTCCAGGACTGAAACCTGTGCAGTTGTTAGTGGTTCCTCGGTAAGATTGACTACTAGATTCATTTCTTGCTTGTCAATGCCTTTGTCATGCTCCTGGTGGAAATTCTCGCCTGTTCTTCTTCTCTCGGTGTCCAATGGACATTGTTGCCCCTTCGATTCCTTCCTCTGTTTCTTCCTTGGCGTGTCCCTAAAAAAGGAGTTTGGTCAAAATAGGAGTATTCTTGAGGTGGATACTGCCATGGTGGATATGTCCCTTGAGGATGTGGGAATGGAGGTGGTCCATAAAATTGTGGAGGATACATGGTGGGTCCTTGGAAATTTCCCCATCCTCTCGGTCTTTGTTGATTGGGGCGTCTGTAGTTGTTCCTCATATTGGGATATCTGGGGCTTCTCCCATAGTTAGATCCCGAGCTGCTAGAACCAGTATCGGATGAGTCATCATCTGTAATCACTTCTTGCTGTGGTTTGTAATCCTCCCTGATATATGGATATACCCTCTCATGACTGAATTTACTGGTGTCTTTTTTCAATTTGTTATATTTACTCTGTTTGAGAGTAGCTTCAAAGTCGTTCAGCGTTTTATTGAGTTCTTCTAGGTGTTTCTTCAAGCTGCTAGGTGACTCGTAACTTTTTAGTCGTATTTCGATAGTTTGAATTTCTGTTTTCAATTCTAATGCCAGTCTGCTAGCTGTTTTTATAATTAGAACGATCCAATCTCTCGTGCAATGCCACGATATCTGTGACCAATCTTTTTTGAACCTCATATCGTGTTGAAAAATGTATGGTTCATTGCGAACGATCAAACCCTGTGGCGCAGCATTCGCTTTCAGATATTCTGACATGAGTAATCCATGGAGGGCCGTTCTTATTTGGGTGCGTCTTAGTTCCTCTAACTCATCCCAGTCATTATTACCGAGTGAGGGTTCTGTAGTATTTAATCCTTCAAAAGTGCCTAGTGATGACAGGATGTTCTCTATTTCTTCATCAGTGAATGTCAAACCTGCGTTATCTGCCATTGTGTGTTTAGGAGTAACCAGATGGTGTTATGAAGGTATAGCCAAAAAAATGATCTAACTGCTAGATTGTACTCAGAGGAGTAGCTAAAGAGATATTGACCAGAATATGGTCAAATTTAGGGAAACAAACTCCCACAGCTGTACGCTGTCTAAATGCAAAGAAATAATCAAAGAGAGGGAGTGAAGAGGTATTAGGATAGAACCTACCTCCTATCTGATATTTAGTAAACAAAAGTGATTCTACCCTGTCATGGAGTGAAAAAAGTGATTATAAATTATTAATTTTTAATTTTGTAATGATAATTATAGTGAGTTTCGGGTGATCCATGAAATGTCACGGAAAACACTATGTGTTTTTAAAATACCCCTCACACACTATGAATCCCATAGTGTCATGCTTCATCATGGGGGTCTTCCCGTCCCTCTACGGGGCGGGGCGTGCTACTACCTACGACTACGCGGGAGCACTGTTGTTATGATGGTAAGGCTTATGTGTAGTGCAAGGGATGTGAGTGTTTAGAAATATGTGTAAAATATAAAGATTAAAAGAACCCTGGCTAGTAGAAAAAACAATTTTATTCTGTTCTCTAGCTGGGAGCGTTAAAAATGGGGAAGAGAGTAGGAGATATCACGAGTTAGTGGCTACCTACTGGGTCAACATGTTTCGTAAGCAGTCCCCACTGCTTTACTCATCAGGACCAGTAAATTATCCCTTAAACACTAGAGGGATATTGTATCAAGATATGTATGCCTATTCGTATCTATTAACAGACTTAAATGAAAGTTGCGCATGAGGGTACACTGACCCCAATGAAAAATATGACCAAATTGGTATCTGAAAAGAAGAAGAAGAAAAAACACTAGTAATACAAGGCTGTTTCATCGTTGTGGGGTATAAACACATCACCATACTTTAAGTATATCTTGCTGAGAATTCAGTTGATATCGTTTTCGTGATATATTTTTCTAAATATATATAGTTTTCGTGATATATTTTTCTAAATATATATTTTTCATTCTATATCTGAGCGTGTAAGGTGAATTTTACTCATCACTCGAATTTTTCTTAGAACAACGAAAAAAAGAAAAAAGGAAGCAGTTAGACACAGAGGACAGACTATATGTGACATTACCACAGAAACAAACATATAGGTATTATACTATGTGGATTCGCTGGTTGTATACACATATATGGTATAATACGCATGATTGCCCACAGTCATTCACTACATGTAAAAAATCGTAATGTACATACTTTAATTAGGCGTAATGTTCAGGCTTCATGAGCACGCACTGGAGGGGAGGGCGCCTGGTTTTAGTCACTATAGAATAGTAAATATCGTATTAGTGAGGGAAAAACGGCAGCCGCCGGTGGAAGGCGAGCCTACCAGACTCCTGACCTGGTTTAACGACTTGGCCGAGTCACAACTTACAGTTTATAGGATCATTCCTCGCTTCCGTGTGCCTCCGTGCTGCTCCGTCGATGTCAACACTGGAGTGAGCATCTGTGTTTTTATTGGCAGAGGGCAGGCAAAAAAAGGACGCACAGCTAGAGCGTAAAAGGGCTTCAAAATGGCCGCCCGACATGGACTGTTCGAGGCACCAATCCCTCACTTCCTGATTACGGAACGTGTGGAAATAAAAAGTTGTAAAAAAATCGTAATATGAAACAGAGCATAAGGTACCTATGATCAATCGATAATTCAAAGTGAATCTTTAAAAATGTCAAAAAATCGAGCAAAGGGAAAAAATAGATATTTGCGAGTATTGTAGCAGCCACATGTTAACACTCCGACAAGGAGCGAGGCACAGTGAACGGCCGAAATCAAAAAAGTTGACAACGATCACAAAGGGAGGAAAAAAGAAATGGGTAATTCATGATTCATTCAAGCATCACCTTTCTTGACGGCACCAAATGGGAACAGAGAAAATTCACCACTTGCAACAGTAACAACGTTGTGTATTTGATTAAATGTCCGTGTCAACTGGAATACATAGGGATGACCACGCGATGTGTAAAAGTAAGAATCGGTGAGCATAAAAGCAACATCAAGTGCAAAAAAGGAGCAACGAAAATGGCAACCCACTTCATTGACTTTGCACATACACCAGAAGAAATATCATGGACAGTCATAGAACAAGTACCGAATGACAAATACCTGTTTGAAAAAGAGCAAAGATGGGTACACCGCCTTAAGACCAACATCATGGGCCTTAATGACGATATTCCATGGAGCCAGGTGTAACTTCAACTAATGAATGTCTTAAAAACCTTAATCTTTTTCTCTAAATTAACAAATTCTAATGCCTGAAGTCAATTTGATTCCTTCTTTTGCTGACCCGCCCAGAATTTTTTATGACATTTTGGTGGGTACATGATTGGTCTACCAAACAAGATAGACAATGTCTGAGGTCGATCCGATCGATTTACAGACCCCATTACAAACTCCCCCTTAAAGACAATGGGTGAAATACACATTCGGAGATCTCTTTACGAACTATAGCACTCCGCTTTCCTGATGTTCAATGAAGTGCCAATGATCAGTCTGCTTTCCGTGTTCTCCTGCCACAATGACGGCGATATGTCTACTTTTGCTTCACTAAGCACTGAGGAATATTATCAAGTAATGGACATCAATTTGAATGAATCACGAATTACCCATTTCTTTTTTCCTCCCTTTGTGATCGTTGTCAACTTTTTTGATTTCGGCCGTTTTCTGTGCCTCGCTCCTTGTCGGAGTGTTAACATGTGGCTGCTACAATACTCGCAAATATCTATTTTTTCCCTTTGCTCGATTTTTTGACATTTTTAAAGATTCACTTTGAATTATCGATTGATCATAGGTACCTTATGCTCTGTTTCATATTACGATTTTTTTACAACTTTTTATTTCCACACGTTCCGTAATCAGGAAGTGAGGGATTGGTGCCTCGAACAGTCCATGTCGGGCGGCCATTTTGAAGCCCTTTTACGCTCTAGCTGTGCGTCCTTTTTTTGCCTGCCCTCTGCCAATAAAAACACAGATGCTCACTCCAGTGTTGACATCGACGGAGCAGCACGGAGGCACACGGAAGCGAGGAATGATCCTATAAACTGTAAGTTGTGACTCGGCCAAGTCGTTAAACCAGGTCAGGAGTCTGGTAGGCTCGCCTTCCACCGGCGGCTGCCGTTTTTCCCTCACTAATACGATATTTACTATTCTATAGTGACTATAACCAGGTGCCCTCCCCTCCAGTGCGTGCTCATGATGCCTGAACATTACGCCTAATTAAAGTATGTACATTACGATTTTTTACATGTAGTGAATGACTGTGGGCAATCATGCGTATTATACCATATATGTGTATACAACCAGCGAATCCACATAGTATAATACCTATATGTTTGTTTCTGTGGTAATGTCACATATAGTCTGTCCTCTGTGTCTAACTGCTTCCTTTTTTCTTTTTTTCGTTGTTCTAAGAAAAATTCGAGTGATGAGTAAAATTCACCTTACACGCTCAGATATAGAATGAAAAATATATATTTAGAAAAATATATCACGAAAACTATATATATTTAGAAAAATATATCACGAAAACGATATCAACTGAATTCTCAGCAAGATATACTTAAAGTATGGTGATGTGTTTATACCCCACAACGATGAAACAGCCTTGTATTACTAGTGTTTTTTCTTCTTCTTCTTTTCAGATACCAATTTGGTCATATTTTTCATTGGGGTCAGTGTACCCTCATGCGCAACTTTCATTTAAGTCTGTTAATAGATACGAATAGGCATACATATCTTGATACAATATCCCTCTAGTGTTTAAGGGATAATTTACTGGTCCTGATGAGTAAAGCAGTGGGGACTGCTTACAAAACATGTTGACCCAGTAGGTAGCCACTAACTCGTGATATCTCCTACTCTCTTCCCCATTTTTAACGCTCCCAGCTAGAGAACAGAATAAAATTGTTTTTTCTACTAGCCAGGGTTCTTTTAATCTTTATATTTTACACATATTTCTAAACACTCACATCCCTTGCACTACACATAAGCCTTACCATCATAACAACAGTGCTCCCGCGTAGTCGTAGGTAGTAGCACGCCCGCCCCGTAGAGGGATGGGAAGACCCCCATGATGAAGCATGACACTATGAGATTCATAGTGTGTGAGGGGTATTTTAAAAACACATAGTGTTTTCCGTGACATTTCATGGATCACCCGAAACTCACTATAATTATCATTACAAAATTAAAAATTAATAATTTATAATCACTTTTTTCACTCCATGACAGGGTAGAATCACTTTTGTTTACATAATTCTTAAGGCACTGGATGACATGCTGTGGCATGTAGGATGCCCCTAAGGGATCCCAGTGTGGCGTCTGTGAGGCCGTGGAGCCTGACATTATCACTATCTTGATGCAAGAGTACAAAGCATTGAACAACAGTTCTAAACTCACTTTCTGGACAAAACAGGTAAATTTCCTTTAGGCCATCATTGTTTTTGGGGAATGGTGAGGTTGGTGTCCAGGGTGAAACCAAGATACTTGGCATTTGGTGAGAGTTGGGGTTCGAAGCTGCCAAGGTCCATGTCATTGAGCCAGATTTGTACTATATCTAGTTTGTTGTTCTTGCCAAATAATTAGAATTCTGTCTCGCTTGGGTTGATCTTCAGGTAGGTACTGAACATCTCGGTCTGGCTGATGTGCAAGTAGTGTTTGAGGTGTTGGATGTTTGAAACACAGGTGACTTTTTTGTAGCCCTTGGTCTCAATTTGCACATTGGGGAATATTTAGGTTATCTGGGGTTAGAGCATGATGCAGCTTCATTTAAAGCTTGACGTTGAGAGGAAACAGTATGGAAGCTTAGGGGACTGCACACGTGATAGGGACGGTTGTAAAGATAAGAGGAGAACCAGTGAATGACGTTGCGTGTTAATCCAGTTCGGGATTCTAGGGTGGGATGGTCGACTGTCTCGAAGGCAGCTGAAAAGTCCAGAAATATCAAGAACCAGGTGTCATCTTCATCTGTGGTCAAAAGGGCATTATCTATGATATGTAAGGTAGCAGTCTCCCTGATGCAGGATGATCTGGTAGTCATGCAGGAGAGGTTTAGAAATGATGTGGCCTTGGGGTTGAACCAAGGCTTAAGTTTTTATGGTTTTGCTGATTAATGGTAGGTGATTCATGGTCCGGTAGTTGGTGAGGTCTAGAGTAAGTTTATTTAGGATTGGAAGGATCTGGCTTGCCTTGAGAGCTTCTGGGAAGATGCTTTGAGTGAGGGGGCACCGAAAATGGTAGAAGAACATCCCCAGAGAGAGCTATGATGACGGACAATCTTGAGACATCATAATAAGAAGTGGCTTTCAGGGAGTTGAATAAGTCAGCGAGCTCTGGGAGGGATAGGGCTTTGCAGGCTGACCATTGTTGGATTCCATGGGCATTGATGGGTATAAGAAATTAAGAAGGCTTGGTATCATTGATGTGCTGTTCCATCTTCTGTATTTTTCATGGAAAAAGAGGTGGATGGCATTGTGATTTTCCAAGAAGTGAGCAATAGGTGGGTCTGGCAGGGGGGTAATGCAGTGCCTGATTCTCTTGAACAGCATTCGGCTTCTGTTAGTGGCTTCATTGATGGTGTTGGTATTTTGATTTGACTGATGTGATGAGCTGTCTGCCTGTTTCTCAGAGGGACTTCAGTATCAATAGGTCCTCGGGCCCTAGCAAAAAAGGTCCAATACAAAGCATACTTTTTCTAAATTGTTGCTGTATTAATACATATTCATGCAAAATTATGCTCGGAATGTGCCCTCTGTATTCATTACACATTGAATAATATATGACACATCAAAACAGTTTTTTCATGGATAGCAGTGTATGCATATTTCATGTGTCACCCTTTAAGTTGCTAACCCTCAGGGTCCATAATGTCCAGAGAAGAACCGCTTTGTTGTTTCGTTTTCACAATCAATGGTAACTAGTGTTATGGGAGAACCTGGCCAGTCCGCATTAAATCCTTTTATGTAATAGTGGTGAAATTTTCAACTATTCCTGGGCTGGGACACAATGCTCATTGTGCTGCACGTTTGATGGTCATTGGTCTTCTTTAGCTGAATAGTGCAAATGCACTGTGAAAGAATGAGAAGCATTGGTGCATTAGTACATAGCATTTCATATTGCCCTTCACTCCATCTCCAATTAATGTGGCTGTTGGAGTTGGTCCTCTCTGCAGGGTCAACCACCCCCAAAAATCCTTTTATCTTCACCCCTCCTGTTTTTCTGAATTTGTATTTGTTGTCATTAAGACTCTGTGCACTTTACCACTGCGAATCACTCCTAAAGTGCCTGTAAATAAATGCTACTAGTGGGCCTGTAGCATTCATTGTGCCACGCACTAAAGAAGCATTTTAAACTTGTCTCAGACCTGCCATTGCAGCCTGTAGTACAGATTTTCACTGCCATTTCGACCTGGCAAAAAAACCTTTCACCAGGCCTAAACCTTCCTTTTTAAGTCACCCCTATGGTAGGACCTGAAGGACCATAGGGTAGGGTGCATTGTATTTGAGAAGCAGAACAGATGGGTTTACGTTTTACATGACCTGGTAATGAAAAACACCCACATTCATTTTCTCTACAGTAAGACCTATCTGCCCCATTGGATAACAGTAAAATAGAGAAAACACCACACAAAAAGGATCCTACACCAGGTTAGAAAAACAGATCTTCGTTTAATAGATAAAACAAGACCTAAACAAACAACAAAAATCCAATGAGTAGAACTGAAGTTATTGAAGTTTAAAGTTTCTAGTGAGAAATAGCACAAAAAGCACAAAGCGCTATTGGAGATAAATGTTCGCACCGGACCAGGACAAAGTCACAAGTTAGATCCTGATTGCGGAGCTTTGGGTGGATCCACAAGGATGCGTCACACAGCTAAGGCGATGCGTCGATTCCGAATAGCAATGCAGCTGCGATGCAGAGTTTTGCCGTTCTTGTCGAGGCTACCATCCTTGAGAGATGTGAGGAGCTTTGCCAGGTAAAGTGTCACTCAGTGGCTGTTCCAAAGGCATTGTTTTGGTCCCAAGAGGCGGTTTGCAGTGGCAATGTGACTCATTTGCGACAGTTCCCATCCACTCAGCAGAGGCTTGGCATGGGTTCTGCTCAGAGATGTGCCGCTCAGCAGAGAAGATGAGTCCATTCCGCTGGTAGGCACCTCAGGCCCACTTCAAGGGGTCCAGGACCAGTCCTTGCATACCTTCGCAGGTGATTAGCCACGCTATACAAATCCTCAAGAAGAATTTACAACAATATTGGCAATAAGCAGGATCTGATAAACCGTGGAATGTGGCTTGTGGTATAAAGCTCACTGCTTTCACATTAGGCTCTAAACACAAAGGCTACACTAAAGTAAATATAAAGGAAAAACAAAAACACTGGTACTGAAAGGAACTACCTTGGATGTGGATGTGGTCATTGTGCGGGAGCAAATTGTAGTCACTCAAAGTGAAGTTAACTGGTGACTTAAGAAATATAACCCATTGCTCCATGCTGTATGCTATAGTGGGTGGAAGCAAAAGGTGAATGACTCAACAACAGACCAATTGATAGAGAGAGGTGGCTGAAAGCGCCTTCAAGTATATAATGCATTTAACTTTAGTACATCAAAAGGTACTGGCTAACGCGAGCCCTAACAATCAAGATCCACTATGCCATGCAGTCGGATCAAAGGCTTCTGTGAGACATCCTTGAGCAAAGAAGCACCCCATAAGACCATGAAGTATTTAAAAGTTTGTACATTTAGCTGTGGGACTGCATGAGGGAAAATTAAAGATTCAGGTGGCAGAATGGATGTACCTACACCAGTTGCATTTTTCTTTGTTTCACTACAGGTTGCAGCGGTGGATCCACTGAACACATGAAACTCTGGTTCAGTATACACCACCACTTTTTCCTTTTTCTTCACCTTCACTTGTTGCAGTAGCTGTTTGTTTTCTTGATCCTGATGAAGGTCGAGACACTTCTATAGGTCATAAAAGGCCGAAACATGTTGATCTCCTTGATGTAGCTGTCTTGAATCCTGACAGTCGCATCATTCAGCTTATTGTTGTTTTTAATCCTGTCTTAGGGTAGCTTAATAAAGTTTTGATAGCTAGCTCTATAGGCAATTTTATCTCACATTCACGTTAGCACTGCACATTCCATTCATTCACACGCCACGCTCACATAGGTTTTTAGTGCAACCCATGTGCTCTAATTGAAAAACATCCCTGAGCTCCTCCCTCATAGAGAGGGGGTTGTAGCCCATGTTAGGACTAGGTTCCTAACGCGTGGAGGCACCCCTATGATGAAGCATGACACCCATGGTGTGTGAGGGGAATCGTCCTTAAAAAGGTATACCTTCCCCTGACCAGTCGGTATCTTCTCTGGTGTGAGTCATGTGTGTTTCACATTCTAGTAGCTTTTATACCTTGGACCCATGGGCTTTTTTGTGAGTTGATTATATCAGTGGGGAGTGTGCCCACGCTGGTCCATAAACCTCCTCTTGGCCCTCTTTGTGTGTGTTAAAATACAGGGAAAATAAGGCAAGAGTCAGAAGATAGCATTATTAGGCAATTTTAAATGTGTTTCATTGTCAGAGCACAACTGAGACATGTTCAGAAGGTGATGGCATTTATTTTTCCTGCGCTGCTGCTCGAGTCCCATCGAGGAAAGAAGATCCAGGGCTGTAAAAGTTTAATGGTGGGACATAGAATCAAGCTGGAATATTCAGGTGCATAGGCGTCATAGAAAACCCATGGGCATATTTACATGGAGTTAACTCCACCAGAAAGTCACTTTTTCCGACGTTCTGATGACAATAACTCCTTGGCCTTATTTACAAGGCGTTGTTAAGCCACTTAACAAGGCTTACCGCCACCTTGTAAATAATGCCCCTATTCATGCAACACTTGGCATTAAAGGGGCATGCAATGGGTGTTGCAGTGGGCATTCCGCCGCAATACTAATTGCTTTTTTGAAGCTGCCCCATATTACAAGGTTAGGGGCAGCACCAAAAATACTGCCAGGAAATACCTGGTCTTAAGTAGCCGACAAGAGGAGAAATGTTTTATTTCGCTTCGTATTTGGGTCTTTCCATGTGTGCTGCATTCTCCAGGACACATAGATTGAGCAACTCATCTGTAAAGGTTATTTATGTGCAGGAAGGTGACTCTTACTGCACATAAACAATTGCCCCTGCAGCGCAGGCACCCAATGAAAATGTCACTATGGTTACTGTTTTTAGTGCCAGCGCTAGGGGAGACACAGGGGTGCGCCACATTCTTGTGAATATAGCGCATCCCTGCATTTTGAAACCATCAGAGAGAGGTATTACAAATGTTGGCGCTAACGCCATGCTGCACCAGTTACTTTTAAGTATTGGCCCTAGTTGTGAAAAAAGCAACACTCCCAAAGACGTTATGGCCAATAGATTAACTTTATACTCTCAAGTACACCCTTCCTACAGTAGTCGATTGGTAATGAATAATAAAAACACATTAAAGTAGGATCGTAACTTCTTTTAAACTAAGATAATTTTATTGAAAATGTTGAAATAGGTTGGTAATTTACAAGTTTGATTATTCTAAATAAGGTCACATTCCTTAATAATATAGCATTCGCGTTTTTCATTTGATAAAATTCTCAAATTGTGTTTATAGAGATATATTATCAATCTTATACAGGCCTTATCAATTTCAGTGAAGATATGCATTGATGGATTTGGGTTACTGTACTGGCTATCACAGTCCCTGTCCAGTCTTTCAAGCCAAATTGCTTTTACTGGTGCTAGGAGAGAGAGCTCAAATCCACTTTTCTCACAGTGCTCAGGAGAGGCAAAGTCAATTTAGAAGAATCTGATTGTACGGTAGGTCAGGTGAGGCTGTGCCCTCCGCTACCATGACAGAGGACTGCCTACCATATATTGAGATTTCCACTTGCCTTGTATGGCTAAACAACCTTGAATAGCTACCTTTTGTTTATCTACCTGTGTGGCAGATGCACAAGTCTGAATAGAATGACAAGCAGGTGCTCTATTTTCTTGGCTCTACTAAATATGCATTTTTTGTTTAGTCAAACAAACTCTCAGCAATCACCATGATGCGCATGAATGTTCTTTTGTACATTTTTCCTGCCTGAGTGTGCTATGCCTCGCATGGTGGACCTGGGCTGGTAGAATGAATGATGGGCAGTACAACCATTGATATAACCTAATGTGCCCAGTCGTGTATGGGCCTTTACGTCAAGAGTTTCTGCAAATGGAGCCAGCTGCAGTTCTGCTATCAGAAATACTGGGAATTCCCACATTCCAAATTGCCTGTGGGAACCGCGATTTTTGTGAGGTGGGAGCACCACCAATTTATGGCAATGCTCCCATCCAGGCAACAGACAATCAACTGGTGCAGCAGAAGCATCACCTCCTCCAGCACAGTGGCATTGGCACACGCAATTTAGCAATTCCCACCCGTTCAGTGGAGTTTTTGGTGGGCGTCTCAGTCAACTGGGTGGTGAAAAAGAAACACAAAGGCTAAATCACCCTCACATGGAGAGCTGGTCAGAATTTTCAATTTGTAGGACTGCTAGGCTGTTCACAGGCTTGAAAAATGCTAATGGAAATGATTTCAGAGAGACATCCTAAACAAGCATTGGCAAAGCCAATAGATCTCACAATAACAATAGACTATTGGGTTTGGCAATGTGTTTTTGCGATGTTGAACACCAGTGTGGCTGTTGTTTAGCATGGCTAAAAGTTAGTGGTGTGAAGAGTCCTAGAGTGAAGTGGGAGGAGTAGAGTGTCGTAGGCTGGATTTGTTGGAGTAGAGTGTTGTAGAGTGGAGTAGGGGGAGTAGGGTGTCGTAGAGTTGAGGGAATGGGAGTAGAGGTCAGTGGTTCATTGGTAGAGAGTGTCGTAGAGTGCAGTGTCATAGAGTGGAGTGGAATAGACTGGAGTGCCGTAGAGTGTGATGGAGTGAATTTAGGTAGTGGGGTGGACTGGATTGTAGTAGATTGCGGTGGATTGGGGTAGAGTGGTTTGGATTGAGTGGAGTGAGGTGGATTGGTGTGGGTGGACTGGATGGAGTAGATAGGATTGGAGTGGATTGAAATGGGGGAGGTGGATTTGATTGGAGTGGGGTGGATTAGACTGGTTTTGGGTGGGGTGGCGTGGGGTGATCGGATTGGATTGGGGTGGATTAGATTAAAGTAGAGTGGTTTGGAATGGGGTGAATTAGAGTGGAGTGGAGGGGGGTTGATTGGACTGGAGCGGGGTGGATTGTAGTGGGGTGGATTGGATTGGAGTGTGCTGGATTGGACTGGACTGGGGTAGATATGAGTGTGTTGGGCTTGATGGATTGGATTGAGTGGGGTACATTGGAGTAGAGTGGGGTGGGGGATGGATTTGAGTGGGATGGACTGGATTTGGTGAATTATGTTGGACTGGGGAGGAATGAAATGGGGTGGGGTGAATTGTATTGGAGTGAGGTGGATTGGAGTAGGGTGGACTGGATTGAGGTGGAATGGAGGAAGCAGGAATTGAGTGAGATGGAACAGTTTGGGGTGAATTGGATTGGGGTGGGATGGGCTGGATGGGAGTGCAGTAGATTGGATTGTAGTGGTGTAGATTGGATTAGAGTGAGGTGGGTTGGATTGAGTGAGGTGAACTGGATTGGGGTGGGGTGGATTGGATTGAGGTGGCGTAAATTGGAATGAGGTGGGGTGGGTTTGATTTGGCTTGTTTGTGGTTGGGTGGTGTGGGTTGAAATGTAGTGGGGTGGATATGATTGGGTTGAGGTGGATTGGATTTGGTTGGGATGGATTGGATTGGGATGAGGTAGATTGGAGTGGGGTGGGTTGGATTGGAGTGGGGTGGATTGGAGTGGGGCAGATTGGAGTGGGGTGGATTGTTTTGAATTGGAGTGTGGCAGATTGGTTTGGATTGGGTTGGGGCAGGCTGGAATAGTGAAGATTGGAGTGGGGCAGATTGGTTAGGATTGGAAATGACTGGAGTGGGGCAGATTGTTTTGGATTGGAGTGGGCCAAATTGGAGTGGGGTAGATCGTTTTGGAGTGGAGTAGGGCAGATTGTTTTGGATTAGAGTGGGCAGATTGTTTTGGATCGAGTGGGGCAGATTGTTTTTATTGGAGTGGGCCAGATTGTTTTGTATTGGAGTGGAGTGGACTGAATTGGAGTAGGGTGGATTGGTAAGGGAATAGGGTAGATTAGGGTGGATTGAATTGGTGTGGGGTGGATTGGAGTTCGGTGGATTAGAGTGTGAAAGATTGTTTTGGATTGAGTGGAGCAGATTATTTTGGATTGGAGTGGGCTGGATAGGAGTGGGGTGAATTGGGGAGGGAAAAGGAAAAGGTGGATTAGGGTTGATTGGATTGAGGTGGGGTGGATTGTGGTGTATTTGAGGGGGGAATTGAGGTGGAATGGGTGGATTGGGGTGAGATGGATTGGATTGGATTGGATTGCATGGGGTCAACTGGAGTGGGGTGGATTGGAGTTGGGTGGATTAGAGTGGGGCAGATTTGAATGGGGCAGATTGGAGAGGGGCAGATTGGAGTGGGGCAGATTATTTTGGATTGCAATGGGACAGGTTGGAGTGGGGCAGATTATTTTGGATTAAGTGGGGTAGATTGTTTGGGACTGGAGTGTGGCATTTCTTTGGGGATTGGTGTGGGGCAGATTGTTTTGGATTTGGTAGGTAATATTATACCTATTTTTTGTTTCTGAGCCTCTATCTCATACAGGCTTACTTGACACATTAAAAATGCTAGGTTTAGTGCATGTGTGCTGATTCCACTTCCGCTTTGCCACCATTTTGGAAGTGTGCAGTCTAGTTGCCGCAGAGGGATGTTCTTCGGGGACACAAGAAGGACTGGTGCACTGACACGCTTTTTGGTCTGTTGACCCTGTTCTCTACTTGGGGGCAGGGAGCATTTTATCTTTAGCATGTGTGTTGGTTTTGTTAATATTTGACCTATTTTTACATTCTGAGCCTCACTTTCATACCGGATTGCTTGGCACATTAAAAATGCTGTATTTAGTGCATGTGTGCCGATTCCACTTCTGATTTGCCACCATTTTGGAAGTGTGCAGTCTAGTTAGCGCGGGGGATGCATAGACGCACGCAGTGGGCACACAGTGGGCACGCCTAAGGCAAACCCATCTCTACCCGTCTGCACTTAGCCCGCACTCAGCACCAGCCATGCTGCCCAAATCCCCTCTCAGCAGGTCCATATAGAAGGTACTCCCCTACGGAGGTTCATGCTTTCAATCAGGGTGCATTATGTTCAGGTCAGTGTGAACAGTTTATTTCATCTTAGCTGTGGACCTGTTCTCTGTGTTCCCTTAAGCTGCTAGGTTGTATGTTGTCTTCCAGCACCTCCTGATCTAACAACTACCAGCCCTTTTTAAATGTCAGTAAGCATCATGCCAATACTCTAAGGATCCATGCAGCATTAATAAATGTACAATCCCTGCACAAAAACATTTGGATATTCTCTTTCTCACAAAAATGTGGATAAGCGATAGATCAGTGCTGGATATGGTGTTAGCAATTCCCGAGAATTACTCCTAGGTCCATCATGCTAGAGTGGATAAGAGAAGTGGGGGTGTTGCCATAGTTATAAAACATTCCGAGAAGTTTACTTCTTTTGAGATTCCTGAGCTCCAGGGGGGCAGAATCTTTGGGTTTTGCCTCTTTTCTCCAGCAAATAAGTCCTTTGCTGGAGTATTAATTTACCGTCCCCCTGGTCAAGCTACTGAATTCCTGTCCTTGTTAGATGACTGTCTTTCCAATCATCTCTTAAAGTACTCCAACTTCTCTGCTTTGTGAGACTTGAATATTCATTTGGACAAGACAAATGATTATCAAGCCTGCCTCCTCCTGGACATTATGTCTGCTTGGAACATGAGCCAATTTGTGGACAAACATACCCATTCAGCAGGCCACCTGCTTGATCCATTTTTTCTAATAGCTGTATCAAGGTTGCAGAGGTTTGAGTAATACCTGGTCGGATAATTCAACAGTTTGCTTCTACCGTATACTGGTGCAAGGCCCCAGATGTAGAGGGCTTAATCCCTCATTACCGCACCATAAATTGGCTAAGACAGAGGAAATAACATATATTCTTAATAATAGCGTTCCAGCTCTACCAGGCAGGATTGAAGCAGACGCAGTGGCAGTTAATTCCTGGCTAGGTAAATTGGCTGATGGGGTGGTACCCTCCAAGCCAGGGTCTGCTGGCCTGAGAAGTGCCTCAATCCTTTGGTTTGATGAGGTTAAATTAAAGCAGCAGCACTGTAAAAGGCTCAAACATCCTGGCATAAGCTCTATTTACCTGAGAACAAAGAGTTGCATATTTACCATCAGGGAATGAAAAAGGCTCACACAAAGTATTTCGCTAATGAAATGGCCATGTCAATAACAAACCTAAATAGGTTTTTAAAATCACATAAAGGTTTGTTAGTTGTTTTGCCCTGGGTCAGCCCTTGTAAGCCTCACCAAAACTTTGTTCTCAGCTTTCAGATTTCTTTGAGAACAAGATTCTGGGTATTGTGGAGACTTTAACGGTAGCTGGAACTAACAACAGTGTTGACACAAATGGTCAAAGTGGCAGAATGGACCTGCAGTTATTATTAGTAGTGAGATCAAATGGTCTGGGGACAGGTCTCAACAGTTTCAACCTTACTCTCTTGCTCTCTGACAGAGCTTAACACCATCTCAAAGCTTGTAGGTCCAGCTATCCTGATAACCCCTGCCTCCCTCAGATTTTGATCACTAACGCTGTGGCCATTAATCCTACCTTGAATTCTCTTCTAAATAACTCACTGTGCCAGGCTATTTTTCCCAGCTGCTGGAAGAAGGCCATGATGACTCTGCTGCTAAAAAAAAGTTTTGGCTGACAAGTCTGTCTTGGTCAATTGCAGGCTAATTCCTTTTTTGCCAGCATTTTCAAAGATCCTCGAAAAACTGATCAATGTCCAACCTTCTACATATCTTGACACCAATCAGTTTCTGCATCCATCACAGTTGGGTTTCCACCTGGGATACAGCACTGAATCCACTCTGGCAGAGGACTCTGATGCTAATTATGGGACGAAAGTTGCCTTATTGCTTCTGGACCTCTCCGCAGCATTTGACACAGTTTCCCACCCTATCCTGATGCAACGCTTGTGCGATATCGGGATAGGTGTTACTGCCAGGCTTGGTTGGGCTCCTTCTTAGATGTCAGTCTGTGTGGATTCCGTCATTTACATCTGACTCTAAACCCCTTAGGTTTGGGGTTCCTTAGGGATCTGCCTTGAGTCCAACATTGTTTAATGTGTACATGTCCCTCTTGGCAACCCTGGTGGATTCTTTGGAGTGCAGGTCATCTCTTATGCTGATGGCACGCAGATCCTCTTAACTTGAGGCTGGAACATCTCTATCGCCCATTACAGACTTGAAGCGTATCTGTCAGCGGTGTTTCAGTGGATGCGCTGAAGTAATCTCCAGTGCAGCACAAGTAAAACAGAAGTTCTAGTTGTCGCATCCCCCACCCCCTCTTGGGGTGGTGAAGTTTAGCCTAGCTCTGCTCTATCTCCCTTGAATCTCTGAGTAAATTTAAATGACAACTTGCCCTTCAAACCACAGGTGAAGAGAGTAGTTGGGACCAGTTATGGACTTCTTCGGTTCCTGATGAAATTTTTGTTCCTTCTTCCGTCTCCTTGTCAGAAGATGGTAGTCGGTACCCTCATAACAGATCGGCTGTACTATGCCAATGCATTATATTGGGGTATCCCACAGTAGCAACTCAAGAGACTTCAGTTGGTGCAGAATGCTCTATCCCGCCTCCTGCTCAACATCCAGAGGAATGCCTCTATACAGACTCATCTCAAAGAGTTGCACTGGCTGCCTATTCGCAAGAGAGTGAAGTCCAAGGGACATGTGTTATCCCATTGAGCTTTCTATGGCCTAGGTTCCAACTATTTTACTGAGAGACTTCCTCACTATCATCCATCTAGATCTTTCCGTACTGCTGATGCACTGTTGGCAGTGGTGCCTAAGATGAAGAGGAAGAGATGGGGAGGCACCTCTTTTCCTGTGTTGGCTGCTGCAGGCTGGAATGCACTTCCCTTGCACCTGTGTGCTACTAAGGATGTTAGTTCTTTTAAGCGCAGTTTAAAAACATGGCTATTTAGCTTTTTAATTGATTCGATTGATTGGAGTGGGGCAGACTGTTTTGGATTGGAGTGGGTCAGATTGGAGTGTGGCAGACTAAAGTGGGGCACATTGTGAGCTTAGAAACGTGGCTATTTAACTTTTTATATTGATTTGATTGATTGGAGTGGGGTAGACTGTTTTGGATTGGAGTGTGGCAGACTGAAGTGCTGCACATTGTTTTAGATTGGAGTGGGACAGATTATTTTGGATGGTATTGGGGCAGACGGTTTTGGACTCAAGTAGGGCAGATTGTAGTGAGGCAGATTGTTTTGGATTAGAGTGGGGCAGATTGGAGTGTGGAAGATTGGAGTGGGTCAGATTATTTTGGATTTGAGGGGGGCAAATTGGAGTGGAGCAAATTGAAGTGGGGCAAATTGGAGTGGGTTGGGAGGACTGAAGTGTGTGGATTGGATTGTGGTAGGTGGTTTGGATTGAAGTGGGGTGAATTGGATTGTCTGGGCTGGATTGGATTGAGTAGGGCAGATTGGTGAGGTGGGTGGATTGGCATAGATTGGAGTCAGGGGGATTGGAGCGGGGTGGATTGGGGTATACCGCATGATAATGTGTTAACAGTAAAAAGAACAAATGATGGACTGAATGCTGATCAATGCAAGCATTCATCCCCAGTCACAAGGATCTAGGTTTAATTCATTGTTTTTTTGCTCACCGTGCCACCCACTTTGGACCCAGCCATATGCAAATCAGCCTTGACCCTGAGCCTCATGGGAACAGTCCAGCCCAATCTGACAATCCAGGTCCTCCCTGGACCGGAAACAAGTCTATCTTGAATCCAGTGGCCAGGGAGACCAGGCCTGGCAGTTCGGGCTGGACTGTTCTCATGGGGAACAGGATCAAGACTGATTTGTATATGGCTGGGTCCAAAATGGAATTGTCAGGTACCCCACAAGACTTACCTTTGCTTGTGAAGTAATTCCGCAGAGACGACAAGAGCGCCCGTCCGTGTACCAACCTGACCCCCCTTGGATAGGAAACTCAACAGGGATGAGATGGACACAAGGATGGGAGCCGCTTAAGGACGTAGGGCGGTGGTATGGGAATGGAGCGTGCAGGGTATCCCGGGGCAGCTGGAAAACAAACAATAACAGGATTGGTAACCTAACCCCAGGCTATTCCAGACTATCCCTAAAACACACACAACTGTTCTCTTGCCGGGACTCACCAGTGCTTCTGTTTCCGGAATCCAGCGAGACTCTCCTACTAAAGGTGATTCAGCAGAAGCCCTAACTGTAACCAAATAATAGCGCTCCTGCGCGGCTCCCCCAAAGTAAACAAGTAAAGCGCTCCTGCGCGGTAGTCCCAAAATAAACAAACAAAGCGCTCCTGCGCGGTATATCAAAACAAACAAACAAAGCGCTCCTGCGCGGTGTATCAAATAGCACGTAAAGCGCTCCTGCGCCGCTCTCCGAATACACAGTCAAGAACTCCTGCGCTGCTAACAAAACAAAGAAATGTGAGTAAGGCGCTCCTGCGCTGCTCACCCACAGAAACAAGTTCAACAACGCTGCTGCGCTGCTTCTTTGCCGATCGAAATGCTACAGCTGTAGCACTTCAGCAATGGTGCCAGAACGAGAGCGCTCCTGCGCGGGAACCCCCAACACCGTAAGTACCTTCGTGTTGGTAGCGGACAGAAACACTCCTCCGTCGCTGAAGCCTCGGAACTGGAATTCAAAGCACAGAGCCGGCGGGAAACGCGGAGATAAGGCGTTTACCCCGGAAGTGCTTCCAGGACCAGCCTGTGGCAGGAGAAGAACTAGACCGGGGCTCAGCTTCCAGCCGGAAGTGAGGATTCCGGCAATGTTGTGCGTGCTTCGTGGGATGTCGGGAAACGGCAATCGCCGAGAACCCGACAGAACCCCCTCCCAAAAGACTTCCCCCCCCCCCGAACCCCCCGGACCTAGAAGGGACAAGCAGGGCGAGGGCACAGGGGGTGACTGAGATGAAAAGCACGGATCAGAACGGGAGCATGGCGCACATGGGACAAGGGCTCCCAAGACCGCTCGTCCGGACCGTAACCCTTCCAGTCCACCAGATAGAAAAGCTTACCTCGCACCCGGCGAGACCCCAAGATGGCCCTGACCTCATATTCAACATGGCCCGCCACCACCACAGGAGAAGGAGGAGAGGGGATTGGGTTGTCAGAGCGGACCGCCCGCAGAAGGGACACATGGAATACAGGGTGAATCCGCATGTGTGATGGGAGCGAGAGCCTCATGGCCACAGGAATAACCACCTTGTCGATGGCAAAGGGACCCACAAAACGGGGCAACAGTTTCTTGGGACCATGCACATTGATGTGCCGAATCGAAAGCCACACACTGTCGCCCACTCTGTATTCAGGCTCCTTCTGTCTGTGGGCGTCCGCATGCGCCTTGTAGGCGTCCTTCGCCTTGGACAACTCAAAGCGCGCCTGCTGCCATAGTCTATGTAGAGTCTCATGATAGGCGCACACCGTAGGCAACTGGCTGTCCCGGGGGACTTCCCAAGCAGATGTGCGAGGGTGACGACCATGGAGACAAAAGAAGGGGGACATGCCAATGGCCGAATGCTTGCTGTTGTTGTATGCATATTCTGCTAACCATAGTACCGCAGACCATTCCTTCTCTACCATCAGCAACAGACATCGGAGATACTGCTCCATAGTGTGGTTTGTTCTCTCGGCCTGACCATCGGTCTGGGGATGGTACGCTGAGGATAAGCGCACGTCCATCTCGAGGAGTCTGCATACTTCTTTCCAGAAACGGGATACGAACTGCGAGCCCCTGTCCGTTATGACCACAGATGGAATGCCATGGAGGCGAACCACCTCGTGCACGAAAACCAGGGCCAGGTCCTTCGCCGTGGGTACTTTCAACAAGGGTACGAAGTGCGCCATTTTGGAGAGGTGGTCGACTATGGTGAGAACCGTGGTGTGTCCAGTCTTGGTGATGGGAAGGTCAACCACGAAGTCCATGGAGACGGTGTGCCAGGGAAACGGTGGCACCGGAATGGGACGCAGCAGACCAACCGACGGCTCAGAGCTGTTCTTGCCTAACAGACAGATGGTACAGTTCGTTACATGCGTTCTTGTGTCGGACACCAGTGTTGGCCACCAAAATTGTCTTTGTATTAGTTCGAGTGTCTTGTGATAGCCAGGATGACCGGCAAGGACATGATCATGGCACATACGGACTGCTTTTTGTTGACTTGGTACCCCAGGTAAGCACAACCGTTCCCCTTTGAACAGCAATCCGTCCACACAAGTCACCTCTTCGCTGTCTGTGGCCAGGCCTATCGGATCGGACCGCTTCACGTCCCTCTTTACTTGAGCTAGGAAGTCTGTAGATGCTATAACGCCCTGGAAATGTTTTTCAGATATGATGGGAACCGGCTCGGGGTTTTCGGCAGGTTCGTCATGGTCGTCCAGCCGTGAGAGGGCATCGGCCTTGGCGTTGTCCTTTCCAGGTCGGAACGTGATCACGAAGTTATATTCGTTAAAGAATAAGGTCCATCGCAACTGTCGGGCTGTGAGGGCACGGGCTGAACGCAGGAACTGGAGGTTCCGATGGTCGGTGTAGATGGTCACTATGTGTTTGGCGTCCTTCAAGAAGTGGCGCCATTCCTCGAACGCCGTTTTGATGGCTAGCAGCTCCCGGTCAGACACAGTGTAGTTGCGTTCCGCTGGTTGTAATTTTTTGGAATAAAAAGCTACCGGATGTAGTTGTCCTGTGTCGGTGCTTCGTTGGGACAACACCCCTCCTATAGCGTCCTTCGAGGCGTCTGCTTCCACGATGAAAGGTTGCTCCGTGTCCGGATGCACCAGCACGGGGGCTATGGTGAAACGTCTTTTTAGTTCTTGGAAGGCCCTCTCAGCGTTCTGCTCCCACCCGAATGGCACACCTTTTCGCAACAAGCGTGTTATGGGAGCCACCAGTGCGGAGAAACCGGTGATGAACCTGCGGTAGTAGTTGGCAAAGCCTAGGAACCGCTGAACCCCTTTTACGGATTCCGGAGAAGGCCAAGACAAGATGGCTTCTACCTTTTTGTTGTCCATGTGGATACCTTCAGGTGTTATGATGTGTCCCAGGAACTCCACAGAGGTGACATGAAAGACGCTCTTCTCCAGTTTGACGTACAAACGATGTCTTCCTAGCTGTTGGAGGACAGAACGCACATGCTGCACGTGTTCAGCGCTGTTACGGGAATAAATCAGGATATCGTCTATATAGACGATACAGAAGACATCTATAAAGTCCCTCAATACCTCGTCGATGAAGTACTGGAAAGCTGCGGGGGCGTTACAGAGTCCGAAAGGCATAACCTGGTATTCGAAGAGACCGAACTTCGTCCGGAACGCGGTCTTCCATTCGTCCCCCTTCCGGACTCTTACTAGATGGTAGGCACCCCGCAGGTCGAGTTTGGTATAAATGGAGGCGTCTTTTACTTGATCCAGTAGATTGGTGATCAAAGGCAGGGGGTACCGGTTTTTCACCGTGATGGCGTTCATCGCCCGAAAGTCAATGCAGGTCCTCAGATCACCTTCCTTCTTCGACACGAAGAAAAGAGGAGAGGAAACCGGAGACCTGGAATGGCGAATAAACCCGTTATCCAGGTACTCATCCAAATAGGATCGAAGGTGGATGTTCTCCTTTTCTGTGAGAGAATAAATTCTGCTGCATGGCAACGTGGAGCCAGGGATTAAATCTATGCGGCAGTCAAACGACCGGTGTGGTGGCAGGGTGTTGGCTCCTTTTTTATCGAACACCTCTGCCAGATCCTGATATTCCTCTGGTATGGTTGTGTGGGAAACCGACCCCATGCCATCAACGGGTAGTGATCTCGCCTGCACCGAGCGAGCCCCCAGACGATTGTCCCTCGTATAACAGGTCTCACAGCAGTATTCCGAATCCAGGTGAATTATTCTGGCCGCCCAATCGATTCGGGGATTGTGCTTCACCAACCACGGCAACCCCAATATAACCTTGAATTGCGGAGCGTCGATAACATCAAAACTGATGGACTCAGCATGTTGGTTGGCAAGAAGCATGGACATCTTTTCGGTTTGATGTCGGATTGGGCCAGAGGTCAAGTCCGTTCCATCAACAGCCTTGACTGCTTCGGGTTGTTCTTTTGCCACGGTTTGTATACCCAAGGCACTCGAATAACCGGTGTCAATGAAGCTGCCTGTCGCACCGGAATCCAGCATGGCGGTTACCAACCAGGTTCTGCCCGCCTGATTCTGTAAGGAGACTTCGATGCCTACATGATGACTGCCATCGAATACTGCGGGGATCACTGAAGTGTGATACGAAGAACCCAGAGGACGGATCCCCTTGTCTACTGGGTTGTCTCGTTTCCCATCTGATCGCCTTTTGTGATGGGCAACGCAAACGGCCGTCTGCCCCTTGATTTAGAGGGTTTCACTGGACACTCCCTGACGAAGTGTCCGCTTTTCCCACAATACAGACATTGGTTCTGCTTCCTTCTCTTTTCTCGCTCGTGAGCGGTCAACGGCCCTCGTATGCCCCCGATCTGCATGGGTTCTGACGCTTCACCCTGGGGGGAAGCTTCGTCCTTTGTTTTCTCAACGCTTTTTTCTCCAAAGGATAAGAACCGGTTTTCACTGCCCTTCCCTTTCTCGGTCTTTCTTTCCTGGAGACGAAAATTCATCTTCACCACCAAGTCGATGAAAGGACCTATTTCCTCAGGCGGGTCGGGTAACTGTGCGATGAGGTCCTTCAGGTCATCACGTAATCCTCGATAGAAGACTGGCACCTTCTTGTCCTCTGGCCAATTAGCCTCGATGACCAGCCGGCTGAAACGGGTGATGTAATGCAGGAGATCTTGGTTGCCTTGTTTTAAGCTAAGCAACTCGTTATCTGCGGCCTGTACAAAGGTGTGGCGAGCGAACATCCGCCGCATGGCTTCTGTGAACGTCGGCAAGTGGTGGAGCATGGGATCGTCGTTTTCTACAAACGAAATGGACCACTGAGCGGCGTCACCTCCCATGTATGATAAGATGTAGGCGACCTTGGAGGCATCATCAGGAAAAGCCGTATTTCTGGCCATGAAATGTAGGTGACATTGATGGAGGAATATCCCATACTTGGTACTATCGCCGTAGAAGCGTTCCGGTGGTGCCAGTTGTACCTGATGAGGTGTTACGACTTGAATGGCGGAGCTCTGAGTGGGAGCTGCGGGGGCCCCCCCAAAGGTGAAGGTAGGCGGCCTCAACAGCCCTTCTTGTATGACTCTGGAACTAGGGGTAGTGCCCCAAGGACTGGAAACCCCGGATGCCATGTGACTCTGGATGGACGTTACATCATGGCGTAGACTAAGGTTCTCGGCTTGCATGGCAGCCAACATGACTGCTATGTCCTGCAAGGTGACTTCCGGGTCGCCCATGTCGTCTGGGTGGAATAGTAAACGTGGGCTTTGAATTCTGTCAGGTACCCCACAAGACTTACCTTTGCTTGTGAAGTAATTCCGCAGAGACGACAAGAGCGCCCGTCCGTGTACCAACCTGACCCCCCTTGGATAGGAAACTCAACAGGGATGAGATGGACACAAGGATGGGAGCCGCTTAAGGACGTAGGGCGGTGGTATGGGAATGGAGCGTGCAGGGTATCCCGGGGCAGCTGGAAAACAAACAATAACAGGATTGGTAACCTAACCCCAGGCTATTCCAGACTATCCCTAAAACACACACAACTGTTCTCTTGCCGGGACTCACCAGTGCTTCTGTTTCCGGAATCCAGCGAGACTCTCCTACTAAAGGTGATTCAGCAGAAGCCCTAACTGTAACCAAATAATAGCGCTCCTGCGCGGCTCCCCCAAAGTAAACAAGTAAAGCGCTCCTGCGCGGTAGTCCCAAAATAAACAAACAAAGCGCTCCTGCGCGGTATATCAAAACAAACAAACAAAGCGCTCCTGCGCGGTGTATCAAATAGCACGTAAAGCGCTCCTGCGCCGCTCTCCGAATACACAGTCAAGAACTCCTGCGCTGCTAACAAAACAAAGAAATGTGAGTAAGGCGCTCCTGCGCTGCTCACCCACAGAAACAAGTTCAACAACGCTGCTGCGCTGCTTCTTTGCCGATCGAAATGCTACAGCTGTAGCACTTCAGCAATGGTGCCAGAACGAGAGCGCTCCTGCGCGGGAACCCCCAACACCGTAAGTACCTTCGTGTTGGTAGCGGACAGAAACACTCCTCCGTCGCTGAAGCCTCGGAACTGGAATTCAAAGCACAGAGCCGGCGGGAAACGCGGAGATAAGGCGTTTACCCCGGAAGTGCTTCCAGGACCAGCCTGTGGCAGGAGAAGAACTAGACCGGGGCTCAGCTTCCAGCCGGAAGTGAGGATCCCGGCAATGTTGTGCGTGCTTCGTGGGATGTCGGGAAACGGCAATCGCCGAGAACCCGACAGGAATGGCATGATGACCAGAAAATGGATGGATTTGAGCCCAGATCTCTATACTGGGCGTGAATATTTGACACTGTTCAGCATTCCGTCCATCAATTGTTCTTATTGCATTTGTCACCGTGAGTGGGACGGTTATGCCCAGACATGGGTTGTGTGCTCTCCAGGTCACTGGAGTCAAACCAGCCTGGCTGATGAGGGGGGATACCCCTAAACCGGTCCTAGGATGCTTGGCAGTTCTGGCTCGACTGTTCTCATGGGGAGCAGGGTCAAGACTGATTTGCATATGGCTGGGTCCAAACTGGAATGGCATGGTCAACAAAAAAACAATGGATTTGGGCCCAGATCTTTATAATGGGGGTGAATGTTTGCTATTGTTCAGCATTCCGCCCATCAATTGTTCATTTTGCAATTATGTGTTGAAGCATTTTTTTACAAAATTACACATAAGAAAGAAACAATGCCACTTTGCAATAAAATAATCCTAATCTTATGTGAACAGCGCCCACGAGAAAAAACAAAAGGAAATGTGAGTGCAAAGTGAGAAAAGAAGTCTTGGCAAATGAAAAGAAACTTTACTATAGAACAAAAATCTTTTCAGTTTTGTTTGTCCTACTGGGCACGTTTTTGCCAGTCACAGATAAACAGGTAAACAGAACAAAGGTTAAACAGAACAAAATAGTACCCCAATCATGTCGGGTGCAGCGGACGGGCACTGAGTAAGTTGAATCAATCAGTGCTCTGTCCCTGCTCCACAGAGAGGAACGGAAATTTTGTTAGGCCTGCCATGATATATTACGAGGCTGTAAAGAAGAGTGCCACGCAAACCAACAAAAAGTAAGCATCGGGCAGTCTCCAAGTCCTTTTATGTATACAACAGTGTCTCGCAAGCAAAACGCATGTGCTAGCACAAGCTCTTGCAGGCTTGATTCTAAAAAGGCAGCCGGTTCAACAGCATTCTCATCAGCAGAAGGGAGGGAGCTTTTGATGCAGAGCTGGTTCAGGCTCCATAATCGGAAATGCAGGGGTTCCCCCACTTCTAAGTGAGATGAGGGATCCGTAAATTGGGTAGGTAGGACATCTGCCAATTTTTGATACACAGCTTTTCCAAATCTCCATATAAGGCCCTGAAAATGGATAACTTAACACACTGAATGGCGCACCTAACTGGATAGGCATGGGACAGCCCTGTTCATGCCAAATAGTGACAGGTAGAACAGAAACAATAAATCTTCCAAAAGAACTGATGCATAAAATAGGATAGGAATGCTGGCTAAAGACCCAGGTGTAGCATTAAATGAGTCTGAGGGATGGGGGTAGCGGGTGGGACACTATTGTTATGTTAGTAGTTGTGGGTGATGGCTGGGTTTTCTTTCATTGGATTATACTGAATCACGTTGTATATACAGGCATACTAATTGCTGTTGTTGCTAACATACTGTAAATCACATACGAATGTCACTGAGTATATAATGTACTGACATTAGCAAATATTGAAGTGTCACTTGTGCCGTTCATGTGAATGCCTTTTACACTGGGTGTCGTTGTACTACGAAAACTAATAAAATATGTGTAAAAAAATTTAAAAAGGCCCTAAATCCTGAATCAGATTTTAAAAGTAGAAACAACAATAAATTCATGAATACAATCTCTTGAAGTTGTTTTACACCATTTACTTGAAATTGTTTACTAGCACCATAGCACTGGCATATATAAAAAATCTATACTAATATATTTATTAAGTTGTCTTTTTTCCCCAAAAAATTGAGTTTAATGGGAAGAAATTTTATGGTTTGTAGGAAGAAAAGTGAAATACTATGCTCCAGTCCCATGTGAGGATACGTTTAAGTGTGAATGATGTATTGCATGTTATAACTCAAACATCATTACTAAGAGGGATAATGTTATAAATGTTAGTTCTGGCATGCAAAATACACTGGTAAATGGCTAGTGTTAGGAAGATGAAGCTGTTCTGATTGCTACATGTTGGATATATTTTATGCAAGAACGCAGACAGTTGCACAGACTAAGATGAGAGCATAAAACATTGACTAAACAGATTCGTTATGACTTTTTCATGCATATTTCAGGATTTTGTTTTTCATCTGATTTATTTTCTTGGTTCTTATTTTGTTATAAGAAGAAGAATTGATGGACAGATTGCAGAACAATGACATACATTCACCCCAGTACGGAGAACTGGGCCTAAACCCATCTTTTTTTGCTCAAAATGCCATTCCAGTTTGGACCCAGCCATATGTAAATCAGTCTTCACCCTGTGCCCGATGGGAACAGACCAGCCCGAACTGCCAGGTCAGGTCCTCTCTGGACTGGAAACAAGCATCCTAGGACCGGTTTCGGAGTTTCACCCCTCATCAGCCAGTATAGCTTGACTCCAGTGGCATGGACAGCACGGGACCCATGACTGGGCATACCCGTCCCACTCAGGATGACAAATGCAAAAAGAAGAATTGATGGACAGAATGCAGAACAATGTCATACATTCACCCCAGTATGGTGATCTGGGCCTAAATCCATCATTTTTTGCTCACCATGCCATTCCACTTTGGACCCAGCCATAGGGGTTTCAACCCTCATCAGCCAGGATAGCTTGACTCCAGTGTCATGGAGAGCACGGGACCCACGTCTGGGCATACCCGTCCCACTCAGGCTGACAAATGCAAAAAGAAGAATTGATGGACAGAATGCAGAACAATGTCATACATTCACCCCAGTACGGAGATCTGGGCCTAAATCCATTGTTTTTATGCTCACCATGCCATTCCAGTTTGGACCCAGCCATATGCAAATCAGTCTTGAACCTGCGCCCAATTTGTTATGTCTATCAGCTTTTGTGATAATAATCATATTCCCTGCTTGAAATGATTTCCCATAGGCTCACAGATGTTCAGTAATGTAACCTGTTTCATTTGATGCAATTTGATGGGCCCTTTACAAAATGATTTAAGGAGATTAAAATAATTTCTGTAAATTGTATCCCTTGCGCGTCTCTCTTAAGGGGGGGGGTCCTGCTATTGGCTTTTTCATAATAAATCAATTCAGCAAGAGGCAGGCCTTCTCACATTTTAATTAACCTGTACTTCATGTTTTCTGATTTAGGGAACTCAACAGAATTTTCGACCATGGACGAGAATGCACATGAATTTGTGGCCGACCTGAAGGAGCCAGGAAAATATAAATTATCAGTGACAACATTTAGCTCCTCTGGGCCTTGTGAAATTAGAACCAGTCAACTGACCAACACGTTCAGTTTTTATATCAGTGAGTATAAGTCTTCTTGATGAAAATAATGTTTAGCTTTTAGCTGTTACAAATCTTTAGAAGTGCGCAAAGTAGAGAAGGTACTGCAGTTAACAGATTTTGGAATTAACAAAGTAAAGTGCTTTCTATTTAAAACCCTAATACAATAATTCTAGTCCTTTATAATTTCACATGCAAACTGATTGTGTTTGGGCATGATGACACAGGCGTTCAGCTTTTTGATTGATTCTTTAAATGAAATATGGAGTAAAGTTGTGCAAATTGATAAACTTGGTATTAAAGTTTTACTTAGAATTTTCTTTTTTTTTATACTTTTGTGCACTTTTAAAGTTTTCTACTGTGCTGATTTTTCAAAAACAATATTCTATATATACGGTTGTTTAAACAGCGAAATATAAATATTTACTTTGATTGTTCACTTTCAAAAGAAAGTAAGTTCCTATGAGAGTTGTTAGGGCGCCGAAAGACATGCATCTTTGTACAGCATGAAACAAGCTCAAGATTCGGGGATTGTAAATTCACATTTTTCAACGAGTTTCATCTTTTTCCAACATTCCTCAATTACATTTTCTAAATGAGTCTGCACGATTTGCATAAATATACATATTTCATACCTTGCAATGTGCTCTGAAAGAAAGTTATTGATAAAAATTTGTAGTACTGTTAATAGAAAAGTACTCTGTGGACCCTCAAATAGCTGGCCCGGCAGAAAGGATGTGAGGCACAGAAGGGTGGATTCTTAAGGGGCAGAGCCAATGATAGTCAGACTACAATCTGTTGGTCCATATGATTAAATTGTTCTAGATTGGTCATTAAAGAAGTTTTCAACAAGGATAACTGTGTAGTAAACATGTTCTAGCTTACTTTAGGGGTCTCGTAGTCTCTAATTTATGAAAGCTTGGTGAATAAGATACCTGCTGCAGACATCTTTGTTTCTCGAATTTTAAGACATAGTACTGGTAACATAGCTCAGGTGGGTATTGTATTTGCTGCAGAGGTATATGTGTAATCTGCTGATTATAGGTTTGAAGCGAATCAAAGTAACTGCACAACCGACCGGACACATGTTGCTGTTCTAGAAAGATTCCACAGTTGGTTGATGTGTTTTGTTGGCGAGACCCTTGTGTAACCCGAAGGACTCTATTTAAAGTAGTGGTACAGGAATTCAGCCAGTTATGTGGCCACTACAAGAATTTGCTTGCAGGTTGAATGCTTGCAATTTAAAACCCAGCCTTTCAATCTCATATGGTTGATGTAATGTTCTTATACGTTCAGTAGTATTTAACATCCATTATTAAGTGCACAATCCCCCCAAAAAACAATGCTGATGGATGTAATATTTGAATTAATCTCAGTCAGTGGTAATTATTCTGGTTTACATTCCTGCCCCTTGTTCTTTTGCTCACTCTGCCACTCTGGACAGAAATCAACCATATGCAAAGCCGCCTTTTCCTGCTTCAATAGGATCAGTCCAGCCTAGCCAAACTGCCTGGCCATGTCATCTCTGAATGGCAACACATGCAACATCTGACTGGTTTTACCCAGGGTGGGCATCGTCAGTGAGTTGGAACACGAGTCCACTGGCACAGAGAGCTATCAGACCCATGTATGAAATACTTTCTGGATTTATATAGCGCTGCTAATCACCTGTGAGGACATCCAGGCGCTGTCTATGAACAGGGGGAGATTAAGTGATTTGCCCAGAAGCACCGGATGTTGCACCGATGTTGAGATTTGAACCCAGAGCCCCAGCTCCTGAGTCAACAGCTCTGGCTGCTGCGCCACATCCCCTTGCCTGTATTGGCGTTTCCTTAGCACTTCGGCCATTGCAGTGTGAGAAACAAAAAGGTGATGGGTGGAATGCTCATATTAATCTCAGCAACTGCTCATTAATCTGGCAGCATTCCTATTGTTTCCCCTTTGTGCCACTCCAGACTTTAAATCCAAATACCTCAATAAGTGCTGTACATTACAGAAACATGCTTATTTCTATATGGGCGCCCCCACATTCATACTGACCACAATGCGGTTGACATCATGACCGTAATTGTGAAGTTGTGTACTTCAGAGCATTTCCAATTGATTGTCCAGCACTTTGCCGCCTATTTAGCTTGCTTTGTGCTGCATAAATACTCTTAATAACTAAATAAATTAATAGACGTACAGGTAATGTAATCTGAGTAGGAATGTTATTTTTCACAGCTATCTTAACACAGGAAGCAATGTTTACTGCAGTTCATAGTTCTAGTATAATTTCACAAATGTTCCTGAGCTTTCCTTTGGATGTCCATTTACGCTGCATTTTACCCCAGGACCATTGTGAAAGGTGCAAGCCAGGTATATGTGACTTTGGGTCTCTAATCCACCATCCCATAGCAGACATCATTAGTTTCTTCTTTTAGTGTTCATTGGAGGTCATATTCGTTTTTCCTGGGCCTGTGGTGTCCACAGTTCCGGCGCAAAGTCACCACGGCGGGCAATGACCAGGGCCAGGTTGGAGACCCAATTCAGCTCTGGCAAAAATATTCAAACCTTCCCCTCACTGCAGGAGGCCACAACTAAAGTGGAACCATGTGTCACGGCAGTTCATCCTGCCTTGAAAGCAGCCCTTTAAGGCTGCAGCCCTCAGGGAAAAGGCCAGAGTGGCACAATGGCCAGTCCGGCCCTGGCAATGATCACTCTTTCCCTCTCATGGATTTATGTGCTTCTGAAGCCTGATGCTTTCAGAGATTTGCTAATCAACACTCGATCTGAACCTTTGATTAGGTACACATCCGCCTAAAAAATTCCTTCATCTTTAGTAATAAACTTGAATCGAAGTATAGATTTTAATTTTAGATTCTTTTTATATTAAATGTATTTAGCGGTAACTTGTGCCTGTTTCAATTGTGATTTATTTTCTTTCTCTTTTTTGAAACATGAAGTATGTAGGCGATGCAAAATTGTACCAGGCTGTGATTAAGTGCTCGGTTTGGTGGTAATTTATTTGTGTATCCTTCATAAATATTAACAGAAGACGGCACATCTGACTGGTATAAATATATATATATTCAATGAAAAAACCATAGGTTTCACACATGTTATAGTTAGCTGGAAATTTTACTGATAAAAAACCAATGAAATTCCCCCGTTATAGTTACTGTAGGCAACTATAACTCACGCGACCGTAATGCTCTGCTGATGCTAATACTGTATTTAGACACTTATTTGCCCATGTCTTCTTCCATTAAATTTTAGCTATACATATTTTACAATTTTTTTTTTTTCATAAAGACACATATGTCATCACCAGAGGATTACGGTCGCGTGAGTTATAGTTGCCTACAGTAACTATAACGGGGGAATTTCATTGGTTTTTTATCAGTAAAATTTCCAGCTAACTATAACATGTGTGAAACCTATGGTTTTTTCATTGAATTAGCAAGGTTTTTTAAATGCTAATTCCTAACTATAACGTGTGTGAAACCTATGGTTTTTTCAGTGAATTTGTACGGTTTTTTAAATGCTAAGTTACTTTACGGCATTCAAGGCGTGCACGCCCACTTAACGCAGTTCGTTCCGTGCGCGCACACGCGGTGCGCTTCGCACACCGCGCGCCCACTTTACGCAGTTAGTGCCGTACACGCAAGGTGGGCACGCAGTGCGCTACGCGCACCGCATGCCCACGTTACGCACCGTGCGCACATGGAGGACATATTATGCGCTTCCTTGTGATAGGTAATCTGTTAAATTTAATTTGTAAGTGATGACAATAATATGCCATGCACAGAGAGTGTTTTTTTTTTTATTACATTTTTTAGCGTTAGCGCACCGTACGCGTACGGTAAGCGTAATCGGCGAAATTTTCAAAAAATAAAAATTTACCGTTTTTGGCCTTGGGGGATCTTTGAGGACTCAACTAACATGGCTATGTGCATGGGCGCTGTCTAAACAGCCCCTTTATATGTTTTTTGCCTTTGTTTACAGCCCCCCCCTCAGAGTGCGAGAGAGAAAATGGCGGCCGCCGCTTCCTGGTTTCGGCCGATTCGAATGTTTACTAAGATCTAACAGCCAATCAGAATCGCGCTCGCGCACGCCACCGTACGCGTACGGTAAGCTTACGGTAAGCGTACCGTAAGCTGGCTCAGATATATATATTGATTTAAAGGCTATTTTCTCAGAATCTACTGAACAGATTTACACCAAACCTACAAAAGGCACTTCCTTGACCTGAGGACTACCTCTCTGCCAAATTTCTAGTAATTCTGTTCAGCCGTTCGGGCTGTAGCCCTGTCTAAAGGTCCTATGGAAAAATGCATGTGAAAAACGCGTTCGACGTTCGAGGATTCGTCGACCGGCGCCAAAGTTATTCAAAATAGAATGTTGCGGATTTCCTATGGAAACAGGGTCCTAACTATAACTACCTACTGGCGACCGCCAGTAGGTAATATATATATATATATATTCACTGAAAAAACCATAGGTTTCACACATGTTATAGTTAGCTGGATATTTCACTCGTAAAAAAAACATTGAAATACCCCCTTTATAGTTAGTTCAGCTAACTATAACTCGCGCGACCGCAATCCACTGCTGATGACGTCACATATTACACCACTGTATTCACTAAGATACTGTTAATAAGTCAGTTATACAATTAATTTTACAAAAAAAAACCTCCAATTAGACACTTGTATGTCATATGACAATATGTCATCAGTGATGTCATTTGAGATGTCATGAGTGATGTCATGAGTGATGTCACTGACCATGTCATGAGTGATGTAATATGTGACGTCATCAGCAGTGGACTGCAGTCGCGCGAGTTATAGTTAGCTGAACTAACTATAACGGGGGAATTTCAATGGTTTTTTACGGGTGAAATGTCCAGCTAACTATAATGTGTGTGAAACCTAAGGTTTTTTTAGTGAATTTGTAAGGTTTTTTAAATGCTAATTTATGTATGTATTATTATATTTTTTATATGTTTATTTTACAATAAACTACCTACGTATATAGTTATAGATTGACTGTGTCCTGTAATATGGAATGGCTCAGCTCTTTTTTTTTAAATTTGGATAAAGTTGAACAGCATAGTTAATATCTTTGCTAAACTTATAAACAGTTTAAAATGTTTTTTTTTTTAAGGGTTTTTCACCGTGCGCGCATGGTGCGCGCACGGTGCGCGCACCCCGCGATTTTTTGAAAAAAAATAAAATGTTTTTTTCACCCTTCGGGGTCCTTCAGGGACCCCCTGACAAAGGCTAGGGGGTCAGGAACTCTCTACCCTGCCCCCTTTTCACGTTCTCCACCTTTCTTTTTCACTGTCACACACAAAATGGCGTCCGACACTTCCTGATTTTGACCGATTGGAATGTTGACTGACATCTAACCACCAATCAGAATTACGCTCGCGGACATTTGGTGCGCATATTGTGCGCGCACGGTGCGCGCATATAGATATTTATGTACTTTTAACTGCAATTTTCTCAGGAACTTCTGAACAGATTGACACCATATATGCAAAAGGCACATGCCTGACCTGAGGACTACCTCTTTGCCAAATTTCAAGTAATTCTGTTCATCCGTTCGGGCTGTACCTTCGACTAAAGGTCCTATGGGAAAATGCATGGGGAAAACACGTTTTGGGACCCCCCTTTTTTCTCAGCCCCCGCTTGACGAATCACCCCGAGAGATTCAGGGTAGGAGCTGAGCGGAGCGCCCCATTCGTTTTGAAAAATTCACGAAGATTAGTCAACCGGCGCCAAAGTTATTCAAAATAGAATTTTCAGATTTCCTATGGGAGCTCGGTCCTAACTATAACTATCTACTGGCGACCGCCAGTAGATAATATATATATATATATATATATATATATATATATATATATATGCCTGAAGAAGCAATAAATCTTTACCTGAACTTCGGAGCATGTGTCGGGCCCATTCTTGAAGTGGGACTGGTGTGGATATGTAAGCGGTTGCAGGCACCGCTTTGCCGGCACGCCCTTTCGTTCTGGATCTACGTGCATAACCTGTGCAGAGTGGTATGGTAGAAAAACACAGCACGTCGCCCCACCGGATGGTCCAAAATACTCACTGTAGTTTGTGGCCAATTGGGGAGAAAGGAAGCAGCTGTATGCTGTTTGAAGAGGCTCGAGTGGAGTTTGTCATCTTTGCTCCCTGCGTACCCTGCTGAAGAAAATGTGCGTCTCGTTGCCAGCAGAGGTTGGGACACCACTGGGTGTTTGAATATGCTGTTCACTGGACCAGCATTCAACAGCGAGAGGCATGGAAAAACCGGCATGGACTAACGCAGGACTGACGAGGCTGGAAGTAGTGGAGGGCGGGCCATATTGTTTGCACCAATGAGCAAACAGTAATTTCATCTTTAAAATGAGCCCCCAGGTGTAACAACAATAATAGTGAAGCGGGCACTGAGGAAAGCCGTCAGGCTGAAACGCGTCTGCCCAGCGTTTCACCGCATTTTACAGGACATTTGTTCTATGCCTGAAGAAGCAATAAATCTTTACCTAAACCTCGGAGCATGTGTCGGGCCCATTCTTGAAGTGGGACTGGTGTGGATATATATATATATATATATATATATATATATATATATATATATATATATATATATATATATATATATATATATATATATATATATATATATATACACACATTACCTACTGGCGGTCGCCAGTAGGTAGTTATAGTTAGGACCCTGTTTCCATAGGAAAACCGCAACATTCTATTTTGAATAACTTTGGCACCGGTCGACGAATCCTCGCGAAATTTTCAAAATAGGTGGGGCGCTGCGCTCCGCTCCTACCCTGAAAGTCTCGGGGGGATTCGTCAAGCGGGGGCTGAGATAAAAGGGGGGTCCCAAAACGCGTTTTTCCCATGCATTTTTCCATAGGGCCTTTGGACACAGCTACAGCCCGAACGGCTGAACAGAGTTCCTTGAAATTTGGCAGAGAGGTAGTCTACAGGTCAAGGAAGTGCCTTTTGTAGGTTTGGGGTAAATCTGTTCAGTAGATTCTGAGAAAATAGCCTTTAAATCAATATATATATCTGAGCCAGCTTACGGTGCGCTTACGGTGCGCTTACCGTACGCGTACGGTGACGTGCGCGAGCGCGATTCTGATTGGCTGTTCGATCTAAGTAAACATTCCATTCGGTCGAAACCAGGAAGCGGCGGCCGCCATTTTCTCTCTCGCACTCTGAGGGGGGCACCATAAACAAAGTCCAAAAACATCTAAAGGGGCAGTATATTCAGTTCTAAACCACCCAGCATCGATATAGGTGTTCCCCAACAACTCCCAAGGCCAACAAAACAATTTTAATTTTTTTCGAAAAATCGCCGATTACGCTTACCGTACGCGTACGGTTAAAAAGATTTTTTTTAAAAAAATTATCCACACTTTCCCCACCCCGTGTGCAAATGGTGCCCGTAGGGCACCATTTGTGCATGACATATAAAATATTTGAAACTACAAATGAATTCCTTTCACAAGGAAGCGCATAATATGTCCCCCATGTGCGCACGGTGCGCGAAGCGCATCGTGCGTACATGTCCCATCCCGCGTAACGTGGGCACCGTGCGTGCATGGCACTAACTGCGTAAGGTGGGCGCGCGGTGCGCGCACGGAACGAACTGCGTTAACTGGGCGCGCACGCCACGAATGGCGTAAAGTAACTTAGCATTTAAAAAACCGTACAAATTCACTGAAAAAACCATAGGTTTCACACACGTTATAGTTAGGAATTAGCATTTAAAAAACCTTGCAAATTCACTGAAAAAACCATAGGTTTCACACAAGTTATAGTTAGCTGTACATTTCACTCGTAAAAAAACAATGAAATTCCCCCGTTATAGTTAGTGCAGGCAACTATAACTCACACGACCGCAATCCTCTGCTGATGACATATGTGTCTTTATGAAAAAAAAATATTTGTAATATATGTATAGCTAAAATTTAATGGAAGAAGACATGGGCAAATAAGTGTCTAAATACAGTATTAGCATCAGCAGAGGATTGCGGTCGCGTGAGTTATAGTGGCCTGCACTAACTATAACGTGTGTGAAACCTATGGTTTTTTCAGTGAATATATATATACTTCACACACAATTAATGCGGCACTCCAGAGTAGAGTTTTCACAAGGAGTTTATTTTGCACAACTCAACCAACGCTTTTCAGCTATCTCGCGGCTTTGCTCACGGTTAGCACCCGCTGTTTGAGCCCATTGAGCCTTGGGGATCACATTGTAGATATATATATATATATATATATATATATAGTGATTTTTCTCATTACAAATGTTTAAATCAAGTATATGATGGCCATGTTTAAGTAGTTAATTGCTTTCTTTTTTCTATCTGTAGCACATTCTTGCAATAAAAATAATCAGTCCCTATTCGCCCTATATACATTATCACACAAGAGGCTTCACAAAGCCACACGTATGTACAGCTCTATGGACATTGTATGGCTTTTGTACATAGACAAAGCTTCATTAAACCGGCCTCTGATGTTCTCATCAAACTGGAACATCATTTGCTGTAGAGTCACATCTGGTTTCTTGGTGAGGACCGGACGCTGATCGATATTGCAGTTGTATTTTCGAAACGTAAAGGCAAAGCTTCTGACGTGAGGGCTGTGCTCTGAGATACCGCCCTTCCCGGGGATGGGCTCCCTGGGAACGTAGCTTCTGCTGCAAGCAAGCAGCGCCTTACGTAACATCGTACATCAGAAGGGGGGCCGGAATGAAAGATTTATCGGTTACGAATGCTAGGAAGAGATTGCAAACTGCTCACCCAGATTGCGCCACTAATTGGCCCTCGTAATAAATAAGCAATACAGTGCAGTGAAAGATGCACGGCCAAATATGAAATAAAGGAGCAGTCACTCACTGCAAGACTCCAGTGGTAAGACAGGCAGGCAAACGTCTTCATGCATTTCATCTTACATGTTCTGTCATGTCATGTGAATTTGTGCAGCTTACAGGACATGTACTGACTGTGCATCACTGAGTTAGAACATCAGCTGCAGACACCATAGCTCGGAAGCACAGAGAGGCAACCACTGCTCCATGACTCGAGCCGTCCTGGCTAAAGCTCACGTTCCATCTCCCAGGTTTAGCAATTTAGTGGATGCTCTGTAAATACCAACATTTCAGGAAAAGCTTTGTGCCTGCGTTTAGACAGAGATTGCTTTGAGGATGATAAAGACGGAAGTCCTCATCTTTGGAAACAACCCCCCGCCATGGAACGGCATGTGGTGGCCTGCAGACCTTGCCCAACCCCCTGCCCCAACAGACCATGCCCGCAACCTCAGCATCATCCTGGATAGCAAGCTATCCACGAAGAAACAAGTCAACACAATCTCAACCGCCTGCTTCCACACCTTTCGCATGCTCTGCAAGAGCTTCTAGTGGCTCCTGGCAAACCCCAGACAGACTGTCAAGCAGGCCCTCATAACTAGCAGACTGGACTATGGAAACACACTCTATGTTGAAATCACTGCAAATATATGACGTTACAACGCATATAATTACAACGCTTGCTTTACAATGATGTTTTTACATCGCAACTACCATTACATTACATGATTTTACAATGCATGCCATTACAATGCATATTTAAAAACTACCATTACAACGCATTCCATTACAAAGCATACCATTACAACGCATAATACTTGAATGAATGAATGAATGAAATAAACTTATATCGCGCAGACTTAGCCCAATGGGCGTCAAGGCGCCTAACAACTAGAACTGACTGGGAAGAACAGGAGAACTTACTGATAGGCCCTTATAAAATACCAGGTTTTGAGAGCTTTCCTAAACAAGGACAGGGAGGGTAATGACTTAATCTCCAGAGGAAGGCCATTCCAGAGTAGAGGAGCGACAATGGAAAAGGCTCTGCTCCCTCATCTGGCTTTTTTAAAGCGGGGCACTACCAGTTGGTTAGCGTCTGAAGATCGCAGACACCTACTGGGAGTATAACGGGTGAGCAGAGACCCCAGAGCATTTGAGGGGCCAGCCTGCACGGCTTTGTAAGTGAGGCAGAGAAGTTTAAAAGAAATTCTAAAACTGATGGGGAACTTTTAGGACAACAGTAGGGTAAGTGTTGGATAGTGTAGGGGTAAAAATTACTATTCCCACTTCAGTGAGTGCAACAGTAGGGTAAGTGTTGGATAGTGTACGGCTAAAAATTACTATTCCCATGTACCCCAAAACCCATGTCCACTCTAAAACAAAAAAAATCTCCATTACTTACCTTACACTGCATTGTAATGGCATGCGTTGTAGTGGCATGCGTTGTAATGGCATGCGTTGTAATGGCGTGCGATGTACAGGCAGTTGCGTTGTAACAGTTGTGTTGTAAAAGCAGTGCGATGTAATGACTGCATTGTAATGGATGTTCCTCAATCACTTCATGCCTCCTGAAGAGACTCCAGATAATACAGAACTCAGCAGCAAGACTCATACTCAACCTCCCCAGAAGGACCCACATCTCACCCCATCTCAAGAAACTACACTGGCTCCTAATTCAGAAGAGATGCCAGTTCAAGATGCTGACCCACGCATACAAGCCCTTGCACAGCAAAGGGCCAGCATACATCAACAAAGGCCTGATCTTCCACCAATCGACCAGACACCTTCGCTCAGCTTCCCTCACCCTCGCAGACACTCCACAAATCCTCGGAGGCAACAGCGGAGGACGCGCCTTCTCACACCTGGCTGCGAAGGCCTGGAACAAACGACCCGTCCACCTCAGGACCGCACTGCCGCTCCAGCAATTCCAAAGAGAACTAAAGACCTGGATGTTTGAATAATCCGCCATGCAGCAGCAAACTGTTCCAGTGCTTTGGGACCCCTTGGGGTGAATTACCATGCTATATAAATGTATTATTGATTGATTGATTGATTGAATAATTGATAATAGGGCTCCTGAATTCTGCTCTAAAAGATCAAATAAAGATTTTTTGGGTGTAATCCTATCCCTGGGACCATAATATCACCCCAGTTTACACTCACGAGGGCATAAATATGGGGCGCCCGGTGGAGACCTACATCATGAGCACCTTCATAAAAAAAAAGCATTGGTAAATCACATTGATGTCACTTGTACTGCTGGCTTTGAGAATGCATGTTTGTACATATGCAGAGCAAACATTGGCAAAGAGAGGGGTGACCAGCAAGAACAACGAGCCCAGGCCACCTTATTGAGGGGTAAAACTCAAACTGATGGAAAACATACTCAAGAGGTGGGACAAACACAAGAACAGGGAGGAAAGCCAAAGAAACAGTAGGGAAATTACAGACAAGCAAGCCATCTAATCATGAGGGAGGGCAGACAGATGCTTTACTTTGGACATATTGCCCAGAATAAGGTGTGTAGGTATAAGAGGATACTTTGTGGATGGAATTACCATACCCAGATGACATCCTCCATGTCTACTATTATGATTTAGTTCACCCAGGAAAGGGAATAATGTGCTCACACAGTTTAATGGGGTCGAAATCACAGTCATGCCTCTATTCCTGTCCAAATAATGGGTTTACCACCTGCTTTTATCATGTGAGGAGGCCACCCTGGACAGGGTAAGGGTCTGGCAATCAGGGAAAGCATTCCATGCTCCCCTTTCCTATAATGGGGGGTTGAGCAGAGCCCAGCTGCGCTTGTTATGTTATGTTATAGCAACTTATTAAGCGCATGTCTACCCATGGGTGTCTGGGCGCTAGCTTTAACCAAATACGAAAGGGAGCTTAGCTGTTAAATAGCCAAGTTTTGAGCTCCTTCTTGAAGGAGATCAGTGTAGGCAGGGCTCTGATGTGGGAAGGGAGGCTATTCCAAAGCTTGGTTGTTCCTGTAATAAAGCTTCTGCCTCCCCAATTTGCCTTGCGGACTCTGGGGGCCTTTATTAACTTGGCCCTAGAGGAGCGTAGCTGTCTGCCGGGGACATACCACTCAAAGGAGCACTTCAGGAATTTTAGGGCCAATATTATGTAATGTCTTCAAGGTTGCACACAGGGCTTTAAATTTGATACAGCTTCTCACTGTGAGCCAGTGTAGTTGCCTAATTTCCTTGGAAACGGATTTGAATTGATGAATTCCTAAAAGAAGCCTAGCTACTGCATTCTGCACACTTTGCTGCTTATTATTATTTCCTGAATTTTAATGTAAAGGCCATTACAATTATCTAATTAGATAAAAATAAGGCTGTGATCACTGTCTTTTTGGCATGTGTTGGGATGAAGGGAAGGATATTCTTAATCACCCTGAGCAGATAGAAGCAGGAGGAAACCGTAGCGATCACTTGATGGCCAGGGTTAAATTTCCATCTATCAGAATACTTAGGGGTATATTCACAAGAACGTGTGATAACTAAAGCAAGAGTAGCGTAACACAACTTTCAATATTGCAGCCCATTGCGGGAAAATAACCCTGTGACAACGTGGGATTCACAACAAGGCGGTAGCATGCGATAGTCTGCCGACACCGCGGACAATGTCTGCGATAAAACCACCTCGATGGAGGTAAAAACACAAACCACAACACCAAAAAACCTGCGATGGTCCAAAGCGCAATGAGGAAATCAGCGGTAAGCAGCGCCAGGCCTGCAACACACACCTGGCGGGTGGGAAAAATCCCCATAAAAGGAGAAAACACACACACACACAAACTGACCTACACCCAAGCACCATTGAGGCAGCCGAAGCAGGCGCAGAGGATGAGCGCAACCCCACAAGCACCCTGGACGACCAGCCTGGGACCACGGGGACAGGAAATGGCAAGGACAAGAAGACGAGGAAGACGAAGTTCAGTCCGCAGGCGAACAGGATCATAGTCACAGAGGTGATGGAACACCATCAACAACTCTTCGTCACCTCCAACGTGTCACTGGGCACCAAAACTGCAATATGGCGGGACATCATCGACAAGGTGAATGCCGTCGGAGAGCACGAGAAGACAATGGACGAGCTCAAGAGGCGATGGAATGACATCAAGCAGAAGACCAAGGAGAAACTCTCCGGCAACCAGAAGGCAGCAATGCAGACTGGAGGTGGGGGCCCAGCGCCACAGTTGGAGCTGGATGACATGGAGGAGCTGGTGTCGACAGTCATCAGTGTGGAGACTGTGGCCGGAGTCGGGGGACCGGACACTGCTCGACAGGACACAACACAACTGCAACAGGTTGAGTGACCACCAGGTACTGGGGGGAAGGGTGGAGATGGCCACAATGGAACACATGCACAAGCAAGCAGAGCACAGTGCACACCCACAATGACTCTGGGTCATCACCCAGATCTACAGACTGTCACAATGTACAATGCCATGCTGTCTGAATGTCAACCTGTACCATGCGTCTACACACATGTGGACACATTGTAATACACCATCTCCCCTTCACATCGCAGGGGCATGTCAACATTTCCTGCAGAGCAGTCCCAGCCACTCTTCACGGATGACGAGGAGGACAACGCCAGCATTGATACCCAAACCATCCAAGACATCATTGAACTCATCCGCCACTCACCTCCAGGCTCAGGGCAGCCCAGCTACATCGATTAGACCCCACCCACCACCCAAACCACACAGCAGGAGGCACCCACACCCTCCCAAGACCTCCAGGAACAACACATGGCCTTCCAGTGCTGTGTGCTGGAGTGCCAGATGGAGACGGCTGAGCAGGTGCGGGTGGGCTTCGGCATCATGGCTGCCAAACTGGATGCCATCCTTGGGTGTCTATGTCCGCCCCATGGTCTCCAATGGGCCCTGACTGACATCGCTGGAGTCATGATGCGGAGAGAAGAACACCTGTCCGCTCAGAGTGGCTCCAGCCGTGAGCAGGCACACATACGGAGGCTCATGGAGGACATGGTGCGGATGGAGGCAGAAAGGATGGCAGCCACTGCTGCATATCATCGAAATGTAGCTGGGATCTATTATGCCCTACTGACCTCCACCATGGTATTGCTGCCACAAAGCGTGGCGCAGATGAATGATGCTACCCCCACACCATCCACATCCCCGCCCCCTGGGGTGTCAGTGCCACCCAGTGTGGCAGCCGGATCCACTCAGGCCCCTGATGTGTCAGTCACACACAGTGCGGCATCCAGATCCACTCAGGCCCCTGATGTGTCAGTGGCACACAGTGCGGCAGCCGGTTTTGCAACACCCACAGGTGGGGCAGGGCACACACCCGGGGACGAGTACGCGGATGGGACTGTGGTCAGAATGACCAGGCACTAGCATTCATTACTTCCACCTGGCCTGTTTCTGCTTGGTCCCGCACATGGCCTCATGACCTTAGACTGACCCACGACACACTCCGGTGCACTCACCTTGGACAGCAACATGAACTGCCACTTTCGAATTGGTGACCAATGACACGTCGACCAGGCTGCGGACTGTACCCTTCCCTTCAGCAGAACTTATCATCCCTGAATGGACTCTGGCTGGCCCTCCACTGGCCCATATTGTGTAGTGTGCTGGGCATTGCCCTGAACCACTCCATCTGCATAACTGCACTGGATGTGCAATAAACATCCATTGACGCACTGCTGTGTCAGGTCTTTCATCAGTCATGTATGCATGCGTGGATGAATGTAGGGGCAGTGGTTACCCTTGCGTCAATGATGCTCATCCTGTGGGAGGGTGCTACATTGCATATTGTGTGCCGTGTCCCGTGAACACTACAATTCGGGACACACGCATTACTCACTTCCATGTCCGGACATGGACTGTACCTCGCCCAGAGCCCATGTGTCATTGTGGCAAGCCCTGCGCTGGTCCGGCGTACGACAGGCCAGACCACTCCGCTTACGCTCAGACTGGTAGCCATCATTGCTACCCGTCACAGGCGTAGTCCTGGTGGTGTGCAGGTCACTGTTCTCGTTGTCAGCATGTCACAGCCACTCCCTGAGGGCAGGTTTGCACGCACACCACACCCATCCGACACAGGCGTCACAGGCCATGTGACTCCGCCAACAAAATGTGGCAGACGACGTCACATTCTCCTCTGCCCGTGGCGACTGAATGACGGATGCCACGGGTCCCAATCATGAAGGGCCCAAGAGTTTTGTTGCGCAAAGCGTTAGTGGCAACCCAGGCCTGTGTATGGCACAAGCCGACCACCACGTGGCGCTGACTGGGGTTGCACAGGGTTAGTTGCACCCGGCGAATTGCGGCAGGCACAGGCACCCCGCCATGGGACAGTGACTTTGGGTGCACTGAGTCAGTGGCACCTTAAGCTGCTGAGCAGGTGGGCACCCTGCGATGATGCCCCGTCCCGGCGGTCCAGGCAACTCAGATTTCTTGTGCCCTGCTGGACCGCAGTGTAGGCCAGAGCCAGCGGGCAGCGCGGGCCTACCGCCACGTGGCAGGGGCATCTCTCTCTCTCTCTCTCTCTCTCCCTCTCTCTCCATCTCTCTCTCCCTCTCTCTCTCCTTCTCTCTCTCTCTCTCTCCCTCTCTCTCTCCCTTCTTCTCTCTCTCTCTCTCTCTCTCCCTCTCTTCTCTCTCTCTCTCTCTCTCTCTCTCTTTCTCTCTCTCCTTTCTTCACTTTCTCTCTCTCTCTCTCTCCTTCCCTCTCTTCTTCTCTCTCTCTTTCTCTCCCTCTCTTCCTCTCTCTCTCTCTGTCCTTTGATGTGCGCAGGACACACCTTCTCATCATGTTTTTTGTCATGCAGGCTGTGACCTACGGACTGTCCCGCGGGGAGCCGCCATGTGTCTTCATTTCATTTCGGTGTTCATGTTAATAAAGTTTTATTTGTTTCTTCGAAGGTGAATGTGTGATGCTCATTTCTCTGACGACACATGCACTTCAACTGTTGTGATTGTGCGACATAATGCAGAATATTTTGTACATGTTTTTGTGTAGCTGATGTGGCATGTCTTTGTTGTGGGGGTGCCAGGGAGGGGTGGTCCGGGGGGTTGTGTCAGTGGGTGTTGTGTCTCACTTGGGTGTCCGAGGCCGCATGATGGGTGGCTCCAAGGCTTCCTTTGCCCTTCCGATGTGGCCCTGGGCTGGTCTCCCTTTTGTGGTGCTGGCTGCCGTTCGATTTAACACCAGGTCAGAGCAGGTGTAGATTTCCCGCCTTATGCCTGTTTTGTGTTTTTCTCGCCGATCTGTCTGGTCGCTGAGAATGTTGAGGTGTAGTCGCGGCTTTTGACACGGGAAAGCCCACTCTGCATGTCATTAGTGATCCTCTGTCGCGATGTTTTTTGCGGCTGCTATCGCGGGTAAACTGGTGCTCTGGGCTGTTAGCACTAGCTTGTGAATGGTGAGGTAAATTTATCACGACTTTGGCTGCGATGAAGTGCCGGTAATTCAGCGATAGCTCCTTGTGAATATGGCCCTTAGTTGTTTTGCCTTGGACACTGGTTTAGGGGGAGGGCCCAGTTCTTCTGGCCACCATGTAGGGGACCAAGTCAGAGAGAGATTCCCGAAAAGCACAACCTCGGTTTTATTCAAATTAAGTTTCAAGCAGTGTCTGTTCATCCATGAACTGATTGGCAGCATGCAGTCATGGAAATGAGCGGCTAACCCGGTACTGTTTTTGAAGACCTGTCAGAACAATTTGTGTATCGTCAGCGTAGGAGGTCAAGGAAAGGCCAAAAGATTTGACTAGCAAAGCTAATTCTGTGACATAAATATTAAATAATGTAGGACTGATTGAAGATCCCTGTGGAACCCCATACAGGAGTGAAAAAAGGGAAGATTCAAATTGACCCAGAGCTACTGATTGTAGTCTATCTGAGAGAAAAGAGGTGAGTAAAATTAGGGCATTATCCTTAATTTCCAGTACGCTGAGATGGTCGATCAACAACCTGTTATCGACCGTATCAAACGCTGCCGACAAATCAAGGAGAATAAATGCCGCAGCCACACCTCTATCGAGGGCGACTCTGATTTTGTCTGCGGCTTTGATCAGAGTCATCTCAGTGCTGTGTCTACAGCCCATGCCAGGTACCACAAATGAGTTTACCAGATGTGTTTTTCACACCATGAAAATGTGGCCAGATGTCCAAGCACCCAGTAACCGGTGGGTGTGTGACCACTAGGCCAGTTGTGATCCCCCATTGGGGTACCAGTCCGACCAATTTGATATCAGGCCCTAAGTAGTATATATTAAAATATTTGTTAAAAAAAAAGTTTTCTTTAACAAAATTAAAAAAATGTCATTTCCTAAGTACATGCATAGAAGACAGAAGCACAGAAACTCAGTGACATTTTACTGCCACTTTGGATTTCTGTGTAGGTGCCCAACCAGATCCGTCTAGGTGTCCTGCATGCCACAAAAGGGCGGGTACAGTCACAGGCTAGGAGGCCACTGTACAATTACTGAGAGCATGAGCTATGTCAAAATCTTGGTTTCTGCACAGTAACACTACTGCCGTAAAATTAAAAGGTAGCAAAGGACCGACCGGACACCCCGCTGGTGTTGTGCAGTGTATGACAACACACCTTCATGTTGGACCCCCAAAATATCACTGGCATCCTGGCATGGTCCTAAAATATGTTTGGGTAACAATGGCAGCATGTGTGCCACCTGCTTTTTGGTGGACATTTTGTGTAACCCCAACATGTACATCGGTCAAACTGATGGCCAGCTGACATTGCAGAATCAGGCACCAAGAAGGGACCCGGACCTAAAAAAGGAGAAGATTTGAAATATATCTTGGGATCAGTCCTTTTGCTTACACTGGATGGAAGAGCTACAGTCAAGGTTCTGTACACAAAGAGATGGCTTACACACATTGATGCAAAGGGGTGCTGTTCAGGTTTAAAGATCACATCCTAAAAGTAAGCTCCCTGTGAACTAGTGAACATAGATGAAGGGTTTCAGGCTCATAAGACTTATATTATATGACTACTGAAAAGCATAGTTCCTCCGCAGCTGAAAAAAATATGTCTTTTAAACCAATGCATAGATAGATAAAGGTGGGCTGTATGATAAAATACCATATTTAGCACTTGTTTGTACATCCAAAACGTATATTTTTTATTGAATCTACAAGAAACAGTCATGTACACTTATATTATATATAACTTTTAACTCTGTGGTACTTCATGTGGAGCATTATAGAAACATATAGTCATGTTTTTTAGTGGGTATTTGGTCGGTTGTACGTGAAATACTTTAAATTGAGACAATTGAACAATTATCTGACATAAATATTGCTTTGTGCATATGAAAGAAGAATGGCGATATAGGTGATTTACCATTATTCAAATAAATAAAGTACACCATAGAACATTACAAAATCCTCATAACTTCTATCTCAAGCTGGTGATTTTTCTCTCAGCAGCCTGACTCCTTTTCTCCTCCCCTTCCTACAGTTGCATGTGCGTATGCCTGTCTTGCCGTGTCGTCAGAGGACCAAATTCCTCGATTGTTGGAGCATCAGACCACTGGGATACCAGAACGCCGGTTCACTGTGTTCCTTCATGTGTTCCTTCATCTACTCTTGCTCTGTTCTTCTGCTGTGTGGCTCCCAACCCCGGCTGGGAGCCAGAGCATGGTCTCATTCCCCAGAATGTTGTCTTTTTATGCTGCTGCACCACAGCGACAACCACGACCCCGAAGTTGCTAGTGGGAGTGGAGAGTTCTGTCCATTTGGAAGGCTGAGTGGAGAACAGGGAAGCAGAGGCTGAGGCTGTGGCCCCCTGGGGACCCAGGTGAGCCTCTTGCATCTGTTTATGCCCTGTAGTGGTCGCCTTTGGGGTTTTCAACTGGACCCATAGAGTATGTTAAGCCTAGAAATAATTATGACTCTATCACAGTGTTGCTGTATCAGGGGACGCTAAGTGACTGCCTGTCGGCACGCCCCACCTTCATTTTATACTCTCGGCTCTTACATCACACCAGGCGCAACCACCTAGGGTGCCCCGAGTGTGTCTTGCTCACCACATCCCCACATCTTGGGGAATAGTGGTACACTACATTCCTCCCTAACATTAACAAAGATCACAAAAAACTGAAACAACCTTTAGACCATATATGCTCAATATTATATAAAACACCTTGCATGTCAAGACATTACACAATGTTACCACTCTGCCGGCCCAGCTCTTCAGTAGCGTCTCCATCACACCAGGAAGTCATCCAGATGAGATGATGGATCAGGGTTTCCCCTCAGGCGATATCGGGAGTAGTCACTGCGGCCAGTACAGGTCGGCAACCAAGAGTCAGAGTCTCCATTTTCAGGTGGCTCTTGTGGGATAGGATCTGATGTTTCAGACATTCTGTCCTCGTACTGAGGGAAACTTGGAGAGTCACTCTGCTGGGGAGACAAAGAGTCTTGTACTATGTCCTCATCACTGAGACTAGGTTCCATCTCACATTCATGGTGCCTCCTGCCTCCTTCATGAACTTTCTTAAAAAATTAGACATGGCAAGTGCCTTCTTCATCCCCCTGGTTGGCAGTGATCATTGTTCCTGTTCTACTAGCCACCACCCACAGGCGGTGTTCAAATGGAAGGTGGAATTTACTGCCAGGATGGCGGTCCTTGAGGCAGCCCAGGTCCCCTTGGCAAATACATGAGTGACCGGCTCTCTGCTTGATTCTGGATCAATCATTGTTGCTCTTTCCTCTGTTGAGCACAGCCGCACCATCGGTGGGATCGGGAACCCACACTGGGTGATTGGGAATAGTATCCAGAACCACTCGCCCTTGCTGGTATACCCTGGGTGGTGCAGTCACCCTGGGGCTCTTCCAGTCGTCACATAGGGATTCAACTGATAATCTCGCAGAAAACGGTAGATAGCCATTTTGATAGATGAGTGGTCAGCATGGGCTATGTGGATCATCTTGTTAAGGGTCCGCATAAACCGCTCAACGTCCCCATTCACCTGGGGCCACCTCGGGGACACTTTGCGCTGTTGTATGCCCAATGATTTCAAATAATCTTCGAATTCCGGGCCATGTAATGGAGGGAGATTGTCAGTGCTCACCAGCTTGATTATACAGTGGGTGGCAATTACTTTCTCTACCTTGGCTATAACTTCTGACACCGTCTGGAATCCCACTATCTCCACCTAAGGATATTTGGTATAGTCATCGACGATGACCAGGGCATGTCATCCATCGGGGAGATGGGCAAAATCCATGCTCGCATGCTCCCAGGGATGCTTTGGACTTTCTTCGGTGATCACTGGGGGAGGCTGATTTGGGGCACCCGACACTTGACACCAGTGGCATGATCTGACTGCCTGTTCCACCATTTCGTCCATTCCTGGAAACCACACCTTGGCACAGAGTAAACTCTTTGTTTTGAACATCCCTTGATGACCTTGGTGTACCAACTACACCACTCAGGATGTGAGGCTTGAGGGTATGACTAACCTTGGTCCTCTGAGGCATCCATTATCGTCAGTCGACAACTCTTGTCTTACATGTATCAATGGCTCAAGCACTTTCCTTGCTTCTGGGTTACTCTTTGAAAGATTTCTCTTTAAAGGGTTCCAATCATTAGACCAAATGTCGGTCATTGCCATCTGAAGCATTCATCTACTAATGTGTCGTCTGTTAGTGACTCTAGCTCCATTGGGATGGGATGGGAGCGTTCGGCCACTAACCTCATGTAGGCTTCCATCGCTTCTGCCACTTCAGCAGATGTGGCACTCTGAGAGTGACGGGACACCTTGTAGTTTCAAAAGCCTCTTCTCAATGTGTAGTGGTGGTTTGGATGATGACCCTTGGGAAAGGTATGAGAGAGTTGTGGTCCGACGAGAAGACAAAAGGGTGAACATACACATAGATGTGGACGTGATTGCTATGGCCTCATGTTCAATCTGGAAATAGCGTTGTTATTTCTTGGCTAGTGACCAACTAGCATAAGCCACTGGGAACCAGCTCTTGTCCTTTTGTTGCTGCATTAGGACTGCTCCAAGATCATGAGGGCTCGCATCCACAGCCACATTGGTGGCCTTTTTAGGATCAAAGTATGCAATAGGGTGGTGTCTTCTGATAACGCCTTCTTGGTTTGTTGGAATGCTGTTTCCTGTTCAGGGCCCCACTGCCAAAGCGTTGATGTGTTGGTGAGTTCACGGAGAGGTCGAGTGAGATTCATAAGATCAGGGATGAACATCTCATAGAAATTTTCCTTTCCAATGAAGCTTCGTACTCCTGAGATGTACACTTATTCCGAGTCTGGGGCAATCCCTTTCTCCGAAAATGTGTAGCCAAAGAAACTGATCCTGTTTTAGGAACTCGCATTTCTCCCTATGCAGGGTCAGACCTGCCTCTTTGATGAGTTGCAGCACTCCCTGTAGATGCCTGTGGTGTTCTTTCAGCGATTTTGCAGGGACTAGGATGTCATCACTCACATTGAATCGGGGTGAAGTGGTAGTTGGTGATACTCTGGCCTGAGGTCCATCTTGAAGATCCACGTGGCACAGTTTAGCTCACCCAGTATGTCGTCAATGGTGGGTGTGAGTTGGTGTTCCCTCTTGATGGTGTTGTTGGGGAGCCGCATGCCCAAACAAATGCAGATCTGTCCCTGTTGCTTCGGCTTCTTAGCCACTGCAATCAGAGAGCCCCCCTGGGTGGGCCTGTGACCCTTTCTATGATTCCTTCTCGTTCTAGCTTTTCCAGCTCTTCCTCCACTTTTGTCCTCAGGTGGAAGACTGTGTGGCGATGTCTCAGTGCTACTGGATGGATGAATGGATTGATGTGGAGTTTAATTTCTTTGTTCTTGAGTCATCCAATCCCTTTGAAGACTTCAGTGAATTCTTCCAAAATAGTCATTATTTCTTCCTCTTGTACCGCTACGGCGAACAAAATCAGTCTTAGTGTTTCTGCAGCGGCTCTGCTTAAGAGCATGCCATGTCCCTCTTTGGCCACATATAACATTGTGCTTATACTCAGTTCATGGTGAGACACCATAGATGTAAAACAGCCCAGAAGAGGGAAGTGTGATTTCTGCCCATATGTGAATACTCTGATCTTGGCCTCCTTCAGCGTGGGACTAGGGTCCATGGCGCGGTAAGTGTGCGCCGACATGAGTTCAATTGACGCCCGGTATCAATCATCGCTATGACTTGCTGGGTGTCCACTTTAATCTAACACTGAGGGAGATGACGATAGTTGGAAGAAGGTTTCCCAACCACAAGGACATATTGTACCGGCTACTCTTCTGCGTCGTCATCCATGTCCTCTCTGTCGGTTGTGTCATCAACCAGAGTGTGCTCTGCTTCTTTCGGGACTTGGATGACCTGCATACCTTAGTGAAGTGATAGTACGTCCTGCGTGCAGAGCACCATCTTCCTTTTGCAAGGCATTTCCTCATCCAGTGCGGGGGCCCCCACAATACCCACATTCTTTCTTCTTTTCTTGCAGGCGTCTCATTCAAGCAAGTGGTAGGCGTGTTTTTGTCACATTGACCTACTCCATTTTGATAGGGCGGTGAAGTGTGGCCTCCATGTGTGAGGCCCTTGTCTTTGCCAATTCTTTAGACCATCCTAGCGTCAAGATGTCTTGCAATGATTTGACTGATTCTAGGGGTATCATTTATCTATGTTTCACGTAGTAGCACCCTTGGATCACTTGAGAGTGAATCTCTTCCTGCTCGCCCTGGAACCCTCACGTACTTGTGAGTTCTTTCAGCCGGCCATGGAACATGTCTAGTGATTCATCCTACTCCTGGTGGCCTGCCGGATTACAAAATGTTCATAGTCCTTATTGGCCATGGGTTCGAAATGTGCATTTAAGGCATTTAGGCGGGTGGTGTATGTCTTTGGTATGCCTTCCACCAGGGTTTTGTGTATTCTATGTATAACTATCCCGCAAAGGTGTAGCAGCAGGGCTCTCCTCCACTCAAAAGCAATACCAGCCCCATCGAAGAAGAACTGTTGGCGTTCTGTCCAATCTTTCCACTTTGGAGCCAAAGATGATGGTGCACTGTCGACCACAAAAGGCTCAATCTCCGGTATTGCTGACATGGTCATCAGGAAATAATGCGTAGCCCTCTTGGGCACCTCGCAGCATGAGCACTGTCACCCTTGCGCAGGTGAAAAGACAGCCACTAGACTGAGGGTGACGATTCTAGGTGTTGCCCCTCAACACAGGTCTGGTGTGGGTTTGAGCAGCAGAGCACTCTATTGGACGGCCAGGGGCAGCGACACAATCAAAGCTCATGTGAACAGCAGGCCCCCATACATCCAATACTTGATGCTGTAGTAGTGGGGCTGGTGCACCAACTCTTCATGTAGCTGTCAGTATTTAAGGAAGGTAGAATAAAAAACATGCCCAATCCGGCACCCACTGGTAGTACCTGCCCAGGGGCCATGCTGAGGCAGCAAGCTGCAATCCTCCTGGGCACCGACCCCTTCCCTGGAACCACGCACCTCCTTTCAGGATCCTGCACACCATGCTCACCCCTTGCCGCTCCTCACCATCGTCAGGACCGCGGGGGCCAAGTGTCATGCCCGCCCGACTTCTGCGCAAGGAGCCTCATACCTCTGATTAGCACCAGCTCTGACCAGGCCGTGCCGGATGCTTCCTCATGGTTGTGGCTACACTGTCAAGGGGCATGAGACAGGGTCGCGAGAAGACGTGGTGCCACCTGCAATGTGACCCACGGACAGTGGGTGCTGCAGATCGGGTGAGTAGCCCTCTGTGCTCGGTGGGTGGGCAGAGGTTCGCACACATCTGAAGGGCACCACTGACACTGCAGACACCAGGCACAGCACTGGAGACTCCATGGATGGGGGCCATGCATGGCAATCAGGGGTCCTCGTTCATTGCCAGTGTAGTGGCAACCCTTGGGGTTGTTGACCAGGCCCTAGGATATGTGAGGCCTGGAAAGAATTATGACACTACCACAGTGTTGCTGTATCTGGGGCCACTACATGACGGTCATCAAGCCCCACCTTTATTTTATACTCTTGCTTTTATGTCACACCGGGCTCAACCACCTATGGTGGCCCTCAGGTGTGTTGCTCAGACACACCCACACCACGGGGAATAGTGGTACACTACATGCCCAACCCCATTGCCGCCGCCGGTCTGCAAAGCTCAACAATGGACAGCAATAATTTCGTGTAAAGGTGCAAATTCTGCTATTGTAGTAAAAAGTATATAATACGGTAGTTCATTGTTTTTGGTTCTCCCGTTTGGTTCTTCTGGACTCTACATTTGGTGTTATTGCTATTGCCCTTGATCACCTGGGAAAGCTTGTCCCTGAGCATTTCATGCGGCAACAGTTTCTCATGTTAATTCTGGGGCCTCTGTGCAAGGTGAGAATGTGCTAATATGAATGAATATCTTCAAGCAATCAGACACCTGAGTGTAAATGTGTCTCTGACTGAAAGATCAGGATTTTATTATTTATCTCTCTTACTGTTTCATCTCTTTTATTTGAAAAAGTTAATAAAATGTTACCTACAAAAAAGCAGCAAAAAAGAATTGCTAGTCGCCTAAAGCTATTGAAATGGCTGGGGGTGGGGGTCATAACCAAAAGGCCTTGTTGAATTCCTCTCAGGAGATGGAAAAACTACCTGTGGCACTGGACACTCAGTCTTACTAACCTATTGAATATTTCCAGTACTATTCAAAAGTCTCTACTATTACAAGATATTGTCTTGCTGGTTTCCAAATTGTATCAGTCCATTTTAGGAATAAAAGATAAGGAAGACAATATTTAAGATTTGTTATGTGACTCTGGAAAGAAAAGAAAAGTGGGTACAAACCGACTCAATTACCACTTTGGATATAGAAGCCCTTCACTTCTTACATGACTCATGGATGCACCCCTTTGAGCCCCGGCTATCCTTTTCTCCCTGGATAGGCCCCTTCCTGCTATCAGATCAATTCACAGAAAAAATTTCATCAGAGGAGGTATGGATAGAAGAAGTTAACCCTTTGATGGGCCAAATTGTATCTTTGAGTGAACAGTCTGAAAGAGGGAAGAAACCCAATGAGAGGGATGCCAACAACCAAACGAGTCAGCATCCTTGATTTTGGATGTTCTTGCTAATGCAGAGCATCTTCCGTGAGATCTTTGAATCGTTAGCGTTAAATAACAAGCATTTGCAATGCAATAGGTCTCGCATTTATGCGAGTTTGAGCTATTGACATTGCAAATAATAATGCCTTTTATTTTTGTTTGAAAAACATAAATAAAAGGCATTGTTATTTACAATGCCAATAGCTGAAACTCTCGTAACTGCGAGACCTATTGCATTACAAATGCTTGTTCATTTTCCTTTGGGATCCTTCCCAGTACCCCTGACCTCAGGCGCTTTAAGTTCTGGCTGGACAGCAGCGGTGTGCCATCCATTCTACCTGTTGAGCAGCAGCGGTGTGCCATCCATTCTACCTGTTTGCCAGCAGCGGTGTGCCATCCATTCTACCTGTTGACCAGCAGTGGTGTGCCATCCCTTCTACCTGTTGGCCAGCAGCGGTGTGCCATCCCTTCTACCTGTTGGCCAGCAGCGGTGTGCCATCCCTTCTACCTGTTGACCAGCAGCGGTGTGCCATCCATTCTACCTGTTGACCAGCAGCTGTGTGCCATCCATTCTACCTGTTGGTCACCATATGGTCCACTGCTGGATAGATGTGTTTCCTTTCGCCTGGGTCTCCTTTATCAGTATCACGTTGATCCTAGCAAGTGAGAAGCACATCCTCTCCTCCCTCGCTTCCAGTGTGATCTGATAGTGGGTTCATCAATGTAGGTTGATCTTTGATCCAGGGTATTTTTTGATAGTTTGTTACTTTAGGCTTTCTTTTCTTTTCTTCAATTCCGAACTTCATGTAGCTGATTTTACTCGTTGTTATACTTTTGATTTTATTTTAATTTTTGAAATTGCATATATATATTTTTAGTTGGTGTTGATTTCAAGAAATAGACGCCAAACATGTTCATTGCTCGGTTTGTGCCGGCTTTTGGAGTGAACCAGAGCATCCTCTCTGTTCATGCATTGGCTCGTCCACCTCTAGCTGCCAGGGCTTCTCTGATAGGTCCGAGCTGACTATGCCTCGAAGTGGTCGTCAGGGCCGTCTAAATCCCGGTTGTCAGTCGGGATGATTTTTTTGTTCTGTGTATTTTTGGAGTTATCTTGTAACTTCTCCTTGCAATGTGTGTGTTTCGGGGGTAGTTTTTGGGGCATGGGAGTCTGCTGTAGGTTTCTTCAAGTTAGGGAATGATGGTTGCATCTTTCATCCAATCAGAGGCTGGCGGCTCAGATCTATGGAAGCGCCTCGAGGGTTGAGGGAGTGTCTGCTTCGTACTGCTAGCATTGTCCACTGAGTAGGACACAGGCTTTTCTTTTCTTGCTGGATGTGTCATTTACTCAGAGTCCTACCCCATGAGTCTGGAGTAGGTAAGGGGGATTGGCGCCTAGAAGAGATCAGGGTCTGGGAACGCGTTATATAACCCTTTTTACTAGCAACAAACCCCCGAATGTCCAGGGCACGTTTTTCGACACTTCATGGGTTGCCATTTCTTGTGAGTTTTTGACGATTTACTCCAGCAGGAAAACCCAAACTATTCCAGTCTCAGATCTTACGTTGATTGGCGATGGTCTTACGGGTGCATTTGGTGAGAGGGCCTTTTCTGGCGCATGTCACTGCCCACGGTAACCCCTCTGCTTCTATACCTGGACTGCCTAAGGGACGTAAACCGAATTGTACCTATCAAGGGGAGGGCGGTCTTGGTGGCCTGGCTCCTGCCTGCGGGTGCCATGGCTGAGCAGGGAGAGTCTGTGGGGCTGGAGGGCGGTGGGGCACTCACATGGAAGGCCTATTTGCAGATCAGGCGTTGCCGTTTGTTGTCTCTGTGAAGCTGCTACGGTTCGGGCAGAGTCCCTACAAGCTTACTCTGCCCCAGCCCCACAGTCTTCTACGAAGCACTGGTGCCTGGCAGGAATTCGCCCGATACACCCCTTCGCTTTGCTTCCTTAGATGTCCTCATCCAGCCCCTGCTCCCGTGTGGTCCGCTCCATGTCAGATGGGATTCTGGGAAACTAGGGTGATAAGGCCAAAGGCAGCATGGCATTGAAGTAATAGGGCAGGCCATAAACGGAATGGCTTCTGCTGCTTAATGACTTTACTACTCAGAGCTATTCAACTAAATGTATCGATCTTGGAAGAATGGCGGTCTGAATAGCGCACCACGGTAAAAAGCACCTCTTACCTACAGATACACAGTGCTGCCCTGCTGGCCACACAGAGCTCTGCAGCAGGCACACTAACCCAGTATGCTTTCTTACTTGTGGGCTTGTTCCCCTTATGGTAAGAGGCCCTAACGTCCATTTTACACACATCTCTGAAACAGGTACTGTAACCCCAATGTGCTTTGTTACTTTGAGGCTGAAAAGAAACTGATGTACAGTTTGCAATGGCATCTGCAGCAGGCACGCTACCCCACAGAGCTGCTTTACCAGAGGGCGCCCTCTCCCCCTATGGGAGGAATCTCTGACTCACAGTTTGCACAGACCTCTGCAGCAGGCACACTAACCCGCACAGCCGCTTTACCAGAGGGCACTCCTCTCCCCTGTGGGAAGAATCTCTGACTTATAGTTTTCACATATCTCTGCAGCAGGCACAGGAACCCACGGTGCTTTCCAACTCAGGTGCGCGCTCCCCTCCTGAGGGAAGCTCCTCTGACTCAGTTTGCACAGACCCCTGCAGCAGGCAAGCTAACCCGCAGAGCTGTTTTGCCCGAGGGCTGGCTCTCCAGATGTGGATGGAATCTACATCTGCCTGAGGTGGACCGCATTCCTCCTGCCCTGGCTGGAGAGTGGAAGAAGGGCCTCCATTCACAGCGCCTCTGGAAGCCCAGGGACACCCTCGAGGCCGTGGCTGAATTATGGGCCTGAGAGGTAATGGGGCGGGGTCTGAGCACCATGCACACGCTGCCCCCCGGCACGTCCTGGCCTGAACACACCGCACATGCACGAGCGCCACCTCCAGACACCTCAATACCTGCTCTGTGCTCAGACAGGCCTGGTGGGGCACATGGGGCAGATGCTGGTTGCGCACAGGGCGCATGGATACATGGGCGGTAAAGAAGCCCTACTCCCTGGGGGTGTCAAAGGGCTCACCTCTCGAGTACGGCTAATGCCCGTTCGTAAGGCACACACCACAAACCGAGCTGTCTCTTCACGATGAAATAGCAGGTGCTTTCATTACCCGCCTCATTGAGCCGCTGTAGGACCCGAGACGGAGCTACCCCCCCTTTCAAAATCAAACGTGCGACCTGCAGATTGAAGGCATATCAATGTCTACAGCGAGTGTTTAACCAGCTGAGCTATATTGTGCACTTGGCTACCCATTGATGTGCGAGTTTCCCCTTCACACAACTATTGGCTTGTGTGCCAGGTCTGTCTTCCCGGAGATACGTGTGGACATGCCAGTTACTGCAAGTGCGCTGCCTGGGTGTGTAACACACAGTTTGTGAAATACGTGTGGACTTGCCAGTTACTGCACAGGTGCTGCCTGGGGGTGTAACCAGGGCACAAGTCCTAACAAGCATTGGCATAGCCAATAGGTCTCGCATTTGGGACCTTATAAGTGTTTAGCCATGCAACAGTTGGTGTTGTTGCACCGAGGATATTGTGCTGCATAACTAAATACTTATAGTGTCCATAAAAAGAGACCTATGGGCTATGCCAATGCTTGTTTTGTTACACCCACCAGCCACCACAAAACTCCAGCCGCACCAAACTACGTAGCGTGGCACACAAGAACGTGCACGAAAAGGCCGTAACAGTGTTTATATACAGCAGAGGCGCATGGGGACTCTACGGCCAATGAGCACCACGAAATATCGAGTAACGCACTAGGATTGGCTAGGGTGCTGACCATGCTCCAATCCCAGGTCCACTTGCACCATACGATTTCCTTCCACTACAGTGAGACAGTAAGAATATGTTCAGCCGTCGGACTGGCTGTCATGCGACCCGGAAGTACTGAAATTACGACAAATATTCTTAAAAAATTAATAAGAGACAACAAACGCTAGGCTGAATTTACGGACGTTCTTTGTAAGTAGAGGAGAGGTAGTCACTTGTATTGCCTCTCACATTTTATTATTACAATTGGTACTTGTGTCCACAAAAGATGTGTTATTTCTCTGGGATGTCATGGTGTATCATTTGCCAGTAATATGGGACAGGTGTATTTATTGCTGTGTAGACATTGACTATAGTACGTGTGTAATACTTTGCCATTTTATTTTTTTACGTTGACTACGTGGAACGTACTAGAAAAAGCAGTAAGGCCACATTTAGAAAGACTCACTAGAAACAACAAGCAGGAAGTGGGATAAGGGAGGGGGTGGGGCACGTCGCGCCCTCTAAGGGGAGAGAGGCACGCAGGCTGGCAAATGGTGTGCACTTTCGCGGCCGCTTTGATGTTCTTAGTGGCCGCGCGGCTCACTGAGAACATCAAAGCGGCCGCGAAATGATCACACAGGCTGCCAAATGGTGCGCGCGCCCGGCACACATGCACTGCATTTGGAGGCCTGAAAAGCACTAGTTTGCACTTCCAAATCCCCCCGTTTACTAAAGCTCTCGCCAGAGCAGCGCTAAAGCGCTGGCTCAGGTGAGACCTAAAAAGCACGGTCCCAAAAGTGAAAGAGGACCACGCTGGAGCCGAAGCATGGGGATCTCTTGTCTAGAAACACATGGCCCCATAAAGATAAGAAAGTGCTTTGCGACAGCAGCAAAGCAGACGAGCCAGTCCGGCTCGCAGGGGAAAGGGCGTCTATAGAAAACCCTCGTTTCCAATGGCAGGCCACCGTTTAGCATAAACGGTGACGCCAGCCAATGGAAATGAGGGGGGGAGCTTAAAGCCCTCTTCTGAAAGCCCTTGTAAGCAATAAATCTCGCTGAGCGAGCTTCGCATGTGTGCAGCAACGCTAGGCGAGACCTAAAAATTAAACAAAAGACATTCTGGTCTCCTGAAGAATACCAATGAGGAATTAGAATTAATTAAAGCACATATGCCTACGATGGCTCGCGCTTTTGAGCTGCTGAGGATTATAACTCCAGCAAGGATGATTCTGAGGGAGAAAGAAGAGAGGTATAAATTGCCCAGGGATACATAGCAAAGGCCTCAACGTTGATAAAAAGAGACCGTATCTTTAATAGAAAACATGCTTTATCCTTTGTGATGTGTCAGAAAAGCCACATTAGAAATGAAAAATATAAATAAATAACAACAATAAAAATGAATCAAAAGTTGGAGTAATTAAGAGAGTTAAAAGGAAGAAGTCTCCAGGCTACATAGTCATATATGGAATCCAAGTAAAAATGAAGGATACAGTATCCCAAGCGCAGAAGTGAGGGCCCAAGAGACTAGTAGTTTACGTCAAGGTATCAACTGAAAAATAAGAGGAAAAGGTAATAACCAACCTGGTAGAGGGAAACATATCCACAGCAGAAGAAGCCGGGGCATATCTTGGTCAGTAAGACTGGGGACAAAGGGGGGGCTTCAGATTTTCTTACTAGCAGGCTGGCATATAATGTTTAAATACATTATAGGAAAAACAGGGAGCATGAATGCTGATTGATAGGAGTATGAAGAGAGAAAACTATATTTTGAGAAATATTCAATATTCTGAGGACTTTCAAAACAGAGAGGGAGAGCGTGTGTCTGTGTGTATGCAAAGCTCCCTGGGGAAATCCATCTGCCATCTCACAATACCTGACTGGAAGCATCTGTACCGAACTATTTATCAGAAAATACATTTATTGGGGGCTACAACAACACCCCAAACACCCCCCCAAAGCTACGCCCCTGCAAAGTAGAGACCCCACAAAGGTTAATCCTAAGGTTCAAAAGCAATGGTCTGAAAGCCTATCAAGAGCAGGAAGAACACATTAGATAGCCAAATAAATAGTAGGATCAATTTAGGAAGATAAAAATCATGTAGGGTCAGACAAAGACAGGAAGCCCCAGTGCAATATTTTAATATTATTAAGGAAGGGAAACGAATGAGTAACTAAGACCTCTAAATAGACCAAATATTTCATGGGTATTTTATAAGTGCCTATTGTTAAAGAGGTATCTTCCAGGGATCTATATCAGGAAGGCTTCATAGATTTTTTTTTTTTTTAAAGAGGTCACAAAATATAAGCTCTTCTCTCTAATTGTGAAAAAAACAATAATGAAAGTAAAGCAAGAATTATCCTCTTGGGGAGTTTCAATAATACCAATACGAGCGAGATGCCACCCCTTTTTCCAGACCTTGTGTAAGATATCATGGTTGTCTAACAAACAAGCAAATTCAATTCAACGAAAAGAAGGGTTTAATAAAGGAAATTTAAGAATGAATGTCAAGAATTAAAAGGAATGGAGTGGCTTATTAGAGCCACAAATGCAACATTATTGAGGTTCTAGGTTTAAAGAGCATGAAATGGAGGACTACACAAGACTAGGCACTATTGATAAGGAGACGATTTCCCCCTACAACATACACATTCTTTATTGGAATGTTTATGGGTTAAGTCAAATGTTATAAGTGATTCTGTACAAAAAACTTGAAAGAAAATCATATTATATGTTGGCAAGAAACTTGATTGTTGGAGGAGAATCTAGTGTTTGCAGAGTTTGCACAGATAGCTTCTCAAGCCAGTCCAAATAGCACAAGGGGGCTACTAATGCTTGTATCGACAAAATGTGCAAGAAGTATCATTCAATTATCAACAAAGAGTAAGTTGATACATGCATGGAAACTTTCTCTTTTTAAAAAATACTGAAGAGATTGTGAATGATTACATTAGATTGGGGAAGAAGCTACAATTTAAATCAACTTTCCCTGTGTAAGGATGATTTAGGTCTTATCTGTACAAAGCTTCCACATTAAATGATACTGTTAATGGGATATTTTAATTTTCACTTGAACCATTTAAAGGAGGATTTGCATCTAGATGAAATATTGTCAACTTATAATATTCCAACTGCAATACTCCCAGTGTGTCGGAGACCCAAGCTTGCAAACCTGGATAAATGGAGCTTTTCATGTCTAAATAGTTACTTTAAAACTGATATACCTGCAGAACAGACCTATAAATTAGGTAATTAAAGACACCCTATAGATTATATTTTTGTCCCAAAATTGTATTTCTAATTAATTGATGAGTTTCAAATTTTTAATGTAAACAATAGTGGGGTTTTTTCTCAGTAAGTGCCACTTTACAACTAAAATTGACTTATAGAGAAACAATTATAGAGCTAGACCTTGATTTTCCAAAACATCGAACAACGCAAACAAGTAATGATCATCTATTGTTACAAGCCCAGCTAAACAAAGTGGACTTAAACAGCTCATTAATCAATACATTAACAGTGATTCAAGGCTATGAGAGTTTATTAAATGATGTGGTTAAGAGTTTGACTGTCAAATGGCATGAGAAAAATACACACAGGAGTACTAATGATCACATTACCAAAAAGAAGGGGAAGTGGTTTGATACACTATGGGCCTAATTATGATGTCGGTTGATCAGACACCAATGCCACGTCGGTGTCGGACTCACCGACATATCACACAGTGGTCTTCCCGCCGCATTATAATGCCACGGGGGAGGGACCGTCTGCAGTGCTTCCAACGGGCTCATGGAGCCCGTCAGTACATCAGAAGCCATCCACAATGACGGCAGAGCCAGACTCAGCTCCACCATCGAGATTTTGATGGCACTTTCCGACAGCAGTTTCATGTCGGCCTTTCTATCATGGACCTACTGTCAGAAAGCGTCTTTGGGCCACAAGTAGAGCCCCCATCCCTCCGCAGCCTCCCATATGGGGCCTTAAGGTGCCTCCCTCAACATCCCTGCCCGTGTGGCCTGCCACACGGGACAGGGATGTTTCAAAGCCTCCATCTGTCAATGAAAGCTTGTGCTGCGGGCCTTTCCCTCCTGTTGCACAAGATTCCATTGACAAATGGATGCTTGTGACCGCCCTATGGGTGGTTGCATCATAATAGTGTGGTCAGAACCGCCGACCTAAAGTCGGGCAGTTCCTTTTCCGCAGTGTTGTCAGGTGGACGAAAGTACATTTTAGGCATTAAAGAAAGAATATAAGACAGTGATTAAGTGGGATAAAGCACAATATTATAAGACTAATTAGTAGGGAATGGTATTGGTAATTACTTCTAATGTTGCCTCTAAGTTCTGGTATCCAGTCAGTACAGGACATTTTTGGCAAACTTGCACTGTTAGATGTATGGTAACAGAAGAATGGGTGGAGTATGGCTGTATGATGGAACTATGCATGCCTTTACAATGGGTCTATTGCCATGCATTCACCTTTACCAAGCATGCCTTTACCATGCACATTTTTACCATGCATATGCCTTTACCAAGCATTCCTTTACATATTGACTGACAAAAAAACAAAGTTTACAGGGACCTTATAGTTAGGTTCAGTAAATGTTGCAGTGATATGATCAATGATGTCATCATGAGTGATGTAATATGTGGGTTAATTAGCAGTACATGGCGACAGCGCGAGTTATAGTTACCTTATGGTCAAACCCCCCCTACATGCAGCCAACCCACACCAACCCTCTTCATGCAGCTAACCCCATATTGCACATGGCCTTCAGCCAACCCCCCACTTACAGCCAACCCAGGAGGGGGCATGCAGAACCCCACCCCGGACCAATTTCAGCCCCTGTGTACACCTCCCTCAGGGCCTGCCCCAATCTTTTTTAGAGAAGGGGGTTCATAGCCCCTCTCACAGGGCCATATTTGGCCCCAGGAACAACATCACCCGGGACACACTGCTTAATTTATGGGGACTCTCCGGGTCGACTTTGGCCACGGGACCCCATCTCCTTAGGCCCAGCCATATTGTAAATGGGGAGGAGTCATGCATCCCCCTCCCGGCCAATATCTGGCACCAGGGGCCCCATGTCCTGGAGCCAGTCATATTAACAATAGGGAGGGGACATGCAGCCCCCCCTCCTTAGGCCGATAGTTGGCCCCGGGCACCCCATGTTCCAGGGCCTGACCAGTAAAGGGTGGGTGCCCTGGAGCACACTCTGGGTACCCACTACATCATTGTTGGAGGCTGGAGGCAGAACATGCTGCACCCTGTAGGTGGGAGCAATTTTTCATCTGTTCTAAGTGTTTTGAGGTTGTCTCTGTAGTCAAATTATTGTCAAGGGTCCCTACCGTCCATAGTACCTAATATGGTCTGCTTGCCCCGGTTTGTGTGCCAACCTCCTCCTGCCCGAGGGGTTTAATATACCAAATGGTGGGGTACCGTTGGACTGGCAAGTATTTACTAATTCTACATGTCTATAATTTAGTGTGCATGCCACATGACATTTCTTTAGGACAAAAAAAATGTCACCGGGGGAGTACTAGAAAACCAAATCTACCCTGACAAATGCCCAGGACCTTGAACGACCAGTAGTGGAGGCACTATAAGGGTCATAGGACCATAGTATCCTTTTGGCACCTTAAATAGTTCATCCTAATCCGACCCACACACTCCACTAATAAAGGGATACCTTAGGTGTGGATGAGAAATCTTTATATACACGTTATGTACCCCGATAAGAGCTCTCTGGAACACAGTTGAGTCCACCCTGGCTTTTAGGGGCCAGGGTGAACCCGAAGATGAAGCATGCCACTATTAGAGTGGATGAGGGCTACATATAAACAATAATAATTTTTCCTTTTTCCCACCTTCTGTTGAGGTGGTTTATAGTTGTGGTATGGACGTAAAACCCTCCTGTATTTTTCCCTTTAAGCAGAGGGATACCTTTATGTTTATTCAGCTCATTATACCTCATGCTTTGTGACATATGGATAAACCTAATACAAACATTTAGAAAACAAAATCTAACATTTAATTATAGCCAACATTTTTATATAGGGCATTGTACCCACTTACCTGATGAAGAGATTCTCCCAAAAATTAAAAGGTGCAAATATAAAACTTATTTAAAAAAAGGATGAACATAATGACCCAAAGAAATACCGCTTGATTAGTTTAACCAATGTAGGGACAAAGATACATACCAAAATAAGTCTCAATCATATTGAGGAAAATCCAATTCCAGTTGAACTTTAAAGACTTTAAAGAAGGCCATACAACCCAAGATCATTGTTTCAGTCTGTGGGCAATAACGCGGAAATCCACTGAAAGTGTGGGGATCCTTGTATTGTTGTTTTGGCACTTTTTGGGCTGGATTTGACCTAGTCGATCATGAGATATTGTAGACTCCAAAACAAAGCTCTACAAATTCCAAGAGTTCTACTGTTTGCATAGAAATAACTGGGCAAGGGTTGAATTAGATGCACAAGGTACTTTATCTTGGAAAATCAGCAGAGGGAATGGATTGTGCTGGCTCCAACTCTATCTGTCCTGTATCTAGCTACACTTCCCAGAATCTTATCAAACTCTCATCCTTTCCTCACCAAAAAGAAGGGTAAGTCTTTACACTGTGTGGATAGTTTAGTGGTAATAGGCAAGACGCCAAGGGCCATATTCTCAAGGAGCTATCTCTGATTTAACGGCACTTTAGCGCAGCCAAAGTCGTGAGAAATGTACGGCCCCATTCACAAGCCGGTGCAAAGAGCCTACAGCACCACTTTTCCGGCGGTAGCATCCACAACAAACATTGCCACGGATGACCCCAGCAACTATCGCTAATGAGATGCAGAGTAGGCATTCCCGAGCAAAAAGCAGCACCAACATCACTCCGCAACATTCTCAACAACCAGCCAGATTTTCGATAAGAACACAAAACATGCGATAAGGCGCGGACCACAACCTGCACCAGACAAAGGAGCACAGCCCAGAGCCACACATGAAGAACAACAGATGACCCTGAGCAACTGCCAATGCAGCACGGACACCCAAGAGGGCCACAACACCCACCGACAACACACCCCCTGGACCCTTCAACCCCGGAGAAAGAAACTGCACACCAACACTACGAATCCCAAAACAAAAGATTTTGCCTGATGTCGCACAAGCAGGAAAATCAAAATACCTGCGTGGCCAGAAAATGGAGAATCAGTCATACAGCAATGCAATCACCAACACAAAATACCATTCATACAAAAGCCAAAACAACCATTCGGATGAGTCCTAGTGGGTCCTCACTGGAAAATTTGTAGGACACAGCCTGGAAGACAAAATGCAAGAGAAGAAGGTGTGCCATGCGCCCAACAAAGGAAAGAGAGGGAGGGAGAGAGCGAGGAAGAGATATGGAGTGAGATTGCACAAGCAGTGGAAGGCCTCTCGGGCACCTGGCTCCACATGCCAACATGTGTGTGTGTGTGTGTATCGCCATCTGTACACCATGAGCCCAAAGCCTTGTCTCAATCTCAGCGCCAAAGCCACACCACATTCCGAAATCGCAAGTAGTAGTCAGACAAACATTAGGTATGAAAGCTCCTTTGTTCCAATGCAGAAGGCGGGAGGACACCTGCACCTCTGACCTTGGGCCAGAACGTGGCTGTAACACCCTGAGAGAGATGCCATGGTAGATGGGGACGACTCCCACACCACGCATTGCGCAAATTAACTATCCAACTTATCCACACCACACACACAGAAGCCCCTGCCTGAGGTACCCCCGCATGGGATGCCCTTGACACTCACGGAAACAGCAACCCATTCTCCCCAACATTGCACACACATTGGAATCATTGCTCAGAGCTGTGGCATATCCTCCACACAACTGCCGCAGTTCAGAAGAGTGCCGGTTCCACAAGACGCACCAATGCAATGGCAGGCCATCCCGGGCCCATGCACAACCCCTGTCACATGGAACAGTACCGTGAAAGTATGCTGCATTTACTGGGCGCACTGCCGCTGGCAGTGCTGCGGATCAGTTACCGGCTGAGCTTCCTCCTTGCCTACGTCACCTGCATCCAGCCCTGGTTCTGCACATTCGAGTGTCCCATGGATGTCTGCCTATCCAACACAACCGTAGATTAATTGGACTATGACTTGTATCTGCGTCCCCTGTTGGATCACGAACAGGAGTGTAACCGAGACAGCCGTGCATGGGATGCCTTGACATACTACGTATGTATTGGCAGTTGTGCATTGGAGATAGCACAATTCCTCGTGTTCAGTGACCAAATCGAGGAGCTCCCCTATTGGGCTGTGTTGCGGATTGGTGAAACGGCATGGGCTGAACACACCTGCCCGGACCAGTTAATGGATTGGCTCGCCCTGGTGTTCCTTGAACACGACAACGACGTACTATTGGAACACATTGCACATGAAGCTGCACGGGCATTCATGGATGAGTAACTACATTCCTGCAGCCACATTGGATTGTCACCCACAGCAAAGGTCCCAACAACTTGTTGCATCGTGGGGAATACTCACATATCCCACCACAACAGAGGACATGTCTGCCTTCGTCAGGGCTCTGGATGCATGTGTGTGGAACTACGCATGTGTACACACACCTGTGCAAGGTGATGCAGGTCCATGGTCGGAGCAACACAGCGTCGTTTGGCAACGTTACCAATTCGGACACACTGCAGGGGGAGTGTACACAATTGGCAATGTAGCACGACATGTGAACCTGTTGGACCCTTTCACCTGATGACTGTCAGCAGAGCAGACAATCGGCGCACTCCGGTGGCAGAGCACTATGCAGATGCCATGGGCAGTGAGTTGTGCCTCCTCACATGGGGCAATGGCCAGACGCCAAATAACACATGACTCGTCCAGCACGGCAAGGTGGGCTGAGACCGTGGCCATCCGTGATGATTGTCGTCCATTTTTGCCTCCCCATTTTCTGAACCTCGACATGTTCCCATGCTGCGTTTAAGTGTCTTAAGCATGTCCCTGCTTGTTGTGGCCGTTGCCTCGTCCGTACTGACACGCACATGCCAATAAAGTCTATGCAACTCCACTGGTGTCTAACTGTGATGAGTCTTGATTAGATTGTCCACTCGTGTGCCACAATGAGCATCGTCCCTACGCAGGGAAGGTCTGACCGGCGCATGTACAATGGGGGTGGCTCCCTTTTGCGAGCTCCACCTTTGTGAGCCAGACATTGTTTTGGGATAGTTGCTGGCCGACCTGTGCACTTATGTGACTTCAGCAATGTGAGTATGGTGTCCAAACTCAGACCATGGGGAGCAATGTTATGAATTGTAACAGGACGTGTCCACACAGATGTGTGTGGGTAGGTATGCGACGTGAAGTTTGGTTGTCACATGTGATGTAGGACACCACTTCTGGCTTGCTAACGATTTGGTCATTCCTACACACAGCCCTATTCAATACATGGACGTGTGCCTACGTTGGGGGGTTGTGAGATTGTAATTGATGTGCAATGGGGACACAGCTAGTACTCACCTACACAGTCATCCAATTGGCAGTGTGTCTCAGGACACACATGAATATAGATGTCAGTTACCAGGGTGTACCTTCATGTGCAATCATTGTCCCTACATCCAGCCATACTTCCATACGTGAGTGAATATAGTCATGACACACCTGTGTGATTTAGAATGTTTTATTCACATTCAGGTGATTGACGGAGCTGGAGCTGTACATGGCCATCCAAGCCCACATTACATGGAAGCCCAGTGGTGGGCCAACCAGAGTCCTTTGAGAATTAAGAAGTGAGTAGGAAGAGGGGGAGTGCAGTCCGCAGCAGGGTTGCTAAGTGATTGTCCAGCAGTGAAGATTTGGCAGTCCGTGTCGGGGTCTAGGTGAATGTCACAGATTGTTCCGGGGGTCAGTGGGAGGTATCATCCCAGGGCATGATGCATAGGTCAGAACCAGGTAGGGACAGACCATATGGCGGTGATGGATACTACTGCCTCCTTCCTCACGCAGTAATTACCATCCCCATCTTACTCCCCTGATACGGGTTCTGTGTCCGGTGTGTCAGGTGTGTGTGGCGGGGTAATGGCTGCATCTATGTGTGCCACTGACACATCAGACTGCGAAGGTGATGGGGCTGCATCACTGTGTGCCTCTGACACTTCAGGGATCGGAGCTGTGTGTGTCGATGTTCCCGCTGCAGTCATCTGGGACAGGCTCAGTGGCAGCAATAGCAAGATGATAAACTGCAGGGCATTGAAGTTCCCAGCTACTGGTGTCCAGCCGTGGCAGCCATACTTCCAGCCTGCATCTGCTCCATGGTCTCCATTGACCTCCGCATCTGTGCCAATTCTGTGCTGTCATCGCTGGTGCCTGTCTGCCCAGACAGTTCTTGTATCCGATTAATGGCCCCAGAGAGGTCAGCCAAGGTCTATGGTGGAGCATGTTGCCTACAGAGGGTTTCCGATAGGGACTGTACGTGGTCCCTGATGGGACTCAGACACCCACGTATGGCATCGAGTTTGGCTGCCACGAGCTCGAAACCCACCCGCAGCTGTTCAGCCAGCTCCACCTGGCAACCCCACACACGCTGTTGGGATTCCATGTATTGGTCGGGGGTACTGGGAGACAGCTGTGGTGGTGTGTGTTTCCTGCTGTGTGGTCTGTGCAGGTGGTGGGGTCACCTCGAGGCAGCTGGCCTGCCCTGTCCCGGGGATGGGGTGCAGAGGCTGTCAATTATCCGTTGGAGGGTGTCTGGGCATATGTGCAGGTTGTCCTCTTCATCATCAATGAGGAGAAGTGTGGTGTGCTCTGCAGGAGGTGTTATTTGTCCCTCTGCAATGTAAAGGGGAGATGCAGGTTAACAGAGTTTCACATGTATGTTGAAGATTTGCAGATGTTTACATTCAGACTGCATGCCAATGTACATTGTGACTGTTTTGGTGGAGCTGGCTATTTGATGGCTGTCAGTGTGTTTTTCGACTACTTGACGGATGTTTGGTAGTACCCATACATTATCATCACACAGTGTCAGGCAATGACAGATGTGAGTGGACAGTTACTATGCACGAGCGGAACCTGTTGTGAGCTCTGTCCTGTGGTGTTGGTGTTGCACTTTGTACCACATTGCCATCATTGCTGATCTTCTGTGATTGCTATGTGTGTGTGCTGCATTGTGGGCGAGTTGCCCCTGCAGCTCTTATTTCGTGTACCCTTCTCCCTTTGAGGTGGGGTGCCTTTGAATTGTGTGCTTTTCGGGGCTGAATTGTTTTTGACTTCGGTCAGATGTGCTCTCTCGGACAGATTTTGTGGCCTGGTGCATTGTTCATCTGCTGATTGTATTGTATGGCATGGGTTGTGGGTGCACGTGGATATGTCAGAGTGTGACCTGCTCCTTTACGGATGTGATCCGCACTGGTCCACCTCCATGTCGAATCGAGGGCCATGTCATGATTTTTGGCTGCTGCCATGCTATCGGGCATGCAGTGACACTTGCATAGTCAGTGTGGCTCACAGAGCCGCTGCTTTGCTGGATTCAGTACATGTGCATGGGTAGATTGTGATATTGGTGATAAGGAGGGGGGCCCCTTTGTGCACATTGTGGACGGGGGCCTACTTGGTGTTTCTATGTGTGCTGCAGTGTGCCAAGCCTATCAGGGACATGTTCTATGATTATTGTGGGTGTGCAGTGTGCTACACATAATTGTGCATGTGTGCCATTGTGCCCATCTCCCCCGTACCCTCAGTCCCTGGTCGTTACTCACCCTGTTGCTGTTGGGTCAGGTCGTATCGAGCTGTGTCCAGGCCCCCAAATCCTGCCACCGTCTCCACACTGCTGACTGTGGCCACCATTTCCTCCAGCTCATCCAGATCCTCCTGTGTCGCAGGACTCCCACCTCCAATCGCCGTTGCTGCCTTCCTGTTGGCGGCGAGTTTCTGTTTGGTCTGCCTTTTCACATCATGCCAGCACATCTTGACCTCCTCCATTGACGTCCTCAACACTCCGACTGCATTGACGTTGGTGACGATGGCCTGCCATATTTCCGTTTGGGTTGCCAATGCCGCAGTGGAGGTGCCGAACAGTTGTTGATGGTGTTCTATCACCTCCGTGACGATGATCCGGTCTTCCTGCGGACTGAACCCCGTCTTCCTCTTCCTCTTCTACTTGCCCTTCCCCGAACACGGGGTTCAATGCTGGTCCTCCGTGGGGCTGTGGAGTTCGGCTTGTCCTCTGCACTCGGTCCGGGTGCATCCTTGGTGCTACGCAGTTTGAATTGGTTTTGGTGGTTTTTTTTCCTTTCTTTTATAGTGCATTTTCCAACCCGATGCGTGGGATTTGCAGGCCTGTGGCTGATTTTCGCTAATTTTTGTACCGCGATTGGCCTCATCTCATGATTTTTTGCGTTCGCGTTTCGCATTTTTGCGGTGTGGCTTTGATTTTAACGCTGACATTTGACACGTTATTTGGTGACTATCGGATGCTACCGCTGCGTTGTGAATACTTGGTTGGCCCGGCGTAATTTTCCAGCGATAGGCTGCGATGTTTAGAGTTGCGTTAAGCTACTGTTGCAGTAGTTATCACACGTTCATGTGAATATACCCCCAACTAGGTTGCCGCAAATTCTAGAAGACTTTAATAATTATTGTCAAATAAACGAATTAAAGATTAACTTCACTAAAACAAAAATTGTTCGGTAGAAAGGAGCACAGATATATGGTCAGTTAAGCAGACAAGGGTAGAAGACGTTTCATATTACAAGTACTGAAGCATGATTTTTAGCAACAAATTACCCTGGGCATTGCATATAGATAATTCATTTTTTAAATGAAGACCTATACACCAGTGTGTTTCTAACAGACCCACACGGGAACGATCGCGGAAATATCCTTGGGATTGCAATATTCAGTACATGTAAAAAGCTCAATCCACAATATGTGCTTTCTAAGGAAAATGAACAGTTAAATAATAGTGTCCTGCACTCTGCAAAGACTGTGGGGAGAGAAGAAATGAAGGGGGACATTGATTGGGAGTATGAATGAGCAAAAGCAAGATGAATACAACAACAAAACAGTATCCATATTAATGAAAATGTTGTCCTTGTTTAAATGTGACACAACTAAACTAAGTTAATAAACACACTTCTAAATCTCTAGCAAAAATTATTTCAAGTGCAGCATTAATAATTCATTGGTTAATGCTAGGTTCGTCATAAAAATCATAAATATTCAAAAATAATTTGTCACCCAAATTGTGCATTTAAAAAACTTCCAAAAGCGTCAGGACTGGGCTTCCTGAAACCATTGTGTGAAAGTGCTATGTGCATGAAGTGCATAGGCATATACCAGGAGTAATACACCAAAGATGTGTCCTCCCTTTAAGTTTGTAGACCCTATAGTTGGGTTATTGATAGAGTTAGAGTTGAGGCCGTCTTCTCCCTTCCAGGCTTGTTCACTTATGCCGCCCTCCTCTTTCCCACCACTCCCTGCAATTGCCATTGCAAAGCCAAGTAATAATGCCTGGTCTGAGCTAATGTACATTTGAATGAAGCAGAAAGGATCCTTTGCTTTCACAATCCCTGGGAGCAGCCACTTCCAACAGGTTATCTGCTTTTGGTGTGAGAAATCTGCACAATACACAGAGTCTAAAAACATGGCCAAAGCAACACAAAGAAATAGACTGCCTTCCCATCTCCCGAACAATGTGTGCAACTGTGCTCACGAAGAAAGACCCAGCAAGATCCACTGACTGGAAACACGTCATCGGATTCCAATCTGCAAAATCAGAGTAGCATTCTCCTTTTACCTGGAATACCTCTGTACACTTCGCAAAGAAAGGCCCGAGTGCAGAGTTGGGATACATGGTCAGACTGGCCATAGCAGGCATCTGGCATTTCCCCAGGAGGCTGGAAGGGTGGGGCCGGTTTTGGAGCTGTGGGGGCCATTTTTGTCACGGGGGCCGGTCTTGCAGCAGAGCTGCAATTTAGACTCACAGTAATAAAAGAAGCAGTGCTTCACGCTTTGGGTTCCTAGTATGGTGGCCCTGTTAGGATACTTTGGTGGTCCCTCTTATGGAGTAGCTCAAATACTCCAGAACTGATGTAATTACTTTGTTGATCCTGTAAACTAAAGAAGACCAGGAGGCAAACGGCCAAGAATGAAGAGAATCAGTCTTATTTCAGCCCAGAGTCTGAGTGCAGCTCTCCAGTGTGTTGCTGTTCTGAGGTTTGTGCTAGAGAGACTGTGAAGGGTTCAATGCGTGTAACTACTGCGCAGATCATGCAAGACCATGATACCAAGTGAAGTGTGGCACATAAGGAGAGAGTGAAGATGACACTGGATTCCCTGCTGATAGCACCTTTCTTGTCTCTCTTCTCTCCTCATTGTGGTGCCCGATGTTGATGTGAAAGCCTGTGAGACTGGACTGTGGTGTAGTGTCAAACCGTTTCCCCTGCTGTGATGCCAACAAAAGTGTGTGAGTTCTGGGACCCTACACCAAGCATTCACTAATACTCTGAAAATCGCACCTGGGAAGCATCCAAAGAGGCATTTTCCTCTTTCTATGCATGATGTAGAATGTATCACGCACAGACAGTGGACATTACAAGGAGTAAAAAAGATTTTACCCTCGTAAAGACATTCTCTGGGAGGTGTACCGATTTGATGCAATTCTCCGTTTACAAACCTTTGTAAACCTGGAATTACATCAAATCTATGGGTGGATGCATGGGAAACACCCGCGCTCCACCCATGGAAGGCATAAAAGCTCAAAATGTAACGTAAACAAGTGCAAGCCATTGCATTGCCTTACATTTCCTTGCAAAGTCACACAAGTTGGTGCAAATAGCTCCTTGAGTGGATTTGTAAATCTTACTGAAGTTGTCCCTGCGTCACCTTTCGAGATGCCAGGACAACACAAAGGCTTAGTAAATCTCGCTCAAAGTATCTGTATAGCATTCCCCATTTCATTCTAGTTTTTTTTGTTGGTAAAATCATGATCATCAAGCAATATAACACAATTTGTGTTATGAGGTGTTGTGAAAAAAGCGACTCTAAATGAGCACAAGCATGGAATAAATGATATGAGCTACCTTAGTTAATAGCAACATTTTTAAGATATAACTTTTTACCAAATTCTATACAATCATAGGCAATAGCTATTTAATGAAAGAGCACAAGGATGTTGTATTTGTTGCTAATGTGAGCAAAAATGTAAATGAAGAAGGATAAAATCCCAACATCAGAAGTGGGATCAATGCTACATATACATTTTCAAAGGCAATTGGCAACGTTACATAAATTGACAACTGCACAGAAGACTGTATTAAAAAAAGGTATGATTGAACCACAGGACATTTGAGGGTGTGGACTGGAGAACATACTCTAACATGTCATGCCCTATGTATTTTCTAGGTCCTACAGGAGAATGGTTTGAAGAACTGACTGAAAAAGCCCAGAATGTGGCAGTCAACATATTGAGCCAAACAACTGCTGCTGTGATGTGGACTTCCTCACAAGAGAACAACAATGACACCATCATCTCTGTTGTGTCGCTGACATGCCAAAAGCAAAAGGAGAGCCAACGACTTGAAAAGCATTACTGTACCGAGGTAACATTTGCATCACTAGTGCCTAGGTTTGCCGCCTTTCTGGTTCTCCAGTGTTTCCGTGAGCACTACTTTTAAACTGTAGTATTGGGCATCGCACTTACATTCCTTCTAACCATGTCATTTATAAGAACAAAGCTAATTTTTTATTTGACATACATTTTAATTAATTTAAAAGGTTCATTAGATAGGTGTCAGCTAAACTGGGGAGGAGGGGACTTCATGATTCAAGAAGTCAAAGAAGCACTGAAGAGACAATCGTATAAATTGCATTGTCCCAAAGGACATAGAACAAACCCTATATTTCATACTGTATCTAACAGACGATATCACAGAGTTGTTATAGGTGTTTTGATAAAGAGCTGCTGAAGCAAGACCAAAAAAGCAAAGAAATCTCCACCTCTGCCTTGGCAGCAATGCAAAATAACTACAGGATGATAGTTGCACTTTCCAGAAACCTCGAAGAATGAGCAATTTCAATTTTTTGTTTGATATTTGCTTGATTGTTTAGTGGACAAAATAACTACCTGGTGTACTCTGGAAGTGCAATTTTCACAGTGGCAAAATTCTAAGATCTCCAGTGCAGCGGTACAATATGACTGTGTGCATTTTTTGTATACTTCCACCTTAAAGGCTAGGTTGCTCATGCATATTTGCAAGTCCTCAGGTTAATTACCCTCATATGATGCACAACGCTCTCCGATGAGTGAGGAGGATGCTGTAAAAAAGGTCCTAGAAAATTTCAAAGTTGTGTCAAACTTCAGACATTGCCTTGTGAGCGCCACAGTTCTCGGCTCTCTTGGCAAATTGTTTTGGTACAACTCCATAAACACAAAGGTTTTGACCCACCGTAGCAATACCATACAGATCAGAAAATAATTCCTCGAGGAAAACAGGTCAGGCCCCACGTATCTTCACAGAACCCTTGAGATCTATCCACCCACCTACAGGAATCCACTTTCACGTGAGCCAGGACCTTTGCAAGTCACCAGCATGATGCTGCTTGAAGCAGGGATCTTCCTGAATACAGTTTTTCTAGCAGAGACGTGAAAAAAAGCCCAGCAAACCAAGGCCGATATTTACTAACCTTTCACACAATGCAACACAGCAAGGCAACTTGCTGCACTATGGTGCATGAAAGTGAGAAAGCATAAATGCGCCCTATCAAGAAAGATATGGCTCACTTCTGCTCTATCAAAACACAGGAGTTCTTCATGCAGCATAGCACCAAAGCAGGCATCCTTAGATCATGGTGCATGGGCACCTGCGTTATGGGTATGTTTATTTTTGTGCAGGAAGGCAAAACATCTTCCACAAAAACAATCCATAGAGATATATTCCTCTTCTATGTGCACTGCCGAATGCAGCACCATCGAAAGAGGAAATAAGTAGGAGACATAAAGGTATTTCTCCTCTTTATGCGTTTCTCTGGTAGGTACACCATTTTGGCACAAACCCAGGTTTAATGCCTTTAGGAATCAAAGTATATGGATGGATGAATGGGTATACCCTTGCTCTATCCAAGTAATGCCTATCCGATGAAGTATACCACAACACAGCACAAGGCACTGCGTTACTTTAATTTTGACATATTCACATATGGAGATGCAAATTGGCCCTTGCATGGCTTTTTAAATTTGGACTAACATTTTGTGTCATGGCTATGCCAAAAAAAAATGGCACAACCACAACACAAACTATTAGTACATCTGGGCCCTAGTTAGAAAATTTGATCCTCAAATTCTGGAAATAATCCTGGGCAAGACGATTCATGTAATGGGTTAAAATTATCCTTCCATACTTCTCCTGGCAGACAGAACGTCATCATGCAGAAGAAGGTAAGCATATGCCTTCTGTGATTGCAGTGAGGCCTGTAAGTTTGCCTCAGACCTCTACTGCCTCTGTGTGAATGGACAAACCTATCATCTTGCACAGCCATACTAACGATATGAGAGTAACCTGACATCATTTAGAATTGATGGAATGCTTATGGCAGAATCCACTTCCCAACGGGGTACTGTTCATAAAGTAGATCTGGAAAAAGTTGAATTTCTCACTATGTGCTTTGATCCACCACTGTGCTGTCCCTTCCAACATATGGGGCACAGAGAGGCCAGCATGTGAGCTGTCCTCTAATAAGACGATGAGACCTTTTTATATAATTTTTGCAGTTTACATACTCTCAACTGCATGGCATACATCAACCCTGTTTTTGTATTGCCAACTGTACAAACGCAACCAATGTTTAATTCATTTTCTCTATCAATCCATTAGCTTGAGAGTGACACAGTGCAATAATTTTGTGAGTGATACTACATTTGGTCAAAAAATATTCTAGCTCCTTGGACATTTATTGAATGCCACTCTCAGACACAAACTTACTCGGAAAACCTTCTCTAAGAAAACGTTTCTTGAAAAACTGAAAGACTGATTTGGTGTTGGGTTCTTCAATACACCCAACCACCCACCATTTGCTAAAATCATCTACTTCAATAACATACTTGTACCTCTCTGTGAGAATACTGAAATGACCAATAAAATCAACAGCTAATTTTTATCATGGTCCATCAGGTAATTTGATGCGCCGAAGCTGAGCCGTTTTGGGTTTTAGGCATTTAAAGCACTGGTGGAACATATTACACATCTCCTGACAGCCTGAATAATATCTGCATCCATACTGGGCCACCAATGAACAGTGTATTTTCCTTTTAGCAATGGTTTGGCCCAAATGTCCTTCATGCCCTCCTTGGATGATTTTGTCTCTCAATAGCGTGGAGGGTATAAATTGGGTTGCCAGCTTTAAAAAAATATATATTTTCACTTATATTTTATGAGCTTTGCACTTCAACGTATGTAATTTACTAAATGTATTCTAATATTAATTGCTGACCTTACATCCCAGAATTTCACTGTGCGCTTCTAAACGGTGAGACAAGACAACTTTAGAGGATCACTTTATGCGCATGGCGGCGGAGTAATTTATTTAATCGCCCTTCTGGGACAACGGGCTGTTCACCAGGTTATAAATCAGGCCCCATTCATGTATGAGGAAATCTATATTCAGGAAATGGGGAGTAATAATATCCAAACGCTCGACTAATCCCTTATCCTCAACTTCTTCAGTTCTCTAATAAACCTTGTGGCCGCGAAATAATCCCTCAAGGGTTAGGATCAATGGCATCTCACACCAAATATCATTAAATCAGTTTTCAAAAATGCCAATATAAGTAACTTAATATAAGTACCGTATAAAAAAAAATATTTCAATTGTGGCAGCAATGTTTCTGTAGACCCTTGGAGACTACTCAATTATATCAGGATTCCCTATGCAGGGGCGGCCTTAGGCATGTGCAAGCTGTGCACCTGCACAGGGCCACCAAACCCCCCAGGGGCCACCACGAAGAATCGGATACAAAACATATTCGTGGCGGCCCCTGGCAGGGATTTGGCGCATGAACGACTGAGGCGTGCTAAATCCAATGTGATGCACGCTGAATGGTTGTTCTTTTACTCTTTTCCTTTCTAACCCAGTCTCGTCTTTGTGTGGGGTCGGCCTTGTTTCGGGCTCTTCTGCTAGGTCTTGTGCTTGTTTAGAACTTTTTTTCCAGGAGAATCGAGCTTGTTTTAATAGTCCAGATCTGGCACCTCCGGAGGCTCGCATGCGCGCGCATGCGCAGTGCCCGCGAGTCCCGCAGCGAAGGGGTTACAGAAGCACCACGCATCACTGGCGGCAGGAGGGGTGGCAGCACTCGTGCCAGGCGTGCAGCGAGCAGCACCGAGACCGGCCGAGGCCATGCACCGGCGCGCCTAGAGACCCTGGGCAAGAAAGGCCGCCTTGCAGAGGATAGCATGCCAGTGTGCAACCTTTGGTGCCAGCTGCGAGGTGAGCAGCTCGAGGGTCAGGGCATGGGGAGGGGGAGTGAGGAGGTCAGCGTGTGCCACTGCAGAGTGAACCCGAGGGAAGGTGAGCCATTGGACGAGGGTGTGGGGAGCCCTGGGGAGGAGGGCAGATCAGGCGTAGGAATGTATCCCAGCCCGTGGGGGTGAGGAGCCGGGGGCGTGGGGAAGGTTGGGTGAGGATGTTATTGTAGATGGTGTGTGCTTTGGGTCTGGGTGGAGGTAAGCCATGTGAGGTGGCGAGCTGGAGGTATTCTGGTGGTCATGGGAAGGGAGGGCATGATGAATCGTGAGAGAGAGCCTCTCTCTCACGATTCATCTCTGAGAGGGCGCGGGTCGGAGAGGTGGTCTCCGTACGCCAGGGGTAGGGAGTGGTACAGATCGGCGCTGTATGTTGAGGGAAGAGTGAGTCAGGAGTGCAGGGGCGGTGTTTACTTGTGGCTGAGGGGAGGCATGGTGACTTTTGGAGGTGTAACTTGGGAGGCACGGTCGTATTGGGGGGAAGAGGAGAGCAGGGTACGAGGTGTTAGACGTAATGTTAAGGATTCATTAAAATGATTACAATTACTTATCAACAATCATGAAAACAGAGTATGAAGCTGATACTTGTGATCTAATGAGTGGATCTGCCTGCACAAATCTTTTAAAACATCGAGTGTTCGAATGTACTTGGCATTTGGTTATGTCTGTTTATATGGTGTTGAGGCAGACATGAAATGCAAGCACCTATGGATGGACGCCTGGAATAGGATGGCAGTGCCTACCCATGTTAACTCAATCTAATGCCCTTTTGCAGAGACCTTGGTAGGAGACTGGCTTCTTGATCATTTCTTTAATTACATTCCAGTGCTTGTCATGTGACTAGCAGAGAAAACTAGTTTAACTAGTCCTCAGTTTGCAATTGGTGAAGCAGCCTTCTCTGTCCATACTAGGGGCATAGTTACCATTGGTTCAGCAAGTACAGCGGTACTGAGACCCAAAACCCTCAGGGGCCCATTGAACCCTGATAATTGCTATATTTTACTTCCTGAGCAGCAGCCAAAGGGGCCATTTTCCTTGCTTATGCCACGGCCCATGGGGTCGTTGGTACGCTGTGCTAGTGATTTGTACGTCTGCTTGAAAGTTGTCTCCTGACTGGATGTTCCTTGCACATTAATTTTGCTTCAGTGAACCTCTAGTGCCTTTTCATAGCCTTAGGACTCACTGTAATTAATCCTTGTTTAATAGGTGCTCTGAAAGCGAGCAGAACTGGTTGCTGGAATATGGCACTATACAAGAAACCTTAATTAAATATATTGTATTTTGTCTTTTGACAATGTTGTAAAGTGGACGAGTCTTTGGTTACCTGTAGGCTGTCTTCAGGTTCAGTTAGTGACGTACTGAGACAGGTCTCTGTGTGCCATGATTTCAAGGTAGCTTACTCTCTTCCTGCTAAGGTCACTTCCCAAATAGATCATGAACTATTCTCCAGGCTCTACTGTTCTCAGTGGACTGAGAAAACCGACCTTGTATGCCAAGTCACATGATCTCCCCTATAGTTTTATAACACTCTTCAAATAAACCTTCCATATGTGGCTAGTCCTCATAATGTGTCATACATGTAGTGGGAAGGGTAATTACTATCAATCAGTCAGGGTTTGTAAAGCTCAGCTGCTTCACACATAAGGGTCTCGAGGCGGTGTGGGATTCATGCTGCTGGATCATGCTTCTTGTTGGTTGAACAGCGAGGTCTTGTGGTCCTTCCTGAACTGCTGGAGCGATGGTGAGGCTCTGAGGTGCAGGGGGAGGGTTTTCAGGTCTTCACTGCCAGGTGGGAGAAGTAGCGGCCTCCACTGTTTTATCAGCGGCTGCATTGGGTGGCTGCTAGGGAGATGGTTCTGGAACATATTTTCCTGGTAGGTTGGTGGAACTTCACTCGTTCATTAAGGTATGCTGGTCCTTCATTGTGTAGTCCAGGGAAGACATGGCTTGGCAGTTCGGGCTGGACTGTTCCCATGAGGCACAGGGTCAATGCTGATTTGCATATGGCCATGTCTGAACTGGGGTGGTGTGGTGAGCAAAAAAACAATGGATTTAGGCCCAGATCTCTGTACTGGGGTGAATGTATGACATTGTTCTGCATTCTGTCCATCAACTGTTGTTTTTGCAAGAAAATAAAAATGACACATCAAAATCTTTCAGCAGCCGCCACTGCTGGTTGTCTTCTTTTTTTCCCTACCCACTGCTAGCCTCGCCCGCTGCATTGTAAGCAAAATGAAGAGAATTCGAGTACACAAATCTGGTTATTCGAAACGAAAGAGAAAGATGGTTCAGCAGGCTTTCGTAGTGTCACAGGAAGGAGCAATCCTGAACTTTATCACCCAAGGGAAACCTAAAGATGGAGAATACTCTGGCCAGAGTACTGCTGATGCACTAGGTAAAAGAGGCGCTGACGACCATAAAGAAGAACAAAAAAATGATGATATCCATGAGCAGAATGATACTCATGAGCAGACCAATGAAAATGAACAAGGTGACTCTGAAATTGATACAAACATGCAGCAATTACCAACTGAGGATGAGGATTATTACAAAAGACCCTCAGACAGAGAAACTCAACTCAGACAGAGAAACTCAAACATCATTCATCGGTCCATCAACATCTGGCATTCTGAAGGAGGTTCAGAGTTTACAGACGGATGATGCTGGTATTGAAAAGGAAGCCAAAGAGCAAGACCATGTTACAGACCCGTGTTCTGAATATGATTTATGTGATTGGAGGGATCCTACTTTGTGGCCGAACTCTCTTACGGACGCACAACGTGTTTTTCTTGTTGAAAGGGGTCCCTCCAGAGCCCCAGATTCTAAAACAAAGTATCCAAGTGATGAGCACTCAAAAAGTAAACGTCGTTTTTCTGTTACCATGTTACTGATCATCTAACGCCTTTTCTGGACGTTTTATTAAAACACCTTCCTGAGCTCCGCCCCGCCCGGACCCCCTCTTCCGGGGCCCCGTACCTGCGCTCCCTGCACAGGGCCACCATGAGCCTAGAGCCGCCCCTGCCCTATGTAAATCCATAACAGATATTTAATCTGGGCAGGTACCAGATGATATGTTACATCAACTTCAAAGCAATCAGGTTTTTGAGATCAATAAGTTATGTTAATTAATAAGGCATGTGTATATTATTTATGCAGCACACAAACCGTAATAAAGTGAAAACACAACACACAAAAAATGCCAAAAATAGAGTGAATTTTAATAAATGAAAGGATCCCAGAACCACAAAACCTCAGTCAGTAGAACTAGAGATATTGAATTTAAAGGTTTAAGTGAAAATAGCACCAAGAAGCACAAACCGCCAACTGTGGTTATCTGGGTGCCCCGGCCTGGGAAAAAGTCACAAGTTCAGTCCGACAGAGCGCATGCCAGGCATTAGGACCAGGTAAGTTCCACTGGGAGTTTTACTTTATGTCCTTGATGTGAGGCTTTGCATTGCTCAGTGTCGACTCTGATCAGAAGCTGCGTGGTACTACGATGTAAAGTCCTGCATCGAGTTCTATCGCACTGCGTGAGTTCTGATCAGGAGATGCAAGGGCTGCAATGCGAGGTCCTGCATCATTTTGCGTTGCACTGCATCAGCTTTGATGGAACCCACAGTTAGTCAGGGATGAGTACACTCTGATGCCAGCCAAGGGTCCAGGACTTGGAGCGACACCTCTTCAGGATCAGGAACTCACTCCAGCAGATGCAGGCAGCAGGGCTCAGGCAGGTCCAGTTGCATGTCCATTGTAGCAGGGCAGCAGAGCAGCTGGGCAGTTGCAGAGATGCCTCAGAAGCTTGATGCGTCCCTGTAGCTGACACTGGAGGTCACCCAACTGACACTTGGAATCACTCTAAGAAATTTGGGATTAGGACAAGCAGATCTAGTCTTCCTTCTCAGCCAGCAAGATAGTCCTCAAGCAGCGGGCAGTCCTCTGGCAGTAGGGCAGTCCTTCCTTTGTAACTTCTACAGATCCAAGAGTGTTCTGATGAGTGGCTCTGGAGATCCATTATTTATACCTGGTGACAGCCTTTGTGTGGAAGGATTCCCTATACTATCCCACATCTGTTTGGGAAAGTTGTTCCCATTCTCCTATCTAGGCTCCGAACAGTCTGAGATGACAAAAGACATGGCAGGCATGATGTCAAATTCCTTTGTGTGTGCAGGAGGCAAAGCCCTTTCAAATGTAAGAGGGACTGGGGACAGCCCTCCCATTCATCCTGCCATGATGGCTCTTCCTGGCCACACCTAAGCACGCTTTGAGGTCCTGTCTGGAAGCCATACACAAACAACAACAGCAGAGCCATTCACATTATGTGATCCAAGACACTGGCAAAAGGCACAAATGGTTAGGACAAGAAAATGCCAATTTTCTATAAAGGGCATTTTCAGAAATGTGACTTCAATTCTGACTGCACTACTAAAAGGTTTTTCTAATTACAATTCATTTGAGTGTAAACAGTATATTTCTATATGCTCCCAAGCGAAAGTGATAACCTATTAAATTTAATAGGGTAACCCAGTGTTAGTCAATAGGAGAGATTGGCATTAGAACAGCAAAAAAGACTTTAGGAGTTTTTCACTGCCAGGACATGAAAAACCTAAGCATGCATCCTAATTTTTAAATACAATGCACCTTGTCCAATGAACCTTTGTGAGCTACCTTAGGGGTGCATTGTGAATATAAAAAAGAACGGTTTAAGCCTGCCACAAGAGTTATTTTGCCAGGTACAAATTGCAGTTTATAAACTGCATTATAGGCTGCTTTTGCAGGCTTGAGACATGTTTGAAATTGCTACTTTAGTGGGTAGCACAATGAGTCCTGCCACCCACTACTTGCATTTAATTTACAGACCCTGGGTACATGTAGAACCATTTACTACGGACTAACAAGTAAATTGAGTGTACCAGTCAGGTAGATTGTACCATATTTTAGGGAGGGAGCACAAGCACTTAACCACTGGTTAGCAAGGAAAAAGTGCGGAGAGTCATAATGCCAACAGAAAATGGTTCAGCAACAGAAGGAAAGTATCTGGGGGAACCCCTGTAAAAAAAAAAGCCAAGGGAAACAAAATGGACCCTAATGAGACACCACAGCTAAGTACTTTAAGTTTTTAGAGTAGAATAGGTAAGGAACACAGATTGTGGATGATCAACCCAAAAATACATTACCCATTTTAGAGCCACTGGTCAATAGTGTGGAAGTCCACTAAAAACATAAGTAGGGTCCGGGCCACAACACCACCGCATCAACCAATCTACAAAGATTGTCAAGGACTGATACATTTAATAGTCTGGTGCATCTGCCACGGGAGAAGCTAGTTTGATGGCTGTCCAATAAGTAATTTTTGCAGATCACCAAAGACTAATTTCTCTAAAAATTTGCCCAAAAACGATAGTAAGAAGATACATGTATAGTTATTCAAATTGTCAGGATTTAAGTTAGGCTTTTTTAAGAGCGGTTTAATTATAGTGGACTTTCACAAAGTAGGCATGATACCAGTGCTGAGTGGGCTGTGACAGATAATAAGAAGCTTTATATCGATAGAATAAGGGCAAAATATTTAATCTATCTTGCAGGGAAAATATCTTCTGGGGGAGCCAGAAGAGTGAACAAAATTTAGGAAATCTAGAAGAGTTTCTTGCAAAATAGGATTAAAGTGATCCAAACAGACTCCTTGCACATCAGCACCCATATATAATTTATGAAATGCTGGCGTAGAAATACTCTCAGATTCAGTTCATCCTATATATGTAGGATTTTCCCTTCAAGGAGGGTGGATAAGTCATTAGATGTTTTGTCAGATGCACTAGTAGTTGTCAAGTAAGCTGGAGGGCCCTGTAGTTCACTAATGATTCTATAGAGTTCCTGAGCTCACATAAATGTCTTGCTCATATGGTTAGACAGTTTGTCTTCTTAGAACCTTTAGTCTATTCCTTTTATATTTTAGAAAGTACAATTCTTCTAGGGACATGGTCATAAGATCTCCAATTATTTTCAAGCTATCAAGCACTGGGTTTCATTTTACTAACTTCGGGGTAGAAACAATGGATTGTGTTAAGCAATGGTTTTGTTTTTGTGTTTGTGAAGCAATGTGCTGTAATCGAGATTTTCATATGCACATTCATTAGATCATTGGAATATTGAGCACTCCATTGTAGATAATGGAGTGCCCAGGGCTTCTAATGGCTGGTAGAAGCGTGAAGCATCAAAATTCCAATGTTTTTTCACAGCTGTTGCTGTGAACGAAGGCCTCACAGAACCAGAAGTTATTTCAGCACCCTCAAGCTCTGTGAGTCCTTTGTTTTACAAATCAGAATATTCTGCCCTACGGGGGTGGAATGTTCTAATAGCCTTAGAGCCCTTCGTATCAGGAACTACGGCCATTAAAAGGTTTGTCACAGTTGGACTCGGAAATAAAGGCTTAATGACAATTAAACATTTAGGTTAACGGCGGGGCAATAGGAAAATATTGATTGCAGTATTTATTGCTTTGAAAACCAGTAGGAGCAAGCAGACTGATTCAGAAAGGGAAATGGCAAAAGGGATTGTCTATTTATTACTTAATATGAGAGGAACTGTTTTGTTGCCCTCAATGTGGTTAAATATAGAAAAGAAGGAATCCAATAAATAGCCTATCCAGTAGATTAGACCTGAATTTAGTAAGTAAAGATTTAAAAGATAAAGGCATTCTTTTATATGTGAAGTAGGTAGGGCTGGTAGGATGCTCCAGCCACAGATTTAAATATTTCTAGAAGAATGACAATAATTTTCTGTATGGTGCATTGGACAAGCCTTCTGCAAACTTGGGAAGTTTTGTTGAAGAGTTTTAAAGAGTGGGGAGGTTAGAATGAAATCTTTGGAAACATTGCTAAGATTACATGTGAATAAGAGAGTCACTGGCAGGATTTTTGGAATGAGATTTCTTTGTAACTGAGAGATGACAGGTGGTAATAGTTGCACTCCACCGCCAAGTTTATTAGCACAATCCGATAAAGATGTGTTAATGGATTGGCAAAGTGGCCAAATGTCCAAGATCCCCACCTTCTAAGGGCCCCCCTGGGAAAGTGAACATACTCTTTTTTTTTACCTTAGTTTTCTCTCTATATATTTCAATATCTAAACATCTTTCTTTATCTCAGTCTTATTCTGCCTCCCTCCACCAAGTGTCATCTTAAGGATTTTATGGTCCTCAGTAAGACATAGTTCAACTGTTTTTGTGTAACCTTGTTTCCGAAAGTTTAATGTACAGTTCAGTATAGTTTGGCACCTTGCCTGCTTGGTTTAGCAGGAAATGCATAATAAAAATCAAACATGAGTCTTTTCTAGGGCCCCCAAAATACTCAAGGTTACAGGGTGGATCGCAGTGATACATTTTACAGTTGGTAAAAAATGATTTATTAATGAAGGACTACTATTTTCAGATAGCCAGTGATGTAGCGGAAAACGCGTTTTATTTGTAGGAATGCATCATAATCACAGGTATAGTCCGCATCCAGACATAATCCTTTGCCACAATAACAAGGAGTGTTAGAACTTGAAATGAAATATCATGACCTGTGATGTATTTTAGGCCATTTGAATGTAACATGTGGAAATTAACATAGAAAGTAAATGTGACTGGCAGAAACTCTAACATGACGATTTTGTGTCGTGCTACTGACTATCATTCACTTATTAAATGTGTTTATTAACGTGCTATTTTCCATGTAGGTAGTAATATTAATTGAGCCTGCCTTATTTACTATGCAACCTCGTAAAGCAAATATGCCATTTTATAATGTTACCTGAATTTGTAGGCCTGAAATGCATTTTCCCTGGAAGCCCTTGTTTTGGAATTAATAGCTTGAATTACATGAGTGCAGTGGATTTTGTTCTTTCTCATGTTTGTGTTGCAGGTGGTAGAAGCATCCTTGTTAGCTAGAATAATGTCATTGTTTCGTAGTCAGGCGATGAGAGAAGGGGATTCATGGTGAGCTTAAGCCGATAAGAGAAATTGTTGTGTTTCACACCAGAGAAGGCTTGGGAATCAAAGTCAACATGTTGCAGTTCAGGAACATAGCTGTCCAGTGGAAACCTACCTATGAAATCTTGTAATGAGCGGCTAGCGAGTCTCGTTACAAGGCCTCTTCTGAAATTTACCTGTAATAATACGACGCAAGTAGGAAAAGTGCCCCACGTCTTCCTTCTCTGCCTTTGGAGAGAGAGCTTCTTAGAACGAGCTCTGTAGCTTCATGCTACTTGTCCCATTGATGTGGAGAGACTTCTTAGGAAGACTCCACATGCTGACACCTTTTACTTCACTCCTCTTCTGTGAATGCTACAGTAGGGATGCCACATTAAGTTTAGAGTAGGGGATAGACTAATGCTTTATTTTCACCAACCCTTGATGTAGGGAAATTTGGACTTGTGCTCTTTGATCCTCTGCATTCTATTTCTTGAACTAATTGTTCTGTTTATGCTGCATAGATTACGCTGAGTGCGCAGATGTGGCTTTATGCTGATTTCAATGTATTTTTCCACTTACATCTTGAGCTGTGTTTATGTTCAGTTATTCCTGGCTTTGTAATAAATCAACTAACCGTATGTAGTTGTCTGTGGTTATTATGTGTCTAATGAATCTCCTGTGGTATTGATTTGGTTACAATAACAAACTTTCTCCTCTCAATGCTTTCATGCTGCTAAAAAGAACCATTGGATTTTGAGTCTAGAACAGATCTAGAACTTATGGACCCGGCCCTTTCACCAGGTTTCAGTCAAAAAGAACAAATCAACTTCATGTTGTTTACATTGATCAGTAATAAAGTGTCACTGAGTGAGAGTTCTTCTCACATTGTGAAGTAAATATTTTAGGTTGGAGTTGTTAACTGAACTTATGTTGCAACAAAGCTATTACTGATAATAGAGGTGTAGTTTGATATAAATTTCCTCTCTTCAGTACGTCAATCATTTTTATCTTTAAGTGTAAAATCATTAGACGAAATGGTGGGTACTTACAGCGGAGACATGACAAAAATCTCAAGTATTTGACAGATTCAATTTTGTGGTGCCTTTTGAGCAGTATAACAGGTCGTAGGTTGCTTTAAGGTGCGGACGCATACAGGTGGGTTTTCCTTTGATACGTCCGTGGCACACCTATGCATGCATCTGCTGTGTGGCTACTCAGGGGTCAAGCAAAAGCAAGGGTTGACATCGCATAAAAATTAGGGTGGCACTGAAAGAGCTCAATGAAGCACAGTATTCATTTTACACAATGCAATGGCAAAGAGAAACAGCACTTTAATATCTCTACATCTTAAAAATACTCTTAAAACAGTGAGGATTCGCTATAAATTCAAATGACCATTCATTTGAGTGGAGCGATATAAAACGAGAGCGCACATAAACAGTATGATTATAAGCATTTTAAAGTGCGGAACTTTTAGCAAACAAACATATGTTTTAGCAAACATCTAAACAATCTTAACACATGCCCTAGAGAATTAAGACAAGAAAAAGAAGCCCTGTTTGGCTCACATTTGCACAAGCTCTGCGATACTAACCATAAATCAAGTATACTCATTCAGCAAAAGGAAACATATCTTCCTAATGAATTACCTCCTAATGCCCATATTGAAAAGAGTGTCCTTCAAAGAAGTGAGGTTATCTGGAAGGTCAAGAGTAACTAGAATGGTCTCAGTTTATGTCCTTGGCATGGATTTCCCCTGTATTTCTGCTTTTGCTTTCTGTGTTTTTACTGTGTGGTTGACTTCGTTTTTGCTGCTCTAGATGCTTTGGGCACTTTGCCTCTGCTGTTCAGTGCCAAAGTGCAAGTGCTCCCTATGTTAATTGTTGTCATGGATTAGTGTTTCCATAATTGGCCTATTTGGTTTACTATTAAGTCCCTAGTACAGTGCACTGTGTGTGCCCAGGGCCTGTAAACAAAATGCTGCCAGTGGGCTTACAGCACTGATTGTGCCACCCACACAAGCAGCCTTGCAAAAGGGTCTCAGGCATGCCATTGCAGTGTCGCTGTGCAGTCTAGTGCTGCCATGTCGACCTGGCAAGTGCACCCACTTGCCAGGCCCTAACCTTCCCTTTTCTTACATGTGAGTCGCCCCTAAAGTAGACCTGAGGTACCCCTGTGAGCAGTATGAAGTGTATATGAAAGGTAGGACATGCCCTGATGTGTGTGGCATGTCCTGATAGTGAAATACTGCCAATTTCACAATTTCGTTTTTTCACTATTGAAAAGCAATCTGTCCCTTAGGATAGAATAAGAAGTTTACTCATAACATCTTATAAGTATAACTGCCCATGGGAACAAGATAGGAAAAGGGAGTTTAGTATGCCTGAACTCAGAATCTAAAGGTGCATCTTTTATTAAGGATGATTTTACATTCTGGGTTTTAAAATACCACTTTTTAGTAAGTGTGTATTTTCTTGCTTAGCCATCCAGTGTGCCTCTGCTAGGGTTGTGTATTGACTGTCTGGCTTTGGAGTGACAGGGGCTGGGGATATCCATTCTGTTCAGACAACCACTTGGGGTGGGGGGTGAGGTGTGTGCTGCCTTTGCAAGGTGAGTCAGGGCTGTGCTAAATAGGCCTGGGCTGCATTCAGAGTAGGGGGAGGAGATTTCTTTAAACACCTGAATGGGCCTGGTCGCCTTGGACAATGCTGTCTCCACCTCCTGCCGGGAAGCTGCACCAGAACAGACAGAACTAGTTTGGACTGAGCACATAGCCTCTCTGACACCAGAAAACAAAGAGAAATGGACTATAAATGTTGGGGCCCAGACCCCTGAATTTTAGATCACTTTTGGAATTCAAGAGAAACCCCTGCTATGGAGAAGAGCTGAAAGAAGCTGGAGGAGAAGCACTGCACCTTTGCTGTGTGCTGTCTGGGATTGGCAGCAGTAGCTTTTTCTGCTAAGGAGAGGAACTATGTGTGTATCCTGTTTGACAAAGTGCCTCCAAGGGCTTGAGGTAGAGCTTGCCTCCTGTTCAAGAAGTCTAAGAAACAGCAAAGACTTCATTATCCTTCAGGGCACCATCTCTGGAACAGCTGGTTTCAGCCGCTGCACAAGAAAAGAGCAGCCGACTCTGTCACCGAGTCCATCACTAATTCCATGTTCTGAAGGCACAGCAGAAGGCACTGCCGCACTTCGCACTGCATCCTTGGTCTCACTGATGCTGCTGGGCGACCGTCACTGAGCTGTTGTTTGCACTGCATCCTGTGGGCACCGCACACCGTACCACCTCGCTTCACCCTGCCCGGACATCACTTACACCGTCGCTGCCCAACCTGAACATTAGTCGGCTCTGTTGCCTGCAACGTGACCTGCCAGCACCGCATCGAGCACCGCCTCACTCTGCATCGTAAGCCTTGGCCTCACCGACACCGTTAGAGGACCATCACCGAGTCGCTGCCTGCACCGTGCCATGAGGGCACCGCAGGCTGCACCACTTCAACTTCACATCGCAACTGCGACGGTTGCCCCAACCATCCCGCACCAACATGTCAGCTTCAACAAGAAAGGTACTGTCTATGAGTCTATGGATACTTTAGCTGACCAGTAACGATGCGGTCAGCTGGAACTGTTAGACTCAGCATTGCCGTAGCCCCAGACGAAGCTACTGACTCGGAAGAACTAAATTTTCAGCTATTCTTGCAAATTGAAGGTTATCTTGCAGATTAACTATTTTTGCAGCATTATGGATTTCTGTTGTATTTGGTCTTGTTGATTTAGATAAAGATTTGATCATTTTTATAAACTGGTGTGGTGTCCATTTTTAGTGTTTTCACTGTGTTACTGTATGCATGCACAAATGCTTTACACACTGCCTCTAAGATAGGCCTGACTGGTCGTGCCAAGCTAACAAGAGGGTGAGCAGGGATTATTTCAGTAGTGTATCCCCCTTAACCTGACTAGGAAGAAGGGTCCCGACTTGGACAAAGGTGCAAACCATTGCCAACTAGAGACCTCCATTTCTAACAGTTTATCAATGCACTTCTGAAAAATACTAGTAAAAGATGAAACAGGGGCAGAAATATAAAACTGGGAAGCTAAACTATGCAAGATGCAAATGGGGACATATAAATCTAAAAGATTAGGAGCCCGCATGGAGAGCAAAGATGCTTCTTACTTGCATGGATAACAAAGAGAGCGCTTTACTCAAGAGATTCCATGAAGACCTAGGGCCTCATTTATGAAAAGTGAGGCATCGCTGCGAGAAAACAGCGATGCGTCACCTTTCATTGCGCCCTCCTTACGACACCAATGATGTATCATATTTACAGTATGACGCATCATGTCGAAAGGAGTTACAGATACGTCAGTATTTCTGACGTATCTGTAGGCGCAAAAATGACGCATTGCTGGAGTGTGTCACAAACGTGGCGCAACTCTAGCAATGGGTTATTACACAAGTCCCATGTGAAATGTGCCTACGTCAGTCTTCCGCCTGCCATGAGGCAGGTGTAAGATACTGACGCATTTGCGTCCTAGAAGTGGCGCAGTGAAATCTTATAGATTTCGCGGTGTCACTTCTATGACCCTGTCTTGCGTCAGAACGCCCCCCCTGCATACATTATACCTGGAGCAGGTATAATGTGGTGCAAGCGCTTACAAAGTGACACATCTACCTAGATAGGTCACTTTGTAAATATGGTGCAACAAGATGCATTTTTTACGCTGCTGGTGCATCACAAAAAGTGGGGGACGCAGCGTGTGACACTTCCACTATCTGTCCCACGGCCTGGGGTGACATGGTTGCGTCCACTGCTCACTACTCTCCAGTCATCAACAGTTGTGGTCTGCATGGACATATCAGTGGTTTGCATAGCCATGTCAGTCCTGCACATCCACTCCTCACTTCTTGTTGTGTACATTCCCACTCACAGGTCACTTGCATCCTCGCACATGGCTGCATTCCGCATCTCGACACGTTCAGCTGTCGTGTGGCTGTGGTGCCATGAAATGTCTGTATTGGGTGCAGGGGTAGCCCAGGATGACCATGGAGTGGTGTTGTCGTGTCTGGCAGGTGGTCATGTAGTTTGACATGTTGTATGTGGTTTGGTCACGTATGCATTCCCACAGTTGTGTGTTGGTGGCTTTGGGGTGTGTGATGTGTTGATTTGGCACTTACCAACGAGCAGTCCCGTTCCATATGTGCCATCCTGGAAGCGCTGGTTGATGATGGACAGTCGGAAGATGAAGGAATCATGCACACTGCCTGGGTAGTTGGCGATGACATTGGTGAAGAGTCCCCGGTGGTCCACTATTGCCTGCATATTGATGGAATGCTGATGCTTTCTGTTGCCGTAGTGGTGTGCAGTATCCGCAGGGGGCACAAGTGGGACATGTGTGCAGTTGATTGCCCCCAACACGGCCAGGAATTCGGCTATGGCGTAGAAGCCTTGCTTTGTCTCCAGCTGTTCCTGCACAGTGTTGGGGAAGTGAAGGTACTGGAGTATGAAGCTGAGGATGGCATCCAGGACAGGTGTGATGAACTTTGATAGGGCTGGCTGTGAGACCCCTCTGACTCTGGCAGTTGTTGGTTGGAAGGTACCAGAGGCCAACAGGTGCAGCACGGCCAGCAGCTATGTCTGCGGAGGGATGTTGGTTCTCCGCTGTGTTGGGACCGTCAACCTGTGGGCGATGTGGGTCATGATGCGGAGGATGGTTGCCCTTTTGAGCCTGTAGTGGAGAATGACTTCCTCATGCGTTAGGTCTGTGAGAGTGGTCTGTTTTCGGTAGGTCCGTTGTCTTACTCTGCGCTGCTTCTGTGGTGGTCCAGGAGGGGCGTGTCCGGGTCCTGGGGGTGGTGGCGGTGGTGTTGGTGGGTGTTGTTGCCCTGTTGGGGCTCCGAGCTGCATGATGTGTAGCTCCATGGCGATGTTTGTTCTTCGGCTGTGGCTGTGTGCGGGGCTCCATTGCCTACTGCAGGTCATCATCCGTCTTTACACCTGCTTGAGGCAGGTGTTAAATACCTGCAGCTACCGCGGCTTATCGCCTATTTTTGGTTCATTTCGCAGATCTGGCAGTTCGTTGTGAAAGTGGTGTTGTGGTTTTTTCGTGTGTTTTTGCACGAGAACGCCTACTCTGTATCTCATTAGGGTTAGTTGGCGGTGTCCGCCGTGGTGATAAATTTTGGGGCAGTTATCGCGGGAATACTGGCGATGTCTGCAGTTTGCACCAGCTTGTGAATGGGGCGTTGGGTCTATCTACTCTTTTGATACGTTAAGTTGGAGACAAATGGAGATAAGTCCTTGTGAATATGCCCCCTAGTGCAAAGGTTGGCGGCATAAGCAAGCAGACACAAAGACAAAAAGAAACTTCTACCACAAATATGAGTGGTGAAAAAAGAGAGGCGTTTATTCCAAAGGTTTAACATAAGAACCTCCTCCAAAAGGGCTGCAGCCACCAACCCAAAGGCTATCTATCAAAGGAAGGGAGGAAAATAAAGGAAAGACGTCGGGCCATTCATTTCACACAGAAAACGGATCCTCTCATATAAAATGCTACACTAGGCTATAATGTTCATAAAGCCTCCTAAAAAACAAACCCTGTAAAATATTACATCATGAGCTGCATCTGACGTGGCTGGCTCTGAACAACATGATGGATGTTTGTTGTATAAGTAACAATTCAGCACAGACAACATACATCATTGGCACAAAGTCATCAGAAAAACATACTTGAAAGCATAAAGGGCCCAATATAAATACAAATACAGGAAAGTGGTTGCTTTCTTCTGAAATAATTCCCCATGCCAGGAAAAATATAGGAGCAATTCATAGGATCAGTCGAGATTGTATCAGTGTCGCCTTGCAATATATGATGGGAATTGCGAGAGGCTTGTAGAAATAAAGAAATGGAACAAGATTGTGTGGAAAACAATGGAAGAGCTAAAAAAATTTGAACTGTAGCAGCCCAAGTATCTTTACAGATTTCTAAATTGTTATTTCGAGAAGACAAACTTTTCTTACATTAAGAGGGTCACTATAGAACATATCCAATTTACAGTTCTCTCTCTCTCTCTCCTACTCTTTTCTCACAATTTTAAAATATATTTTTTGCACAAGTAAATACTTCATGTAACAATCATTTTTGTTAGCAAGAATCAAAGAACTCTTTGTCGCATGCTGCAATTGGACTGAAGATAATCAAGCAATTTCTAGTATACAATTAATTTTTTTACATTTTCTTTACCAAAACGTAGCAACTTTAAGACAAGACCAAAACATGCCTCTCAAAGTCTCCCTGGCTATCTTACAATGGTTATGAAAGAGTAGAGATATCTTGTATATTTCTACATCCTCTGTGTGGTTGTGTCACCTAACTTTTTGCTACCATACCTTCTGTTTTTGCTGGCCGTAGGACTCTGCACACTCCACCATTGCTAAGCAGTTCGAAAGTGCTTGTGCTCCTTCCCTAAACCATGGTAACAATGGCTATCCAAATTGACATATTTAATCTACATATAAGTCCCTAGTAAAGTGCACTACATGTGCACAGGGCCTGTAAATTAAATGCTATCAGTGGGCCTCTAGCACTGATTTTGCCAAAAATGTAAATAGCCCTTTAAACATGTCTAAGGCCTCACATTGCAGAGCATGTGTCTGCAGTTTTAACCTGCCATGTCGACTTGGCAAAATAAACCTCTTGTCTGGCCCAACCCTTTCTTTTTTAGGTCGAGCATTCGAGACCTATTGTATATTTAGAATACACTTATATGTGTATGTAATTTGTGGGCTCTGGAGATCAGCCCTAGGACTTGTGTGCTTCTGCTTAGGGACTTTTTTTCTGTTCAACTGCCTCTATTTAACTGTCTTGATAGAAAGCGACCAGTAGAGGTCAGTAAAATACCCGAATCACTTTAGCATTCTCTAGATTCGAGTGCATAGAAATTGTCTCCCATGAGCACCCGTAGACAATAAAAAAACCAAAATCTTGTATTTTCAGTGATATGACCACCGAAGGCCCTGATTTTATATTAAAACAGAACTTTGAACTATACCATTTCTAGCTGAAAGGCAATTTTTCTCTCCACGTGTTCCCATACCTGGCAGGTCTCGCAGTTTGGTGCTTACTTTCCCTCCATGTTAAAGAACAGTAGATGTTTCAGCACCCAGGCTAATGTGCTGCATAGCTAAATACATATAAGATCCCAAAGGCAAGACTGATTGCATTGCAAATGCTTGTATCGCATACATGCCCCAAGAGCAGAGTGCAGTGTATTTAAAAACTTGAATATGTATGTTTAAGTTTTACATTTCCTGGTAGTGAAAAACTGGGAGGAGATGATTGGTTAAAATTTGGTGTCTCTGGAATCCTACTTTAAAATCCTAACTTATAGTGAAGTCAGATTTTAAATTACAAATGCCACTTTTAGAAAGTTCGCATTTCCTTGCCTTAGCTATTTGGTGCCTCTGGTGTAGTTGGCAGTTGGGCTTTGTGTATTTCTCCTAGACAGCCACACACACTGGGAGCTTAGGTGTGACTGTATGGGCCATCACCTGCAGGAGGAGCAGGGTCCAGCCTCACTTACACCTCAATAGGCTGTGTTCGGACTCCACACAAAGGGCTGTATACCCCTGTAGTTAGTCTGGAGCCAGGGCTGACAGAGCACAGCATCTATACACTTGAAAGGCATGCCTCTAGAAGCTTCTCCACACTTCAAAGGCACAACTGTGTATGAAAGAAGGACCTCAGTACACTTCTTGACCTGTGGATACTCTGCCAGAAAGAAGGACTGCTTTGCTGCTACAAAGACTGCCACTCTGCTGAACAGCTGCTTTACAAGGCACTGCTGGCCTGCTGGGCTGGCCTGTTGCTTGCTGCCCTCTTGCCTGAGGTAGAAGGACTTGACCAGTAACTCCATCTTGAACTCAGGATGATGCCCTTCTTGCTGCCCTCTCCAATGCGAACAGAACTCTTGGCACAGAACTTGAGAATGTAAATATTCAACAGGAATAATCTGGGACTATATCCGACCTGCCCTCCTTCATGGCCAGACTAGACTTTTGACTTTGACCCAGTCAACACAACCAGATATCCCCAGTGGGTGCTTTATGCTTTTACAGTTTAGTTTTTTAGGAATTAATAACTCCTGTTTTACTAGTTGGATTTTTGTCGTTTTTGTCTTGTTTTATGTATTAAATTAAGCTCTATTTTCTAACCTGGTGTGGGAACTGTTTGGAGTGTTGGACAAATACTTTCACATTGCCTCTAAGTTATGCCTGGCTGCTCTGTGGCAAGCTACCATGGGGATGAGCATGGGTTAATTTGGGGTTTGATTGTGCCTCACCCTGACTAGGATAGTGGTTGCTGCTTGACCAGGGCTCACACTTCCGTCAACCAGTAACTCAATTTCTAACAGAGACCAATATCCATCAGATAGTCAAAGGAGGTCATGGTATCCTAGATGTGGGAACTCTGTTAGCATGAAATCTATCCTTCTTTGAGAATTCCAACTGCAATCCAACTATACCAGTGTTAGACATATGGGTCGCTAGCTGGCAGTGGTATGCACCCTGTCGAACTTGTGACCCTTCGTTCTAGTCAGGGTACGGGTGTTACACAACCAAGATAACCCCTGCTTAACCCCTAGGTAGCTTGGCACAAGCGGTCAGGCTTCTCTCAGAGGCAAGGTGTATAGTTATTTGTACAGAACACACACAGTAACATAGTGAAAACACAAAAAATTTGACAAAACACCAGTTTAGAAAAATAACCAATCTTTATCTAAACCAAACAAGACCAAAATGACAAACATCCAACATACATAAATCAAAATATCACTTTTAAAAGGTTCAGGCAATTCTGCCTATTGAACTCCATGGATGAGGTGATTTTACACAAAGTACCTTGGATGCATCTAAATACACAAGGAAAAACAGCCACAGAGGAGGGAAGCATCGGAAAACACAGCAATGCGTCAGTTCTTGAGTTCTTGAGAATGTGAGGCGCCAGTTCTGCTGCATATAGGAGAAATGTTGTGTCGGTTATGGACTGTAAGGAGAAGCGATGCGTCAAAATCTGAAGACGGTTCTGGTCTGTGGGTGATGCAGTGGAAAGCCTGGCGCACAGGTGTGATGCGATGAAATCCGGATGTGCTGGAGGTCGAGACGGTGATTTTTTTCAGCTGCACAGCAGGGCCTGGGTCAGAATAAGTGCGGTGGTCTTGGACGTTGGAGACACGATGCACTGGACTCAGACTGCGGAGGTTCCTCAGGCTGTGAACTGGCACTATATTGATTTTTTCGGCCGCACAGCGGGGGTGCATGAATACTTCTCCTGCACATTGGTGCTGCATCAGAAAAACAGGCGCTGGAAGGGCACCACCTGGTAGGTCAGAATTCCCAGCAGTGGAGTTAAGGGATGCTGCAGGGGAAGTCTTTGATGGCCCTGAGACTTCCAACAGGATGCAAGCACACACAGGTGCTTGGAGAACCTTGGAAAAGCAGGATTCAAGAAAGCAAATTCCAGTTCTGTCACTGCCCACACACAGAAACCCAGTTCTGTCACTGCCCACACACAGAAACAGCAACTGCAGGCCAATCCAGCAAAGCAACACAAAACAACGGGGCAGTACTCCTCCTGACAGCTCTTCAGTTCTTCTTCGTGGCAGAGTCCTCACTCCAGACGTGTTCTGAAAATGTGGGTCACAGGTCTAAAACTTATACCTTTTTTGGCCTTTGAAGTAGGCATACTTCAAAGGAAAGTGTGTGTTGTCTGCAAGATCCTGCCTTGCCCTGCTGTGGCTCCAAACATGCAAAAAGGGGGTGGTGACAGACTTGTAAGAGGCCAGGCACAGCCCTATTCAGGTGTCAGTGACAAACCCTCCCACCTGTCTAGCTCAGGAAGGCCCATAAGCCTGGTGATGGGCCATCAGGATATGCAGGCACACCTTATCTCCCTTTGTGTGACTGTCTAGATTGAATGTATAAACAACCCAGCTGTAAGTTTAAACAAAGACGTTGATTCCACAGGCAGGCAGAGGCACAGGATGGTAACGCAAGAAAATGCCCACTTTCTAAAAGTGACATTTTCAAACTCACAAAAACCACCTTTCCTATAAGATGTGTTTTTAAATCCTGAGGTCAGAGAGTCCAAACTCCACATCTCTAGCTCTACCCAATTAAAAGTTACACTTGTAAAATGTTACAAGGTGTCTCCAATGACGACCTATGGGAGAGCTAGTCCTTGCAATAGTGAAAAAGGAAATTAGCAATATTTCACTATCAGGACTTGTAAAACACACCAGTACATGCCCTACCTTTCACATACACTGTGCCCTGCCATAGAGGTACTCAGGGCCTACCTCAGGGGTGCCTTATATATAGTAAAAGGGAAGGTTTGGGCCTGGCAAGTGGGTGCACTTGCCAGGCCGACATGGCAGTTGAAAACTGCACTCACAGACACTGCAATGGGCTACTCATGTGGGTGGCACAACCAGTGCTGCAGGCCCACTAGTAACATTTGATTTACAGGCCCTGGGCACACACAGTGTACTTCACTAGGGACTTACCAGTAAATTAAATATGCTAATCATGGCTAACCAATTTTATATATATATATATAAATATATATATATCCAAACACATAGAGTTGTCCCCAAGAAAGAGCCCACAGCGGAAAGGTAAGTTCTTGGCGTTTTATTGATGTAAGCTGCAGTCTCTCAGACAAAACGAGTCTCCTTCGTGAACAAGTCTTTAACGCCGACGCGTTTCGTGCGCTGCACGCACTTCTTCATGGGCAGACTCAGGAAACAGCAAAGACATGCATCTCCCAGCGCTTAAATCACCTGTAACACTCGTCACAGTGGGCGGGGCAACCCCGTTGCCTTCTGGTCTTGGTGGATAAATGATTTCCAGTGAATTTGCATGCGTGCTGCTGATGATTCAAATAAAACCACAGTGACCCCTGGGATCAACAAGAAGGCAGCAGAGACGGGCACTGAGGAGGCCAATCTATGGCTGAAACGCGTCTGCCCTATGTTTCAGGGACATCTATTGCCAGCGCGAAAAACCGTTAAATCTGTTGCTTATTCCCCGGAGCTGTGTCACACTCTTTTCTTGAGTAAGAGAGAATCAGGACTTCATGTTTTACCAGCTTGCAGGTGCTGGTCTTGTGACACGCCCTCTCGGTCTGGAGAGACGCGGTTTACCTGCAACCTTTGGTGGATATACATATATATATATATATATCCAAAGACTACTCCCACCAGCCTTGAAGGTCCTTCAACTGCCAAAGAAGTAAGTACACGAGCCTAAGAATAGTGCAAATTTTCATTTAATGCCCAGAGCGACGGCCATAACGTTTCGGCTCCGTGGAGCCTTGTTTACATGACAGCGTGTAACTCGTGATGTCACATATTTAAAGTGATACGGCTGGTCACATGGGGGGAATCACATGGGTATAACGTCATAAACAGAGAGAAAGTACAATTAACTCCACGGCAATGAATTCGAGTGATCAAATTACAGGCTAACACATTGTCCATATCTATAAGCTTTCCATATGCAATATATGTATCTTACAATGTCGGCATGAATGCCTGATGCCTGTAGAAAATACAATGTAAACATTTGACTACTCCTAAAAATTAAACATGAATAGTGCCAGTTGTACAAGGATAACATAATTGCCAAAAGCGGATAAACAATCTGTTTCGGTCAGTCTTCAACAAATAATACAATATTCCTCATAAAAATATAAATATTATGATAAAAGGTATTATGTTAAAAAATCCAGGTTACCCCACGGACCATTTAATTACAAAAGTGATGAGTGCAATCTATATAAAAAAACTATTGATAAAAAATGAAAAAATAAAATTAAAGTGCCTGTGCTTGAAATGATTGGAAGAATACATTTCTTAAATAAGACAGTTACAGAGAGAGGAACCCGCCCAGTGTAACCCAAGGACAGAATATTCAGGTTATAACCCTTATATAAGGTTAATGAAGCACACAAATAAATTAAATGAATCCGAAACCAGATTTACTTATGTCTGTTAATAAAGTTGGTTTATGCAGAGTAAGGCTGCGGTGAGACCTGTCAATTACAAAGTTGATTTTAGTACAAACTTGGTGTGGTAAGTTTATGGATGGAAATCCAAAAGCAGTATGGTTTCAACAGAAAGGACACAAAATTCCATAAAGGAATGGGGATGTGCAAATACGCAAATTTCACAAATATAAGTGCAATTTGTCTACAATAAATGGTAAAATACCAAATAAATAACCTAAAATATATAAAAAATATATATTACAAGAGGTTAAGACAAAAGACTTAAAAATGTTAAAATGCTGTTATGTACACATCAGATAAAAAAGTTGCCCAAATAGAAACCACCGCTTATAAAAACTTAGTTCGTGGGGAGACTTGAAGAGAAACCACTCATATAGTGTGCCCACTGAATAATGTTCTACAATGACAGGGTAAAAGAGACAAGGAAAAGGCTAGTGGGCAACATTATGCGGTACTGTGTGCTTAACCCAAACATGTATGCAGATCCTCCGTTATGTTCAGTCCTGAAGGAACCTTGGTGTTGAGTTGCAAAATGTAGCGGGTTTCCAATTTGCGGAGATTGGACTCACGATCACCACCCCTCCTGCTCGGTTCAATACAATCAATAACAAAATAGTTTAGACCCTTATTGTCACTATTGTGAATCTCTCTAAAGTGGCGAGCTACGGGGTAGGTGTTGTCCTGGTTAGAAATCGCACGCAGATGTTGCAAAATGCGTTTATGGACCACTAGTTTTGTGCTGCCCACATATCTCAGGTTGCAAGGACAGGTAAGGACATAAATAGCAAACTCGGTCTTGCAAGTCAGTAGTTTGTTGATCCTGTGCTGCTTGTTACTGAAGGGATCAGTAAAAGTTTTGGTGTTGACCCCATGGGAGCAAGCTTTGCAAGTTTTACACTTGTAAAAGCCATTGTTAAATTGTAACCAAGACTTATTGTCAATGGATTCTGGATTAGTGTTGACCAAAGCTTGTCTCATCGTAAGGGCTCTGCTGTATGTGATGGTAACCTGCTGGGGAAGCATAGGACCAATGACAGGATCACTGCGCACGATAGGCCAGTTCCTATTAATGATTTTACGCAATTCTGCATGCTGTTTGCTAAAGCCCATGATGATTCTGAATGTATTTGATGAGCTTATGTTAGTCTCCTCTAGATTGTTGTGCAACGTGGTGCTACTGGTAATACCACTAATGGGTTTTAACAGTTCACTGCGATTATGTGCATTGGCTTTAACTATAGCACTTTCAATGATACTCTCAGAATAACCTCGCGCCTTGAATCTAAGTTTGCTTAGCTCTTGTGCTGTCTTGAGATCAGTATCATTACTGCAAATTCTGCTCAAGTGCAACATCTCCCCATAAGGTATGCTATTGATGAGGTGAGGTGGGTGTGCACTGGTGGCGTGGAGGGTGGTGTTACCAGCAGTGGGTTTACGATAAAGCCTAGTTTCTAATGTACCAGCATTGGTGTAGACCTCAGTGTCCAAGAATGTGACATTTGTTTGGCTATATGTAGCAGTGAACTGAAGGTTGAGATTGTTTACATTGAGACTCTCAATAAACCCATGGGCCTCATTCAATGATCCTTTCCATACTACAAATAAATCATCAATAAATCGCAGCCAAACTATAACATTGTCATTTAGGCACTGGGTATACTCTTTCCGAAGAATCGTCTCCTCCCAGTAGCCCATGTGGAGGCAGGCATAGCTGGGTGAAAAGCTAGCCCCCATGGCTACGCCCCTTAATTGCCGGTATAACAAACTGTTAAACATGAAATTGTTATTGAGGAGGCAGAATTCCAGCATCTCAATAAGCATTTGATTGTGACTAGCAAACTGGGGAGGTTTACGTGATAAAAAGTATTTGGTGGCCTTGATACCGTCATTGTGACCAATACTGGTGTAAAGTGATGTTACATCCAGGGCTACCATCCAATAGTCATCTCTCCACTGGATTCCATTGATTTTACGAAGAAAGTCCCCTGTGTCCTGTACATATGAATCTAATGATTTTACAAAATCCTGTAGAAAATAGTCAATGTATTGAGACATTTTTTCACAAACACCATCATGTGCAGAAATGATTGGTCTTCCAGGAGGTCTGACAGGGTCTTTGTGTATCTTGGGGATGAAATACAGTTTGGGGATGACTGGGTTATCCTTTTTCAGGAAGTTGTATTCAGCTTCAGTTATGAGCTTATGTCTTTTCCAGTTGGTCAATTTATCAAGAATCTCCTTATTTGAAATTACGATGGCCGCTGCCGTTGTTCGGGTATAACAATTCCTATCGTTGAGTTGATTAAAGGCTTCATGGTCATAAAGTTCCTTGTAGCGCCGGGATAAATGATTTCCAGTGAATTTGCATGCGTGCTGCTGATGATTCAAATAAAACCACAGTGACCCCTGGGATCAACGAGAAGGCAGCAGAGACGGGCACTGAGGAGGCCAATCTATGGCTGAAACGCGTCTGCCCTATGTTTCAGGGACATCTATTGCCAGCGCGAAAAACCGTTAAATCTGTTGCTTATTCCCCCGGAGCTGTGTCACACTCTTTTCTTGAGTAAGAGAGAATCAGGACTTCATGTTTTACCAGCTTGCAGGTGCTGGTCTTGTGACACGCCCTCTCGGTCTGGAGAGACGCGGTTTACCTGCAACCTTTGGTGGATATACATATATATATATATATATATATGTGTGTGTGTGTGTGTGTGTGTGTGTGTGTGTGTGTGCGTGCGTGTGTGCGTGTGTGCGTGCGTGCGTGTGTGTGTGTGTGCGTGCTTTTACGTTAATAAAATTCAAAGATTTGCTCCTGGGAGGTCTGGTTTGAGCAGAAAATGCCTCATGGAAACTGTGAAACTAGATGTGTGCTGCAGGCACGTGATGTGCTACCAATGTCCATTGTGCAATTTTAGAAGCTGTATGTACAATACACTGAGCTTGCTGAGAATGTGCTTTGGTCTCCTTAGGATGCTGAGGAAGTTACTTCCACTCTTGACTTCAGACCGCAGGAGATCTGTGGTCCAGGCATTGGTTACTTCAAGATTGTACTATGTGAATATACTCTACCTTGGCCTCCCAGAATATCTTCTCAAGCATCTGCAGGTGGCTCAAAATGCCGCCGCCAGAGCCATTCTCAGGCTTAAAGCTAGAACTCATATGTCCCCATCTCAGAGCGTTCCATTGGCTCCCAGTAAAGAATAGAATCAGATTTAAGGCCATGGTGCTTTTCTTTGAAGCCTTTCATGGAAAGGGGGCTAGGTACATTTGCAGAAGGATCGCCCACTATGTTCCTTTCAGAACTCTGAGATCTTCCTCGATGAATCTAGCAACGGTCCCTAGAATTTCTCACGCCCGGGCAGGGGGATTCTCGTTTGGGTTCCTCGGTGCTCAAGCCTGGAATGCGCTTCCCGCTTCATTGAGAGCGTTGTCAGATTTAGCCACTTTTTAGGAGGCTCCTCATAACTCTGCTTATCAATCAATAATGTAAGTTGCCATTAGCTTTTTGTGTTCCTCTTTTCCCTTTTCTTTTCTCCAATTGAAGTTGGTGTAGGGGGTTTGCTCCCAGGGCCTTTGATGCGCCGGGACACTTTTTTGAGTAGCTGTGCGCTATATAAATGCCTTTATTCATTATTCATTCATTTATTTATTCATTGTATCTTTTGCATAAAAGGCAAAACATGACATACATTTTTCACGTAGATGACCCTGGGCATAGTTCATCGTCAAACCTGTAGTACTCAAGAGAAGAACCTGTCATTTTCATCAAGCTGACCTCTACACTACTGTATTGCATCCAGCACACGTGTTGGATAACGTCCTCGTGTACACAGCACTGTCCTCTTTGAACTTTGGTTATATTGCAAATGATTGCTGCAAAATTGCTATACAGCTGCACACGTTATACAATCTAGCTCCTGCTCGCGGACTGCAGCTGAAATGTATGTTTTCCAGATCAAGACGCATTATTCACATATTGAGTATAGCCATGAAGTCCGGTGTCAGTCTGCGAATAACTAATAGACAAAATTATCTATTAGTAGGCTCCCTCATTATGATCATAAACTGCAGCGTAGTAAGACTGGAGGGGTGTAGGCTTCAGATTTTCGGACAATCAGGCTTCCATGTAATGTGTAAAGATTTTATATGACAAGCATGGTGCATTAGGGGGGACCAAGGGGCAATGGAAAGGGAGAGGAATGCAGATTAGAGGAAGTACCAAGGGAGAAAACACAATATTTTGTTAAATAACTAATATATTTGAGGACTTTCAAAACAAAGGAGAGTGTGTGTGTGCTTTTTTATCTGTGTGTATGTAAATCCTGCTGAAATCCGACTGACATCTCAAAATACCCAGCTGAAAGCACCTATGCCCAACTGTTTATCAGAAAATAAATATTTTGGAGGGAGGTGTAACACCCCAAACACTGCCCCCCTCCCCCGAAGCTATGCCGCTGCCTATAAAATAGATCAGTAGTTACTTAATTCACCTACTGCAAAGATCAGCTTCCTACACTGAGCGGCTTATTTCTGAAAGCCCGGCACCACTTTTGCACCACATAAAGTGGTACATGTGTGATGCAGTATTCTCTCTCAGATTTATGAAGCCACGCAAGGCCAGCCTGCATGGCCTTGAGTTGCCTCATAAATCTTAAGTTGGGCAAGGCAGCGCAAATTCACTGAGATACCTTACTCTGCGCCCGGTAGGAGTTCCTTGGGCATTGCAGTTGTTTTCCCCACGCAACACTCATGGAATTTGGAGAGGTGAGGCATAACGAAGAGATATATTTATTTCTTCTCGCATTGTGCTCTTTCTATGTGTTCTGCATTTTGCACACATAGAAAGAGGAAAACGCCTCTTAGGATTGTTTTTGTGCGGCAAGGTGCCCCTTCCTGCACAAGAACAATCTTGCCTGCAACGGAGTCACCCTTGGGCACCTACTTTGGCGCCAGGCTGCCAAAACGGCACCAGCGCAGAGAGAAAGTACAGGAATGCACGGTATTGCTTTAATACGGTGCATTCCTGCCCTTTCACCTTGGCATAGGGCAGTGCAGCAAGGTGCCATGCTGGGCTTTCCTACGCCAAAATCCCATAAATATGCTCCTCAGTGTTTCATCCATTTGAAATCAATAAAATAGGCACAGCCAAAGTGATTAATAGGTAGTTAAGGCCCAGAGGTTTGGTGAACAGATAAATATTAATAATCCTATTTTAAAAATTAGTATAATTAGTATTAGTAGTAGTTGTATCATTTTGCAGTGGGTAGAAATTGCAAACGACCAGAAGTATTCCAAAACTACATGCGTACATTCATATATTTTCCTCTCACGCAGGTCAACATGACGAGCAACATTATCGATAACCTGGTTCCAGGTGCCCAGTATCAAGTGACGATTTATCTGCGGAAAGGCCCTTTGATTGGCCCACCGTCAGACCCTTTAACATTTGCTATTGGTAAGTTCTCCACGCATCATCTCTTTTGTTGAAATAGTGCAGAGTTGTACTTTTGGTCAGGTGGGAGTGCCAAATGCATGTGCCAAAATCTTTCTTTCCTTTTATTTAATAATTTGGTTTCTCTTTCACCAGATGAGCATGGTAGGGAGGAGACAACAGTATCTCATTACTGTCCTAACTTGATAACGAAATTAGGCTTGATTTCTATACCACAAGTGGAAATCTCAATCCATCGGTTATATTACGAATTATTCCTAACAGCTCCACTAACACCATTATGGTCTTGGGACAACAAATTATTTGCACCTCCCAGAAAAAAATAAGATATCCTCTACTGTTAAAAAAAGAAAAATCATCTAGAAACAGTAGAAGCCATTAGGCGCTTGTTACCAGCTCAAAATGAACCTCAACTCAGAATTCTCTGTAGCATTTTAGTGTTTGTCCCAACCCCACTTGGCAGGATCTGTAACTGGTCTGCTGGAATCTCCTCCAGGGACTTCTACATACAGACGCCTTGTCTTTCCTGTAGACCTGCTACACTGGATCTTCCTCCCGCCTTGGTGATGTCTAATCTGGTTTTAGGTGTTTCCAACCTATTGCAAGCACTCTGTAAATTTCTGTACTCATCATCATCATCGGAAAAACTTTATTCGGTTTTTGCTTTCAAACCATAAAAGTTGCATTAACATAAAACAATTTAAATAAAAATGCATAAGTTAAGATAACAACCAATACAGCAGTTGAAATTACATGGAATAAATAAATTAAAAAAGCCTGAGGAAATACTCTTTACACATCCATATAACTCCTAGATTTAACAGTGGCTTTTAAAAACCCTACTATAAAAAATATACAGTCCTCTTTCAATAATTGCAGGTACAGAAGTGCCGGTCGAGCCTGTCTAAAATTCATTCTTTTTAAAATAGGAACCAGAAAGCGTTTACGCGGAATTTCATATAATTTACATAAAAACAGGAAGTGCAGCGTATCCTGCGGAGACTGTCCGTCGCAGCCGCAGGGCGCTAGCTCTTGACCTCTATTAAAACCCTTGGGTCTGGCGAGAAAAAGATGAAAAAGTTTCAACCGCAACCTGGTTAACAAAAATTTCTCATGTGTGGACAGAGACCCCATGGGGTAGGGTTCCGTCATGGGGGTTGTTTTAAGCATTAAATACGTCCGCACGCTAGGTTTCAACACCTCCTTGGCTAACCTTTCCATTTTCCTCAGTGACAAAAAGACTAATTAGGTCGAATCCACATCCTTCTTTGTAATAACATCAGGGTTGGCAAATAAGTCCCCCCGCCCTAACCCATCAAGGCCACAGAATACGAGCCGAGTTGTTCTGAGACATGGATTCTCTTGGGATCAGGTGGGTGAGAGAAAGATCTTTATTTAACCAACATTTTAGCCAAAAAATCAGGGTTCGCAAAGCAAGTGCATCACTTAAATAGGGAACCCCCAGTTCCTCGTGGACCGCTAAATTAGATGTGCCAAGGGGAACACATAGTAAGCGTTTCAAAAAATCATTTTCCGCTATCTGTTAGGTTTCTGCAATAGTGTATCCCCAAATTTCACTGCCATAAGAAGCTATGGCCAGGCTTTTGGCCTGATACACTTGCAGCATCGCTCCTGTTGGTTTCAAGTTTGGTAAATGGGTTACTCATCACAAATAGGACGGATATCTTGTCCGCTGTATTATGAGTCCCATTATATCAACTCGCAATACGGCAGGCGAGACATCCTTCACGTTTCTGATGGAGTAACCTGTCTGCCAAACTCGTAATCAGGCTCCAAGTGCCATTTTCCTACATAGGGTATGTCTGCCCCTGTTGTTAATGGTGGGACATCAGCCTCTTTCTACTTTGAACTGGTCTTCAAGTACGCTGAAGGAGGGAAGGGGGCAAAGCCATCTTTGTAAGTGATAAGGAGTGTAGCAAAATATTTTCCCCCTATCAGAATCTCAAAAGTAACAACATCTTTCTCTACAAACAAAAATCTGTGGTCTACTAAAATGCTCCAAGACAGAGAACGCTCTTTTATTCAAAGATAGCAAGCCTCAAATTCCACATCTAAGGTCAGGAACTAAATGTCGGCTACCCCTATATTGATGTCCTTTCACTGTTCAGCATCTTCTGTGTTTTAACCCACGCTAGTGATGCTGTTTTAAAATTAAGCCTGTTCAGCTGTTTTCCTGCTCACAGTTAATTTCCAGGCTGCAGTGTCAAGAGTCCCACAGATTCTGTTTTATTAAAAAAATAAGTTTACAGTGTCCTTGAATGGCAGTCAGAGGTCACGAGATGTCACTTCCAAAGCTGGAATCCAGGGTTCAAAAGAATGTGACCTTAATGGTGCTACTCCTACCATTTTGGCCAGTGGCACCACTGTGGGGTGTCATAGAACCCCAGGGCTGCAGAGAATAATATATTATCAGCTCCTGAACTGAAGGGCCGTAGATGTTCATTGAATTCACCTCCATCCACTGGACTCTGTTTCACTGTCCAGTTGTAAGGCTTTATGTGTTACAATTACCCGAGTTGCTGCAGGTTAAAATGCCAAAGATGAATCTCGGAAATCAGAGGTATGAGCGTTTTGTAACATTAAAGTAGACAGGGCTTATGGTGAGGATCACAAGCTTGAACATTCAATGGAATGGGAGAGCGTAACGATCGTATGTGTTTATTATTTATTTAGCCTTTTGTATATCATGTACAAGGTGCTAAAGCATCAGAGAGCTTCGCATAGTAAAGGAACAGTTTCCTATAGGGAGACAGATACATTGATTAATGCGTCATATCACATAATGGTACTGTCAAGAGGCAGAGCACATTATGTAGTGAGCCTGTCAGAGAAGTAAAAGTAGATAGCCAAACCCACAGCCGCTAGAAATCAAAAGTGCAGAAAACAAATCCAAGCCTGAATCTTACCCAAAAGGTTCAACCATAGACGTTTTAAAGAAGGGGCAAAGTGGTCTCTGGCCCAGGGCCCCAGCCTTTCAGGGGTGTCTTGGAGATCCAGTTCTGTTCTGCAGAGAGTCTTGCCCTGATGACCTTAAATAATTCGTAGATTGTTTTAACTATCATTTTGCTCTAATTTATTTTTTGATATGATTGATGTGTGAGAGTCTACTACAGACATTTTGCAGAGAAATGTTGTGTTTATGTTTCATGCAACATCCTAGTGGCGTAGCTAGACTAGGTGACGCCTATGGCTGTCCCTGTGGTGTCCGCCCTGTGGCTGTATGTAAGAGTGTGTGGGGGGGTGCTGGTGATACCTGTGGCGGATGCCCTGAGGCCGTCTTGTGTGTAAGAGGGGACTGGAAATGCTGCAGGTAAGAGCGGGGGGAGGGAGGCAGCTGCCCCCAAAACTCGTGTCACCCGGGGCGGTCAGTCCCTTCGTGCTATACCACTGAAGCATTCATAAAAACAATTCTTTTAGATCAAAACAGGACCTCAATTATCAAAAATGAGTGTGGGTCACATAGATTATTTGCAGTCATTTTAGTGCTCTGCTACTGTATTACAATCTTGAAAACACATCCCTATTCCTGAATTTTAGATGCAAACACATTTAGAATTGGACAAGCGTGCCTGTGCACTGTCAGTGACCTGGCCAAAGAGGGCATGAAAGAGCTGAAATTGGATCATACTTTTCCAAACAGAGGGCCCCAAAATACATTTGGCCCAGGACCCACAAAATCTTTAAGATGTCCCTGTGTTCAACCTCTTTGGTGAGATTTAAAGCCTGTATGAATAACCTGCACATAATAAGGTTAGCACCCCTTAGGCACAGCTGGACTTGCCTTTTATTCCACTTCCCATTTCCCCGTTGAGCTGTTGCCCGCCTAATGGAGGCTGGTTTGGAGAGCCCCGCCCACTTAATGATGTAAAATAAGGCAGTTTTTAATGCAATTATCTGTGTCCAAGCATAGCAGCAATCTCTCATTGGGAGCGGTTGAGTTTAGGGAGGATTAAGTCAAAATAATGTTGCTATTACCCAAATCTATGATTTTGGTTCTATTTAAGTGAGACACTATTATTCAGAAGCAAATCTACAAATGGTTCTGTTGTGTAAGCACCATGGGGTGCTAGTTTAGAATCGAAACGTCGACGTAAAACTATCTCATGCCCAGGCTCACTATAGCTAATCATTTATGGGGATAGCTCAAGCTCAAGTGGAAGACAGGAGAAGGGCAGAGAATTTATGTTATTGTTTTGTTTGTTTTTGCATTTGAAAGGCCACTCATTTCACGTTGTGTCACCACAGTCACCCATTGAACTGTCTGCGTATTTGTTGTGTTTTTTCGTCGTAAGGCAGCTTGTATCTATTTTCTGTGCAAAGTGCTTACAAAATTAAAAAACTGAAAAATCTGAACAAAATAAGTAATACATTTATATGATTTTGATAAATTGTTGTAGGTGTGGTACATTCATCATTGTTTAGTGCTGTTCAATAGTGATTTTGAAGGAATGTTTTGGTTCTAAACTAGCACCTCGTGGTGCTTACCCAACAGAACCATCTGTAGATTTGTAATTATACACCCAGGTTCCGAGGGAGACAGGGTGACCCCATTGATATCATTGTCACTATTCAGAAACAGGCAGCACTAAATCACCAAATATACGCTTCACCAAAAATAAAGAACCATCATCAAGCCTTTTGCGGAGTTCTGGATGAGGACTCCAGATGTTCATCTGCCGTCTGGACTTTACCCGGTTTCAAACCCTACCTCATCTGCTTTATATGGGCTAAACCATCAACATTCCCCTATTAATTTACTCTTCTTTGTCTCCGTGTTCATATCTTGAAGTGTTGCAGTACACAGTTAATAGTATGCATCAAATGTATTCAACAATATGTGTATGTTTAATTTTAGATCCTACAGGAATTAAAGATTTGGTGCTTTATCCGGTGGGGCCCACGGCCGTGGTTCTGAGCTGGAGCAGGCCCTCCTATGGGGTATTCCGGAAGTACATGGTGGAAATGTTTTTCTTTAACCCGGTGACAATGACGTCGGAGTGGACACCCTACTATGAGATCGCAGCTACTGTCTCTTTAACGGCATCAGTGGTAAAGTATATGCACACACTCTCACCGACTAACAATAAACATACATTTAAAGTTACATAAACACTGCTGAGAACAAAATGAGAATGGTCTTTAGATGATGTTGAGATACCTGTATAGCAGAAAAATCTATCTGAAGAGTTCATTCTGCAATTTTAAAACCAATTACCTTCTTCAAAGATAGCATCAAAGTTGCAAAGTGCATCCACTAAATGTGTTTCCACATAGGAAAGAAAAGATTTATGGGTAGGAATATAATTGAAAAAAGTAGGGTCATTTTTACTATTTTTTATTTTATGTATTTCAAGTTATTACGAATCCTACTTTTGGGTTCTAAAGTTAGAAATAATACATTATCTTACAATATATCGTTAACAGTGCATGTTTTCAGAATATTTCAATTTGTTTTTAGATTAAGCCCGTAACAATCGTTTTATTAAAGGTTCATTTTATTGCAGTATACAAACATTACAACTAACTTCAAATTCCATTGTTAATCTACACCAGAAGAAACAGCTAAATAAAATAATAATTATTAGCGATTCATTATTGTCAATTGTTGGTATGTGAGCCTTGAGCAAAAATATTCCATGGTGCTGCTTTCCACCATATTTAATGTGTTAGTTTATGGCCAGAAGCTGCAGTAGTTTCCTAGAGTAAAGATTAGTTTGAAAACTGGTACTTAGGGAACCAGGGCACAATCTTTGCAAAGCATTCTAAATGAGAGTTAAAACTTTGAAATCAGTTGCATTTTAAATCATAGTTCTCCAGCCTCATCTTACCTGGCGCTCAGACAAATAACCACATTTGTTTAGCGAACATTACATTCTAACCGCCATATTTGGGGCACTTTAAATTTGATCAAATTGTATGAAATAATGTTCAACTCTGCACTAGCAAATTACAAAATGCAAATAACTGCATTCACCAGCAGTATGAGATGGGTGGTTTGAAATAATGGGGCTACCCTAGATAAATGAAATAGGTGAAAGTGAGCTGACCTAGTGACTGTTATCATCAGTGTATCAAAAGATAAACCTGTTTTCAAAAACTACGCCCAGATTACTGTCAGTTGACACAGGTTTTGGGAAAGGCCCCTGTCTCTTAACCAAATTACAGTATTTACTGGATTTGTACCCAAGTGATAACGTTTTTTTTTTTTACACACAATTGATTGACAGTCATCCAATATCTTAAACATAATTGCGCTTCTAGTCTATCGATGATTGCTCAAGAAGATCCATGATGATCCTAGTATCACAAATATACTTAAGACTGGACTATCGTCCACAGTTAGACTGGCCAAAGGAAGTACCTCGATATTGAACATTTGAAGGGAAAGGCTGGAACCTAAAGAAATACCACAGACCAGAGGATGAGACGTAAATCTAAACTATCCAATCTGAACGATTAATTGATTAAATACCGTTCACGAAAAAGGATTGGATCCAACTGAGAGCATCTCCGACTCCAGTTTATTACACAGCAACCCATGGTCTCCCGAATCAAAAGTGACAGAGGGATCCTGTAAAATCAGAGACTGAATGTCTCTTGCTTTGCAGTAATAGCATTTGTTCTCTCACAAAGAATAGATCAGTTTCTGCTCAGGCCAAACAATGATATTATAAGAGTTCTCCATAGACTTCATTTCAGAGTGAGTCTGTGATCCTAAAGAGAGCGTCCCGATAATTGGGGAAAGCATTATTATAATGGAATGTGTCGAAAGCATTTGGAAGGATTGACCACTGAAAAATTTACTGACTAGGATAATATGCCTGCAGCAGAAAACTGCCTGTTTTCGGCATGCCAAAGGTTTCAAATTATCGTGGAGCCTACCTGTCTTTTCATCTGATAGAGTTTGAGCTACAGAGTAGAACTGATCTGAGCATTAGGGCTTCTTTGGATTGCTGAGAATGGGGCAATCAAATTCCTTAGAATGGAGTCGATAACCAATAGTACAAGATGGCTTTCGAATCTCACACAGAATATGCACTCGTTCAATTCATTTGCAAGGCGTAGAGGGGAAACTGTTGAAGGGAGGCAGGAGAAGGGAATGGGAGAGGGACGGGTGACACGCTGTAGGGCTTAATGTGCCAATAGAATTAATATGTTGTTAGAGTTGGTCACTTGCGCTAGCGTTTCCCTCTTGCTGTCTCTTTATAAGAAATGACATGTGGCTCAAGGTCAGTTCAGATATGTGGACCATAGACCTGTATTTACGACCAGCACAATATGTTTAATTTCTACTGTAGGAACGGGTGCCAAAAAGCTATTTAGTTTTCTAGTTTTTTTTTTTACTATACATGGTCAATATTAATAATATTTGAAGGAGTGAATGAAAAGCTATAGAAACACATCCATGAGGCATCAAGATGGTAGTCTCATTAGATCAGATTTGTCGAAGGTGGAATTCAGGGGCTCACCTTCATACTGAAATGAGAGGGCAATATCAGGACCAGTTAGAGAAGCAAAGGAATGTGGTCATGCATCAGAGGAACAGCTACCAGACTGCATCATGCCATGCCATGTTTTATTTGTGAGCTTACCAGATGATTACATGCCACCAGTCAGATTGTACATCCACAAACCACTTTCATGTAAAACTGTAGTGCAGTTGGTCAAGCTGAGGACAACCATGACCACAAAACCCAGACTGTACCGGGTTATTCAACGAAATCAAGAAACTGGAAAATATTGACTGTCTCATCTGTCTGGATTTCAATGCTATTTTTGTATTTGATATGTTGCTTTTCCAAGTAATTGGTCCAACACATTTAATTGCTCTGTTTCTTTTTTTAGTATCTTCAACTTCATTTTGCCCTTTTTCTCTCTGTTGTTGTGCTTGGCCAGTTTGAATCTACATGGTGTTGAAATAGGTCTGTTGGATTATCTATTCATATAATGCACTTGATTTTCAGGCAGGTTTCAAGATGTCAGGGTGTGGTATTGATCTGGCAATCCTGTTCACCTTCAGAAAGTCCTACATTTTTGCAAACAGCAATCAGTCAGTAGGTCTTGTAGGCCTGCAGTAAACTGTTAACCATAGAGTAATTATTGCTGAAAAGAATTAATAGGATTGGTAATGGTGAGTCCCTTTCCATGAAGCTATTTGATCACCATATGGTGATTGTAATATGGAAATTAATTCAGGCGTATATTTTCTCATTGGAAACTGTTATATTGCATCAAAAATTCATAATCACAAACAAATCTTTAGACAACAGAATGCAGAGAAGGGAAGCAGTTACAAAAGAGCTGTGTTTCGTTTTTGTCTGATGTGTCAAATTTTCATGCATCCAGTGAGAGCAGAGAATATTTATTTATTTATATATATTCGGGCTCCATGATGACTTTGTAGTAAGCTTCAGATATGGTGAAATATTCCACCAGTAAACAATCTTTACAGGCGATTTGCAAAATTCAGTTCACGTGGAAAGAACAAAGGGGCATATTTACAAGCAGGCGATAAAAATTATCGGCGCTTTTGCGGCCGTTTTCGGCCGAAAAGCGGCGATAATTTTATCACCTAATTAGCAAGACCACGCTAACGCGTGAAACCTTGCTTTAGCGCCAGGATTCCTAACGCCCAGCTTTGCATCTCTAATGAGATGCAAAGTGGGCGTTCCTAACCTAACATGACAGGAGAAATGTCGCTAAGCGACATTTCTCCTATCATCAAGCCCCACGCTATGAAGCATAGCGTCAGGAAAAGTAGCGATAACCCCTGTTATCGCTACTTTCCTTACGCCTGCTTCAGGACTGACTTAGCCATGATATCCTATGGAAGGTGGATATCATGGCTACAGTTTGCGAGTCCCTATCAGCAAGCTAACGCCACATTGCGTGAGATTATCGCTGGGCGTCCAGCTGTAATCTCACGTTAGGCAGTTAGCGATAGGATTTTTATCGTTGCTAATAGCACGCTATCTCAGCGATAAAAATCCGCATTACCCGGCGATAATTATCCTCACGCTAAGAGCGCTGAGCGATAATTATCGCCGGGTGTTGCTGATATGCCCCAAAATACGTAGAGAAATAAAACATTTCTCCTCGTTTTGCCTGCTTAATACCAAGTATTCGCTGGCAGTATTTTTGGCACTGCCCCATACCTTGTAAATATGGGGCAGCATCAAAAAGCAATGGGTGTTGCAGTGGAACACCTACTGTAACACCCATTTTACGCCCCTTTCACCTTTTCAAGTGTTTCGTGTATTGGGGCATTATTTACAAGGCGGCATTAAGCCACGTTAAGTGTCTTAACGCCGCCTTGTAAATAAGGCAAAGGAGTTAACGCCACCAGAACATCGGACAAAGGGACGTTCTGCTGGTGTTAACTCCTTGTTAATATGCCCCATTGTTGGAGTCAGAAGGTAACCAACCCTCCTCCTCCATGCACAGGAACAGTTTCTAGCATACGTCTAGTCTCAAGAGACCTCCTTCCCAGATCTTTAAGCAGTGAGCTGTGTAGCCATACAAAATCTCTATTGAAAGCACACTGCACATAAAAGGAATTGAATAGAAATTATTTGTTGTAATAATTCACAAGTGGTATTTCATCTTCAGGGCTGCAATGTAATCTCGACATTTGGAATCTCCACCAGAAAATCACCAGTGCTCTCAATTTTCTCAGTTCCGTGCCTGGGTAGCTCATCTAGGGTGGAAATGAGCTTTACATCCTGGGGCTTGCAGTGTTGGTTTTATAGTGGGTTAAACATAACTACAAACACCAGCATGCAACAGAAAACATGGCCTGCATTAGCTACCCACCCCTGAAACTGGGTAACGTGAGAGCATTGAACGTACACGTTCTTTCATTCCACACGTGATATGCCCAGCAATGGTCCAGAAAGGACAAGCAAACTTTAAAAGAAAACAAGGAATTGAGAGGGTAAAGGGCAGATACATTTTAACTCGGACGATGTAATGTTAGGCTGATTGGAATATAAATATAATTTTATGTATTTTGCTAACAAATCACCCTTTGCTATAATGGTAACTTTCAGCCAATCACTACTACGTTTCCAATCAAAGGCAGCACATTGCTTTAAAGTTCTCATGGCAAGCAGCCATTTACCCCTGTCTGGTGTGATAACGTAGCACAGCTCCTTTAAGATTTCATCCCTTGCTATGTGTGCGCTGGTGTATTACTTTCCCGAAATGGACTACAGTGGGCTTAAAAGTGGGCTCCTGATTTGCTGGGTCATATGTATGTACTGGATGGGTTGACACTTGGACGCGACTTGGGGTGGTGGGTGGGGGGATATTGTTGGGAAATTGTGGACTATGACAGATGTATATTCGTTCTACTCAGATTGGTTTATAAACACAGTTTACTAGAATCCTGGAGCAGGCTGGCCGCATTCTAAATGTACCTGCCTGTATCACAGTCGTCCTGCTGCCACATGGTATTTCTAAGCTTTAGCCTTGGCCAACAAAAATTGTGGTGGGTTATTGGAATTCAGAATAGTAAAGAGGAGGTGGTAATTGAGGTGCTGTTAAAAATCCTTGAAGGATATTACAGGACTTATTTACCACTGGTATCCCAGAGCTAGTTGTTTTTGTTTGCATCACTTTATATTATCTCTGCACCTCGCCCTCCTCGTTATGGATTTTACTCGTGAGGCTGCCTCACCCCTGACCTTTGTTCACCACTGTGTTAGTGCCCACACGGTGCGTGCGCGTATCAAGAAGGTGCGCACACGGTTCTTTTTCCCTAGTGAGTCTTGCTTTGTGAGATTTCAGATTACTAAACAACTTACATAAATGGGACGTTAGTGCCTCTAGCGCGACTCAATGTTTACAAAGGAGCCCATTGGGAGCACATCTAGAGCCACTTTGGAAGGGGAGGAGGTGCTCTCTGTGTCTCTTTCACAGTTTAAATCAATGAGGCTGTAAATAAGTACTTTAGTTCAACCTGCCTTAAAGAAGCAGAAAAGTCTCCATGAGGATAGTTGGGAAAATGAGCTCTGTTCTAAAGGGAAATACATTCATGGGTCCTAATATCAGGAAGACCTGAAACATATCAGAAAGATGCCAGGATTCCAAGCCTGAGATCTCCTAACAGATACATTTTTTCTGCAATATGATGTACCTCCAGCAGATGATCTGCTGGTTCATAAGGTAATTGAGAAAACAAGCTTTAAGGAGTGGAAAGGTATAGACAAGTCATGGTTTACTTTTGAAAAGATAGGCATTAGAGAAGTGCAAAGAGAACTATCCCTTAATTCCAAAAGTGAACACTATATTAGCCTGAATGTCTACTTCAACTTTCTTTGCCTCAGAAGAAGCATCCATTTCTGATCCAAGAGTGGTAGGGGATATTAAAAGGTTTTACTTAGCCTACAATATTTTCCTGCATGCATGTACATATGAAGCATATGCACCTCAAACAATGTTAAAGAACTTTCAGTTGTTATACAACTGCCTGCAGGATCATAAGATCCCACAGACATTTTAGTGAATATGGAGCTTCTTTCCCAGTTCCTCGCCATCATTTCTTTCAATTCACTTAGGGCTTCAGCTACTGTATTCGGAGCATCTATTTCTGCAAAACACCATCTGTGGCTTAATTTGTGGAAAATGGAGCAGGCTCAAAGGTCCCAAATTCTCTACTTACCTTTCAGAGAAGATGAGCTGTTTTCGACAAAACTTGATAATTTTCTCAAAAAAGTTGGAAGGAGAAAACATTTCTGTTTCCTCTGAAAAAGTCATTGATTCACAAAAAAACTTCACAAGGTTTCCATAAGCTTCTTTTGCGAAAGATGGAAAGTAGAAGTATCTGGCAAGTGGGTTCTCAACGTCATCCATAAGGGATATTCCATAGAGTTCCTCTCACTTCCTCCTCAACCTTATTTTGTCACGACTCCTTTACCCCAGGAACCAGTGTAAAAGCAATGTATGATTCAGAGGATTCACGCCTGATTAGAAATTAAGGTAATCGTTCCAGTTCCATTTGCAGAAAATGGACTAAGATTATTCTCAGCTCAAGTATAATGCATGCAGCTTAATGCAACTCTTCACATCGCAGTCTATCGCGGGAAAATAACTCCGTGTTAACGTGGTATTCCCAAGCCAGTGGCACCATGTTATTGTCCCATGATAACACATTAAATGACCACGTTAAAAGTAACGCGATGCCACAAAAACGTAAAACATGAACGCGAAAATAGTAGCGATGAGGCCAATCACGATACAAAAATCAGCGATAACCAGCAATAGTCCTGCAATTCCCACGCGTCTTGCGGGAAAATGCACCATAAAAGCAGAGTACAAAAACGGTGAGATGACAATGTACGAGCACAACCCCACATCTGTGACGTAGAACAAATGGCCATTGTCCCGCATCATATAGGCATCTCCTCACAGTCACAATGTACATTGACATGCAGTCTGCATGTAAACTGCGCCAATGCAGACACATGCATGGAACACACTGTGAAACCACATCCTCCGTCACATTGCAGAGGGACAAGCAACCCCTCCTGCACACAGACGTGTCATGACCATGATCAATCAATTATGACAGCGTAGACGAATGTAGGGGCAGTGACTCCCGCTTACGAACATGTTGTCCATGTTGTGGGACTTGAGTCACAGGGGGCATCCCTGCATCATGGTGGTACATAACTGACCCCAAAAGGAGCCCTGTTGTCACCTGTAGGTCACAAATGGCATCCAACAAGGAATGATCTTGGAAATATGTGAAACGCCGAAGAGTGAGATAACCTACTAACTGTGACACACATAATTGGCAGTTCGAATACATGACACCCCAAACAGCCTCTCTGCACAGAGGTGACACACCCACCATCCATGAACAAATCATAAAATCGTCGCACTCACACTTGTCTGAGTGATGTGCCTGTACAGATGAGTGACATACACTTAGGGAATGTTATTTTGGAATGCATTTATTTGCACATGCTGTGCCTGTGGTTATTTTGTACTGTCCCATGACTGCCAAGGACTGTCACAATGTGACGTGCTCATCTGACGAAATTTGCAATGACGGTGTCCCTGCGGGCTATTCCTGCTGCGGCTGCAGTGGGGTGTGGTCCACCTGCCTCATCTTCATCATCATTGTCCCGTGCTTCTGGAACTGGTATCCATGGAGCCTTCCCAACGTGACATCCAGGCACCTGAAACGTGACTTCCACATGCCAAATGTGCGTTCCACTATGCCCCTGGTGCGTTTGTGGGCCTCATTGTACTGCCTCTGTGCCTGTGTGTTCGGGGCTCGGAGGAGTGTCATCATCCAAGCGCAGAGTGCATATCCTTGGTCACCTATGACAGTTCAGAGAGACATGAGTCAATAGTTGGTTCTGAATGATGTGTTGGTAGGCTCACTGGTTCATTGGTGTGTGATATGTGTGACTTTGTGATTCCTGTATGACATGTACTGCTTGTTGCAAATGAGCGGCATCAATGTATATTATGTAGCCTGTCTGCTGCTCCTCCCTCCCCCAAGCCTATTCACTAGTGTGCGCCGTGCGGTTGTATCACTTGCACTCCTAAGGCACACCATTGCCATGCCTGTCTGCACATGTCCATAAGCCTAACAACGTCACAGTGATGTTGTGCGCTGAAAGTGGGTGACAACGTGTGTTTGGCCCTATGGTAAGGATAGTGTGGACACAGATGTACAGTTCATGCCTGGCTGAACTCGCCAGGCGGTTGAAGGTAGACCTTTGGCTTATGTTGCAGAAATAGCGACACACACAGCAGTTGGCATGTATGATACAATACCCCCGGGCGGGCTTGTGCACTCTCATGTATCCCTCGGCCGAGGCCACACTCCCTGGACATGCTACATAGCAACATTGTACATTGCGTGAAGGGTGGCGCAGACACCACACCAGAGACACATGCATCAGTTACCTCTTTGGCAAGCCTAAACTCAACCATGCCCAGAGCCATGTGTCGAATTACCACACCCCTATGCTGTACTGCCATATGCCGGTCCACTCACTTATGCTCACAGGGGGGTCTGACACGGCCACATGTCCCAGATCTACCCCACTGCCTGAGGTGACAAGGTTGCACCCGCTGTACACAGCACAATGTAATGTGGTATGGCCCGGGGCCCTTATGCATACATAATGTCCACAGGGACACTATGAGATAATTTGTGGAACTGGCTACAGGCACATGCGCCCGGCACATTTTATTGCCAGGGTCACACGTCCAGTGACGCCTGTGCTGGATGGGTGTTTGGTAGTGTAAGCCACCCCTCAGGGGTTGGTTGGTGTTGGCAACAACTAACAACAGTGATCAGACAATCAGAAATTCAAAGTACAAATAGCAAGGGTCCATGACTTGAGCTGCATAGAGTTAGTGGCCCCGGATGCACTGCGGACAGCACAGGCACACCCGCAAGGGATGGTGACTTGCGGTACACTGAGATTGGGCCACGAGAGCTGAGCGGGTCCTCGTTGATGTTCAATGAGAATGTTGCAGAGTGTTATGTGGGACAGTGGAAGGTGTCCACCCAGGGCATGATGCAGAGGGCAGAAGCAAGCAAAAACAGGCAATATGGTGAAGTTGAATGCTACAGTCTCCTTATTCCCACCATGTCAGTACCAGCTACATGATGAAGACAACCCCCAGGCCATAGACTCAGACGCCAACAAAGTTCAACGAGAGAGTGTCCATAACTCCCGTGGCACAGAGTCAGTGGCACCAGAGCTGGAAGGGGATGCAGTCTGCGATGAGGCCTGTACAATGATATAAACTTTGCAATGAACAAATCAAGACTCAGTTCAAACTGTGTGTCCTACTTGACTGCAGTGTGTGCCGAAGGCAGCGGTCAGCGCGGGGCAACCACTGTGCAGCCAACTCCTCCTGGATCTCTAACACATGGCGTTGAAATGGCACTTGGAGAAGATTCCTGGTTGACTGAGGTGGAGGCACCAGAGCTGAGCGGTTGTGCACCCTGTGACGATGCCGTGTCCTGCCTGGGATGGACTAGATTGGATTTGTATAAGGCCTGCTAGACCGGTGTGTCGGCCTAAGGCAGAAATCCGCAAGGGCCCACAGAGACGTGTGGTCGGAATGCTATGCACAGAGTTGGTGGCACCACATCAAAGGCAGTATAGGGATTTCAACGATGCCATAAATATGTACTCTTCCATTGTGTAATCAAGACTCAGTTCCAAATGTGTATGCCGGTGGAGTGCGCCAACGAGAAAGGAGTACTGCGGGCCTTGCTTGCGGAGGCCGCGATGGTCTGAGGGGGCTGCCCAGGTCGCGGGCCTCTGGCCTGGAGCTAGCACAGGCATTTGGTGGGCACTCTTGGAGACACGCCGGTGTCGGCAGGTGAGCAGTGAGGCCTGGATGCACAGGGGCGGACGAGACTGGTTCGGGGACCAGCGGCCCGGGCTGCGGTTGGCGCACAGGATCACAGGCACCGCCGCACACGGCGCCGGCCTCGTTGCGGGGAGAGTGGTGCCACCCTGGCAGACATGTTGGCCATTCCGGAAGAGAACCACGGCCAGGGCTACGTGCTTTTTATTTACACCCCTATGCTAGCCTGGCCTACGCTGGGCAAACCCACTCTGCATACGCTTACAGGGGGGACGGAACAAGCTAAATTTCCGAGATCATCCCCACTGGCTGGGGTGACATGGTTGCGTCCACTGTCCACAACACTACCAACACCAGGATTATATGTCGACATGGATATGTTTGTGGTCTGCATACTGCAGTCTGTCCAGCACATCCACACCATACTTGGCAATGTGTGCATTCTCATTCATGGGTCACTTGCCTCCTTCGCATATTGTCTGGTTGCCACCTACCTCCACATTCCGCTGGTGTGTGGCTGATGTGCCATGCTGTTGATGGCTCATGTGCATGGCTAGCCCAGGTTCTCACAGTAAGTTGTGCTGTTGTGTCTGGTGGGTGGGCATGTTGTTTGGCATGTTGTATGTGGGTTTGTAACATGTGCATTGCCAGAGTTGTGAGTTTCATGATTGTGGAGTTGAGATGTGTGGTGTGTTCATTTGGTACTTACCAACGAGCACTGCATTCTCATAGGTGCCATCTTGGAAGCGCCGGTTGATAATGGACTTTTGGAAGATGTATGAATCATGCACACTGCCTGGGTAGTTGGCAACAACATTGGTGAAGAGTCCCCGGTGGTCCACTATTGCCTGCACATTGATGGAATGCGTGTGCTTTCTGTTGTGGTAATTGTGTGCAGTGTCGGCAGGGGGCACAAGTAAGACATGTGTGTAGTAAATTGCCCCCAACATGTGCAGGAATCCATCTATGGCATAGAATTCTTGCTTGGTCTCTAGCTGTTCCTGCACAGTGTGGGGGATGTATAGGTACTGGGGGTACCAAGCTGATGATGGCATCCAGGACAGGTTTGAGGAACTTGGATAGGGCTGGCTGTGAGACTCTGGCGGTTGTTGGTTGGAATGTCCCAGAAGCCAACAGGTGCAGCACAGCCAGCAGCTTTGACTGCGGAGGGATGTTGGTTGTCTGCTGTGTTGGTACCATCAGCCTGTGGGCAATGATGTTCAGGATGCGGAGGATGGTTGTCCTTTTGAGCCTGTGGTGGGCAATGACATACTCTGGTGTAAAGTCTGTGAGGCTGGTGCGTTTCCTGAAAGTCTGCTGTCTTTGTCTGCGCTGCCTCTGTGGTGGTCCGGGGGAGGTCCAGGGGGTCTCCAGGGGGTGGCAGTCCTGGGGGGTTGGCGGTGGGTGTTGTGGCCCTGTTGGGGCTCCGAGCTGCATTATGAGTAGCTCCATGGCATCTGTTGTTCTTCATGTGTGGCTGTGGGCTGGGCTCCCTTTGATGGTGCAGGTTGTCGTCTGGCTTTGCACCAGGTCAGAGCAGGTGTTAATTTCCTGCTGCTAACGCCCCTTATCACCTGTTTTGGGATCTTTTCGCCGATGTGGCTGGTTGTTGAGAATGTTGAGGTGTGGTGTTGTCGCGGCTTTTTGCTCAGGAACGCCTACTCTGCATCTCATTAGCGATAGTTGCCGGGGTCATCTGTGGCAATGTATTTTGCGGCTGCTATCACAGGTAAACTAGTGGTATCGGCTGTTAACACCAGCTTGTGAATGGGGGGAGACATTTACCATGACTTTGGCTGCGATAAAGTGCCGATAACTCGCCGATAGATCCTTGAGAAGATTTTGATTGAGGTGAAAAGCTTGAAAAAAATGGTGAAAGTCACAGATTTGTTATATGAAATAGAATTTAATATCTAAAATGAATTAAAGATTTTTGCCTTGGATTTGAAGTGAAAAAATTAGTGAGGGAAAGGAGAGGAAACAATGTGATTCCTTCAAGAGGTATTTAGGTAGTGGGAGAAACTTGGGCTAGGGGCCTGTTTTAGAGTTTGCCTAATGGATTATTCTGTCACAAACATTACAGATATCCCATCTGCTGTATTAGAAGTACATTATATCCAAGGGTACTATGGTGGACCGGATATCGGTCACATTTGTGATGGAGTCACCTGCCCGCCAAACTCTAAATCGGGCTCTAGATTCTCTTTCCTAACTTGGGATGTTTGGAGCAAAATATATTAGCCATTTGCACGTCATGACAGCAAGGTAGTTGCAAGTGTTATTAAGAAGATTTCCCTTTACCAAAGAGAGATCCTGCAGGATTTTAATCTTACTCTTCAGAACAAAAGGTCAAATATTACATAGAGTAAAAGAAGTCTTGGGTCAGGTCAGCATGTGTTTGAGGGCAGTTTTAATATGATGAGAAGCACAAGGACATAAACACTGGTCAGTGGTTGACAACAACCACATTCGAAGTGTTACTTATACTTGCTTGTTCAATTATACAATTTCCATCATAACATATGCTGTAGCAGAAAATGCACTGTTGATGTATTAACTCTGGTGATGTGCGTTTAAATTATGTTACTCGCCTTAAATTTACCTATAATAACATTAACCACTCTAACACAATTGGTTTTCCATTCCAGAGAATTGCCAATCTTCTGCCAGCATGGTACTACAATTTTCGTGTCACTATGGTAACCTGGGGAGATCCGGAAGTTAGCTGCTGTGATAGCTCCACCATCAGCTTCATAACAGGTACTTCAATGTGCAAGAATAGACTTGTTCACTGATCGCACATGTGTTCGCTACCGATGAAGAATGCATGCAACTTAGCAGGCTGGTCAGTTCTACCTTTGTCATGTGGCTCCAGTGCTTTAAGTGGGATTAAAGATTTGGGCTTCTCTAAAAGGGGTTTTGCTCAAGAGGTATAAGTAGGCTTTAAAGCAATGAGTACTATTTTGAAGCGATGATTTGGTTAACGCAGGACAGTGATGGAGAAAAACTTGAAAAATGACTTTAGCAGCAAAAGGTTGGATCGCGCCAGTGGAGTACTCGAAGGGTTTTGAATTAGACGCGGTTGAGAGAAGGATATCCTCATAGATGAAGGAGAAATAACTCCATGGGGATATATGCCTGTTGCTAGGATAGTATGAGGAACAAACAGGAAAAAGGGATATTGGAAAATTCGGCCCTGAATGAATTTTTTTAGACACATCACGTTCCTGCCTTGTTTCAGAAGAATAAGCCAGATTATTGCATCTGGGCACATGACAAGAACAAATTGAGGAAAAAATGGATTGTGATTTGATCATTGTAAACAGTTACTTCACTCTGTTCTTAGGGTGATTAATTCGAGATGTCCTACTTGTTGAGTTCACTTAGAAGATGGAGCACTTACAACATTTATTTTTTGTGATTCAGCTGGGTAAATGACAGAAGAGTTTTTTAGTTCTTTTCAATGTTTCATCTCTTTTTCCAATGTGTTTACAAAGAGAGAGACTAGAAGAGAACCACTTAGAGGCCTCTGTGTTATTCGGTGTTCTCATGACGAGAGTGGTGAGATCACTGATGATGGCTTTGATGGAAGAGTTGTCTTTTTCAAATAGAAGATCAGTAGGAGACAGGCGCTTGAATGAAGCTAAAGTTGATGAAAGTGCTTGGATTTTCTCTACCTAGAAGCAAATAATCCCCACACCATATGTGGACTCTATTAAATTGATCATGAGGGGAAGAAGGAAGGGGTGTTAATAAGAAGGAGGAGGTTAGGAAATGTTCAGACCACGCCAAGACTATGAAGATGTATGTTAGAATGCAATCTTGTTTGGTACAGCCAAGAACCGAGATTATGCCATGGATAGGTTTGCAAGAAATTTAAAGGAGGTCATTAGCTGAGAAAAAGGATGGCAGTTCAGGTATAATCGCTTTAGAGGAGTCATTCCACCTGATATTGAACTCTGCAGGAGGATGGCACCAGGACTAGCGGGGGTTGGCGGTGATGAGTTCATGGAGCATATTTATGAAAGAGGATTGGATCCCAGGAGGGTATAGATGACAATAAGTCTCAGTGTGACTGTGTTGTGTTGGCTAGAGAGGGATCAATTTGAAGGATTTCATTGGTTGAGGAAAATACTTGCCAGGAGGAAGTAAGTTGTTGGACGGCTCTATGAGGTACATGGTCATACCACTGTGAAATCTAGCAGTATTGTCTTGGGCATGCCAACCCATCCTCCATCCACGGCCACTCACTAGTAGCGCTGGTCTAATTTACCACACAAATAGTAAAATACAGTCAAACTTTCAGAATAAAATAGTGGCGGCACATGTTTGCTATTTATTCTCAGTTTACTTGTAGTTATATTTGCACTGAAGCAGCAGGCACATGTTTCGCTGGTCTAAGAGCTTTTTTCAGGGCTTTGTTGTCAGTAGCAAAATGGATGGCACATATATGGGGCAATTATTTCAAGAAGCTACTGCCATTGAGAACTTTTTTAAGGAATTGTAATAATTACATGTACTTCTTCAAGGATCATGTAACAAAGTCACATTAGTCTTTGCACACTGCAACATGTGTGATTTATCTTCTCTTGTCTCCTCAGCACCTGTGGCTCCACAAATTAGTTCAGTGGAATATTTCAACAATTTGCTATACATCAGCTGGACCTATGGTGATGATGCAACTGATCTGTCCCATTCAAGGCTGCTGCACTGGCTGGTGGTGGCTGAAGGAAGGAAACACATCAAAAAGAGTGTAAGTTCCTGTTTATTAAATTGTTGTTTGCAAGAAACATTTCTGATGTCAAATGCTTCTAAACTATAGGACAGATAGACATAGTTACATATATAGTTCAGAAACAAACGCCTTCAGGATGCACTAAATGTACCTCATTTCCACAGGTCACTCCAGCTAGGATCAGTAGAAAAATGACTGATTAATGAGTAGTGATCCTATAACCTTGGCCTATAACCCTACACTTCTGCTTCATTGACAGGACTTTTATTAAGCTAGGTCTGCTGTTTCAATGTGAACACTGTCAAGATTGAAAACTATCATATGAAAGGAAACAGATCCCTAACTTGCCCTTTGAAAAGGGTTTCAGTATCAGTTTGATTTTATCAACCCTAAAGAGCAAGCTAGAAAATAAATCTATGCTCTGGGTCTTTTCAAGCTTTAAAAAGGGTAAAAGGCAGAGATTTTGTGCAAGGATTTGAATGTTAAATGTGCTTTAACGAAGATATTTTATCAGCTCACATTAAATTATTTTAAAAAACTATCTTGCTAGGTTGGGCTTTTGATGTTATATTCAAATGAAGAAACTTACACTTTTGCTTGCTGCGCTTGAAGTATGCACCAAGTGTGCACAGAAGGGCACAGGCAGGGGCATAATAACAAATATGAATGTCTGCTTGGGTTCTAAATTTAACATTCTGAACCCTAGACTGTTAGCGTCATTCCATATGTCTTTGTTGACTCTGTTCAGCACATCTGTGGGTTGATCACTCCCCATCATCACACTGGCTTCTGGAACCCTTGAATTAATGTCAGCCACTTTGAACTTCTCAGGTGTTTCTTACCCACTGTGCCACTCCAAACAGAGACAGTCATGTGCAAATCAGACTTGATCCTGTGCTTGAAGTAATTGCATAGCTGGAACTGCCAAGCCATTCAGTTCATCATCATCTACCCTAGACCAGCTTTAGTATTTTTGTGCCTCACCTTGTACCTTGAGTCTAATGCTATTGTGAGCACGGTACCCAAGTCAGAGTATACTCATTAAACTTAGAACATCTTCCTTAGAAGACCATAAAAATGGGAGGACTCATTTACAAAGCCCTTGCGCCGCTGCTGCATCACTTCTTTTTCATGCATGTGCCACACTGCACCATATTTACAAACTGACGCCTTGAGTCCAAAGCGTCAGTTTGTAGAGTCCTGCATCACATTATGCCTGCACCAGGTATAATGTATGCAGGGTAGGTGTTACCATACAGAAAACCAATGTAGAACTGGGGCAGTGAAATTTCATTGCGTTACTCTACGACTTCACTGCGTCAAAATCCTTAGGCCTGCTCACATCAGGTGTGAAGAATGGCGCAGCGCTTTTACAATGGGACAAGCGTATGCGTTCTGACCCATTGCTGGAGTTGCATCAATTTTAAGACCAACTCCAGCAATGTGTCACTTTTGCGCCAACAGATGTGTCAGAATTTCTGACGTATCTGTTAATCCTTCCACCGTGGAGCTTTGTATTGTAAATACAGTGCATCCATGGTGCTGCAAGGATATTTAGAGCAACGACACTGAAGCATCGATGCCAATGCACCCGTTTCTTGTAAACCAGACCCAATGTGTGCAATGCTCGAATTAATCTGAGCCCTTGGTTATTATTCTGGTCGCATTCTAGCCCATCTTTTTGTTGCCCACAGTGCCTCTACAGCCAGAGACCAACTGTTTGCAAATCAGACTTGGTTCTTCTCCAATAGTAACAGTTCAGTTCAATCTGTCAGGCCAGGTTTTCTCTAAACACAAGCTAGCTAGCCTTGCAGCCTTCAGTGAGGCTTGGGTCCAATGGCGCTGTGGCAACAGTACCCTTAGGTCATAACACAAAGGCGGATGAGTGGAGTTTTGTCTTGGACACTTTTGCAAATGCCTGTTGCATGCACTTGACAAACAAGTAGACGTGGGAACAAGAAAGTAAGAACACAGCTGTATTTGTTGCCTGGATATCGATCAGTGTCGTTGATTTGCCTCACTAGGCAGAGAGGATGGCACAAGAATATTTTGATAGAGATTGTGAGATTACTTGGCATGATGAAAGTCAACTGTGTGGCGTGCTCTGAATAAGGCAGCTCCCTAAGAATTAATAACTCAAAATACAGAAACGTATTGTTCCCATCATTTCTCTTTGATGACAATGTAATCTACGACATAAGAAGTCTGACATTGCCACAAGAGGGCAGTCATGCTACACAGCACCTATTTAGAATGAAATTGCCAATACCATGTCAGAAATATCTTATAACGTCTCAATTTACTCGCTTTTGAAACTCACTGTAATGTTTATCAGGTTATACCTGCATTCGGAGATGTGGTTTCTTTCGAGGAAAACGGTGGCCTAAATAAAAAATACTATAAAATGCTTATCTGAGCCTTTGCTTGGTAAGCACACGTAATGCACATTCTGACATTTTAAACAATACTTTTAGGAAATAGTAAAGAAGTTGTAGTCTACATGGTGACTTCTGTAGAACATTTCATTTTATAAATGTGTCAATACCTAGTTGAAACAAGTACTTCAGTGCCAGATTGTATATTTCCTTTTATAATATTGATTTTGTAAAATGTAGCTTTATGTCCCGCTACCGCTAATAAATGCCCCTGAACCCGAGAAATAAGCCCGAGCCCAGGGTAGGGGCCTATAACGACCGAGACAGTCTATAACCATTAGTAAAGCCCTAGACAGAGGGCTATTCGAACCTGATTCCACCCACTGAAAGTAGAATGCTCTAAATTAAATAGATAGAAATAGAAAGACAAATAATTGACTGTGGGAGCTGAAGGCCTGTACAAGCAAGAATTGGCCCAGAGCCACTGCATTGTCTTCAATAAAACTCGCAACCTTTCAACATAGCGGCCAAGGTTTCAGATTGCTATGTGTGACATTTTCATAATTTCAGTGTAATTATGAGTGACATTTCAATGACTATGAGTGACACTTTCTCACTAGCAAAATCAAGCAATGAAGATGAGGGAAACATATGAATATCACAAATTACACCCATTTGAGGAACTCTAAGAATATCTTAAAACTGCAGCAAAGCACCAGAAATGCAAGGGCACTGTGGGACCTGACTGTACCAAACAGGATGCGAGAGACCATACTGCCTGCAAATGAGCTTCATCATCCATAACGCCCCCCCCACCCCCCGACACCCCACAAAAACAGGATAGATCTCCCATGGGTGGACTGAAGCAGAACCACAAGCCTCACCTTCTGTATGAACTGATCAAACTCTGCTGAGTAGCCCCAGCACGAACCATCACAAACAGTGTACCCCCTCCCATACCATTCAACACTCAAAGCCACCTTCGACACAAATGTCACCTCATTAGAAGGGTTTGTTTAGTGTGCATGGGTCATTACAGCAGAGACAGCCTGGCCTTTCCTGTACCTCTGCAAGGCAACCTCTACAGGGGAAACAGAGTGCATTCGCAAGGAGCCAAAATAAAATACAACTATTGGAAATTACAAATCAAAAGCATTAAGACCAAAAGATATTTTATTGAAATAATGCTTTTAAATATTTATGTTTACCGAACATCTCGCATTTTTTAAACAAGTAGTTAAAAACAATGATAACTCTAAATATGTATTGGTGTGTGGTCAGTTGCATTAACCTTGCTTTTCATCCTGGAAACGTGCCATTTTCTTTGTATTCTGATTCAATTATAAACTTTTATAGTTTTTTTATGTTTACAGACAAGTTGAGAACAGAGAAGGTGAAATAACGAGTTGGCTTTTTAATTAGATATGCATGAATGCTTGTGTGTAGCTGCAAAGCATGAACCGGAAAACATTCCAAAAAGACGATATATGGATGGTCACAGAACCTCTCTGGACTAAAGTCTGATTTTCTGTCCGTTTTAAGTAAGCTGTGAGACTCAGTGCAGCCGAGTGTTAATTCACAAATTAGCTTCTTAGTGGCAGCGCGACCAGCTGCCTGCGGGTCAGGGTCTGGACTGGAGTCTCACTTCCTGTTTTGCATTGTTCATGCAATTCTGGTGGGGCTGAGACGGGGAGCGCAGATTGAATCTGCATGACCTGATAATTGGCACTGGCAGGAGTGGTATCAGCCGCTAACTAAGAATCCAGTGCGCTCCCTAAATGACGACCCTGTGCCCTCAGTATGTGGCCAGTGGCCGCCTCCAACAACGTGTATTGCTGAAGTGACCCGACAGAGTATGTGAGGCGGGCCTCGGGAGTGCAGCCTACGATCTGAAGTAGGTCAGGCCTCCGGAGGCGAGTGCATGGGAGGTCCTGTGCACCACCTCCTGAGCTCAGATCACAAGAGGGCTTATGAGGGGGGCTCAGCTGGTTGCCACACCAAGGCGTGAAAAGAGAGAGACCTGGGGACTGCTTGGAGAACATGGGAAGTGTGCAATGACTGTTTGGTAGGCCCGAGAGGGTCGGCCAAACTGCCACGGTGCACTTATGAGATTGCTACCACTCCCCCCCCTGCGAGCAGAGCAGCCCCGCCCTGTCATGCAAAGCTGCCATAGAAGGAAAAAATAGAATGATAATAACATTATGTTATTATCATTTTACTTATTTTTTCTATCACTGCTTCAAAGCAGTGGAGCGACGCTCCTCTGCTTTAGCGGAGGAGCCGCCTCTGTTTGATGCATGACAGTAGCAAAAGTCACAGCCTTCCACCTGGGACATCCTTGTTGTTTGATAGCCAAGCAACCATGGGCAGTGTGTCAAATCTACTACACTCTTAATAGAGTATTTTAAGCCACACCAAGTATGCCAAAAGTCCCTGTATTCAGCCACAAGGACCTTAAAGGTCAGCCATCTTCGTTAAAGGGGCATTGTGAAATGGGCACCCATCTTGGTCTGGAGGGAGCTCGAGTCGTCATTTATCAATATAATTTTGACTGTCTGCCATGCCCATGCCCATGCCTCCACACAAATATTGATGGAAACCAAAATAGTAAGTAATATGTTTACAAGTGAGTTTCTGGCTCTAGATTCCTTTTCTGCTCGAATTTTCATGTTTTCTTTCAGCTCATGTGTTTGACCTGACATCCTTGTCGTGGTATTCCAACCATTTTGCCTTCACACCTCCTGTTTTGCTGAATTAGTTTTTGTTGGTGTTAAGACTCTACATTTTAGCACTGCTAACCAGTGCTATATTGCTTGTACTTTCACATTCAAACATTGTAAAATTGGACATAACCTAATTGGCACATTTCATTTACTTGTATGCCCATAGTAAATGGTACTACATGTAGCCCGAGTCTGTAAATTAGATGATATTAGTGGGCCTGCAGCACTCATTATGCCACCCACTAAAGTAGCCTTTTAAAACATGTCTCATCCTGTCACTACAGCCTGTAGTGCAGTTTTTACCTGCAACTGTGAACTGGCAAAATAAAAGTTTTGTCAAGCCTTAATCTTTCCTTTTAATACTTTTAAGTCACCACTAAGGTAGGCCCTAAAGGCTAAAAGGGAAGGGTGCATTGAATTTAAAACATAGGGCATGTTTTACATATCCTAGCAGTAATAAACTCCTGAAGTTATTTTTTTACTGTTATAAGGCCTAACTCTTTTATTGACTAACACTGGGTTACGTTATTACATTTAACATGCTAACTTTACATTGGAAGGAGATAGAGACATGTTGTTTACACTCCAATAAATTGTAATTTTAAATCCGCTTTAATGGTAAAGTCAGATTTTAAGCTATAATTCTGAAAACTTTAAGAAAGTTGGCATTTTATAGCCACAAGCATTTGTACCTTCTGCCAGTGTCCTGGGTCACATGGTTGTGAATGTCACTGCTGTTGGGGTTTGTCTATTGCTTCCAGATAATAACTCAAACAGGGCTTAGGTGTGGACAGGGCAGGATGACTGGGGAATGGCTATACTCAGCCCCACCTACACTTCAAAGAGCTCTGCCTAATGCACACACAAAGGATCTGACACAAGGCCTACCATGCTTTCTGACACCCCCAGAAAGTTAGGAGCCTTGGCAGAGGAAGGGGACGAACTTTCCAGAAGCAGATGAGGAGGTAAAACAGGTAGTCCACCCCACACAAAGCCTGGCACCAGGTATAAGTATTGGACCTCCAGAGCCACACATCACAACACTCCTGGACCTGTGGAAGTTACAGAAGAAGGACTCCCCTGTTGCTTGAAGGACTTTCTTGCTGCCTGAGAAAAAAGACTGAACTAGCTTGCTGGCTACCCAGAGTTGGCTGACCTCCTACAGAGACACAACAAGCTTCATAGGCCTCCAAGCAGCTGTCTAGCTGACCTGCTGCAACTGGACCTGCCTGGACCCAAATTTGGACCTGCCTGACCTCTGCTGGAGGGATCCCTGATCCCCAGCAGGTGCCTCCCCAAGTCCTAAACCCTTGCCTGGCATCTGAGTGTACTCCTCCTGAAGTAAAATTGAAAATCCTGAAGTTGAGGCTATTTGCGATCATGAACGTGCCAAGACTCTGCCATCCGTAAAGAGCACCATTTTGAAGTTCCAGTGAGATCTGTTCTCCTTGCTGCCATTGACGACTTACAATGCGCGACCTGCACTTTGGGCTACAGCAATGACAGGCCGCAATAACCGCCAACTGAAGCTTCAGCAATGACTGTCCACAATGCTCAACCAGCTCTTTGTGCTGCAGCGAGGACTGTCCAGGATGCACAACCTGCTCTTCACACACACAGGAAGACTGTGTGCAACACTTAGCCTGCTCGTCATGGATTCTTCTGAAACCCCTAGTGGAAATTTTCACCCTGGTCTTTGAAGGTAACTCTTTAGTGGAACTAACCTGGTCTATATATCCGGCCTGCGCTCCATCTCAGTCGGCCTGAACTTGTTACATTCCTTCAATCTAGCGCGACCAGATGACCGCGAGTGGCACATTGTCCTTTTAGGCACTATACTCACTTAAACTTTCAAATTGAATATATTTGGTTCTACTGATTGGATTTTTGTTGTTTTATTTATTAGCATTTATTCTATTTTTCTAAATTGTTTTGGGACTTTTCTTGTGTTGTGTTTTCACTTCATTTTTGTTTGTGCGCTGCAGAAATATTTTACGCATTGCATCTAAGTTATGCCTTCTCTGCAAAGCTACCGGAAGGATAAGTACAAGTTAATTCAGTGACTTTTGTGGATCACCCTGTCGAGGATTGTGGTTGTTTCCTGAGTGGGACTGAAAACCAATAACTAAATGTTTTACCCCATGAATGTATGCACATACTGATGCAAGCCAAAATAATAATTTAATTTGTAAAAATTGTTGATATGACTGAGCTGAATCTTTTGCTGCTCGTTTTGGCCTCTTTTGGTGTCCTTGTGTGTTTGGAAGGCAGGCTAGCATATCTACCTAAGAAACGTTAATCAATGGGCCAACACATTTGTTTCCTCATTTACTTTGCTTTTATCCTGGCTATACCCTTAGAAACGTCACCACTCTGGGCCATGACATAGCTTACACAGACACAAGACACAACACCTTTGACAGATGCAACAGACAAATGCAACATGCAGATGCATTAGTGAAATAAAGAGAAGTGCACAGTTGTGTCTCTTTCTGTTGATCATTATTAAGAACATTGGAGCTAGATTATTTCACGCAGAGAACATTTCTAACTAATCCGTTTTTTGTGGTTTTGTGTCAGTGGCTCATATTGTGAAATGCTTGCCTCGCAATCCAGTGATCATTTCATCAAGCCTTTATTGACTACCCCCAGCTTCACCAACTAGGCAGATTACACCTGGTGCGACTGTAGTACTGGTAATGGTTGAGTCTCTCTGTGTGCTCCTGAGGGCATTCCCTGTTCACATATTACATCATGTCATTCTATTGCGTCTCGTCATGCTTTTGCTGCGCTGCTCAGCGCGTGATTGTATTTCCAGTTTTGACTTAAAAATAGTGTCGGCCTTGCCAATGTTTGTTTTACTCATACAGCCAGCACTATAAACAATAAGAGGAAAGGGGGTATCTTTCAAATATATTTCTGTCCTCTCATACATTCTGGTCTATGTTATTTGTATTTGTAACATCAGGCCCAGATCCTTCTGAACTGATTTTAAAATGTCTTTCACCTCTGTGATGGATAGATAGAAGCTTCTCTGCCTTCACAGTTAAAAATGCAAGGCCATTGTCCAGCAGCAACTGTATGTTCAGGCTTTTGATAAATTGACATACCATGGATATTTCAGATAGTCATTGGTTACTCTGTGTCTCCCATGGTTCTGTGCCTTGGTAGTCAACGTTGGCAGTCCCTGCCTTATAGGTAGCTTTTCTGTTCAGTCAAAGCTCGTCATCTTCTGGAAAAAATTATTCTGTCACCAGCATCCCAAATACGTGTATGAAATTCAGTGGCAGTTAAAGTGTCAATGACTGTGGGTACCAGTGCCTCTTTAACTGCCCAAGACACTGCTGAATGAACGGATGTGAAAGAACAGAAACTCTACATCATAATTGGCGCATTGACCACAACCATCTATCTTGTCTGAGACTTGGATGGAACAGAGCATCATAATGATCTTTCTTTGATGCACATCTGTGAATGATGAGAGCACCAGCTTTAAGAATGTACTTCTTGACTCCATTCCACAATTTCTGGACTCCCTCTGGGTGGCATTCTTGGCACGCAGGTGGCATTTCATATGAAGAATGTAAAAGTGCAAGGTTTCCAAATCCCGTCTCATTTTTTGTCAAAATGCAGAAAACTATATCTGGGGCTGAATCCAGTATTACCAAGGATCATTGATGGTGTCTAAGAATCAAGCAGGACTATAATAATTCCCAGCGCATTTACTTACATTTACATTTACTAAAGTAGAACTAGGAGTGGCCAATAAATTACGCTCCACTGGCAGAGTTCACAGAGTTTTGCCCATTCCGCGAATGCTTGTAATGCAGAGTTCTGGCCAAACTCTTCCAAACTCTGCCAACTGTAAGCTGGTGAGCGCAAGCGAGCATTGGTGCCCTCTAGTGCCATTTTCAGGCACTAGGAAGGAAACCAGTGATATTTTCTCAACACAGGCAGTTGAGACTGTTCGCGGTGAGAAAGTTGCTGCTCAAGTAGAGAATCTACATGAGCGGTAGCAAAGAAGCAGCACCCTCTGGTGTCCCACATGGTGCTCTTCACGCTGATTTTGCAGAAGAGAACAAGCTCCTGGAGCTAAAAATCAGCTCGAGCAGTGTGACATGCCGATTTCTGCCCGCTCGCGGAACTCCTCCGAATTTCGTGGAGTTTTCATGTAACTCCGTGGAATTCCGTGGAGTGAAACTCCACCTGTGCCACCCATCCCTAAGTAGAACTTGTTCACTGTTACCATGATACTGCCATGTCTGTACTCTGCAAATGGACTTTATCCCTGAAGTAACACTCTACCCACTGTGAAGACAGCAAAAATGCAGAATGCAGTACTCATCACTGCTGCATACATGCCTATGTAACCACAAATTCCAGCCCTTCAAGTGCTTTGATGGCTACCCCAACCAGGTGATCTTTCTTTCTTTTATATTGCTCAAATGGCCATAAACACTAGTGGGTCATCTATTATCAGAGTGACCCTTCACTGATACACTCAGAGATTCCTGGGGTCAAGACTACCACCCCTACTGACTAACCCACCTGTTCTGCCTCAGGGACACAAAAAGCTAAAGAAGAATTCCACCCTGAGTGGGAGAAGCAGCTGCCGAGGTGGTAGTGGACTGTATTGGAAGCCAGGGAGTTGTGTGGGAGAGCATTAACTAATTTTCCAGCATCTTCCAAAAAGATGGACTTTGTAATTTTTTTACCTGTGGAGTATTGTGACAAGGTGCCACCCCTCGATGAGAAAAGTGCAATCTCTCCGAATAAACATTGCCATTTTGACCTAGTCTATGGGATTTATATTTCTGCTCCTACTCACAACAGGTACCTAATGGGAATAACTTGTATGTTTCACAACACAATGGGCCTCATGTAGGAAGCCAAATACCGGTCGGTAACGGCCGAAATTTGGTAAATATCCCGTTACCGACCGGTATTTAGGCATTTGCGATGTAGGGGGCTGATTTCCTGGATTCGGTATTTACCGAATCGGAAATTAAGAAATCGGTAAAATACCGATTCGGTAAATACCGAATCTACAAATGCAATGTAGGGAGCACTCTAAAGAGTGAAAATTAGTATAAAGAATTCGTTATTTACCACCAAATACAGGTTGGTGATAAATAACGAATACCTTGCAAAAAGCAATATTTTGCAGATTTAAGAGTGCCATGTGGCAGACATACATGCCCTTAGGGCATGTATGTGCGCCACATGTGCACACATGTAAGATTCAGGGGTGCAACAGGGTGTCAATGTGACACCCTGCCACCCTTGTATATGCTCCCCCCATTACCGAATCGGTATTTACCGAATCGGTAATGAGGCATACCTTCCCATTGATTCCTATGGGCCTCCGGGCCCATAGGAATCAATGGGAAGGTATGCCTCATTACCGAATCGGTAAATACCGATTCATAATTACCCAATTTTTCCGATTCGGTAAACTTTACCGAATCATTACCTACATCACATTTACCGATTCATAAATACCGAATCGGTAAAATTCGGTATTTATGAATCGGTAAATGTGAGGCTACCTACATATGGCCCAATGTGTTTATATTATCTAAAATAAGGCATGTGTTTTTTAAAGACGAGAACCCTCACTCACCACTAGGATGACATGCTTCATCATTGGGTTCCCTCTTACATATAGTGCCCGCAAGGTGCACTATGTGGGCTACAACTCTCCAATGGAGAGGAGCGTGAGGTGTTTTGTTATACCAATGGAAACAGTGACTGAGGGGCAGAGTGCAAATCAAAAGTGATTTAAAAACATCTCCTAAGGGAACCAAACTTTAATAATATTCCCAATGGATGTCAATAAAAAGTAGTGTGACGATAGGGGTAAAAAATATTTCCTATCTGACTAGGTCAACATGTTTCTGCTAAGCGACGTAGAGTTCATAGCATTCATCAGGACCACTGTCTTGTCACTCTGCTATAAAGTGAAAAAAAACATACTTATATCTTTTCATGTATGTAAGTAAAACAGACCAACTGCAGTCTGGTCTTCTCTCTGTAATGTATAAAGAGAATTCTTTAAAAACATACAACACATCATGATGACCAACATCGTGTCCCCCAGTGGTGAAAACACTGTGCCAACAACCATCACCACTGTGACAACAAACATAATTAAAAGATCTCACCAATATTAGATGAGAATCTCCTCTTCTACCTAATTCAGGTCCATATCAATGTGTCGGTACCTAAGGTAGGATCGAATTGTACACATAAGTCATGGAGGGACCAACTTCTTAGTAACGTTAAACAGACCTAGTGTCTAGAAAAATATCTAGACTATCATCCTATCTCCCCATTTCTATCTCTCTTTCATTCATCATCAGGTGTATTGAAACAGGTGTATAAAAAGCCAATACCTTAATCTAGCCAACAACGTGTGCATAGTGATAGAGATTGAGTCGTTGTCTACAACACGTCTAATGCTATACACGCTGATTAAAGGCACAGTGAACCCCTTTACTCTCCGGCTATCCATGCCGATAAACCACACTAAGAACTCATAACGTGTAGTCCGTTGATCTTCTTCTAACACCTCTGTCTAGACGCTAACGTGTATACAGTGACAGAGGTTAAATCGTAGCTTACAGCGCGTCAAGGCTAAACCTGCTGACTTCAGGCACAGTCAGTCTTCCTCATTCCAAACCTCTTTACTCTCTGGCTATGCGTGACGGTTAACCCCACACTACAAAGCTCACAACGTGTGGTCCGTCAATCTTGTATCAACACACTCATCCAGTACGGTGGTATACACTCACCGAATATCCGCACATAGGGCTCTGCATTTAATGATCAGGAGCGCGAGGACCGTTGGCTGTCGTCTCACGCCATACAAGCGTTTTCCCTGATTCGAGACGGAAGTCAAAAAAACAACTTCCGGTTCATGTCCCGTGCGAGATATCCAACAAAGTATAAAATAAAGTATAACCAAATGATCAACGCACATCACCTCCTCTTAATATTCATACAATATACGGCACTTCCCAATTACCTGCCTCAATAAGGGTTTTCCGGACCTTCGGGAAAAACAGCAATTATTGGTCTCTAATCCCAAAATACTGCATCATGGGTAATGTAGTCACACAGAGTACCTACTGTCATTCTAATGTGAAACATCGCAGATTGCCATAATCTAAAATAAAGATAACTTGTTGAAATATTAAGTAATGTAGCCCATAACATATGTAGAGAGGCAACCTACCAGACTTAAACAGGATCCCAAACCCTACAGTCTGGTCAACAAAAGACCATGTGGATGTTAAACGAGTATTCAAAAATTACTGTAAAGACAGGTAATGTAACCATATAAACTACCCTATATAGATGTAGTGGGTGCCACTGCAGAAATGCCAGGATGAAGTGTAAAACCGAGGACCACTCTACTTGGATAGAATACAGAGGAGTGTAACTCTAAAAATGTCACGGAACAGATTTACGAACTCTGATCACAAAACGATAATTTCATAGTCCATAAAGAACTAGCTGAGTTTTTTCGAAAAGTGCGACTACATTTCTTCTTTTCTAATTTAGGACAAGATGAAAGAAATACAACTCCTAATACTGGCTTGAAAGACAGATCCACTTTTTTGCCTACATTACAACAAGTACCTTCAGAGGTGAATACCTTTGAGAAGGCAGTTCTTAAAACGTATGAAAATAGTTTACAGTCCCCCAAGCCTTTCTACTGTAATATCTCTAGGGAAGAAAGGAAATGTATTCAGAAATTGGGTAACGATATAAATGTTACTATAAAACCAGCCGATAAGGGCGGGGCTACTGTTCTTATGGATACAACATCTTACCGTAATGAATGTTTGAGACAGCTTAGTGACCCGAAGTTTTATACCTTGATTACACTAGATCCTACACCAAGACTACGAACACAAATTGGCACTCTAGTTAAAGAAGGCAGAGAACACAATTGGATCACTAAAAGTGAGGCTGACTTTTTAGTTCAGAAGGATGCTAAGATACCGGCATTTTACGTTCTCCGAAAAATACATAAATCACAGAGACCACCTCCAGGGAGACCGATAGTGTCAGGTATCGGCTCTATTCTTGAGCCGCTATCTAAGTTCGTAGACTTCTTCTTACGTCCTATAGTGGCAGAAATGCTGTCGTATTTGCAGGACACCAAACAAGTTTTATCTCTTTTGGAAACCATTTCTTTTGATCCTGCAGTAGAATTGATGGTCACATATGATGTGGAATCACTTTATACTAACATTCCACAGGATGACACTCTGGAAATTATTGAACAACTACTTGAGAGCCATCCTACAGAAGATTCCACACCAAACTTTTTTGTAATGCAATGTGCCCGATTGGCACTTAAAGAAAAATGTTCAGGTTTGAAGGTGACCTGTACTGGCAAACGACTGGCACTTCGATGGGCAGCACGTGTGCCCCTAGTATGGACAACATTTACATGTACGGTTTTGGGACCAAGATCATTTTTGAGACCAACAATCCTTTTGCACAACGCCTTAAACTGTGGAGACGATACATAGATGATATCCTGGTCATCTGGGATGGTGACCAGGAGTCTCTAGACCGTTTCTCTCAATGGCTTAATATTCAAGACTCTAACTTGAGATTTACTGGTGAATCGAGTAACAGTGCTGTATCTTATTTAGATCTAAGATTAAACCCTAAGAATGGGAAAATACATACTGAACTGTAGCAGAAGCCTATGGATAGGAATTCATTGTTGAGCTACTATAGTTTTCATCCACGGGCCTTACTTAATAACCTTCCAATAGGTCAATTTTTAAGGTTGCGCAGGAACTGTAGTGAGCTGTCACAATATAAGATACATGCAAAAAATCTTAGCGAAGAACTTCTAGCTAGGCACTATCCCAGTAAGTTGATATCTGGGGCACAGAAGAGAGCTCGTAACAACCATCGGGAGGCTCTTCTTGAGTCACATGAAAAACCTGATAATAAAAGAATGGTCTGTGTGACTACTTTCAGCAATTTGTCTGATAATGTGAAAAAAGCCATTAATCAAGCTTGGCACATTCTAAATATTGGTAATCTATCCTTAGAAAGACCGTTGTTTGCCTTTAAGCGGAGTAGAAATCTTCGTGATTTATTGGTACATACAAGAGTGGAGATAGAGGACAACAGACAGATGACACTTTGGGGGTCCACGCGTGTTAGAGGACATTTTCCGTGTGGATCCTGTTCTGTTTGTCCCTTCACTTGTAAGATGACTCAAGTGGATTTGGGTCTCCAGACCCCATGGCTATTAAACACACATACTAATTGCAATACGAGTGGGGTCATATACATGATTAAATGTCCCTGTTTGCTGATCTATATTGGTCTGACCACCAGGAAAGTTAAACTCAGGATGGTGGAGCACCGTAGTGCATTTCGGTGCAAAAAAACAAATACCAGAATGACTAAGCACTTCTTGGACCAAGCACATACTGCAGATGATTTCACTTGGACTATCAATGATAAACCCAAATATGAAATATGGGGCCTCTGGACAGAGTACTCCTTCGAAGGGAACAAAGATGGGTGTTCCGGTTGAAAAGCCACATTTTGGGTTTAAACGATGATATACCTTGGAATATACTATAATCAAGATGATCGTTTTGTGATCAGAGTTCGTAAATCTGTTCCGTGACATTTTTAGAGTTATACTCCTCTGTATTCTATCCAAGTAGAGTGGTCCTCGTTTTTACACTTCATCCTGGCATTTCTGCGGTGGCACCCACTACATCTATATAGGGTAGTTTATATGGTTACATTACCAGTCTTTACAGTAATTTTTGAATACTCGTTTAACATCCACATGGTCTTTTGTTGACCAGGCTGTAGGGTTTGGGATCCTGTTTAAGTCTGGTAGGCTGCCTCTCTACATATGTTATGGGCTACATTACTTAATATTTCAACAAGTTATCTTTATTTTACATTATGGCAATCTGCGATGTTTCACATTAGAATGACAGTAGGTACTCTGTGTGACTACATTACCCATGATGCAGTATTTTGGGATTAGAGACCAATAATTGCCGTTTTTTCCGAAGGTCCGGAAAACCCTTATTGAGGCAGGTAATTAGAAAGTGCCGTATATTGTATGAATATTAAGAGGAGGTGATGTGCGTTGATCATTTGGTTATACTTTATTTTATACTTTGTTGGATATCTCGCACGGGACATGAACCGGAAGTTGTTTTTTTGACTTCCATCTCGAATCAGGGAAAACGCTTAAATGGCGTGAGACGACAGCCAACGGTCCTCACGCTCCTGATCATTAAATGCAGAGCCCTATGTGCGGATACTCGGTGAGTGTATACCACCGTACTGTATGAGTGTGTTGATACAAGATTGACGGACCACACGTTGTGAGCTTTGTAGTGTGGGGTTAACCGTCACGCATAGCCAGAGAGTAAAGAGGTTTGGAATGAGGAAGACTGACTGTGCCTGAAGTCAGCAGGTTTAGCCTTGACGCGCTGTAAGCTACGATTTAACCTCTGTCACTGTATACACGTTAGCGTCTAGACAGAGGTGTTAGAAGAAGATCAACGGACTACACGTTATGAGTTCTTAGTGTGGTTTATCGGCATGGATAGCCGGAGAGTAAAGAGGTTCACTGTGCCTTTAATCAGCATGTATAGCATTAGACGCGTTGTAGACAACGACTCAATCTCTATCACTATGAACACGTTGTTGGCTAGATTGAGATATTGGCTTTTTATACACCTGTTTCAATACACCTGATGATGAATGAAAGAGAGATAGAAATGGGGAGATAGGATGATAGTCTAGATATTTTTCTAGACACTAGGTCTGTTTAACGTTACTAAGAAGTTGGTCCCTCCATGACTTATGTGTACAATTCGATCCTACCTTTGGTACCGACACATTGATATGGACCTGAATTAGGTAGAAGAGGAGATTCTCATCTAATATTGGTGAGATGTTTTAATTATGTTTGTTGTCACGGTGGTGATGGTTGTTGGCACAGTGTTTTCACCACTGGGGGACACGATGTTGGTCATCATGATGTGTTGTATGTATTTAAAGAATTCTCTTTATACATTACAGAGAGAAGACCAGACCGGTCTGTTTTACTTACATTCATGAAAAGATATAAGTATGTTTTTTTTCACTTTATAGCAGAGTGACAAGACAGTGGTCCTGATGAATGCTATGAACTCTACGTCGCTTAGCAGAAACATGTTGACCTAGTCAGATAGGAAATATTTTTTACCCCTATCGTCACACTACTTTTTATTGACATCCATTGGGAATATTATTAAAGTTTGGTTCCCTTAGGAGATGTTTTTAAATCACTTTTGATTTGCACTCTGCCCCTTAGTCACTGTTTCCATTGGTATAACAATACACCTCACGCTCCTCTCCATTGGAGAGTTGTAGCCCACATAGTGCACCTTGCGGGCACTATGTGCAAGAGGGAACCCAATGATGAAGCATGTCATCCTAGTGGTGAGTGAGGGTTCTCGTCTTTAAAAAACACATGCCTTATTTTAGATAATATAAACACATTGTGTTGTGAAACATACAAGTTATTCCCATTAGGTACCTGTTGTGAGTAGGATTATTAGGAGTGGTACATTGAATGGTAATAATTCCTCCACTAGAGACCCTGTTGTGAGATTATATTATTTATATTTCTGCTGACAGGATATCTGTTGTGCTTAACTATGCTTGTTAAGCGTGTTCATTCTATTCTAAATGTGTGTCATCAATGATGCTGCGTTTTATTCACGGTTTATACCTGATTATGCTTCAAAAATGAAAGCTCTTTCTAATATGGTGAGATCCAAAGTTAATTTTGATTGGGATGACAATTGTCAAGCGACGTTTGAATTGGTCAAGGCCGAAATGCTTAATGCAAAAACTCTTAGAGCCTATGATCCGGCGGTGCCTTGTGTGATCACGGTTGATGCTAGCCAGTATGGGTTAGGGGCAGTACTCACACAGGGGACAGGTGAGAATGAAGTGACTGTTAGCTATGCTTCAAGAGTACTTAGAGATCCGGAGCTCAATTATTCTGTGATCGAAAAGGAGCTGTTAGCCTGTTACTGGGCGTGTGAAAAGTTTAGAACATATATTTGGGGAAGAAAATTTATCATACAAACAGATCACAAACCTCTTATATATATTCTAGGTGGCGAAAGGTTGAAGTATGCCACTCCTCGTATTGCTAGGCTGACCACAAAACTTTTACAATATGATTTTATTACAAAACATATACCAGGTAGACAAAATGTAAGAGCTGATTTGTTGTCAAGATTACCCCTGTCTGAAGATGAAGTTGAGAATCAAGACGATGATAAAGAGGATTGCTTTATAGCAGTCGTTGATGCTGTTGATAACAAAGCGTGTAGCGAGGCGGAGTGGAAGAAGGCTGTGATTGAGGATCTGACACTTGTCAGTGTGAAGGAGTACATTGTGAAGGGGTGGCCTCGAGAGAGGTGTGTATCACAGGACATTCAGCCTTTTTGGAAAATAGCAGAAGAATTGTCTATAGAAGATGGTGTGATTATGAGGGATGGTAGGTGTGTCCCTCCTTTGGGTGTTCGTTTGAAGTTAATTGACTGTGCGCATGAAGGTCACCTTGGAACTACCATGACCAAAAAACGTCTCAGGCTTCATTATTGGTGGCCCTCAATGGACAAAGATATAGAGTGTAGGGTCAAGCAATGTGTGATTTGTTGTGGTGCTGAAAAAGGATTGAAAGTGGTCACTCCTCCGCTTCAACCTATTCCCTATCCGACGAAGCCATGGCTTAAAGTGGGAATTGATTTGGTGGGTCCTTTTAATTTTCTGCCTCATAATTTGCGTTTTGCTTTTGTGCTCATGGATTTTCACAGCAAATGGCCTGAGGTTAAGTTTTGTGCGTCACCTACTGCTGGAAATGCTATTTTATTCCTCAAAGAGATTTTTATGAGAGAGGGGTTTCCGGAGGCTATGGTTTCAGATAATGGTGTACAATTTGTAAATCAAGAAATGAAGGAATTTTTGAATGAGTCAGGTGTGAAGCATTTGAGGAGTTCGGTTGGACATCCGCAAACCAATGGTTTGGTTGAGAGAATGAATAGGGTGGTTGTGGAGTGTATCAAGTGGGCCAAACACAATTGCTTAGATGTGGAAGGTGCTGTTAGGTCGATGTTGTGGTTTTATCGTACCACACCACATTCTTTGACGAAAATTGCACCTTTTGTTTCACTCAAGGGTAGAGTGCCTACTTCTACTCTCTATCCAGGATGGTTGTTGAGGACGGTGGGCAACAAGGTTGTGTCTAATGTAGATAGTGTTGCGTTGGAGACTCGTGTCAAAGCAGCACAAGAGAAAATGGCTATTATGTATAATCAGAAAAAGTCAGCCAAAGAAATAACGTTGTCACCTGGTGATATGGTCCGCATTAAGAACACAAGAGGTGTTAGGAAGGGTGGTGTGACGTTTGGTGAGCCTGTATGTGTGGAAAGGGTTTGTGGTGGTGCGGTAATGGTTAAGGGTGGTCATTGGTGGAATATGAGTAAGGTGGTCAAAGTACAAGCGGTTTCAAACAAACCTGGGGAGTCATCAATTTCCATGGGGTGTTCTAATGCTTCATCCAAGATTGGTCTGGGGACGAGTGTGTCTGGTCAGGAAAGGGAGAGGGCTTTGCGAGTTAGACGTCTTCCGTGGAAGCTGCGTTAATCTTTTGTTAATGTTCTGGTACTGGGAGCATTCATGGTATTGTTAACCACTTATTAATGCTCTGGTACTGGGAGCATTCTTGGTATTGTTAAGTTTACTGAAGAGTATTAGTGGTATTGTTAAGCCTATTGAAGTTGTTGTTTGTGTTTCTTTTAACTTCACATTTGTTTATGATGTTGTTGTATAGGTACTTTTAATCTAACTTTGATCAACCAAGGATACCACAATATCCTTCACCGTTGTGATAGAGTAACCCATCCTCCAAGACCTAAATCAGGCCCTTAGTCTTTTGTATTGAAACAAACCAACATGGGTAGAAAAGGTTGCAATGTGGCTGCAATCTTCTTTGAGTTCCAACTGATGATAGCCTTTATTTAAATCAAGGTGCCAGCAATGTGTGGACCCGAATGTCGTTCTCATTCAATTGCCTTGCATACCAGATACATGTCAATGAATAAGTGTACAGCTCCTTCACTGTCCTTTTTAGGCTCTACTACTTTGGGTGAACCCCATGGCCTTGGACCAATAGAACGCTCAATAATATCATGATTAAGTAATGACTCAAGTACTTTTTCAACAGCCTCTTGCAAATGAAAAGCAATTTGTCTATATCTCTGAGCAACAGGACGGACATCCTCATAGATAGGGAACTTTACTTTCATAGTCTTAAGCATTCCCAAACCTCCGGAAAAAAAGGGAGTTGACTTGCTCTCTTGTGGTGAGCTTTCATAGAAATCAGTTCCATAACAGCGGCTGTGCTGAGAGTAGACACATGGATGACTGCTTGCACCTTGGTTTTCTCATGTTTCATTGTTGCTACAAATGAAAGTTGACTTTTTATGGGCATCGATGCAACCCATGTATATACTTTGGTTTTCAATGGCATAACTTGCGGCAAATGAGATAATTCATCGTATTTCTCCGAAGACATAATGTTTATGGATGCACCCCTATCAATTATGAAAGGTATCGAACAACCATTTACTTGTAGTGTAATTTTCGGACAATGTTTAAATTAATTTGGAGCTTTGGCATATTTATCTTTCTTTTACTGACATTTTTTCCACAAGCAGCTGAACTAACATGTCACGTCTTTTTTAAGTAAACATCGACATGGTACATCCATTTTCTTCACTTTCACCTAATACTGATACAGGAGAACTGTTTGATGATGATTTAGATGACAATCGACTTCTCTCAGTATTGATTTGGCTTAACTTTTGTCTATGTGCCATGATGCACTTACTTTTTCCTTCACTTTGCAAGCCATCACAAAATAGTTCTCCTTCCCACAGCCTTTACATATCTGTCCAAAAGGGGGATATTTACGTTCACATGGAAACAAAAATCCACATCTAAAACCCAAACTTCTTTTTGCACGTAGACATCACTTTGTTTCCTTCAGTCTTTTGTTTTGGCTTACTTTTCACACTCACAACAGATTAGTTCTGGGCACCTCCAGCCTCCGTGTCAGCAGCTTGTCTATCAGCATGCTCTTCAGCTCTGGCAACCATTAACATTCGGTTCAGACTAAGAGTTTTTATTTGCTTTATTCTTCTGAATGAATCTGGCAAACATCCGTCAATAACTCTCAGCCGCAGAGTTTCCTCATCATTAAATTAATTGAACTTACGTCTGATGAGACTGTCGAGTCTCTTCACAAATTCATCAACTTTCTGATGTTCTTGTTTTAAGATGTATTGTTCGTGATCAACATTGGTCATTGAATTAAACTTGAGATTCAATACTTCTTTAATCTGACGATATGTGACTTCTATGTCAGTTTGTGACATTTTCTTTATGACTTCTTTTACACCATCACCAGCAAGATTTTTGAGATACTTGACAATCTTTTTTTATCAGCCTCTTCAAGTGCATCAACAAAATCATCAAATGTCTCTATCCAAGCAGTCCACTCATTGCCAATATTCAACTTGTTGGCGATATCGAACAGTGGTGTTGGTTTCAGGAAAGCGGGTGCTTTGTAGCAATTTCTGAGAGTGGCTAACATTGAGGATGGAGCTCCTTCTGGTTCCCTTGACTGTCCATTGTGATCCTGTTCATGTAAGCCATCTCTAACGCCTTGAGATGTGCAGGCCTCTGGATCGCCCTCGAAGACTTTTGGAACAATGGCCTCAGTCTTCACCTCCATTCTCTCAGCCATCCACAATTCTGAAGATATCTTCAGTCTCTTGAGATTGTCACCAGCTTGGTAAGTACCCCTGTGCTTTGTCTGGGCTGCAGCACCTGGAGGTGAGGTCCTACCTACTCACTTTACTCAGGTTCTGATGAGTAAATAACTGTTTTATTCTTTGGCTTCTCTTTGCTCACTCTTTGTCTTCACCATCACAACTGTAACATTATCTTGCAATTTGTGATTATCAATAGCTGTTCTTTGAAAACCTAGTTGTCTCTGCCATCAGCATTAACACTCCAGATTACATATGCCTATATCTTGCATAGCAGTGCTATACAGTGATGTATGGTCCAACCAGCGGGCTCTCGGTCACCGATATGTAGATTTCTTTGCAATGCTTTCGTTATAGTCAACATTTTTAAGGACTCCTGGAGTTGTGCTTTGAATCCACATACATTAAGTGCTGGTTGCGTGTTTCGGCTGCAATACACTTGGCATGCACAAGCAGTTTGTTTGGAACACAGAAAACTCTCATGGAGAGAACTTTCAATCTTAGGGTTACTTATCCCTTAACTCGTCGCTAGTTGTAGCGTCCTCCTAGCCTAGGTACCTATAAATGACTGAGCCACACATGGTGCTTAGTATTACACGCCTTTATTCATCTGCGTGTAATTGTGAACTCAACAGTCTAAACCAGTCTTCATTGCATTCTTCTCTAACACTTATGTTCAGGAGCTGAACGTGGTCCATCATTTCTAATTTGCAAGACACTACACATAGGATTTAGGACTGGGTGAGGTAACTAAATTAATCCAAATAGTGCAGGGACCTCAGTAGCTTCAACGTCTAGCTTTCTCATTCTTTGAGCTTCTGGCTCAAAATCTGAAGGATTATTTGTTAGCCTACACTCATCGTATCAACCTTCAAAGAACCTTCACCATCTTCAACACTCTGTTTTGCCCTTTTGAAAGTGTTTCACATCCAGAAGTAAGACTGAGGAAGTTCTTTAAAGTTTGCCCATATTTAGAGTGTATGCAAGGCTATACAGCAGACAGGACATCCATGATTGTTTGGTGGATGTCCCAGGTTCACCCAACTATAAATTAGGACCTAAAACCTTAGGTAAAGACTTTAGGTGGTTCCATCCACAATACTTATCACACCACCTGCATTAACACTAATTGGTTCTTTGCATTTTCTTGCCACTTTTTTTTCCTTACAAACTTTAAAAATTCATGTCTATGGTTCCCTTCATTCTTATTTATATATCATTTTGCTGATTATATTTGGCTTTATTCTTCTAAATTATTTTCAGCGCTCTTGACTTTATGTTTGATATTGTTTAAAGCTATTACATATTTCCCTGGGGAAATAACTGATTTACTGATATAGTTTGATGCATAAAATTTACATTTAAAATTGTGAAGTCTTCATTTAGTGATGAGTGTATTCTACTCTCTTCGATTTAGTCCCATGGGTTTCCAGAAACTGTTTCTCAGCGTATTTTCCATATTGTCTGTACTGTTCATAATAGTAAGCATTGAATAGTGTAAAGTACTAGGTGTTGTACTGGGTTTATCACTGTGTGTAGTGTGTGAATTTGAAAAAAACAGTGTTATGAGCTTGGTGCTGCATATTTATGCATCGCGTTTGCACCACTCAATGTTGCTAAGGTTCAAATTCCTTAAAAAACAGAAGATAAGAGGCATTTGGCAAAACAGGAACAGTTACGTTTAATTAAGCAATGCGGCCGAGAGAACAGTTACAGGCACGATGTCTGAGGACTGTCTCAATTTACATTAGGTTGACCCTATGCTTTATACATTTTTACAGCAAGCCATGAACGTATCCAGCGCACCATATATGGTAAGGAATGTTGGTTGCTGCCTTAGAGTTATAAATTAATGGTCAAATGGTTACCAAAGGCGAGTCTCGACATTGTGTGGACACAGTGTGGTCAGTGGTGAATGTGTCTAGATGTCCAGCGTGAGGAGCATGTGATCACTGTGTGTGCTAGGCCCTGATTGGCTAATCATGTGCAATCTGACTTTATGGTGTTTTTTGAAGTGCGCGTACCCCCTTGGCCTATGTGTACTTTATTGGGGGCATTTTTCCCAGACCTTTGTGATGTCACTGCGCCTGTCTGTGGGATTGATCAAGAATTTCCTACCTGTGTGTTTGCCTGCCAGCCATACACCCTTCCACCTGTGACCCACCAATTATGGATCTCGGGCTTAGGTTGCAGGGCCTGGCTGACTACATACTTGCTTGTCTAGGTAGATGTGGAGTCAAGACGGGTGATTTTATGACGCATTGATATCCATATTAACATGGTTCATGCGGGATGCAATCCCCAAATGCGATTTATCAAGCCATGCAAGGCCACTTTACGTGGCCCTGAGTGGTGAGATAAATCAGCAGTAACGCAATGGAGTGCAATGCACTGCATTGCATTACTCTGCTCTTGGAAGACATTCCATGGGCATTGCATGGGTGTTCCCAACCAACTCCCATGGATTTTGATGTATTCCAAGATTTACTATTACTGGTAGACCTGGGAATGTACCAAAAGGTTGCGCCTTCCAAGGGGAGGCGTAACAAGGAGAAATATTTATTTTAAGAGTTTTATTTAGCACAAACATAACCCAATGAGGGTATCAGAGTGTGGTGCAGATAGCAATACAACATACATGTAGGGAAAAAATGCACAAAGGAATAAACAAACAACAATACAGGTAATCATTGCTTCCTCTTTCTATGCTTGCTGCATTCCGCAGCACGCATTTAGGAATATGCCTCTGGGGATTGTTTTTGTGCAGGAATGTTCACCTTCCTGCACAAAAACAATCATGCCTACAATGGAGGTACCCTTGCACCACGGTGCAAGGTTGCCTGTGTTGGCGTTAGGCAGCCCACTGTACGTCAGCACTGTGAAAAGGACAAAAAAGCAATGTTTTGGGATCAATACAGCGCATTCCTGCCCTTTCCCTGTAACACAGCACAGCAAGGTGACTTTCTGCCCTGCGTTACTTTTTCATAAATATGCCCATTAGAGTCTGGCTAAGCCTTTCCCTTTACACAATTTTATTATGGAACTGTACGTCTGCACTGGCATGACCTGGTGATTCATCCCACTGTGCTGCTATTATATTTGATAGGCGCGTTGCCTTATCAAATACATTCAAATGCATGTTGGCTTATCAAATGCATTCATGGCATGTTGGTTTATCAAATGCTATATTCCTTCACACCTGGAAGATTACCTGTGTGTGGTATTAAGGTGTGTGGTGTTGAGGTTGAATGAACTGCCCTTTGCTTCTCTGGGTTTAGGGCAAGTCTTCACTTCTTTGTTACTGCCATAATTTTTCATGCGTTGCATACCCTGAAATGGCCTAACCTGTACGTCATCAATATTCACTTCATTATATTATGACAGTAAATTGCTACAGCCAATTGAATTGCTGGAATATCTTTCATCCTCCATTTGACAAGTTGTCAAACAGCATTCTTCTTGAGAGCACCCTTCTCCTTATATTAATCTTCTCATAACATATCATCCCATCCGTTTTGGCAGAATGACACCCTTTAGCATACCAATCGAGCTGTACCCCGTGAAGCCTAAGGGGCAGATTTCAGTTTTTTCATGTAGCGCACTGCAGCAGCCGCAAGTGCTGCACTGCGCTATGTGAAAAGCAGTGAGGAGGAGAGCACCCTATTTACTAAAATAGGGTACTCTCCTCTCCTCTCAATAAAGCCTGCGCTGAAATCAGCTGCCGTGTGCCACAGAGACACCTTTGTGCCATGGTGCAAGGGTGTCTCTGTGAGTTTAGCATAGTTTGGGTACTGGAAGGAACCGTTCCAGTACAAATTACTATCCACAGACTCACTTTAACTATTTTCCCACTTTGTATGTGTGCTGTAAAGCGCAGCACACATGTAAGTCGGAAAAGAAAGGAGAAATGAAAGCATTTCTCCTTCCTTGCGCCGACTTGAAAAGGTTGCAGTTTCCTCATGCTAAACCCAATCTACTTTATTTCATAAATTGAGTTTAGCGTGAGAAACCTTGGTGCACCCCCATGGCGCAAAGTAATGCGAAGCAGCGCTATGCAGTGATTCGCTTTACTTTTCCATTTTTTCCAGCGCTAAACAAGTTACGCTCTGGGAAGTAAATTGGGAAAAAAGATTTTGTGACGATTTGCGACCCAAATGGCGCAAAATCTTACTACATCTCCCCCTAAATGTGTTTTCCTGAATGGGTTAGAACGTTTTTTGACAACAACATCACTTCGCTGCACTCATTGGACCTAAACTGATGAGGAACTTTTCAAGAGCATTTTTTCAAAGTGGTGCATTTGGAGTAGCTGGGGTAAAAGTCCCCCAGATAAAAACAAGCCCGTTTCCATTTACTCTCATTACATGTCTAAAAGCAACGCTTTATCCAAAGGAAGACAAGGTCTAGTTAATAATGAAAACTGGGAATGCAAAACAGGGACATGGGGCTTATACTTTTTTCTGAACATTCCTTGAACATAATTCAACCTACTCCATGCCACATTTAAGTGGAGAGAAAACAAAGTTAACGATTTCTTACTGCCAGACTGATGAGGATATCCATCCTTAAATGGAATATCAAGACATTATTTATGTCATAAGGATTTATATAGTGCGTATTCACAAATTTTAATTGTGCTGCTGAATGAAACAACATAAACAATCATCCAAAAACAGGGGCGTAGCTCCGGGGTAAGGGGTGTTCCACCCTCCTTAAATACATTATTCTGGAGTGTGTAGTTGGGTCCAGGGTCTTCCAGTCAGGCTAGCAGTGTCTGTGGTTAGGTTTCCACTCAGATAGGCCGCCATGATAGCACGGACACGTCTATAAAACTTGGCAGAGCTTGGATACACCGACCCCCCCTTTCATGAAACGAAACAAGAATAAAAAAAAGGACTGGATGACTCTTATGCGGTGCATAGAAGCCTTTTACATTTAATGCTATTTTTATCCCTTTTGCCTTGTCAATGGCGATGATGGTTGGGCAATCTCTGTTTCACACGCCCCGAATGTAACACACTAAGCTACGCCCCACCATTAAAACATCAAAGTGGGTACACTTCCTGCTACTCTCATGTGCAAGTAATGAGTTGACATTGTGTGTGACTAACACTTTGTGTTCATGCTACAGGTGACCCGGAATGTGATGACTGCAGTGTTAAGTGTACCACCAGGAGATATTTACAACTTCACCGTAACTGCCTGTACTGAGAAAAATATCAACACATCCATGCCGCGTCTCATAAAATTGGGTAAGAAGAATGTTTTGATTGACTGCTTGGTGGGTTATCCATGACACACTAATTCAATATTATATGGAATTTGTCTTACTGTTTTCTGTGTATGTTCTCAAAATGGTAAGCACTGCTTAATGTTGCCAATGTATGCACTTCAAACATTAAAATCACAAGCCCCTGGAGATGGAGCTACCAAGCACCAAATTGGCTGACATTTCTGGTAGATCTGGCAGAGGCTCTGGGCTAGATCACAACATATTTTTACTCCTGCTATTTCATATCTTTAGCGGTAAGTAAGGGAGTGCATGGCACAAACACTTTTACTGCTGTTTTATAAAAATAGATTTGTGTATATTGAAATATGTTTCAAGAATATTTGTGTATATTTGTTGTACGTTTTGATGTGGTGGTGTGTTTTTGTATTGTAGTTTTGTTCTGCATTATTGCAAAAGGATGCATTGCACTGTGTCTGTTGTGTCTTGCTTTAATGCTTTGTTGTGTGGTGCCCTGTTACATTTAAATTGTGTCATATTGCTTTATGTATGTTATTGTGTTATGTTTAGATATTTGCTTTAAAGATGCCAACAAATGCAACTGCTTTTCCAGCCAAAAGCAGATCATGCCTTCAAAGTTCCCGTGGGAAGCAACTATTTACCACTATCTAAGGAGGCAAAATAGCGCTGTTGCAGCTTTTTAACTGCTTAAGACATCAGTCAGCCCAAAACTATGACATAAAATACGTCTTTCATTATTTACTGAAGCCCTCTGCCTCAACTCAGTCAAATGAGAGAAAGAATTTAAGGGCCAGAAGCAGCTTTGGCAGTGATGGTACACTGAGTGATTTGGAGTGAAAGCACACCATATGATGACCCAAATCTTAGGCCTTTCCTTACCATCTTAAGAGAGGGAGGCAAGACTACAGTGAGACTTGTGGAGGTTGACTTGAAGGCCGAATTCTCACCAACTTGCTTTTAAGTTTGTATGGAAAGGAATGAATGAGACCTGGTAGTTGACCATTGCAAGGTCATCCCGAGCCCAGGAGCATGAAATTAATACACCACACACAGAGCTCTAGATTGTACGTCTTTATTCCTCCACATATATTCACAAACTGTTCTCTGATTATATCATAACCATTAATAACCACTCCTTAACTCCTCCCAACCAGTTACATACTTCCTACGTTGAGTCCGCCCAGAACTGCAGGTGGCCTGGCACACATAAGATCAGAACACTTCAACCATCACACAACTTTAATTTGCCTGCATGTGAATTACAAATGGATAGGATGACACAAACTCTCAGGAGTGATTAGTAGATGAGTGGGTAGTAATCAAGTGACATATCAGTGTGAGTGATGTCCTAAAATGTTTATTTAGCTCTGAATATTTAGGTGTTCTATAATCTCACCTCTGGTCTCTTAATGTGTGTTTGTCCTAAGGTGTTTCTAATTTCAAAGATGATCCAGAGATGAAGCAGAGGGCTGAATTGGTGGGTGGGTCTCTTAGCACCCTAATAGCAGGATATTGGTTCAAGGCCTTCCCTTGGGTTGAAGTGTACACCCCTCAGTGTAGAATCCTGAGAAAAGTATAAGAAGATTCTACCAGCACAATCTTCACATTTAGTGAAACATCTTCTACCTTGGCAACTTCTGCCACAAATCTTGTGGTGTTAGAAATGGAGGTCTCTAGTTGGCAAGGGTTTTCACCTTAGTCCAAGTAGGGACCCTTCTTCTTAGTCAGGGTAAGGGGGATACACTTCTAAAATAACCCCTGCTCACCCCCTTGGTAGCTTAACACAAGCAGACAGGCTTATCAGCTTAGCCTAGGGTCTGTACCCTTAGACTGGGCAGGGGTCAAGGGCAAGGCTGCCCTCTCCCTGCCCCCCCCTACTGGGGCATGCACCCTCCCACCTGGAGCAGTGCCCCCTGAAGACAAACCGATAGGGGGACTGTTAGCAGTCGCCCCTTCCCCCTGGACACCTTGGATGCACAGCGCACAAAACCAAAAAGGGTCGCAGGGAAGGAGATGCGTCGGTTCCTTACACGCAGTGAAGGTGATGCATCGGTGGACGTGATGCGTCAGTTCCTTACTGCTGCCCAGGGGAGGTCATGTGTCGCTCCTTACCGGCGAGGAGGTGATGCGTCAGTTTCTTACTGCTTGGGGAGGTGATGCGCTGGTTTCTTACTGCGTCCCCCAACGATGTGACAGACCTGGCACCTCAATGCGATGTGTGACGATCCGGGATGATGCCTGGGTTCTTGCAGTCTCAAACCACTGGCAGGTGCTGCATCGGTTTAATCAGCGATGTGTCAGAAGCAGGTGCGGTTGCATCGCACTTCTCTTAGTTGCATTGCTTTTCCAGATCCCAACAGCAGAAACAACCTCCAGGGGCCCAAATCAGCAGCAGGCACCACTTGGCAGGTCAGAACTCCTAGCAAGGAAGTTCAGGGGAGCTGGGGGTGAAGTCTTTGTGTTCCTGAGACTTCAGAACGTAAGGCAAGCTCTTCTTTGTGTCATTGGAGATCTTCCTCAAGCAGGGGACACAGCACACAGCAAAGTCATTTCCCCTTTCCTTGGCAGAAAGTAGCCACTGCTGGTCAACCCCAGACAGCAAACAGCACAGGGGCATTAATCCTCCTCAGTTCCTCCAGCTCTTCTCCTTGGCAAAGGTCCCTCTTGATTTCCCAGAAGTGATCTTTGCACTTAAGGTGTAAAGGTTGAGCATGCTGCAGTATACCCTTACACTGAACAATTATCAGATGATGTCTCTCATTATAAAGGCTCTTTCACACCTGTCACCTATATTTTTAATGATGTAGAAACTGGCATATTGATATTTTTTACACAATTCTAAGAGCAGTTTACAATCGTAAAATTAACCAAATCCAGAATGCTGAATTTACTATTGCTAATTGCTGTATAAGTATTTCTTAGACGTGCAAAACCTTTTGTCAATCAAGCCCAACATGTTTATACCAGGTTCCAGAGTATTGAGATTTATTGAGCCTGTAGTATGGTTGCTATGATATCTTGTCAAACAGCAATATGCACCAGTCAGTATAATGAGGATTTGACACTCTTGGATTAGCATTTCCATTTATAACATTGAACATAATGTTTGCTTTTGAAGAGAGAACGTGTCTAGAGTTTTCAGTAATGGCCCTGTTAATGTATTTTTCCACTTATCAGGTAATATTCCTACATGACTTTGATCGCCAAGCTTTTCAAAGATAAATATTGGAAATGGAATAGTGTCGGTAATTATCTAGACTACCTTTGTCAATTTAAAACTTAAATGATAAATTGACCTAGAATCAATAACATAATTTTTAGAATACTAGGAAACGCTGTGCCTAGTCATTTTACATATTGTGCCTCTCTGGTTTTGTGTATTGATAGTAGAGCAGAGAAATAGTTACCACTGGCAACTAGGAAATAGATAATCATGGAGAGGGATAGAGTCTTGCGTCTTTCTATGCGAGCTCTTGACATGGAGACTGTAGGCAATGGAAGCTTCCTGAGGCAAGGTCATTCATGCTCAGATCTTTGGGTGTCAGACAGCTGTCAGCATTGTGCAAGAGTAGAGGCAGCCTTCCAGAGCTGCTGAAGTGAGGGGGCTTAAGTAGAGCTGCCTCTTGTGATTCGTTCCTGGAAGTCGTGGTCAGCGGAAGCCAAAGTCGGCGTGCAGTCACATTCCGCAGGATATGTAGAGCGGGCTGGGCCTGTTGGGAGCCTGGCTGAATAAAAGCTGGCTCAGAAGCTGGATAGTGGAAGGGCAGGGGAATAATCTAGGAAGAAAAAGCAAGACTTTTTATTCCCCATAAACAGCTGATGAATTTGAAGCCGATGTTTCAGCAATGACTGAACTGCTAAGAGGGCAGAGAGACATAATGGTAACTTTGGGGATCATTACTGTGCTTTGTAAGGGTAACAAGGCAGTATCTGGCATCGTACTTGGAATGGGAAAGATGGAATGCTTGAATAAGGCGATGAACACCAGGCAATATTCTGTGGAATCTCATTTTCATTTAGCTGCTAGGTAGCTTAGGCATTTGCAGACTTTCAGAATGGGTCAACGTGAGCCATGATCCACTTTGAAAGCAGGATGGAAATGCTTGATAATTTACATAAGTGGTCCCTGTAGTGGAAGGGTAGCCCTTGACCTCCACTGCAATAGTTTACAAAAAACCTTCACTAATAAGGTTTAGAATGCAATGCATCAATTTATTGTTATTTCATAGTGAAACAGTCTTGTTGCAAACAAGAACTCAATTTTATGAATCAATCTTAAAGTAAGATGATCCTAAGAATGTGATGGCACTGTGAGAGTGAATAACTTGTGTGCACGTGCTATACATTATGTAGGTAACATGTGACTGATAAGGACCTTTGGATGGAAAATCAAACACTCCAAATTGGATTATTGAGATCCTAGATCAATGTAAAAACAGTCCAGTGTGATAGTTGCCTGTTGACATTTTGACCCTAAATATACAGCTATTTAGAGAAGGGCTGTCATCAGGATGGAAAATATACAGAGGAGACACCATAAGATTGTGGCAAACATCTCACAATCAATGATATGTGTACCAGTTATTCATGAGAATACCTCACAGTGGCTCACAGATGAATTGGGAATCAGGAGTCTGTGGCAGACAAACCCTTCGCCAAGGCTCTGTCTGTCAATCTTGAAATGTATGCATTGTCATGCCTTCAAAGTTCCCATGACAAACAACTATTTACCACTGTCTACGGTGGTAAAATAGTGCTGTTGCAGCTTTTTAACTGCTTAAGACATCAGTCAGCCCAAAACTATGACATAAAACACATCTTTCATTATTTACTAAAGCCCTCTGCCTCATCTCAGTCAAATAAGAGAAAGAGTTTAAGGGCCAGAAGCAGCTTTGGCAGTGATGGTGAAACAATTGTACACTGAGTGATTTGGAGTGCAAGCACACCATATGATGACCCAAATCTTAGGCCTTTCCTTCCCATCTTAAGAGAGGGAGGCAAGACTACAGTGAGACTTGTGGAGGTTAACTTGAAGGCCGAGTTCTCACTAACTTGATTTTAAGTTTGTATGGAAAGGAATGAATGAGACTTGGTAGTTGACCATTGCAGGGTCATCCCCAGCCCAGGAGCATGAAAATGAATACACCACACACAGAGCTCTGGATTGTACATCTTTATTCCTCCACATGTAATCACAAGCTGTTCTCTGATTATGTCATAACCATTAATAACCACACCTCAATTGGAAAAGCAGCTAAGGTAAAGAACATTAGGAATAGCTAATATGGTTCAGTTGATATAGTGAACGGGTGATCCGGAACAGTATCACTGGAATGCAAATTATAGTGGGCAATTCAATAAGTAAGCACTGCAAAAGTAGCTTGCTAGTAAGGCCTCTCACAAGAATGTTGGCTGTGGACTTGGATTTTGCAAGTTAGTCAGAAGGGTTGGCACAGTATTTTGAAAAGTGCAATGGCCTCACTGAAATTTTCCAGAGAATCTCTGTGGCTGTGAGAGGAGAGAGCTGCTGCTACGCCCTGTTGTGCAGCTACTGATTTTGCCCATTGGGAGACCAGACCAGACTGGGGCAGTCTGAGACTATAGCCTAGGTCTCACCATCACCCCACCATCACTCCACTGCCATAACAAGCAACTAAACAGGCAGACAAGCAAGCTGGCCAGTAATTAATGGAGCTGAAGTAGTGAAGGAGTGATCCAACAGTCAAACCACCGTCATCATTCCCACTCCTGCAACCCTAGTGTTCGTGTGTGTGTATTGTGGAGGGGTGTGTGTGTGTGTGTGGTGGAGGCACCGGTCAGCAAGAACAGGGCGAAGAGCTAAGTGGGCGATGTGTTTGCTAATATCAACCCTACTGTTGGTGCTGCACTGCTCTGTAGACCTTGTTTGTGGGACTTTGTTGTCCAGTGCTCAAGCACACAAGCTCCATCTCCAATGTTAAAACCGTTTCTTGCTCTGATAGTTGGGGGCCTCCTTTTTGTCATTCTTCTACCCCTCTTCACCTAGGTGGAACCCTTTAACCGAGGGTGCACCATTCCACAAATCCTGGGAGGTGTCTTGCATGCCACCAAGCAGGGACTTCTGATCATTGTTAATTATTCTTTATATTCTTTATATTGAGCGGTTTGTTCCTTGCTGGTATGGCTACATTTATGAATCATGGGGGAAACAAAAGTTGAATTTGTTAATGTGAAGGAAAAGCACCTCAGGTCAAACAGCTCCATTTTGTCCTTTTTGAACAAAATAATGCAATGGGAGTCCTCCTAGAAGAGATAACCAATATAGAGGTAAAATTGGGCCAACCATTCAATCAACAGCCCTCGGTCCCCCCTATTTCCTCAAATGGGTTCGATGCTAATTCCCCACAGATCCAGACACAGACCATATCTGATGGCCAAGCCCCTCTTGTCCCCGAGGCCAAGGAAGATGCCCCTTCCAACACTGCCCATATTGGTGACCATTGCTCCGACAATCTTATGCATGCGAGGAAAAAAGGAGGGGGAGGGAAACGAAGCCCAAAAAACATAGAGTGATATCTACTCCAGATTGTAGTGGGACCAATACCACATGGAGAGGTGAGAGAAAGGGGAATCTGTCATCAGTACCAATATTATGTAACTAACCAGATGCCCTGAAGAAGATGGAAGGGAATGAGGTCCTAGACACTCTCATACAGAAGGTCTCAAGACTGGAAGATGTTGGGCTCATGAGAGTGCATTTGGAATCACACTCCATAACCAATGGACAGTCCCCGCCAAACCCCTCCATGAGCCCTATTCCACCTCCTAGTGTTGAAACCTTGGCTATCCCCAATCAATCTGTTAATTCAGCCCAGGAAGAGGGGTTTAGGGTGGAGTGTACATGTCCTGGCAATGATATTGCTGGGTCTAATGATCATCATGTGGCTGGTTAGCGGGCTTTGTTTTCTTTGCACTCTCTGAGGGAAGGAAGGGGTATCCTACCCTCTAGGGAACAAGATATCTATCAGGTCCGGGGTGTTACTCACTATCCTGCTGTGATCAAAGGCAGAATGTCTGAGTCCCCTGCATTTAATGAGGGCATTTTGCATCTCCCTCCAGCATGTACACCTTATGTTTTAGTACCAGTGAATGTACACCCACTAAAAAAAAGCAGAAATCTAGTCATATGACCAAGTATTTTTATTTTATTTATTTATTTTATCCTTTAGAGTTTTCTATAGCGCGAACAAGACCCAGGGTAGGGTATCAGAGAGCTTTACAAGGAAGCAGAGTAAGTATAGAACATTTAGCAAAACAACAGAGCAGACAAAGTATCAATAATATTTCTAACAAGGTGTGGTAGGTAGCAGCAACGAAAATGGAGCAGTAGGAACAAGTTCGAGTACGCGTAAGTCATTGAGGTGAAGGAGTCATTAAAGGGAGTGAGGAAACAAGTTTGAAGTAGTAGACTGGTTCAGTGACTTGTGGAATTAAAGGAGGAATTGTGTTCATCTGGAATTATTTTGCTTCCCTTTTGAATAGTGGTGTAGAAGAGATTTTTCTGATGCGTGGAGGTAGCGTGTTCCATATTCTTGGTGCCGCTCCAGTGAATGCTCTGTCAGAAGTGTATTTCATGCTGAAACAAGAGGGTTCCAGGAGCAGATTGTCGGCACTCCTAGAGTGTCTGTTTCCTCACGATATGGTACGTTTTTGGGATAGGTACTGGGGAGTATTGTGGTGTAGAGCTTTGAGTGATGCAAGCCATCTTAGGTGGATTCTAGCTTCATAGGTTAGCCAGTTGAGCGACTTCAGGTGTGGCGATATGTGGTCAAATTTCCTAGATCCTGTAAGGAGTATTGCTGCTGCACTGAGACAGGCTTTTATAGGGGCTGTTGAGATTTTGGGAAGCCCCGAGAGGGTGGTACATCCGTACTCCAACCTTGAAATGACCAAAGCCTGAACTGCAGTTTTAAGGTCAGGGTTCTCGATGAATAGTTTCATTTTTCTGAGATAGCTAAGGTGAAAGCGGGCATTTTTAGCCAGCAGATTGATGTGCGTTTGCATATTAAGGTTCTTATCCAGTGTAATTCCAAGCGATTTGGTGGTGTCCACCAGAGTCAGCGTGCAATTCAGAGCAGTGATCATCTAGGCCCAATCCTTTATATCCAGAGAGTTTTTAGGGAGGAGATTAAAAGAAATTCATTTTTTTGCGAGTTTAGCTTGAGAAAGTTGGTAGTTAGTCAGTGGACGGTCTTTTTGAGAGCTTGATTCGTAATCTTTATCTCTTCAATGGAAGAGATCTTGATGTAAAGTTGAGTGTCGTCTGCGTACATGTGGTAGGAGATATTTGCTTGCTGTAGTAGCTCAGTTAGTGGTTCGAAATATAGGTTGAATAGCGTGGGGGATAGGGTTGAGCCTTGTGGTACTCCAAGTAAGTTGACTGAAAAGGGACAGAGATTTTTGTTCACCATGAACGATTGCATTCTGTTTTCCAGAAATGATTTGAACCATTTAAGGACTCTGCCAGATAAACCCATCCTGTTTTCTAGTCTTCTTAGAATTTTGTCATAATTGACCGTGTCGAAGGCTGATTAGAGGTCGAGCAGGACTAGTAGGCAGGTTTCATTATGGCCAAGAGCAAGGAGGGCATTGTCTACTATATGCAGGGTGGCTGTTTCTGTGCAATGGCCGGGTCTGAAACCCGATTGGCAGTCATTCAGTAGTTTGAAATCCGTGATATGTTGGTTCAGTTGTTGCTGAATGCATCCCAGAGGAATTTCATGCAAATATGTTAAGGTTCTGTCAGAAACAGTTTAGGCTCTGTCTTGATGACACAACCCCAGATTTGTATATATTAAGCACTTATAACTTAATTTGTTAGTATGTCAAGCAGGCCCTCACTCGCTCAGGACACCTAGGCCCACGTGAGCCTTATAGGTGGTTTGATAAAAATTGTACAAGGACAAAGAGAGAGCTATTGTCCTCTCTTAAATGTACTCGCAGAGATAGGAATAAAATTAAAAGGTGCAGATCAGACTATAAATCAGCCGTTGTATCAAGCAAACTGCAACTTAAGGAGGAGGTATAGTCAGACCTAGTAGAGGCTAGTGCCTGCAAGGATAACACCAACTTTTGGGGGCTCATAAACCATTCCTTCCCTAAGGAATGTCAGCTCTCAGACCAGGCAGTTTCTGGGCAGACACAGGCTTGGATAAACCACTTCTTCACTCTTTATGAGTGTGGTGCTTTAGCAACTGGCCCAAACCCCACTCCCAATTCTGATACACTTATTATTCAGTGGTCAAAAGTCAAAGAGACCAAACTGGCGCTCCCTCAGGGCAAGGCTCTTGGCGCTCATGGTGTGCCAGATCCCCTGCCTGAAATAATTGGAGGATCTATGTTTTAACGCTACACATAAATGGGGCCATCAGATGTCTGCACCCAGATGAATAGAAACATTCTGTAATAATCCCTATTTTGAAAAAAGTGGACAGGCAGGACCCTGCATGTTATAGACCAATATCATTAATTCATATTGAGGTGGAGATATTAGGGAACGTTTTATTGCAGAGGCTTTCTAACTGGGCCAATGAGAAATATATCCTCTATGACTTGCAATATGGTTTTAGATCAGGGCGTGGCATAGTCGAACAAAACCTAAATCTGTACCTTCTGACCCATAAGTACACATGGGCTAAGGAGGGGCTCGGTCCATCTAGCCTTCATGGTTCTCAGCTCAGCCTTTGAAGGTGCCAATAGAGACAGGCTGTGGGCTGGGCTAGGGTACTGGGGGTAGACCCCACTCTCATTAATTGTATGAGAGAATTGCATAGAGCTCTCACAGAGGTATTTAGATTTGGCCAACATGGGGAATGTACTCAGCCCTTTAAAATAAATAAAGGTGTTCGTCAGGGCTGTATTCCTGCCCCCCTCTTATTTATTATGAATATTTTTTTTTTGTTTAAGAAGTTTTTATTGAATTTTCAGAGAAAAAGAAAAAGAAAAACAAATGATACAATAAACAAATATTCCAATATAGCGCCATAAAGAGATAATATATAAACGAAGTTGGTTTACAATAACTGGGCAGACAAAAAAGGATCAATAATAGGGCAATTTAAAGGAAAGGCACTGATAAATGGGATAGGAGGAAAAGGGGGGAAGAAAAGGGGAAAGACCAAAGAGAAGAGAGGGAAAGAGAAAAGAGAAAGCCAGAGAGAGAAGAAAATGAAAAGAAAATGAATTATCACATGGGAGGGTGCGAGGAGAGATAAGTAGTAAAAGGGAGCCAAAGAAGATCAGCTTTGATTTTTTGGGAAACAGAAGAGGAGGAAACGGAAGCAATCCTATGTTCATCACAAATAAAATTCCACCAAGTAATTGACGACAGTTTAGAATGGTCTTTCCATGCAGACAGGATCACTTTAAATGCTAATGCAATAAAAAGATCAAATAACCTAGAACTAGGTAAAACAGTTTCCATATCAGGAGCTAAAGAACCTAAAAAGATATTTGCAAAAGTTAAGGTTGCATTAAAGTTGAAAACTGACATGCATACATTCCAAATTGAATTCCAAAAAGATAGAACAGATGCACATTCATATAGCTGATGAACTAATGTACCAGTTTCGGTAGAGCAGGACCAGCAAAGGGGAGAGGATGTAGGGGAAAACTTACAAATAGCAACAGGAGTAATAATGGCTCTATGATATAGAAAAAACAGAGATTGGGTTATCCTGGCTGCAGCCGAAACTTTAAATAATTTCAACCATAATTTGTCCCAACTATCAATAGAAAGAGAGATGGATAGGTCCATTTCCCATGCACTTTCAATGTTGGATTTAGAGCGAACATTGGCATTAGATAACAATAACTTATAAACAGTGGCAGCTTTAAGTTTATGCGCCGGGAATAGAGAATATAATGGTGAAGAGGGTATTAAAGGGGGTGAAACTGATGGGAGAGAGTAAGTGGCTAATTGGGTTTGTATAGCATTAGAGATAATAATGTATTCCTTGTAAAAGGAGTCAGGGAGCTGATATCGTGTCTGTAGTTCTTGGAAGGAGATGATAGAAAACCCATTCAAAAACTGATGCACAAAAAAGATCTCCTTTTCCTTCCAGTATTTGTAATAGAAAGATCTACCTTTATATTTAAGAAATTTGTTATACCATAGGATGGAGGTTAAAAAACATTGGATAGGGGATAGGTCTTTAAGAAATGTATTGCACAGCAATTCACGGGAGTATTTTAATACAGGGCTTTTAGATAAAAAGGTGCAGTTAGACATAAATGTAACATGCTGAAACTGAAACTCTTTTAGAAGCGACCGTTCAAAGATAATCCAACGAGGAATAGGCGTATCCCCAAAATCGAAGGCCAATGAGAAAGATTGTTTAATCAAGAAAGCAGAGTGGTATACTTTAAAATTAGGAAAGCGCACTCCCCCCTCTTCTTTGGGGCGAATAAGTTTGTTCAAAGCAATGCGGGAGCGTTTATTGTTCCATAAAAATTTAATACATAGAGAGTTTAATTGGGAAAAAAACGTGTTAGGGATTTTGACAGGGAGCATAGAAACCGTGTAAAGGATATGAGGAGTGACCATCATCTTAATAGTATCTAGTCTACCCCACCATGATAAAAATAAGGGGGACCACACGAGGAGAAGAGATTTCAATTTAGTCATTAGTGCGTTAAAAGTGAATTTAATAGTATCCGTTATATTGGAGGCAAACCAAATGCCAAGGTATTTAATTTTGGAAGGACACCATGCAAAGGCAGTATCCGCAAACATAAATTGATAACATATCGAATTTAAAGGGAGAACCTCCGTTTTGGATAGGTTAAGTTTGTACCCAGAAATGGAAGAGTAAAGGCGGACTTCCTCTAAAAAAGGGGAAAGGGATTCACTAGGATTGGACATGTATACCAATATATCATCCGCGTAGGCAGATATTTTAGTTTCAACAGAAGCAGAGGCAAAACCTTTAATTTTGGGATTGGTTCGAATACGCTCAAGGAAGGGTTCCAAACACAGGATAAAAAGTAATGGGGAGAGAGGACAACCTTGTCTGGTGCCTCTAGATAGGGGAAAAAATTGAGAAAATTGGTTATTAACAAAAATACTAGCCCTCGGACATGAGTATAACAATTTGATAAAAGAAATAAAATTAGGGCCAAAACCAAACCATTGTAGTGTATGAAACATAAACTGCCAATTTATACGATCTAATGCTTTTTCAGCGTCTAGAGACAAAGCAGCCAGAGGATCTTTATAATTTTTACCATGGGACAGGATGTTCATGAACATTCTAGCATTATCGGAAGCCAATCTACCTTTGACAAAACCCACCTGGTCCGTCTTGATCAGAAGGGGTATGATAGAATCAAGCCGAGACGCAATAATCTTAGCGAAGATCTTGCAGTCGTAATTGATTAGGGAGATTGGGCGAAAATTTTTACAAAAAGAGTGGTCCTTATCAGGCTTAGGGATAATGACGATCAGGGCATCCATAAAGGAACCAGATGCTTTCGCATCAGTAATGAAGGAATTAAACAGCTGCAATAATTTAGGGGCAAACAAAGATTTGAAAGTACAATAAAACTCCACCGGTAATCCGTCCGGACCAGGGGCTTTTGACTTCTTTAAAGCTTGTAGGGCATTAAGTATCTCTTGTAAAGTAATATCCGCCTCTAAAGCGGAAAACTCAGCATTTAGAGACGGGGGAGCAGGGAGTCCAGAAAAAAACTTATCAAGATTATGAGAGGAGGGGAATGTATCATCTGAATAAAGAGATCGATAGTAGTCATGAAAGACCGCTGCAATTTCTTCATCAGAGGACACCAGATTATTGGTGGATTCATCCATGATCGGACCAATGGTCTTACGTTCAGAGCGAATTTTTAAGTAATTCGCTAGCATTTTACCTGCTTTATTTTGCCCTCCGTGAAATTTAGACTTAATTCTAAGTAAAACATTGCAGGCATCAACAGTCGCAATTTTGTTAAGGTTGGTTTTGGCTGTAATTAAATTCTTAAGTGAGTCAGCATTTTTGGAGGAGAAATAGTCATGCTCTAATTTTTTCAGCTGTTGTAATTGGTCCTCATACTTTTTCACATTGGCCTTCTTTTCCCGGGACACAAAGGAAATAGTGAAAGCACGGAGAGCCGCCTTAAAAGCATCCCAGTTGTTAGGAATGGAAGTGTCTGATGGGTTGTTAAAGGTAAAAAATTCATTAATAAAGGAGGTGGCTTCTGTAAGATAAGCTGTATCCGATAACAGGTGAGTGTTAAACTTCCAGCGATTAAATTTGGTGGAGGTAAGTGAAAGGTCAAAAACAGCATAGACAGGGGCATGATCTGAGATAAAGATAGAGCCAATTTCAGATTTTTGGATAGATGGAAGAAGGGATTTGCTAACCAAGATATAATCAATTCTGGATCGGGTTTGGTGTACATTAGAAAAGAACGTATATTCCAACAAATCAGGGTTACAGGTTCTCCAGACATCATACATTGGGCGAGAGGCAATGGCCGATTGAAAGGATTTATGGGTCTTATCTGGTTGAAATTTGTACTTTGATAAGCGATCCGAAAAAGGATCCAACCACTGATTAAAGTCGCCTGCTACAATAATATTAGGACAGTCAGCGGTGGAGAGGAGAATTTTGATATCATTCCAGAATTTTGGATCCGGTTTCACAGGGCCATAAATGTTTAACAAGACTAGCGTTTTATTGTATAAAACAATCTTGGCCATTACCCATCGACCTGCATCATCATTTTGAGAAGAAATAATTTGCACAGATAAAGTTTTGTGGAACAATATGGCAACCCCCCCTTTTTTGTTAACAGCAGGGGAAAAAACAACTTGGCCTACCCACTGCCTTTTTAATTTCAGCGACTCGACATCATTACAATGAGTTTCTTGAAGAAAGGAAATTTGAGAGTTGAGTTTAGATAAATGAGAAATTACCTTTTGTCTTTTAACAGGATTTCCAAGACCACGGACGTTCCACGTAACAAAATTACACATACGCGAGGGTCAGGGGAATGTGATACACATGGTGTGGAAATACTTCAAAGACAAAACGACACTGGAAGACAAAATGCGCATAGAGGTTACAAAAGGAAGCAACAAAACATAAAACCACATTACTAAGAAAAATCAACAAGCCTTTGGCAATGTAATAAATAAAGAGAGGTCTAAAAGCGCCACAACCAAGGAGAAATGAAGGGAAAAAAGCAAAGAGGAAACATGGGACATCTCGAAAGAGGAAAAGAGTGACGCACCAACCAAAGGAAGACTGAAGTAAGAAAGTGTGAGAAAGAGCAGGGGAAGGAAAGAAGGTAAGCAGACGTAGAGAGTATAGGAAAGCAGAGAAAGAAAACAGGTCAAGGAAAAGAGTCCAGACCTGAAAGACATCAATAAAAAAGTGAAGTTGGAGCGTGATGAGACCGGAGAGAAGACAGCGGTATAAACCACATGGATAAGATTGGAAGCAGGAATAAACCTGGTAATTGTAAGAAAGGAGCAAAGAAAAGACGATATGAGGGAAAGAAGAAAGAATTGAACAGGAAGAGCCAATAACAAAGAAGAAGAAACGTGATTAACAAACATACAATAAGCAATAGAGCATATGGAAAGCTATATATACGAAGTATCTAAGGTAACCAGAAAAAAGCTGTTGAGAACACCACACTAAGCAGCAATAGGAAGAAGCACTCAATGATTTGTGTCCATATTCCGAGAGGAGATGTTATTAAGAAACAGTTTCAATTTTCCCGGGTCATCAAAGGACCTTGTCTGGCCGTCGTGGGTGATCTTGCAGATGGAGGGATGGAGAATGCCATACTGGACGTTCAAGTGTCTCATTTGTGGACGCAGTGCAAGGAATTCTTTGCGTCGAGCGTTGGTCGCATTGGAGACATCTTGTGAGATAAAGATATTGTGACCAGACCACGATAGGTGACGTTTAAGTTTAGCTGCTTTAAGTACAGTCATAAGTTCTGTGAACTCCAGAAAAAGCATGATAATACCACGGGGTTTGGTGGAATTCGGTTGAAGGCGACCTAAGCGGTGAGCTCTCTGTATATTCAAGGGTGTAGATGACTGAAGGCCCAAGAGATCATGAAGGAATTTTCGAAGGAAAAGCAACATATCAGGACCCTCAATATTCTCTGGCAAGCCAAAAAGACGGAGGTTATTCCTTCGATTACGATTCTCCAAGTCCTCAGTATCGAGCTTTAGTTTGTGAATCTCTTGTTCCAATAACGGTATTTTTGTGGCAACATCCTGAACGTCACTGACGCGCTGTTCTAACTCAGTCACCCTACCTTCCATGACAATCCATCGGTCCTCTATTTGTTGCAATTTTTCGTTCGTGGCGACCATAAAGGGTTGAAGACCACGCACTTCCTCTAGTATATTATCTAGAACTGGACTTTGTGACGAAAGAATAGGTGAAGGCGGGTCATTCTTCTGCCTTTTGGGCTTTGCGCCAGAAAAAGACGGTTTACTTGGAGGATGGGAGTCACTAGACATCTTGGCAATTTGACTAGACACCTTCTTGGCGGGAAAAAGTATGCGGAATTCTCTCATACGTTGTAAAATTTGACGAAGAGTCTCATAAAGCCATTACAGCATCACCTTAGAACAAATAAAATAAATAAAGCTGTATCGCATCCAGCCTGTAGCTCTGAAAATACCGGAACATAGGGGTTAATCACGGCTCCTCTGAGGAAAAGACAAAATTATGAGACCTTCTCCTGAGAGAAAAACGGTACAGAACAAGCATGGCCAGGGGATAGTGGCAACTGTTGAACTTAGAACAGACTCCCTCTCGGAGAAAAATGAAGCAGTAAAGCATCAAAGCATGACTGGATCCAGGAAATGCGTGTGCGGTGCTGCAGGAATAAGATACGGGCGCCTCGATACAAAATGGCCGCCGTCGAGTATTACCTCAGGAAATCAAACCGCCACGTCTCCGGGTGATAGGAATGATAAAAACAGCCGACGAAGGGCAATTCCGAATCACGACATGTTCCGCTGGCAAATTCTTCTGGAGACAGCAACCGCAGCTCGCTGGGAAGCCTTCCACACAGCTACATAGCACCGCGTCCAAGCGGAGCTAACGGAGATCCGCCATCTTCCCTCGGCGTCCAAGCCACCATTTTATTATGAATATTAATTGTCTAGAGGAGGTCTTAATTGAATTTGAAGCTGACATCCCTGAAGCAGGAGGCAGAGCCATACCAGTTTTATTATACGCCAATGATGCAGTTTTAATTGCCTGTACGGCATGGAGCCTGCAACGTTTGCTAGATTTATTTGTTGATTTTATGTGTAGCTTGGGCCTATCCACAAATGTAAACAAGCATTTGCAATGCAATAGGTCTCGCATTTACGCGAGATTAAGCTATTGGCATTGTAAATGACGATGCCTTTTATTTATGTTTGAAAAACGAAAACACACACTGCTGCACACACACACATCGGCACTGTTCACACACACTGGCACTGCTCACATACAACCAATGTTCACAAACACAGGCACTTCGCACACACACATCGGCACTGCTCACACACACCGGCACTGCTCACACACACACAGGGACTGTTCACACGCAACATCTCTCTCTACACACCTCACTCACTCTCTCAAGACCCCTCGCTGTGCTGATCTTTTGCTTCTGTGGAGAGGAGGGGAGGGGAAAAGTACCCCTCATCGCTTCAATCAGAAGTTATTGCTAAACACAGCTCACCCCCTCCACATGTCAGCGCCCAGTGCAGCAGCACCAGTCGCACTGCCCTAAAGCCGGCCCTGGCAATAGGCAGTGAAAATGTAGCTTATGGGGAACATCTGCAGACTTTGTCCCTGGGAGCAAAGTTCGCGTCTTGGCTCGGCAATACTTCTTATGGGTATAAGCACATTACTTAATCACTATCTGCCGAATAACAAAATATTTCTTTTATCGCTCTGTAACGCAACTCGTGATCATATAAACAGCTGCATTGCGTTTGGCCCAAATATTGCGCTTTAAAAAACCAAAAATCATTAGCTTAAATTCACACTTAAATTAAACGCACACTGATGCACGCCGCACACTGCTGCATGCCGCCCACATCTGCTGCACGCCGGACAATGCTGCACGCCGCACACTGCTGCACTCCACACACTGTTTTTAGGCGAGTTTCTGCTACTAACATTGTAAATGACAATGCCTTTTGTGTGTTTTAAGACCAAAACATAAATAAAAGGAATTGTAATTTTAAAATGCCAATAGCTCAAACTCTTATAATTGTGAGACCTATTGCACTGCAAATGCTTGTTCCATGAATTTCTTGTGCGACATGATCGATAATGGAGGAAGGACAGGGACAACAATATATGCTTTGAGTTTGTGCAATGTTCCCGTTAGATGTTTTCGTTCTCCAATGTCATGATATAATGCATGTATGTTATTATAGGCTGGACACAGATCGTGCCTTACATCCGAGATAAGTTACTATTTCGATCCCCAGCATACTAACTAATCAGTGATTGTATTGCGCTAAGTTGAAGAACTTAAAATAACAGAGAAAAGCCCAACAAGCTAATGACAAGCATTTGCAATGCAATACGTCTTGCATTTACGCGAGTTTAAGCTATTGGCATTGTAAATGACAATGCCTTTTATTGATGTTTTAAAAACAAAAATAAAAGGCATTGTTATTTGCAATTTTCTTCATATTCGCTAATGAAAGCACTTTTAAATTTGTAAGTTCATCATAGCAGCTGTACAAAACCCATTGTTGATTTATAATAATCTGGGCCACTACAAGGTTCACATGACAACTGTCTTGCCTTGTAGTTCACTAATAGCATTGTCGTCAATGTGGGATGGGGACTGGGATGATTCTAAGTTCATGTTTAAAAGCTATCACTTATAATATTAACTTCTCAGTGCAGCGCTGTATTGTGACATATGGCCAAAGCTCCCACGTGTTAAAGAAATTCACTTGTTAAATTTGAAGAGACCTCATTGCAATGTGTTTAATGTTTGTTGAATGATTTTCATGGGAAACACTCTCAATGCTCGGCTCTGGCTCGACTCTCCCTGTCGATTTGCTGGCTCCAATCCCTACTTGCTTCCCCTTAGCACAGCATCTTTGCTTGCTGCAATACGTTATGTTACACATAATACATTTGCCCTTTTTGTCAAGTGGTGCATTTGAAAGCACATTGGCCCAGTTGCAGGCTGCAGAAAGGAAATTAAGGTGCATTTGAGGGGTAATCGGGATTAACCAGTATTCAAATTTAATAATACATTTAACGCAATTTGAGAGGGAAAAACACCAGAGAGAGAGCCATTGAAAAAGAGCAACCGAGTGTGTGAGAGCGCGTGCGCTCGTGTCTCAGAGCCTGTCCCTGAATGCACTCTCTTGAATTTGCTTTTCAGTAACATACGTCTTTTATTATATATCTAGCTGCACTGCAGGCTAAATACCCACTCTTTCCTCTCAAAAATTGCCAGTGGTATCAGCTGCCAATTATGTAGTTGAAAGCTTTGCGGAATCAGCATTTTATATATGTGCCTCTGAAGTGTCAGGCATCGCCCCCTCCCCCTTCGTCTAACAGCTGGTTGTAAAACCACTTCCCCCGGTGCCCTGCCAAGCCATATACAGCTGCCACTGCGGATTAACTAGCTCTCCTGCTGATTGGTTGGACGTCGGAGTGACAGAGTGCTAGCCCGCACATTTCTTATCTGAATTACTTGGAAGAGGAGCATTTCCAGTGAACTGCGCAGGTAGGTGAGCGAGTGGGCAGTGAGAGAAGGTCAGTGAGCTCCGGGGACAGCGAGAGAGCGCTTTTCGGACACAGCTAGGCTAGGAAAACAGTGCATCACAGGGAAGAGAAACGGAAGGACATACGTAAAGGAAGAGATCAAATGGGGGGGCTATCAGTACAGCAGCAGATGCAGTGGTACCGGGATCACTGAAACAGCTTTAAGCCGTTTGTAATGTCCGCTCTATTTAAATCTGTATAAATATGGCTGTATTTTATTTTACCACTAACTGAGTGGGCGCGGCTTGGTTTGCACCCATACTGCCTCACCAGTAGAAGATGGGACGAGAAGGGATTAAGAGGATAAAAGGGTATAGAAGTAATGATGTAAGTAACACGGGAAAGCTACGAAACTAGAAGGCGTGGGCCGTGAGGAGGACCGCGAATAAGCATTAAACAAGCGTTGGCCGCGCGCGAGCGGCCGGAGATGCAAAATGTGGTGGGGGAGGGGGAGAAGCGGGAGTTGTGTGTGCGCGTGCGTCATCGCGATCGCTCTGAAAGCGAAAGTAATCGCGATGACGCACACGAGTTTTCAAAGTGCTGCTGGCGGCCGGCTCCGCGCGTGCACGATCGCGTGAACGCAAGCGTTAGGCCAGCCAGCAGCACTTTGAAAATCCCACATACAAAATGTCTCTTCGAGCCAGCGCAAGCGCTGGGGCTCAGCGAGACCTAAAAAAAATCACACTCTATGGTGGTAGTTCCCAGGAATGTCAAATGTCATAACCCTTCAGCTAAGAGTGAGGCTTTAATAAGGGTGGAACATTTCTCTTGCCTGGATTTGCTCCTCAATTCGGGCCTCAACTGGAAATATCTAAAAATAGAGGGGCCCTCCAAAGTGCAATTTCCAGGCTTCAAGATTTTACAAGATGCATTGGGCATAAGTTCCTAAAATTATTACTTGGTGTCTACAAGGCCAAATGTGTTCCGATGGCCACCTTTGGCAGCGAAATCTGAGGGTATGCCAATACTGACTGTATTTAGGTGATAAAGAACAAATTCCTGGGAAACTTACTAGCCATTGGTTTAGGAATTCCTACCGAAATTGCACATGAAGAGTTAGGTATGCCATATATTGCATATTTCACCCTCTCTTAATGTGGTGTTCAGTTTGGTATAAAGAGGATTTGCATTTTAATAGGAGTATAATCCAGGACTGTTTGCTTTTAGACAATGTGGCTCATATTCCATGGTCACAATACCTAAAAAAATCTTTTAAGGAATTAGGGAGTCCAGGTCTATATTCTTTTTTTTTTTGTTAAATAATTTTTATTGAGATAATGAACACAGAGTGAAAACAATACAGAACTGGTAAAAGATGTAAAAAAGGGATAAGCAAAAACTACTAAAATCTATTTAAAACAAAGAAAATATCTAATCACAGTTGCAGCTGTTATAACAGAAGAGTAGAATTATAAGAGGAGAAGAATAAGAATGTTATAACATCATAATAGCATAATAAAGGAATGTGTTCCATAAGAGAAAAAATTGTGAAATGCGTATAATTTTTACGAAAGAAATGAGAGAAAGGCAAAAGGAGGGGAGAAGAAAGCAAGAAAAGAGGGGAGAAGAGAGAGAGATAAAAGGAAAAGATATGAAAATAATGAAATGAGAATATTATAAGAGAGATCGAGTGTGAGGACAGGAATGTAGTAAAAGGTAACCATAATAAATCCAACTTAATCTTTTGATAAATAGAAGAGTGGGAGACAGAAGAAATTCTGTGTTCATCACAAATTAAATTCCACCAAAGCATAAACGATAATTTAGAGTTGTCTTTCTAACATGTTAATATAACTTTGAATGCAAAAGCAATAAAAAGGTCAAATAAAATAGTTTTTGATGGGAGCTGGTCAAAATCGGCAGAAATAGTACCTAAAAAGATATTATGAATAGCAAATGGAACATCACAGGAAAATAATCAATCGACATTTCGACCAAATAGCTTTCCAAAAGTCATGAACCTTAGGACAATAATAAAGCAAGTGCATCAATGATCCTTCGGAGGAAAGACATGACCAACATAACGGTGAAATAGAGTGGTCAATTTTATGAAGAAAGAGGGGAGTGATTACAACTCTATTAAACATAAAATATAATGATTGTGTAATGTTGGTAGCTTTGGAAGTTTTGAAAATCTTTTGCCACTGATTGAGAGACACATAAATTCCACGCTGGTACAGTACTTGGAATCCAACAACCGGCTCCATGTCTCTCAAACAGGATTCCGTCCTCAACTCGGGAAAGAGACGGCCCTTCTGGCTGTAACAGAGGAGGCAAGGAGACTTCTGGACCAGGGCGGCTCAGCAGCTATCATTCTTTTAGATCTCAGTGCTGCTTTTGACACTGTTGATCATAACATCCTGCTTGAGCGACTAAAAAATCTTGGAGTGACAAACTTGGCACTTACCTGGTTCCAGTCCTTTCTAAAGGATCGGTTCTTTCAAGTCTTTGAGGGAAATGCCACATCAAACCGGTGGCCTATTAGCTGTGGGGTTCCCCAGGCACCTCCCTGAGCCCCATGCTTTTTAACACCTATATGGCTCCATTGGCAGAGATAGTTCTTCCATTCGGCATAAAAATCATCACCTACGCAGATGATACTCAATTGGTTGTGGCATTAAACCACCCTAAGGGATCATCTTGCTCTCTAGGTACTTGCCTAGAGACGGTAGCCGAATGGATGGAACTCTCTCACCTCAAGCTAAATGGGGACAAGACCGAATTGATGTTGTTGGGCAAACCTCCATCACCCTCCTCAGCACTTACATGGCCGACTTGTCTTGGCCCTATTCCAGCCCCAAAGCAGCCGATTAAGAGCCTGGGCATGTGGCTCGACAGCTCCCTCTTTTTTAATCATCAAGCCACTAAGCTCTCTGCTACATGTTTTGGCCTAATGAGAATGCTAAGAAAGAACCTTCCCCTGCTCCCTTTCCAGGCGAGAAGGATTATGGTGCAAGCCCTTATACTGTCCCGCCTGGATAACGGGAATGCGCTGTATCTGGGCACCCCTCAGCCCACAATCCAGAAACTACAAGTGATCCAGAATTGTGAGGCTCGCCAACTTTTCCAGATTTCTCGGAGACAATCAGCGAAACCTGCACTGAGGAATCTTCACTGGCTCCCAATTCGGGCTAGGACACATTTTAAGGCCATGTGCCTGGCCCATAGATTTATTTGGAAATCAGGCCCAGCCATCATCCAGTCTCTGGTCACCCCATACCAACCTTCCAGGAGTCTTCGTTCTAGCTCCGCTTTTCTCCCCACCCCAAGGAAAGTACCAAGATCTAGATGGGATGGACGCTCTTTCTCCCTGAATGCTTCCAAGTTCTGGAATTCTCTCCCCCCTACTCTCTGAGGGGAACCAAACATACTGGCCTTCCGTAAACAGAGTCAAAACACATCTTTTCAGTACTTCGCACTAACATGACGTGCCTATCTGTCTGTCCGCTCCGTAAGCGCTAGGAGGCCTCAGGGTAGCTACGAGCTATAGAAATTGTATTTCATTCATTCATTCACAGTCGATTCCATTGATGAGTAGAAAGCAATTGAGATAAGTCTTGTTCCCAAGATAATTCAATAGGAGATTTATTTTGAGTACTAGTATATGCAGATAAGGTTTTATATATAAAGGAAGCACTGGGAATTGGGTCCTGAGGAGTGTGAAATAGTGGTAGGCATAAACGAAATAGGAGTAGGGTTGGAGTTACATTTTTGTAAAAAGGTTTGGAGAACAGGAGACAATGTGTTATATTGCTGAATGTAAGAATCAGGAAGGTTAAATTTCTCTTGTAGTTGGAGGAAGGGTAAGATTTAATTGTTGAGTATCAACTGATGTACATAGAAAATGCCCTTTTCCTTCCAGTGCTTGTAGTAAAAGGATTTATGACGGAAATTAATGTGCCTATTAAACCATATTGAAGAGTATAGAAAAGATTGATAAAGGTCAAAACCTTTGAAAAACAGTTTGTGAATTAAATGGTGAGCATATTTTAAGATAGGCTATTTGGAAATGAAAATGCAGTTGGTCATGAACATAATATCCTGAAAAGAAAAGCCATGTATCAATGATCGTTCAACAGGAACCCATGTTGGCATAGGTAGATCTTGATAATCTATAGATATGGCATAAAATTGACGAATCAAAAAAGTATTGTGGTACAGTTTAAAATCGGGAAATCGAACACCTCCCTCTGATTTAGGACGAGTTAACTTAGATAGGGCAATACAAGCATATTTATTGTTCCATAAAAATTTGGTACAGATAGAATTAATCTGAGAAAAATATTAATTAGGAATTTTAAAAGGTAAAATTGTGAGCAGAAAAAGCACATGGGGAAAAATCATCATTTTAATCGTATCAAGTCTGCCCCACCAAGATAAAAATAATGGGGACCAAGGAGACAGTAAATTAGTAAGCTTGAGTTTTAATGCAGAAAAATTATGGGTTAAAGTATCAGAAATATTTGAGAGAAACCATGTTCCTAAGTATTTAATCTTTTGGGGGCACCAAGTGAAATTGGTTGTATCAAACATGTATCGTTAACATGATGAATTTAAAGGTAAAATCTCCATTTTAGAAAAATTAAGTTTATAACCAGAGACAGTGGAAAATAAAACAATAAATCTCTTGTATGTAAGGGGGAAGAGATGTGCATGGTTTAGACATGTAAATAAGGATATCATCTGCATAAACAGAGAGTTTAATTTGATGGGAATTAAGATTAAAGCGAGTAATATTAGGGTTAATACGTTCAATAAAAGGTTCTAGACAGAGGAGAAACAACAATGGAGAGAGAGGGCAACCCTGACGGGTACCTCGTTGCAGATGGAAGTATGAGGAAAAAAGACAATTGACAAATACACAAGCACAAGGGGCAGTATATAGTAGTTTGATATAAGAAATAAACCTTTGGCCAAAGCCAAACCATTGAAGAGTATATAGCATAAATTGCCAATTTATTCGATCAAAAGCTTTTTCAGCCTCAAGTGATAGGGCAGCTAAAGGAGAAGGTACTTTTTTCCAAGGGCAAGAATATTTGAGAACATTCTAGCATTGTCAGAGGCAAGTCAGCCTTTAACAAAGCCAGACTGATCAGGTTTGATAAGCGGGATAGTCTTTTCTAAACTGAAAAACCATCTGGTCCCGGTGCTTTGGCCTGTTTTAAAGATTTAAGAGCATTGGTTATTTCTTGAAGGGAGAGATCATTCTCAAGAGGTAAAAACGTATCAGTAAGAGAATGTGGTTTGGGGATACCCTGGAAAAAAGCTTCAAGATCTTTTTCAGAAGGAGTAGTATCCTCTGTCTATAAAAGTTCATAACAGGATTGGAATGTATTGTCAATGTCTGAAACGGAGGAAATAAGTTTATTGGTTGTTTCTGAGTGGATAGGACCAATATTTGTACACTCTGATTTGATTTTTAAATAGTTAGCTAACATTTTCCCTGCTTTATTTTGGCTACCATGAAATTTATATTTAATCTTAAGGACCTTACAAGCATCAACCGTGGCAATTTTATTCAGTGTAGATTTGGCTGTAATCAATTCTTGCAAGGTGGAGGAGGATTTAGAGGAAAAGTAATTGTGTTCCAGGGTTTTAATTTTGAGAAGAGTTTCCTGATATTTAGCATTGAGTAATTTATTTTTCTTTGCAGAATAAGCAATTGTAAAGGCTCTAAATGGTGCTTTAAAGGCATCCCAATTATTATGAATTGAGGTATCTAAGGGATGTGGAATTGAAAAAATTCATTAATAAAAGAGGTCGCTTCTGAAATAAAGGTTTGATCTGAGAGTAGGTAATTGTTAAAATGCCAACGGGCTTGTTTGCATGTGGTAAGTGACAGATCAAAAGAGGCAGAGACGGGATCATGGTCAGAAATAAAAATAGAACCAAGTTCAGAGGAATGGATACAAGGGAGTAATGATTTAGAGACCAGAATATAATCAATACGGGACATAGTATGGTGTACAGGTGAAAAGTAAGTAAATTCGGAAGTGTATGGATTACATGTTTTCCATACGTCATAAAAAGGACGAGAGGTGATGGCAGATTGAAATGATTTATGAGTTTTATCAGGCTTAAATTTGCATTTAGATTTTCTATCAGAGAAGGGATCCAGCCAATTATTGAAATCGCCACCAACAATTAAATTGGTATTCGAAATAGAAGATAGTTTCAATTTTTAATACAGTGCCAAAATTGTGGGTCGGGCATGACAGGACCATAAATGTTAAAGAAAGTGACTTGTGTTTTACAAAGGATAGCGTCAACCAAAACCTATTGTCCATTAGATCACATTCTGTTGATATAATTTGTGCATTAATCGATTTATGAAATAAAATAGCAGCACCACCATGACGATCAAGAGCAGGAGAGAAAACAATTTGATTAACCCATTGACGTTTAAGTTTAAGAGATTCCACATCATTACAATGAGTTTCCTGTAAAAAGGCAACATGGGTATTAAGTTTGGATAAGTGAGACAGTACCTTTTGACGTTTGACAGGATGACCTAAACGACGTACATTCCACGAAACAACATTAACGTTGTTGATGGGTGGGGGAGAACATATGGACACGGGAACAGTAAGCTGCAAGACCAATTAAAAAGAAAAAGAGACAATATTTATCAAATGAAAACAGAAATACACTCAAAGAGATAAAAAAGTATTAATGATAAGAAATCATGAGGGAATATAACCAGGAATTAAAAAGAAAAAAGGTAAGAAAAAAGGGGAAAGAGATATAGAAACAGATTGAGAAAACAAATCAAGGAAAAGAATCCAGATCTGAAGAGAAATAAGCAATCGATAGGAGAGGAGCATGGTGACGTTGAAAAAAAACAAGAACGGCAGAAAGAGAGAATAGGTAAGAAGGGGACTCCTAAGAAATAGAGAAATGGCAAAGAATAGAAAATAAAGAATGAGGAAAAATAGTAAGAAAAAATAGAGTCATTTAAGAAATAAGAGAGATAAAAAGAGGAAAGGATGAGAGAGCATTAGAAATGTAAGGGAGAGGAACAAAACAGTAAAACATCAAAATAGATAAACCTTTAGAACAACAATATCAATGCGTTAAGTAAGAGAAAATTAAGCATTAGTATCCATGTTACGGGAGGAGATGCTGCTCAGAAAGAGTTTGAGTTTCTCAGGATCTTAGAATGAGCGTGAGTTTCCTTCATGGGTAATTTTGCACAGGCAAGGATGAAAAATGTCATACTGAATGTTCAAATGTTTCATTTGAGGACGAAGCGCCAGAAAATCTTTACGACGAGCATTTGTTGCGTTGAAGACGTCTTGAGAGATAAAGCTATTTGAGTTTTACAGCCTTCAGAACATGCATACGTTCAGTAAATTCCAGGAAGAGCATTATAATACCATGTGGCTTGTTTGAATTAGAATGAATGCAACCCAGACGAGGTGCACGTTGTATATTGAGAGGTGAAGAGGATTGAAGATCTAATAGATCTGGAAGGAATTTCTGCAGAAAAGATAACATGTCTGGGCCCTGAATATTTTCCGGAAGATAATAATGGCAAAGGTTGTTCCTCCGATTACGATTTTCAAGGTCTTCAGTGTGGAGTTTCAGCTTGTGGATCTCTTGCTCTAATAAAGGAATTTTAACAGAAAAATCTTGAAGGTCTCCCACACGTTGCGCAAGTTCCAGCACCTTTCCCTCAATGATAATCCATCAGTCCTCAATTTGTTTTAATTTTTCATTAGTAGTGGACATAAACGGTTGAAGACCACGTACCTCATTTAAAATAGAGCCAAGAACTGGATTTTGCAATTGATGAGAGAACAGGAGAAGGTGGATCATTTTTGTGTCCTTTCGGCTTTGCACCTATAGAGGCTGGTTTAGGAGTGATGTGAGGGTTGCTGGCCATCTTAGATTGTCGGATAGGGCGATGAGTAGTAAATAGAATAGAGTGGATCCGGCCCATACACGAACAAAGAGGACAGCAGGAGCAATAAACAATCAATAGCAGGCGCTCACGTTTCTTTGAGGAGACATGCACCACCGCGGCTCATGGGCTCAACAATGCTGCTAGAGGACTAAAAAGCAGCATATACACTCACCGCCACATGAGTTCAAAACACTCGGGGAAAATTAGGTGCTCTTTGTATCAGAAGCTCTGCGACCGAGCATAGCTCACATCGGGACCGCCATCTTGCTTCGGCTTTCAAATATATTGCCCAGGTCTATATTCTAACACTGGAGGAATAACAAAAAAGGATCTTGCATGGGTTAAACAGACTTTTATCCAAAGGGTGACTACTGAAAGGGAAAACTCTGCCTTGACAAAACAGACCGTTCAGACATACACCCTGGTTAAATCTGTGAGTGGATTAGAGCCCTATCTCCTCTTAAATATGTCTAATAGGCAATGACGCCTTCTAACATTTTTAAGGCTACATATCTTTCACCAGCTTTTGTTCCCAAATGGGGCCTTGTATCAATTGCTCAATTTGCCTTTTTGTAGTAAGCGATAATATTTCGTTCTGTGACTCCATGCATATTGTACTTGTATGTCTAATGTTTTCCTACGTGCATCACAAGTATATCAGGCCTCTGTTGGTTCCTGCACTCTTTAGGCAAATCAGACCAGCATATCTTTATTTACAGCTGCTAGTGTCACCAAAAGTATATTTCTTTGTTTTTGTTTACTTTCTGGTGTCCTCTTGATTACCCAATAAGTCTACAATGTAGGGATTTAGGGGCTCATTACGATGGCGGGCGGACATCAGTCCGCCCGCCATCGTTGTGGTGCTGGGACCACCCGCCAGACGTGTGATGGTCCCACCACTGCAATTAAGATGCGCCTGCCATACTGGCGGGCGCATCCAGGGCATTTAACATTGCAGACGGTGCTGCTGGCTGCAGCACCGTACGCAATGCTAAAATGCCATGCTGTGCATTTCTCTGCACTATGTGGCAGGCACCACGTGCTGCCTGCCATGCAGTGCAGGGAAATGCAGGGGGTAACATGGGTACCCCCCAACACAGTGGGGGCCCGCAACAGTCCCCCGAATCCAGCCTTCGCCTGTGTTTTCGTTGTGGGATGACCACCACGAAAAGACAAGCGGAAAGGGATATCCTAATCCCAATGCTGGCCTGTGTTTTGGTTCCGCAAGGCATGTGGAAAAGGACTGCCTTGCAGATCCGTGGAGAACGGACTTTCTGTCTGCCAGGGACAGATTGGGATTCCCACCGCCATCCTAATTTGGCGGTGGGAATATCCTGTGTGATGGCGGAAGGACCGCTACCGCCGGCCCGGCGATGGTGGTTCTTCCGCCATCCTAATGACCCCCTTAGTTACCGTTGGGATAATACAGGTTCTCTTAACTCTATTTATGTTAACTGTAAACTGTTTTAGATCAATTAGTATTTGATGTAATTTCATTTATCTGAGGTCTTATTATGTAGTGCTGCTGCTATACACGGAGCTGTCTATTTTTAGATCTAATGTTCCTGTGTGTTGTACACTTTCATGATTTTACCATAAACTCGAATAAAGTTTAATGAAATAGTAGTGTCATAGATTTAACCTACTTGCATTATTTTTACCATTTTTTACCATGCGTGTATTATAACTTCCACATATTTGTACCCATACATTTATTATTTTAGCGGAATCCCCCTTGCAGGGGCAGTTTAGTGTCTCATATTTCTAAACCTAAAACCCCCTCTGATGCCCCCCACCCCGAAAAGCAAAGCATGTAACTAAATTTCTGGGTTCTCACGTTCATGCAAAGCAGCACAGCAACTTTACCTGCTGCCCTGCCTTGCGTTACTTCTATGTACATCCGGGCCTCTATTGCCTTTTATGACGTGTTGAAGATGTGTTCATTTAAAAAAGGCAGCTGTACCCGTCAGCTGCAGTTCGACTTCCAGAGGCCATTATCCATTGCTTAACAACAAATATTTCTCTTCTCTAGAGCCGGCACCACCAAAATCTTTGTTTGCTGTCAACAAGACCCAGACATCTGTGACCCTGCTGTGGGTAGAAGAGGGCGTGTCTGATTTCTTTGAAGTCTTCTGCTGGCCTGTAGACCCAAACATGGAACTGCAAGAAAAGGTGAGCTTCTTGGAGCACTTCTTTAAGTGTGTAAAAAGAAGTAAAAGGTTCCTGCCACTCACTATGCTCACGTTCTGTCCAATACCAGATCCCCTGGTTCAGCGTGTCTTCAATTAATCCCAAGTAGAAAATGTGACTGTTTTACTTAGAGTCTGTAAAAATCCCACATTATTTATTTATTTATTTGGAAGTTTTAAATAGCGCTACCTAGAACCGAAGGTATCAGAGCGCTTTACATGATCATGCAGAATACAGTCAATCAAGAAAGCAATAACATATGAAGCGAGATTCAATGGATGATAGTACAGATCAAAGAAAAAAAATATCAAGAAAAATTCGAGAGGGTCTAATAAACAGCATAAGCAAACAAACAACAGACTATGACAGACGGTCTAGTTCTGTACGAGAGAAATTAACCAAGTTCAGTAAGCTAAGAGTTAAAGTATTTGTTGAGGAGGAGGAGTTTCAGGTCTCATTGAGGTTCTTGTGTTTTGCGATGCTTAAAGGATTTAAAAATCCAATTTGTTTCCATGCTTTGAGAAACTAGAGTCGCAGATGAGGTCGGGATTGACATTTTCGCGGAGTCTTAGAGATTGGGATTTTTTTTTTAGATTTGCAAGAGTCACATTTTCCTGAGTCGCACGGCTTCTATGATTCATATATGCATACCAAATTCCTGTGTCTTTTCCACCTAGCCAATGTCCGCTGTATCATTCACATATTGATCAATCATTGGTTGATTTTAACTGTCATATGTAATATCGCCTGTGCATGATCCATTAGGCATTACATTAGCACAGCAGGTGTTTGTATTTGTGTATGTTCTACAGGTCAGTATGGAAGCCACACTTGATGGAGAAGCTGTCCTCCATGGTTGTTCATAATTTGAGGTAAAAGCTTTGAAGAGCTCTCTGGCACTGGATATGCCGAGCCCTGATTTAAGGAGCACAATAAGCATGGCCGACTGGCCAGCCAGGCAGGTAGGCAAAACCCCTGGAGGCTGAAGCCCCAGGAGGCCGGTTTTGACAGTTGGAGCCCAGTTTCGCCTCCATGAGTTTTGGTGCAATTTACTCAAACCCAGCGGCCTGCATAACATTCTGAAGCCCATTCAAAGACTAATGAATGGATTTATGGCACCTCAAATAGGGACTCCATCTCCCAGGAGGCTGCAGGGCTAAGAAGGCGGCCCTTGACTAACCTGTTGGCAATCACTGGAGTGCTATAAAAACACATTTTGTCAACCCGCTGCGTGCGACGTGCCCGGGCAAATCCCAGACCAAGGGTGGGTCCTTTGCGCCTGAAAGAGGCAGGTTGGGGCCACCCCGCTTGGTCCCTCTCCTTCATTGATTACTGTCAAGAGGCCCTCAGCCGCACTGACATTGTTCACTGTGTATTCAGGTATATGTTCCACCCCAGGGTCTGCCCATGTTCTCTTTCATTCTCCGTCTGGTAGGACTCAGCAATCTGGCTTTTCATGGAACCCAAGAGCCAGCTTCATGGAGCACTGAGAGATATTTCACCCTGTGGCCTGGAATAGGATATCAGAAGCGCATATGTATGCTACTTGTCTAGTAGAGGCCTTCGGACCTGAATGTAAACATGTTTGTACGGTGTTATCTGGGGGAGGAGGTTCCTCCGTTTACTATACTTCCTGCTTATTGTGGAAGTCTCTCCCCTTGTAGTGTCCCGAATGTTTGTATCCATCATATTATTGTCTGTGTGAAGTATGGGGGAAAAAGGTGGCTGTCCCACACCTAATGTCCCACCAGGTCGCAGCTCAAATTGCAGCCATTGAGGAGTTTTTGTCCTGGGCTGTTGGGGTTGTATCTAAGGAGATGAAGTTAGTGAAAGAAAGCTATCCCTAACCAGGGATGGTGCTCCCCCTGTTTTTCTTATCTTCTAGATGGTTCTACTATATTTTTGGAGCCTTGTGGCACGTTTGTTACCAGCTTACCAGAGGGTGACCAAGACCGAACCTCAGAGGTCTCAGCCTTGTTGCTGAGGAGGAGGAGCCTCAGAGGGACATACACAGAAGAGCCCTATAGCAAGCTCTAGGTGTAAGCACAGGGAACCGGTGGCTGCCCCTAAGCATAGGGAACCGGTGGCTGCCCCACACTAGAAAAGCATTTCAGTTAATGTGGGCGCAGAGACAGAACTAATGTCACTCCTTTCCCAGCAAATAGGTCAACCAGATCACCTGCCTGATGCTTACCTGTGGGAGCTCAATGGTATCTAGAACACCAAACTAGACCCAATTATGTCAAGGATAGCACTCATTGAATCCCGAGAATTTCAGATGCTGGACCACTTGAAATGTTTTGTAGCCCCACACCTTGTTCCTTACCTTGTGAGGTACCTAACAACACCGAGCCTGCCTTGCCATAGAGATCATAAGTGCACAACAAAGAACTAGCTCCCTTGCCCCAAGGTCTTCAGTCGATTAGGGTTTCAAGTGATGTTTCTTCTGCCCACCCCGGCCCCTTAGTACCTATGGCTGGGACCCGCCTCCCGTAGCAATTCACCCTCCATTTTCCAAAGAAGGGGTGGTGATTCACCTGCCTCCGGAAACAACTCTGTGTGTTGTGGTTTTAGGGGATGTTCCCCCTCAGAACACCCAAAACCTGAATCCTTTGTGGAACTAAAACATAAAGTGGTACACTGGTTTAACCTGCATTCTAATATAGGCATTGAGATTTATGGCTCAATTAATATGGTCAGGAGGGTGAGCTGTTTGGGTTCTGATGTCAAGATATGGGTGCGGAACCTTGTTGTGGTTAATTACAATAAACCTTCCATCGCTGTATGTGTTCTGACTACCACAGTCTCACTCAGATCCTCCAGAGCAACCAATTTTGAGGCGCTCCCATTAAAGGCCAGAAAACGTTTGTCAACCTCTGTGGAACCCGGTTCGGCATGAGCTGCTTCCTTGTGGCTGTTCTACAACGCCTATTGGTGTCTCCGACTCTGAGCCTACTGAAACGTTTTGCCCCTCTGAGTACCCTTAAATTCTGTGATTGACTTGCCATCCCAGCGTCATCCCTCCCACCTACCTTGTTCACAACCCACCCCCTGAATATCCCAACTGTTAAGTTGGACAATATGAGGTCGCTACCCTGGAATATTGCGAGTCTGTACGCCAAGGTTAGTGATATCAATTTGGTGCAATTTGTTAGAGTATATCAAGTGATCTACTGCAAGGAACTTGAGAAATAACTTTTTGTTAGAAGGATATTAAACCTATTTCTCTCTTGCAGTACCGTCAGTGGCAATTAAGGATCTCATGTGGGACTCAAATCTGTTGCAGGTGTTTAAGTTGTCCGTCTCTGGTTCCACACCACTAGTATTGATTAAAAAAAATTACACGAAAAACAAGGTCAGCGTGGTATTTACCCTCTCTAGTTTATGCTCAGCTATTGAATTTTTGGCAGGGCATGGTTCTGATTGGGATAACCTTATACTAGTGGGTGTCTTTAACTGTCAACTGTATGTTTGCCCATTAGACCCGGATAACACTAAACCCAAATGTATGTTGGTAGAATGGCTCCACATGGTTCACACAAAGGAGGGTATGGAGTTAAACACAATTCTAAGCACTAAAAACCTTGTCTTTGCTCTAGAGAAGTTAGTAAACTTGGCTAAACCATGCCTTTTCCCTACGTTTAAAGGGAGGGATTGTGCATCCATTATAGATTTTGTTTGGTTTCAGGCCCTGTGTTTTTGTTCATCTCTAATTTTAACGCAGTTTGCAGCCATTTTAGTGACCACAATCTCCTGTCTTTAGCCATTGGTGGAGTACGGGGTGGTATTACGCCATTGGCTGAGATACAAGATGGGCCCACTCTTTGTGACCAAGGTAGGAGACTTGGATGGTTTCAGGTCGTGCCATTTGGATTTAAAGTCTCTCTTTACGGAGTGTTGGCAGGGGATATGCACTTGCTTGGAGCTGAGCTCTTCTGGAGGGCTATCTTGTCCACATTTGCGTGCATTGCCCAGAAGGTGTTGGCATTACTGAAGGCCTCTGTGACAAATACTAGTTTGCAGAATCCAAAAGGGTTTCATTGCGATAGCTGTAAGACCCTTCGTCCGGTCCCCAGGGATGGGGAGCATGTTACCTCCTGTCGGAAGGGATACATGAAGGCCTTAGGGAACTGCACATTTATATTAGGCCACAGTGCATGTAGGATTTAGCCCAGGTCTGTGAAACTAGAGACAGCTCCTTGTTCTGGAGGGTGATAAACAAGACTTATTTTTCTGACGTAACTGGACCGGCTTTCTGCCACCGTATTTTAGAGCAACAAATGGTGTAACATTTTAAAGGGGTTTATAAATGTGGGCTCAGTGAAGGTGAGGGGGACTGGTCAGAGCTAATGTTTTATTTACTTTAGTTTAAGTATCTCAGAGTATTCAGGCATTAACTCACAATAAGGCCCTAGGACCCAATGGTATACCCCCTGATTTTTTTGTGGACAACACTTAGATCTGTAGGCCAGTCTTGATATTGGTACTTAACGCTGCAGCGAGGGAGGGTGCTCTGCCCTTGTGGTCCCATGCCGTAATTGTCCCGGTCTTTAAGAAGGAGGGCAAGGACCCCCAGTGTTATCGGCAGATATCACTGATTGATGCAGTGGTGAAAATCCTTGGGAGGGTACTTCTAAATAGGCTGATGTTGTGGCCAATATGCAAATGCTTTATTTTCTGAGGTTCAAAATGGCTTTAGGCCGGGCAAATCGTCAATGGATCAATGTCTAAATTTAAATTTAATCATAAACAAGTATACTGTTGTCCAACCTGCATCCCTTCATCTGGCATTTTTGGGCCTCATGTCTGCCCTTGACAGGGTCAATCGCAGGAAGCTGTGGGGTCTGCTTCTTCTGACACGGATATTATGCTCCTTTTATTTCTTGGGTTACGTTCTAGCTGTTCAAGCGTCAGCTAGAGTGTCACGTAATTCAAGCCTCTAAAATAGGGCAGGCTGATGCGGCCGAGCAGCGCCGCCTAAATCGTTGCAAGGAACTCATTACCGGCTTCGGGGGGGGAGCGTTAGATCACTCAAGGGCTAAAAATAATTTTTAGATGTCCAAATCTTTTAATCATTCTCATTTTTAAAAACGGTATGAATTTGAATTTGTATTGACTGTTGCTTCGCGCTTTTTGCACATTATTTCCGCTGCTAACCTAAACTTATATTCTCAGTTCCTACCTAACTGGTAGAGAACAATCCATTATGATGGAAGAGCATAATTCGCATCCTTACGCCTTGCCATTTGGGATCCCTCAGGGATCGTCACTTTCCCCAACTTTGTTCAACATGTACGTCACCCCACTAGCGAAACTCATATGCTCCTACGGTTTTAATGTCATATGTTACACGGACGACACACAAATAGTCCTCTCCTTAACATCCAAACCTTAGAAAGTGCCAACTAGTTTTGATAACTGTCACATTATTACCTGGATGCTGGATAACTGCTTGAAATTAATACCTGCAAAACTGAAGTGCTTGATTGGACAGGGAGTCTGTCCCAGGTGCTGCTAGAACCAGGCAGGAAGAGAAGAGGCGGCGCAACGAGACGCGGTGCTGGATGCGGCCAGCAGCTAAAGGTAAGTTTTATAAACGAAAATATAGTATTTCTTGTGCATGAGGCCTTCCCACTTGCCCCCCCTGCAGGACAACTCCTGCATTCTGTCCACCCACCCCATGACCCTTTGTTTATGGCTGACACCACTGCCAGTTGAAGGAGCCATCTTGGAACATTGGGGCCCGGCAACTGAGACAATATGTCTCCACAGGAAACCCTACATTTTGCGCTGTTTTGTAAATATTTTAGCATGCCGAGGAAGCAGTTTATTCTCCTTTTACTGAAATCCCTGAATTTCATTCAAGCTCGCCAGTCCCTTATGTTCTTGCAACTACTAACGAACGTGTGTGTTTTATTTGATGTCTCACGTTTTCTACGTGCTACTCTGAGATCAAGGTGCTCCAGACCGGATTAATCTTGCTGCTGTTAATAAATTACATACATTTCTAATGTAATACATTATCAATACTGTTTTTTTTCCATCACTTTTTGTGATTTTTATAACATTGTGTGTTTATCTTCTCAGTTGTATTACATTTATGTATTTCGATTTTATGCTCTTTTTATGGTTGTATTTTACAACCAAATAAATATTTATATTATGATAGGATGAATGGATTAATGAGAAGTAAGCCTCTCATAATGGTACCAACATGTTCCTTTTCTCATCAGGAACACTATTTTTGCACAGGTGCATGCATGATTAGAAATAGCTCTAAGAGATACTATGCTAATATACTGGAATATTTATTCAAATTCCTCTCAGAACTACCAGTAAAACTAGCACATATAATTGAAAAATTGAGCTGTTATCATGCACCTTTCGGTTTCACTTTTCCAAAATTATCCTATGGAAAATCATACTGAGCAATCCATCAGGGGTCACTCACTTGGTGCAAATGGGGGCTGAATTTACCATTTGTGCCAGGGCTGTTTTAAGTTCCGAGTCCGGACCCTGATAATAATAACCATCGCCTTTACAAATATTGAAGCACAGCAGGCTCTGGAGCTGTTTCATGCTGGTAGGCTTCTGAAGCTTCTGAGGCGGTAGGATTGGAGACTCTGGGGCAGATTTACAAGAAAGTGCCGCAGCCTGGCACCGAAATCCCTTTAATTGCGCTTGTGTGTTTGAAAATACCAGTTTTAGAAAGTAGGTATTTTCTTGTCTAACCATTCAAACCTGCCTCTGCTAGGCTGTGTATTCCTTGTCTGGAGTTTGAGAGACAGGGGCTGGGGAATTCCAGGGGGCTGGGGAATTCCCAGAGACAGTGTGAGTCACCACAGGGCTGAATAGAGAGATCCCCATGTAGATGGGTGGGAGGAGTTGCACCTGGGACCTGAATAGGGCCGTGCTTTCCCTCCACAATGCTGGCTCCACCTCCTGATGTCTCTGCCCTGCACTGTGAAAGTAAAGAAGGAGTCATATCAACAAAGTGCTCCAGGACTGACCAGAACTGGTTTGGACTAGGCATAGGCCTCTCTGCCTTCAGAGAACAAAGAGAAACTGGGTATGAATATTGGGACCCAAACCCAAGAACTTTAGATCACTTTGAGAAACAAGAAGAAGCCTTTGCTGAGGAGTGGAACCTGAAGAAACTGTGGAGAGACTATCCCTAAGCTGAATTGCTACTTGGGGGATTGGCCTGCAGTGGTTGCCTGTCTGCCAAAGAAAGGAGAAAGGACTTTGTGTGCACTTTATTCAACTTGTGAAGGATCTCCAAGGGCTTGGAAAAGAGCTTCCCTCCTGCTGAAGTCTCAGGGACAACAGACTTCACCCACCAGCTCCCCAGAGTTATTTGGAAGTGCCTGTTATTTTGCGAGGCTTTCTGGGGTACTGCGTGTCGCAAGGAGCTGGAAGCACGACTCACGAACAAGAAGCGTGTCGCCGAACTGCCGCTGCCGCTGCCGCTTCACAGCACAAAGCACCTCGCATTGCCAGAGAAGAGAATCGACATCGCATCAGACGCCGCCGCATCACCGGGAAGCGTGTCGCAGAAGAATCGTTGAGTCATCGCAGGTCCACCAAAGCGCCTCGGATCGCCGAAGAAGAGGATCGACGTTGCATCAGACACCACCGCATCGCTGGGAAGCGTGTCGCAGGGCCTGTCATGGCTCATCGCCAGAGAAGAGGATCAACGTCGCATCAGGCGCCGCCGCATCTGCGGGAAGCGTGTTGCAGGGCTTGTCGTGGCTCATCACCGGAGAAGAGGATCGTCGTTGCATCAGACTCCGCCGCCTTACAGGGAAGAGTGTTGCCGGGCATGTCACCGCTCGCATCATTGTGGAAGCAACTCACATCGCCAGGGGAGAGGATCGATGTTTCATCAGATGCCGCCGCATCACTGGGAAGCATGTCGCAGGTCCTGTCGCGGCTCGCATCGTGAGGAAACATCTCGCATCGCCGGAGAAGAGGATCGACGTCGCATCAGGCACCGTCGCATCACCGGGAAGCGTGTCGCATCAAGAAGAAAGCACCATCTTTGTTTATTTGCACCGGATCTTCAACGCATCACCGTCCTTGCAACACTTTTGTTGCCCTGCGTGTCGCATCTTAAGGTACATTGAACTCTTGAGTGTCGCATTTACCATCTTAAGAGAACTAAGTCAAATTATACCATTTTAAAGCAACAGTATTGTGGATTTTTGTCGTTTATGGCCTTGTGTTAAATCCATATAAAGAATACTTATTTTTTATATAAATCTTGTGGTGTCCATCTGTAGAGTTGTCACTTGATTATTGTATGTGTTCACAAATGCTTTACACACTGCCTCTGAGATAAGCCTGTCTGCTCGTGCCAAGCTACCAAGGAGGTGAGCATGGCTTATTTTAGGAGTGTACCCCCTTACCTGACTAGACGCAAGGGTCCCTATTTGTCACAGGTACCAACCTATACCAATTAGACACCCCCAAATCTAACAGTCACTGTTAACAGAAGATGTTAGTTTCCTCTGTCAGCCAAATGTGCAGAGCGGTTCATCATTTGCATTTCAAAACCCATATGCAAACAAAAATGGCTAAAAGTCCATATTTTTTTGGGAAGAGATAATTCAAAATAAAAATGTGTTATCTGGCAGTGCTTCAAGCTGCACGGTTTCCACTTTTATGGTGCATGAGTGATCTTGGGTTTGGGACGCCTCGTATGGGAGCCACATAGTGTAGCTCTCTTTCTCAACAGCATAATAGCTCCGTCCCTGGTCCAAATGAAAACCATCACCAAGTGCCACAGCTCAGCCTCACACAGGCCAGTCTCTTCTAGGGTGCACAGGGCACTCCAGGCTGCCAGTACTGTGGAAAGTGTACATGCATGTCTGGCACGCCAACCCCTTACTCGCTACACCTAACTTTGGTGGCTAAGAAGGGCTACCCCAACTGCCCCACCACAGCTCAGGTTTGACAACACACAAATGACACCCGCTCAGTAGGAACAGGGTACATGTGTCATTGCCAGGCACCTGTCATGGCCCACTCAGGCTTTGCAGGCCCCTTTAGAATGCAAACTCCACATTCTTAAAACGTTAAAGGAATGATATGCTTTGTTCCACTCCAATACCGGTCCATGAAAGTAACTGCACTCGTTATCTATAAACAAGGTCTACATTTAGGGCATTTTCATGGCTGCAACTATAAATTTAGCTGCGCATTCGCTCCTAGTTTACAGGTTTTAACTCTTACAGTTATATATACAAACCGATGCCTTCACAGTATGCTGCCTTCTAGTGTTGCCAATGATTGGAAGGCGGTGCAGCAAAAGCTGTGGATATGGGAAAACCACTAAACACGTATATTTAACTACTGATCCTCTTGAATAATCAGACCTTACACTGCACTCAGCACCTCCTGCCCTCCCCGCCCCCCTCCCACGCCGGAGAAAGTATCTAAAAGGACTATGTTGTTTAGCTGTATTTTAAGCCTTTTTATTTCTCCGACGGGTGTCAAAAATGTACATGTGGTGAACAGGTAAAGACATGACAATTGAATGCAGAAGCTTAGTCATAATGACGCAAACATGATCCCTCTAATGTCTCCTCACATATTTCCTTTGCCGTGCAAAGCTCTTCTACTTAAAAGCAGAAATAAAATCTTCCTGGGATCATAGTATTTGAATGTCAGTGTTTTTTAACAGACACAGCTCATCGCTATGAAGGCATTCTGCAGAAACAATCCGTCCAAAAAGTGATATTAGTCAGTGTCTAAAACGTATTTAAAGGTTCCATGCTAGTGGGGTAAAATGTTAAGAGTCCATAGCTAAAATTCTTTTAACAATCAATCAATAAACCAAAGTGCTCGGCAACAGAAATGAGGTTCTTGCATCACTGCCCTATGCCTGCAATAAATTCACAGTTTAAACTCACAGTCAGTATCAAGGCTTTATACCACCATGCTGTGTTTCATGGGATCGGCCTCCCCTTTCCTAGGGGTTCAATGGAGCGGTCCTCACACATTTCCCGGTTTGCTGACATCATCATATGACCTTGATCACCACTTGCCTGTAAGTCCCTAGTATATGGTGTTGAAAGTGCTCCCAGGGCCTGAGAATGAAATGTCACTAGTGGACTGTAGCACTTATTGTGTCTTCCGCTACAGTAGCATAGCAGAGCACAGATCACTTCAGGCCTACCCTATGTAATCTGACTCCTGCAGTGTAAAACCTGCAGGGCAATCTGTGAAAATAACCCCTTTTGACAGGAGAAAACTACCATGTACTCACATGGAAAGATGGTGAGTTTTAATACGTTTATCAGTTTCCTAATGAAGGAGCGGCACCTCGCACCATTGCCTCTAATCAACATAACACACTAAAGTTGAGACGAGAGCATGGATACTACATATCTTCCCACTTAAAATGAAACACAACAATAACAAAATAAACATGCATAGAATGGCCAATACAATAATCAAATATCCCCATATCACTACTATGTAATGTAACAAACAGTAATAGATACATAACAAAAAACAACTAATTATATAACTATAATCGCAAACTAAACAAAAAATGATAAAACTTCATAATAAAATTTCAAGTAACCAGATGCATAGCCTGTAAGACTACATTCATTTAATTTCAACATCTTTCATTCACTGTGTACACCTCTTCACTCTCCTGGATTTCCTAACCACCCCTTTTAGTTCTTGCCCTTGCCCAGATGCCTACACTTCTGTTCTGCCTTGCCCAGATTCCTCCGCACTTGCTCCTGCCATCAACAAACATTCTGGCAATTCTGAAAAACCTTCCAATTCTCTTCATACACAATGGACTGGAAAACTTTGGCATCCCTTTCCTCACAAAATGTCTCAACTTGACTCTGACCCAATGAACCACATTCGTTTTGTCAGTTAATTTCAACTTAACTCCATATATAGCTCATTTCACATTTTGCATCCACCCTGGACTTAACTTAAAACAATATTCTCTTCCCCTCATTAACTTATATGGAGTCCCACCCGTGGCACTGTTGGGGGAAGTTCTGTACGCCCACACCAATTTTTTCACTGCTCTTCTCCAATCAACACCCTCACGCAACATAAACTGTAAACCTCCCTTCAACACCTTGTTCCAGCTTTCCATGACAGTATTCCGCCAGGGAGAAAAGACTGACATTCTCATATGATGTATACTCAGGCCATCTAGAAATTATGTCATCTCCTTCCACACCAACTGGACACAATGGCCTGAAACAATTTCCATAGGGACCCCTTCCCTGACAAAGATCGCCTCTAAAAACGTAATAAAATTCTTCGTCTCCACATGTTTCACAAACATAACCTCAGGCCATTGTGACAATAAATCAATTGCTACCCATGTAAACATGGTCCCTGAACCTAACATAGCAAAAGGGCCCAAAATATCCAAAGCAATCTTCCAGGGTCCATCACCATTGTCAATAACTTGAGAGGGATAAAACATCACTTTTTGTGGCTTGTCACTCCAGTGACAAATCACACACTACATTACCATGCATTCCACATCACAGTCCCAGTGGAGCCACCAAAATCTTCTCTAATCCTCCTCTTAAACGCGCTCATCTCAATATGTCCTTCATGGGCTAAATGTAAAACTTCTTCCTTGAAGGTTCCACCAATAAACCACATCTCAGGAGTATGCCGTCAAGAATATATAATCCATTCTGAACTATCTCATAAAGGTTTCATTCTTCATCCACATTTCTGTTTTGTGGACAACCATGTTTGACAAACTCCATCACTTTTATTTGTACTTCATCAGACTTGGTCTCCTCCACCCAAGTTTCTTGATGAAATTTGTCATAACTCCTTGGCAACCACAACCACACACTCATCTTCAACTTCACCTCTACTTTCATCCAATAATGGCAACCAGGATAAACATCTGCCATGACATTCGTAATACCTAGCACATGCTTCACCTCAGAGTGATCTCTTACAGTCTATATAGCCACTGAGAAAGGCAAGGAGTAGCACTACCTGTCTCTTTAGTTGTAAACACTTTCACCAATGGTTTGTGATAAGTCCTTACAGCAAACTTACTTCCCCATACATGCTGCCCGAAGTATATATGTCCCCAATAACACACCAGTGCTTCTTTCTCTGTGACTGAATATTTGCATTCTGCCTTCCCAGTGTGCGAGATGCATGGGCAATGACCACATTCTAACCATTGTTAATCTGCATTAAAACTGTACGTAAACTATAATTACTCGCATCAGTCATTACAATCGTAGGCAACTGGATATCAAATGGTTTGAGACATGGGGTGGCAGCAATTCCTCATTTTATCTTATTAAATTCATTTCCACACACCACTCATCACGAGTTGCTTAGCAATAAACTTGCCATAATATTCAGCCATACCAGGGAAAAAGAAGTGGACACCAAGGGTCAGTTGGCTGACCTCTGCTATAGCTAAAGGACCATAACAACCTGCAAGTGACCTTTTCTCTGAAGTGCCTCTCTGACCAGTACCAACTGGATCTGACCTCGACCCTGCTGATGGCCTCAGCTAAAGTGAGTCTTGACCTCCAAGTTCTGTGCCTAAGCTTGCGGAACCCTTGGCTGTGTCTAACTGGACTTCACTTACCACCCCTGAAAACCTTGGATTTTGAATATTTTTGGACTTCCAGACCTCTGCAGGACAGGACAAACCACCCCAGCCTATCTGCCCGAAACGCAACCTCACTGGAATAAGAAAACAGGTTTCTCCTACTCAGAACGTGTCAGCAGCAGCAAACCTTGGCAAGTAGGTACTTGGCCTTGTGGAACTCACTGTCAAATAGAGCTGCAGTCTTGCCCTGTTGAAGAATTCTGAGCTCCCAAAAAATTCCAAATGAAAATATTTTGACAGGGCAAAAGCGCCAAACATATCGAGCCAGGCTCACACATGCCTGAAAGAAGCACCACCCCCTCACTGCTTTCAAATAAACAGGCCCACATGCTTAGAAAAAATAGTTATTGCTGGTTTTCAAATAAACACAAACTCCCTTAGGTATAGCTCCACTATGTAAAGTAAATTTCATTGGTGTGGACGTCAAAGTCAGACAATCCAAGGCATTTGGCAGATCACAAATCTTCTTTACTAACTCAACTACGCAACAGCCGTTTTCTGTCACCAAAGACCACAGATCTAACATTTGGCATAGTATTTCCTTAGCAGATGTCTACCCTATGACCATGTAGAGCAGAAATATGCAGGGATCAGACAGTAGTACCACATTTACTAACCAGGCCCTTTCTTGGTATTTCGATACAAACAGGAAAATGTTACACTAGTTTGTACCTGGTACCCGACAATAGATATTTATATCTCATGTGCCAAGCAGAAAATCTTCATTCTGTCGACCTTTGTCATTTGTCTGAAGAATAGAGCAGCAGGAAGATGTGTTAAATGCTCACCATCAACCTTTCATAAGCTGCAAAAAATCTTAACAGGTGCACACATATCCTCATCTATATGCATACTGGACCTAGGCTGTGACGGAACCACTGGAAATAGTGATTTAAGTGCTTGGAAATGAGACAGGTAGCAAAGTGATGGAAATAATGAAAAAAATAACATATATGGGAGAGCAAATACAACGGAGAGGTACAGAGAAGAGAATTGCCGTAAGAAAGAAAGAAGGAAGATTTAGCAATAGGAATCAACAAGGGAAGAAAGGAAATAAAAACCGAATTCTTTATAATAGCAGAAAAACACCTCCCCATGTTTTCTTAGAGAGAAAAAAAGAGTAAACACTGACAACTACTGATTTTTACATTTTTTGAAAGCTTTGGAAAACACTTGAAAACAGTACCACCAGAGTTCACAACAAATATAAACTAAAAACAGGAAAGTCTGACTACATGCCTTGAGGGCAATACCTAAGCTCCACAAATCCTTCCTTGTGCAAACCAATCATCTACATACTGCAGAATCCCAGATACCTGCTTCGAATTGCCAGGGGAAGCAGGTATCTCCCTTAATGCTTGTCCCGTAATTGTTGTGTAGTGGTTAAAAAGCATAAGTGCAGCTCCTGCAACCTTACTCATGTTTTCAATTACCCATCCATCTTTCTAATCTCTTTAAACAGCACTGCATAATTTGTGCCAGTGTTTGCCAGTGCTCAGCAACAGAACCTATTTCAATGCACCAGCACATTTTTATCACAGTCCACCACATGGTGGCACTGTCAATCTATTTTATTTGTTTTAAAGCACAAAAGCAAATTAATTAATGTATCAAAATATGATTAAAAATCAAACATACCAGAGTTCTAAAGCCATTCTTAAGTCCAAATTATAACATTTGTAGGATTGTAATGGTTTGCAGGTGCTGGTATTTGGCAGCGCTAGCAGGGACCTCAGGTGAAACAAGCAGCAGTGGCCTCCTGAGTAATATCATGGGCACCTGCACTTATTATTTTACAAATTAAGTACTGTTTAAGAGATTCTTAGTGCTTAATGCTTCTCAGGGGTTTCATAGATTCACTGCTGCCTTTTATTTTACTTGCTGGGGTTATCCATAACCTAGGAGTAAGGAGGATTAGAGGGAGTTTTATGATGTGGGACTTAAATTGACTCTGAGCTGGAATCAATTACTAAAACACAGATCCTACAAAGCCTGCAGCCACACAGCTAAGCCCTATCAAATGTCACACCCAGATCGCACACTGCTCACCTTCAATAACCACAGAAGTATCCTTGCGGTCTCGTGTGACAAACGTCCAGGTGCATATCAATGCATGCAGAAGCACATAGCTGCCCTCTCTGCTGCTGCCAGGCATGAATGAAGTGTGGATGAATTCAAGGATGAAGCCACAGAGACACCCAGCTAGGAGAGAAGCTACATGTCTGAGCTGACTGCAGCAAGCTGAGCCATGCACATGCGAGCCTGCAGCTGACAGGCACGCTCCAAGCACAGCCACTTCAATCATTAGGTCTGCAAAGCTCTGCCGATCTTAATTGAACAGGTCAAAGTGTCCCATATGGAGGCACTTTGCAGGAGGACGTGCTTCAACCTATGTTACTTGCTAGGTGCAGTAAAATCCAAAGTTCCCAATTTAAGTGGGAATGCATATCCCAAGTTACCCTTTACAGCCTGGAAGTCCTCGTTTGTTGCCCAATTACACCGAAAGAATCCCCCCAACTGGAGAGAGAGCTAATGTGAGAGTCTGGAGAATTCACACAGAGCCTGTGCACACGCTACAGTATTTCTTGTGAGAGTCTGGATAACATAATTGCTCTCTGTCCTAGAAGAGATTGCAAAGTAAACACAGAAATAAAACAGTGAAAAGGACACAAATGCGTAATCGAGAATACGATTATAGCCAGCCTTACAGTTTGTGAATGTTGGAAAACGGCCCTCTCTGAAGGGTCACCACAAACTTTTTGCCTTCCTCCCCCTATTTTTCTGACCTTGTTTTTGTTAACTGTAGGACTCTGGGCACTTTATCACTGCTGACCAGTGTTAACGTGCATTCCTTTTTTGAAGCACGCGTTTCTGTTTCAGCTATGGTATAAGTGAGACTTGTAGCGAAAGTGGGAGCGCACATTTATTTTGATGAAAGCTTGGTGAGTCTGAATAAATGTTCCCAAGTACAGTACATCAAAGTTGTTTTCCAGGTTAGACCTCATGGATGACATTGAAGGGTCACCAGGGGTCGCAGCTGCCACTCCTGGGTTGCTCCTTGCAACTGTTGGCACTGCCTTTGTGATCGCTGGCCTCAGAAATCACAAATGGTAGTGTATCAGGAATAGAAGGAAAATGGGGCTCAGATGAGTCCTGTTTACGTTCTGTTGCTTGACCAGAACTGAACTTTTTAATTCATTATAGCCTTATAGCCCGCTGCTTAGAGCTGTACCGGTTGTTAAAGGCCCTGAACCGGAGTTATAGGCTTGAGACTAGGGGTGGGCGGAATTTGCGAAATTCACTTTCGCAAATTATCGCGAAAATTTTAAAAATCTCCGCAAACACGCGGAAATATCGCGAAGATGCGGAAGTTTTTTTCCCGCCCGTTCGCGGTATTTTCTGCATGGTCGCGGCTCGCCAACTTACCCATGTGGTTGCTCGCGGGCGCGGCCATCTTGTTTTCACTTGTCTCGCGGTGCATGATCGCGAGAAGAAAGATGTCATCGCGCGACGAATGATGTCACTGCGGGCGCGAACTGTCGCGAGACAGCGCAAATGGCTACCAACAATCCAACATCTCATGGAGAACGCGACCGGATCGGGAAAACTTGTTGGCGAACGCGGGGATTCAGGTAAGGCGATCGCGCGCACGTGAGAATGTATTATTTTACAGCGCGAGCAAGCACAAAATTTCCGGTAAAATGCAGATTACGGAAATTTTGTAATTTTTGCTCTCTCCGCGGAACACGAAAATGTCAAATTATCGCAATTTCCGCGACCGGAACGGAATTTTAGCACAGGCCTACTTGAGACGCAGGCGAGGGCCTATAACGAGGGTGAGGGCCTTTAACAACTGGTATAGCCCGAGGCAGAAGGGACCACAAGGCTATTAGAACATTCCACCCACTAAGGGTAAAATGTTCAACATTTAAAAGGGATAAACATTAAGACAATATTGGATTGTTGGAGCTCTGGACTTAAACCAGTCATAAGCCTGGAGCTACCTTATTGTCTTCAATGGAGCTCTAAACATTCCAATGTTCTAATAGTATTTGTTGCCCACTTTTTATTTTGCACATGCATTACATTTTGAAGAACCAATGCACATTCCAATGATTTAAATTGTTGCTTTCTGCCGTGGTGCCGGAACAATAATCAGAGCGGGTGTTCTGGCCATGGACATCACCTAACTTAAGATCTTTGATTGTATTTTATATGCTGGTGATGTTCGTTTTGAGATATTTTTGCTTTACTTTAACAAGGGAGTGGGCCTTTAATGGCACATATAGCCTAGCTATGGCGGGCTATATGGCTATTAGAACATTCTGCCACTAGAGGGCGGAATGTTCTAACAAATAAAACAAGGCCTTAGGGAGCCGAACAGGAATTAAATCCCCTTGAGCTCCATGAGGCCTTGTTTCACAGTAACAGCGGTGAACGACAAATATTGGAATGTTGGAGCTCCAGCCCTTTACCAGCCATTAGAAGCCCGGAGCACTCCATTGTCTTCAATGGAGCTCCCAAAATTCCAATGTTGTAATAGAGTTTGCTTCCCACTTCAGAATCTTTTTATTTTGCACATACATTACATTTTGAAGCGCCAATGCACACTCCAATGAATTAAATTGTTGCTTTCTGCAGTGGAATAATTTTCATAGCGGGTGTTCTGGCACTTTGTTATAGGAAGGTCAGGAATGCCAACAGCATCCGAGTTTCTTTCATTTTCTCTGCTGCTGCAGAACTTTACACCTTCAAAGGAAAGAAGAGAATCAATCAACAACATTTGTATAGAGCAGCACATTCACCCCTGGGAGTATCTGGGTGCTGTGGGTGTGACATCTCAATCGAAAAGCCAAGTCTTGAGTTTCATTCTGAAGTTTGCCAGGGAGGGAAACAAGGGGGGAAGGTGGTTCCAGGTCTTGGCTGCAATATGGGAGAAGGAGCAGCCCCCACTGTAGTGCGATGGATGCTGGGAGGGTGAACAATGGCTGGTGAAGAGGAGTGTAACTGTCTTGAAGGTAATTCAATCGATGGTTGAGGTAGGCCGGTCTTTGATCGTGTAGAGCTTTGTAGGTGTGAATGAGGTTCATGAACTGGCATCTCTTCTGGATAGGGACCCAGTGGACGTTTCTGAGGTGGGTCCATTTGGAAGATTCAAAATGAGTCTGGCTGCAGCATTCTGTATGACCTGGGGATATTTGAGGAGCTGGGTGGAGATGCTAGCGTAGAGAGTGTTTCTGTAGTTGAGGCGGCTGGTAATTAGGGCCTGAGTGACAGTCTTTCTGGTGTTGGCTGGGATCCACCAGAAAATTCTGCAGAGCGGGCAAAGGGTTTGGGAGGAGGCGGTTGCGTTGACTTGTAGTTTCATGGTCGGTTGGATGTCGAGTATGATGACTAGGTTGCATGCATGGTCTGAAGGCATGGAAGTTGGTCCGAGTTCTTCTGGACATCAGTTGTGGTCCGATATTGAAGCATTCTTCCCGAAGATCAGTACCTCTGTCTTGTCAGAGTTGAGTTTAAGGCAGTTGTCCCTCATCCAGTTGGCTACGTTGGTCATGGTGTCGCAGAAGTTCATTCTGGCGGTGGAGGGGTCTTTGGTGAGCGAGAAGATGAGTTGAGTGTTATGTGCATATGAAATTATGTTGAGGCCGTGGATCTAACAATATCTGCGAGGGGGTCATGTAGGTGTTGAACAGGGTGGGGCTCAGGGATGACTCTTTTGGTGCGCCACATATGATGTTATGGGCTGGGAGGTGAAGGGAGGCAGCCGGATGCTCTGTGTACATCCAGTAAGGAAGGAGGCGATCTATTTGAGGGCTTTTTGTTGTATGCCAAGAGTCTGTTGATGAGGGTGTGGGGGGAAACAGTGTTGAACGGCACAGAGAGGTTGAGAGAATCAGGTCCACAGTCTCTCCACAGTTGAGGAGGGTTCTGATGTCATCTGTGGGGGTAATCTGTGCGGTCTCGGTGCTGTGGTTTGCACTGAATCCTGATTGGGAGGTGTCAAGTAGGTGGTTTTGTTACAGGTATTCAGTGAACTGTTGGTTGATGACGGTCTCGAGTACTTTGGCTGAGTCCAGGAGCATGGAGATAGGTTGATAAATGTTGAGTTCACTGGGGTCGGCAGAGGCTTTTTTTAGGAGGGGTCTGACCTCAGCGTGTTTCCATCTGTCCAGGAAGACTGCTGTGGAGTTGGAGGTGTTGATGATGCTAGTTAGTTCCGGGCTGGTTGGATCCGTGGTTGAAAAGGCAATTGGGGCAGGGATCGGGGGGCCCCTGAGTGTATGGATGATTTGATGGCTGTGGTGGTCTGAGTGGTGAGCAGAGACCAGGAGGTAACCATTCAGCTGATTTGTGCTGGTTGGCCAAGGCTGTTGAGGTTGCTGGTGACGGGTTGGGATCGAAGTTGTTGTAGATGGTAACAATCTTGCTGTGGGAGTAGTCCGAGAGGGTGTTGGAGAGTTCTTGGGAGGGGTGAATGGTGTTCTCTGTGACTGCCGGGGTGGAAAATTCCTTAACAATTTCAAAGAGTTCTTTCATGTGATTGGCCGCTGTATTGATGCAGGCTGTGATGGCTTCCGTGATGCATAGGTAGTAGTTGCGGAGGGCTGCTTTGTAAGAGGCTATGTTGGCAGGGTTCCCTGTGGCACGCCATTGTTTCCCGCATCAGTAGCAGTTGATGTTGGTGGTTCTGATCTCTGGGGTGTATCAACTTCCTTATTTTGATGATGCTAGTTAGTTCCGGGCTGGTTGGATCCGTGGTTGAAAAGGCAATTGGGGCAGGGATCGGGGGGCCCCTGAGTGTATGGATGATTTGATGGCTGTGGTGGTCTGAGTGGTGAGCAGAGACCAGGAGGTAACCATTCAGCTGATTTGTGCTGGTTGGCCAAGGCTGTTGAGGTTGCTGGTGACGGGTTGGGATCGAAGTTGTTGTAGATGGTAACAATCTTGCTGTGGGAGTAGTCCGAGAGGGTGTTGGAGAGTTCTTGGGAGGGGTGAATGGTGTTCTCTGTGACTGCCGGGGTGGAAAATTCCTTAACAATTTCAAAGAGTTCTTTCATGTGATTGGCCGCTGTATTGATGCAGGCTGTGATGGCTTCCGTGATGCATAGGTAGTAGTTGCAGAGGGCTGCTTTGTAAGAGGCTATGTTGGCAGGGTTCCCTGTGGCACGCCATTGTTTCCCGCATCAGTAGCAGTTGATGTTGGTGGTTCTGATCTCTGGGGTGTATCAACTTCCTTATTTTGAGGTTTTGTTTGTTTTGGGTGGGTGGTTTCATCATGGCGACTCTGTTGGCACATTCATCAATCCATACAAATAACTTCTGGACGGCCTGCTCAAGGGCCAATAAAGTTTCAGGTTGGGTGTTGCTAAGGACTTGGTTCCATTGTGTCTCAGTTACCTTTCTACAGCTACAGTGGGAGGAGCTGTATTGCTTGATAATGGTGTGTTGAGCATCGGATATGGTGATGCAAACAATGCATGGTCAGTCCAGGTGAGTTCTGAGGTATGGCTGAATTTGAATTTGTCGCTGGAGGGGGAAATTGAGTCGAATGTGTGTTCGGCTTTGTGCATGGGCTGGGTGACCAATTGGGTGAGGCTGATGTTGTGCAGGTTCTCCAGAAGGGAAATGGAGTTGTCAACGTAGGGGTCATCAACTTGGAAGTTGAGTAGGATGTAAGATACAGCATAGGCGAGGGTAAGAGGGGCGATGAGGTTTGCGATGCATCACAGAAAGCCGGTCAGGGTCCCGGGGTCTGTAGACCAGGAAGCCTCTGAGCATGGTCTTGGCGTTGGTCTGTAGTTGGAAGTTGAGGTGTTCCATGAGTGGATTGGGGTCGTCGTTGGTGGCGATGCACCGGATGGGTTCTTCGAAGCTGGTGGCGTTGCCCTTGCCGTGTTTGTTGGTGTGATCTCAGTGTATCATTTTGTAGCCTTTAGGTGTTGCTGTGACGATGTCGGGGTTTTGCAGAGGGGCTGAGCCATGTTTCGGTGATAAAGGCAACGTCTGAGGTGAGGGTGGTGATGGTGTCCCAGATTTCTGTGGCCTGTTTGCAGTCGGATCGGGCATTTAACTGGTTGTATTGAAGTGGTTCCGGGTTGTTCTTGGTCTTCTGGGCGGTGATGGCACATGCTCCAGTACGAGATGGTGGTCCTATGTTGCAGGAAAATTGGCAATGGCACCAGATGAATGCTCCCTTGGTCAATCGTGGGGGGTCATTGCAGCAGCAGTTGCAACGGTGTCTGTGGATCAGAGCCAGGAGCTCCTTGATGGTGTAGCGGTGGGTGGCGGGAGAGCCAGGGGTCCTGGCACGGGCGGTGTCCGGGCACAGATGAGTTTGCTTTTGGCATGCATTCGGTGGAACAGCCATGCTGCATCCTCCATTAAGTAGGTCCTGGGCAGGGGGTGAGGGGCAGGGGATGTAAATGCTGCAGCAGAGCATAGCGGTAATGGGCTCACAGACACAAACTACACAACCATTAGATTTAATGGGGTAACCCAGTAACTCTCAGAACCTGGGTACGTATATGAAAAGGAAAAATTGGTTCTGTTGGGAGTGAACTTGATTTAAGGGACACTGAATGTGTACAAAAGATTATTACAGAAAAGTGTACCTAATCACAAGAAAACACACACACATAACAAACATTACTCTAACCAACGCAAAGTGATTTTCATTCTCAATATATTTAAATATACATGATTGTTATTGCAATATAAGACTGACCCAACAGACAATACATAAACACATTTAGTGAGCAATAGTGTACAATCACATAAACAATCAACATAGAATTGACATCATGAACATATACTTAGACAAAAAACACTTTAAAAGAATGATGATCCGAGGTTCGTAGCATATAACACCACAATATGTATTATTCAATATTCCAATGGTGGAATTACATGGATCAATCAAATAGATAACGTCGACGTTTCGACCCTAGGAATACGTGTAGATTTATATGCATCAAAGACGGGTCTTCATCAGGACAACAACAACCGGTCAGTCTGTAATTACAGAACATATAATCAAAAACTCAAAGTTATGTGTGTGTCTTAGTAATTATTCTACAGAGATTACGTGGCTACTGCTCACCTGAGGACTAAGAATCGATTTGTTTGAATATATATCCTTGTGTCGCATACGGTGAAAGCAATCAAAAATATCACTGCGACATGGCAAAATTTCCTGCAATAAATAACGCAAATTAACTATCATGTATGATATACTATATAATCATAGTCCGTAAGGTGACTTATCGCCGACACATACCTTACGAAGCTCCTGCGCAGGGCAGACAAATACCGTCAAGGCGATCAACAATTTCTACAAACAAACGTATTTTAGATTTCGTTAGTGGCATAGTAAACAAAGGAATTAAATTAAATAGCCACCTATTCATAAACTTAAATGCACTATCAAGGTCTGAGCCTGAATCTAAGATACCATCCTTAGATTGGTATCAGCACTAAATGGTAACTCCCAGAGTGATGACAAGATCCTATGCGGGCTGATGCATATGTCTACAGTGCCCCATGAATGTAAATTAAGTAAATTTAGTAACGTCATGATAAAAGGCATACTCAAGCTAACAATACGCAACCAAAGTATTCGAGTTTGCGTGGCCTCTATATTCTGAAGCTATGAAATTGAACAAACCGAAACGATTCGGTTGAGAAACTTGCATTTACGCCCTACAGCAACCCGTTACAATCGAAAACTCTGAAATTGACTAAAACAGGGACAAAAGCAGCACAGAGTGAATAATGCCCGCCGCTGAAAAACGTGCACCTCTGACCTACATGTAAATGCTCCCAAACTTACTTTGAGCAGAATGAATCCGCTTCCAATCTCTCACAGTCCGGACAAACCACCTAGACACCCTGACAACAGATCATTACTCAGTTTACCACCCGTAACTGGTCATCATAGATGTAGTAAATGTAAAGTATGTCGATACACTGTGCCTGGAAATAATTTTACACACCGGGGTAAAACATACAGCCTTGATCAATTCACGAACTGTAATACCCAAAATGTCATCTATGCAATCAGATGCCCATGTTCCATGATTTATGTAGGACAAACGACCCAAAAAGTGAAGAACAGAATCCAACAACACACAAGTAGAATAAAATGCAAGACACAAGGTGCTCCCCTTGTGGAACATTATACCACTATGGGTCACACTCATGAACAAATTGAATGGTGGGTTATTGAAAAAATTATTATCCATCAGAGGGGCGGTAATGTGGCTAGTTCCCTCAACTACAAGGAATGTCGTTGGATACATACCCTTGAGGCTGTTGATCATGGGCTCAATGAGCATGAGGAGACCTACATTCAAATGAATAGATTGTAAGTTTTGACTGTATACTGTGAACTTACCCCCACATTTTTGTTTTGCATAAATTCAACTGTCTTTCAACGTTGAGCTTAACATGTGATCAAAGCTGTATCCTATCGTTTCCCAATTTGGCTTGTTGTCCAGACAAACTACATTAATGTAAATATGTGAACTTGGATGAATCTGGATGGATAACGCCTTCGATTCCCCGCTCATGGAAGATTTAATGCTTCCTTGCGCCGAGTTTTCACTAATGTGTTCCACGGGTAATTGTGTGAATTCCTCATGCAGTATAAATACTGTTTATCAAACAGTATATGTTAACATCTATGTCTTCACTGAATATATTCTCTAGGGAAATATCGTTTGTGAATCAGCTCACAATTAATCGGGCGCTGATATATATTTTTATGCGGAAGCGATGTATAAATATACATGAGAATAACTTTCTAATCCCTATTCCACCCAGGCGCCCCCCCCCCCCCCTTTTTTGATGTACTACTCTGATTTCCTAGTTGGAGATTACACTTCTAGCAGGTCATTCTGGGACTCCCATTCCAGGGCCTTGGAGATTCCGCATCCAGTTCACGTTTTTCGAATAATACCTGCCTCAGACCTAGCCCACGTTCCATGTCGTGTTTTCGATTTGGCTGACTCAGATTTTTCGCGCGCGTTTACTTAAACAGCTGACTGTATCTCCAGGTTCGTCGCTTTGTTTGTCCGGACTGTGAGAGATTGGAAGCGGATTCATTCTGCTCAAAGTAAGTTTGGGAGCATTTACATGTAGGTCAGAGGTGCACGTTTTTCAGCGGCGGGCATTATTCACTCTGTGCTGCTTTTGTCCCTGTTTTAGTCAATTTCAGAGTTTTCGATTGTAACGGGTTGCTGTAGGGCGTAAATGCAAGTTTCTCAACCGAATCGTTTCGGTTTGTTCAATTTCATAGCTTCAGAATATAGAGGCCACGCAAACTCGAATACTTTGGTTGCGTATTGTTAGCTTGAGTATGCCTTTTATCATGACGTTACTAAATTTACTTAATTTACGTTCATGGGGCACTGTAGACATATGCATCAGCCCGCATAGGATCTTGTCATCACTCTGGGAGTTACCATTTAGTGCTGATACCAATCTAAGGATGGTATCTTAGATTCAGGCTCAGACCTTGATAGTGCATTTAAGTTTATGAATAGGTGGCTATTTAATTTAATTCCTTTGTTTACTATGCCACTAAGGAAATCTAAAATACGTTTGTTTGTAGAAATTGTTGATCGCCTTGACGGTATTTGTCTGCCCTGCGCAGGAGCTTCGTAAGGTATGTGTCGGCGATAAGTCACCTTACGGACTATGATTATATAGTATATCATACATGATAGTTAATTTGCGTTATTTATTGCAGGAAATTTTGCCATGTCGCAGTGATATTTTTGATTGCTTTCACCGTATGCGACACAAGGATATATATTCAAACAAATCGATTCTTAGTCCTCAGGTGAGCAGTAGCCACGTAATCTCTGTAGAATAATTACTAAGACACACACATAACTTTGAGTTTTTGATTATATGTTCTGTAATTACAGACTGACCGGTTGTTGTTGTCCTGATGAAGACCCGTCTTTGATGCGTATAAATCTACACGTATTCCTAGGGTCGAAACGTCGACGTTATCTATTTGATTGATCCATGTAATTCCACCATTGGAATATTGAATAATACATATTGTGGTGTTATATGCTACGAACCTCGGATCATCATTCTTTTAAAGTGTTTTTTGTCTAAGTATATGTTCATGATGTCAATTCTATGTTGATTGTTTATGTGATTGTACACTATTGCTCACTAAATGTGTTTATGTATTGTCTGTTGGGTCAGTCTTATATTGCAATAACAATCATGTATATTTAAATATATTGAGAATGAAAATCACTTTGCGTTGGTTAGAGTAATGTTTGTTATGTGTGTGTGTTTTCTTGTGATTAGGTACACTTTTCTGTAATAATCTTTTGTACACATTCAGTGTCCCTTAAATCAAGTTCACTCCCAACAGAACCAATTTTTCCTTTTCACAAACTACACAACAGCAATAATGGGCCCAACTAAACAAAGCTACACAAAACTATAGTGGGCACAATATGAGCAAACTACCTATACATAAAAAGGCTGCCTAACCAGGGCTCTGTCCCTAGCAGGAACAGCGGTTCAGCGAGGGCTCTGCTAGTTTGAGCAGGAATGCAGGATGCAGCAAGCAGCGCCGCATAGTAGATAGTGAGAGCGAGTGCTCTCAGTGGCACAAGAGCAGTGAGCTGCTGGACTGAGCAGGGGAGCTGGCACAGGACAGAGAAGAAAGCTAAATCCTAGGAATGACCTGCAGTTTATACCACCATCACATGGACTTATGGTCAACCTTTTGGGTGCCTTCCTCTGTTCTTCCACGGCTGTATGGAAGAACCGAAGGCTGTGTCTCAACACTGGGTAATGTTTGGTCCTTGACTAGGACTGGACATTTTGAGCTGGCTCTGTGCATAGGCATGTGGGGATATATCCATGCTGGCTGTATCTGGGTAGATAGCTACCTCAAATCTTACATATCTAGGCAGCGCTCCTGGCATATAATGACTGCACTGATAGCATATCATGGAACTGCCTCAATTAATACATATGCGTGGTACAACAATAAATGAATAAATATTTTAGAAACCTGTTGCATTATTTTATTAATCTTGAACGCAATGTTTACTCTATTCAGCAGTCTCCGTACCTTAATGCCATTATGTGAAAGGTCATTTGACAACACTTTCTCTAGCAACAAACAGCTCACAATATCATATGATGTCTCTTCCTGTGATGTCATCAGCAGCTGAATATTTGGATGAGGTCACTACCACTGGCATTTTGTTAAAGTGACATCCAAGTCACACTTTATTGTTTATTGGTTTGGGGTTTGGCCATTCCAAATACATATTTCCAGAAAGCTCTCTCAGACAGAGAGTTTAAAAGAAATTGCTTTCTTCTTTGACATTGTTAAGGTATTCAATTTTAATTAATGCACGTCACCATCAACATGACATTTCTGTGCTTCAGCAGAACTGCTGCAATGAAATTAAAATAATGTTGTACTAATTATAACACAAATCCGTTCTGCTTGTTTTGTTTCTCAGGAGCCTGTTACAGTTTTTTCTCATGTTGTGACAATCTCCAGCCTTCTGCCTGCCACATCTTACAACTGCAGCGTGACCACTATAAGCCACCAGTCTCCCAGCATCCCCGCCTGCGTAGTCATCACCACTCTGGGTGAGGGCATCCTTCTTGCTTCTAAGTGCTCTGCAAGCAACGTTTATTAATGTTATTAGAACCGTTTTGGCTTAGAAGGATAATAGCAATTGTTAGTGAATAGGACTGTGCATGTGAATGCTGTAAGGACGGCCTGAGGTATTATTCTGTGTTTATATCTAGCCCATGAATGTTAAAGTAGGGAAGTGGAGAAAACTGCAATAATTACTAATGGCTCTGTTTTACGCCCGTTCTTATGTGTTTGAGCTTGTTTCTTCCATTGGGTGGGGTCAGGAATGGCGGTCCAGCCACAGAGGTCCCTCCTGGCAACCTATGTCTGCTGTAAAGAATATCTCATTCATGGCCTGGATTCTTTTTATTTTTATCACGGACACCGGCTTGAGCTTCCTTTCACGGAACCCTCCTATGAGATGTTCCTTCTCTTGAGCCATTTTTCTTTGCAGCAACCCCATCCTCTGTACCCCTTTCACTTACCTCGCCAGAGGTCCTGGGAGTTCAGTCCCAGCTTCCATCATCATCACAGGGGACCATGGAGTCAATGAAGGGGCGAAGCCTGGGGCTCGCAGACCTCCTGAGTTTAAATCCGATAGCTAAACCATCTGTTACCAACGAAACATTGAAACTATTATAATCTTTACTCAAAGGAGGAATGCAGCCACACCAGAGTATTCAGATGCAATGGGGGTGGAGGCTGAATCTGAATAAAGAACAAGACCACATATGATCCCTGATGTATAAAAATATATAGGGGAAGAGTCATTCATTCAGGTGCAAATAAAGCAACAATATTCGTCTAGACTCATTTCATTATTTATTTTAAAATCCAAATTGGTCTTTTTTAAACACACTTTTATATATTTATAGATAATTGCATACATATAGACAGAAAGTTGTAGCGGTTGAGTTGAGAATGTTTTTCCCCATTGGACTCTTTTCAAGTGAAAAGGTGATATTCACAAAATACGTGTTGCTAGTATTTTTCATGAATACTAATTTTGTAATTAATGAAGACGCTTAAATGTAGATAAACATCAAAATTCAGTCAACATTCGCGATAAACAGGAATTATAAACAATGTAAACATCCAAATTTGTCCCTGTAGAGATTGAATTCAGCATATTCCTATCAAGAGAGAATGGGCCTGAGCTGCATTAGTGGTGGCAGTAGACTCCTAGGAATTGTTTGATTTTGTTATTGTTCTTCATATGAAGCGCTGTTGGGGAGCACTAGGAGCCTTTGTAGGCCCGGCTCACATTGCACCAGGAAAACCAGCGGAATGTAGTCCAAGGGGTGACCTGGATTAATATACAACAGTAATCAATATTAGGCGATGATTGACAGTGTTAAAGCTGGTAGATGGGTTAAGGTGATCAGCGCCGGTTCCCCCATGGAAGGGGAGAAGCCCCCACCCCTCGCTGTTGACACACCCCCCCAGCCATGTCTGCAGAAAGCTGGAAAAATAAAATAGCAATAAAAGGATTTTATTCCCATTTTATTTTTCCGACTTTCTGCCGAACGGAGAGGTCAAGGAGGGGCCAGTTCGTCATTGCCGTTAATTAGCAGCAATGACGAGTGGTCCTTAAAGTGTGAATTGCGCACTTCGGTTTAGCCGGCAACCTTGCTACGGCCAAACCGACATGCGCAATTCAAACTCTCCCACCATGCTGTCTTAGACAGCTGGGTTGGAGAGCAGGTGTAGGCCTTCAGTGCTCTTCGGAGTGCTGAGGCATCCTGCTCCAGCCAACCCAGATGCTTCTCTCATGCAGCATGAGAGCAGTGTCTGGATTGGATAAGAAGCTGTGGGACCTCATGCTGGAGGAGTCTGGAGTCGGGGCCGGAGAACACAGAGGACGTGCTGCAGCGTAAGAAGGTAAGTGAAACTTTTTTTTTTCATTTTTAAATGTATATGTTTATTTGTATGTTTTTACATTTTATTTAAGTCGACTCACCATTTTTGTGAGGCACCAACGGCCACTGAAGGTGACAGAAATTAAGGTGGGCGCTGTCTCAGTATGCCTTCATGGAAAGCTTGATTGTAGAGACATACACAAGGTTTGAATGGTCAGGTACTGATAAAGTGTGTGAAGGGGTGTGCAAGGACATTTTATTATTTCAATGATATTAGTGGTAATTGAGAAGGAATTATATAATTCAGAACCTATGGGCGCAATTTTAGAATGGGAAATATTTGGGGAAGTGTGATTGGGGAGTATTATTTCAAGGCCTATAGGAGGAACATGTGGGCCATATTTACTAGTGAGCTAGAAACAATATTTCTAGCAGGTAAGACATGATATCTGAGGAAATGTATGTCACATTCTGTAACGTATATTCAGTTTCACAAGGTTGGTGCTGTCTAAATTAAAATGACTTTAAACCTGGAGACATGATAATAAATAACAAACCGTGGCTTTAACCATTACCTTGAAAATCTGTGTACCACAGTTAAGATGATAATGTTTGTGTCAACATTTCAATTCTGAATAATTCAAAAAGAATTATTTTTAAAACTAACTGTTTGAACTGGCACCTTTGGCATGGCATTCCCCCAAATATGTTTGCCTTCACCTCTCCTGTTTTCTGAATTTGTTTTTGTCAGCTTTAGAATTCAGCATACTTTATCACTGCTAGCCAGTGCTAAAGGGCTTCGGCTCACACCCCCAAACATAACCTAGACCTAATTGGTATATTTAATTAACTTGTAAGCCCCTAGTAAATGGTACTGCATGATAGAGAGATGATGTTTACATTCAAATGAATTGTAATTTTAAATCCTCTTTAATGGTAAAGTTGGATTTTAAGTCACAATTCTGAAAATGGCATTTTTAGAAACTTTTGCTTGTCTCAATCATATGTGCTATCTGTCAGTGCCTGGGTCAAATGACTGAGAATGACTCTGCTGATGGAGAATGTATATTGCTTCCTGACATCAACACAAAGGGGGCTTAGGTGTTGACAGGATGACTGCGGAGGGTCTGTACCCACCCCCACTTGCACTTCAGAGGGCTTTTCCTCCTGCGCACTCAAAGGAACTTGACACCAGGCCTTTCCTGCCTTTTTTGCCCTCAGAGTGTTTAGAGCTTCCCAGAGCCAGATGTGAGGGTAGGACAGGCAGTCCCTCCACACAAAGACTGGCACCAGGTAGAAATGTTAGACCTCCAGAGCAACGTATTAAAACACGTGTGGACCTATCGAAGAATTAGAAGAAGGACTGCCCTGCTGCTTAAAGAACTGTCTTGCTGTCTGAGAAGGAAGATTGGACCTGCTTGTCTCCATCCCAGGCCACCCAGAGTGACTTCAGGGGTCAGTTAGATTACCTTGTGGGTGAGCTACAGGGACACAACAAGCTTCAGAAGCCTCTCGAATATGCCCTGCTGACCTGCTACATCTGGACCACCCCAGACATAAACTGTGCCTACTGGCTTCTTCTGGGGTGTTTCTTGATCCTCAAGAGGTGCCCTGGGCACCCTGGCATCAGTGGAAGCACCCCCTGCTAGAAAAGGTGGAAATTCTTAAGTTTCGGATCCTCGCAACCATGAATAGGCCAGTTGGTGTCAAGACTCTGCCGCCTGTGACGACCACCAATACGAAGTTCAGTTGAAACTTGCTCATCGTGAGATCAGCACTTAACACTACAGCAACAATAGCCCACGACGACTGCCAACGTGAAGCTACAGCACTGACCATCAACAACGCTGTACCTGCTCTTCGTTCTACAGCGATGATCATCTGCAACGCTCATTCTCCTCTTTCCCCCACTTCCAATGCAAACGGAAAATCAGCACTGGACTTAGAAAGCATATTTTCAGCAGGACTTAGCTGGTCCCTATATCAAATCAGTGTTCCATTGTGGTCAGCCTGAACTTGTGACTTTCCCTTGGTCTAGGATGACCTTGATTTGGTGCTTTGTGCTTTTAGGCACTATTTTCCCTAGACATTTTTTGAATTGAATATCTCTGGTTCTACTAATTGGATTTTTGTTTTTCTGGTATAATTTTATTTATTGAAACTTACTTTATTTCCTAAATTGGTTTGGTGTTTTCCTTGTGTTGTATTTTCACCTTATTACTGCTTGTGTGCTACATACATACTTCACACATTGCCTCTAAGTTAAGTCTGACTGCTTTGTGCCAAACTACCAGAGGGTTGAGCACAGGTTAATGTAGTGACTTTTGTAGATGAACATAATAAGGATTGTGGTAGTTGCCTGAAAGTGGCTTTCACCTCTCTCAACCAATAACCCAATTTCTTACACAAACTGTCCTCAAAAATTGTTTTTCAGAATTGATTGAATGCAATTTTACATAACAAATATACATAAATTAACACGCATGTTCTAGAAGGCAAGTAGGATATTGTCATTTTTAAGCGCAGTCATCAACATCCATCTAGACATGGGGCTACACACTAGATGTGATATGTATTTCACATATGTTCCATTGTATTTCATGTTCTACTAAATTGATATCTTGCAAAGGCAAATGTAGTAACTTATTTCATATTTAAATACTGTTCATTGTCTTAAAATAATGCAGACATGTAAAGCGGCATTAATTTGTAATAATAATAGTACAATTTGCAACTGAAACATCTTGAATGTACTCTTTCGCTGCTATGTAAATTAACCTTCTTTGTTTTGCCTAGTTGCAGAGATGAATCCTAATGTGGTCGTCATATCTGTGCTGGCCATTCTAAGCATTCTATTGATTGGTTTGCTGCTCATAACGCTAATAGTACTCCGACGGAAGCATCTGCAAATGGCCAGGTAAGTGAAATGCTAATTTTTTACCATTTACAATTTTTTTATAGCAAGGAAAAAATGTAACCTAGTGAAATATTGTTTCCCATCTTGATTCAGGATTGATGAAGATCTTGAGAGACATTTTATTTTAGTTCACTAGATACCAGGCAGATCTGATTGGTTAGCTGATTGATTGGGTGATGGATATCATATATGCAGAATGCTGTGCAATGGTAAAGAGATCTCCAGGTGATAATGTATTTGGTAACCTCAACCACATAGCAATTGGGACAGCAAGTGATTTCAGAAACTACTTAGCACAGTGTTTTCCAAACAGAGGGTGGGTCGTGGGAAGATTTTTGGTGGGCTGTGAAAGTCTTAGAAATATATAAAGATGCATTAAAATTCTGTATGTATCATGTCACATTTGCTGAGCTTCAATAACAGAGGTCAAATGTCAGACTATGGGATCGATCACGATGTCGGGCGGAATTGCTTCCGCCAGACACTGTTGCGTATACGGGACGGACCGACCACCTAGTTTGGATGTATTACGGCCATAAACCGGCCGCACTACATGCTCCCATAGGGAAATGGGAGGTGGTGTTAATCCCTCAAGGTGCCTGCCACGGGGTGCAGGCACCCAACCGGAGGCAGTGCACTCAAGGGAGCCTTGCTAGGGGCCCCCAAACACACTTCCCGACAGTGTTTCCATGTCGGAAAGGCGGGCATGGCAACCCTGCCGTAAACCATGCATCGTAATCCCAAGAGCGGAAAGACCGCCCTTTGGGATTACAGGCCCGCCTCCGACTGGCTGACGGGCTCCTTGAGCCCATCGGAGGGCAACCAGAATGATCAGCTGGTTTCAATTCTGACTAACTGATTGATAATCAGCCGGTCGAAATTTATACCAACGATGGCGTTCGGAAAGCCTCGGAGGCTTTCTGACTGCCATCGTAATAAGCCTCCATGTCTACTGACATATAACTGCTTTTTTGTAAATGGGGATTGGTGTTTACAAACTCCTCTCAGTTTGTAGTCAGAGAAAGAAAACTAAAGTGAATTATGTGACTATCTTGCTGGGGTACAGAGTGTGTGAAAGGACAGGCTGTAGGATGTCATTTTTTGTAATACACAGCAAAACGTAAATTAACTGTACACATTTAGCAGTTTACAAAGCAAAAATTAAGCACATTTTCTTGTAATTCTGAAGTGTGATGGAAACTATTTTTTTTAACAGGACCAAAAAAGATCAAGACACTTTCACTTAGTCATACACACATTATAAATATTCAATTACACCCAATTTCCACATATTGTCATTTGTATACATTATAGTTTTATTAGTAAAACTGTACGTGTATGCAACTTTAGTGGCTCTCTGTACGCGACAGTGCGCTACCTCATGATGCTTTAGTTACATTAAAAAATTGCCCACATCTTGGCCATTAAAGTAAGTGGGCCGGGAAAGTTTGTCATGCTACAAAGTGAATTGTGATTTTAAACAGCTTGGGAAGCAAGGACATAGAGACTCCAGGTTTACACTACTTTAGGGGCATTCCACACTTTACACACCATTCCACAAATAAGCTGCTCTTTTGGTTCTAATTCATATTTTCGAATGTATAGTAATCAGCTCAACACAGTGCTCATGTTTATTCAGAAAATAGATCAAAACTGACATTAACTTGACAGAAAATCACCAAAACTTTGCAATGAATACCACAGGCTGGCTGCACTTTTAGGCATCTCCTATCCAATGCGTATTTCCTATACCCTGATGCCCAACTCCTTCCAATTGAGCTGTTCACCACAACAATAGCTCAACATTATATCAATTTCTGCAAATCCATCCCCACGTATCACCCTTGCTGGTATTATCCATCAGACGTTACCCTCAATTTAAATTCAGTTATAAACATGGAACGATGATGTAGCTGAAAGGTATAATGGTGGCACAGTATAAAACACCAATAATAAATGTATAAATAAACAGATGTCGTCTTGTGGCAGCATTCAGTGGCACGTCACTTCAATTTAAAATGTATTCTGATGATCACATGCAGCCAGGAGAATGCTGGGTAAGCATATTCGTTTCTCTTGAATCTCTCTATGAGGCTAATAGGCATTGCATTTTAGTCTCTCTTTAGTTTGAGATTAGACCCACTGGTAAGGCCCTATCAAGGGTATAACTCTTTTCCATTTTCGAATTTAGAACTGCTCCTTCAACTACATCTAGTATAATGGGGTAACCCAGTACCCCTCAGAACCTGGGTGTGGAGAATGTGGAGTAATGTTGGCTCTGTCGGGTACAAAATTACTTTCTTACTTAATGAAAGATAGACAATAGAAGGATTAACTAATGCGAAGGCTCCTGATGGAGATCCGAGAGGATCTTCTTGCCACATTGTGGGCTATGGCCTTCTTCATAGCTGATGCATAGTCCTTTATTTCAGCGGCAATCCAACAGTGCCGCCCCCTGATGTGATTCATCACAATCATAGACCTGCTAAATAATCCTTGGTATTTACTCATACCATCAGGAGCCTTCTCATCAGATGATCCTTTCTAGAATGCAACCCACGGTGGATCATTCTTTGAAGACCTTCAAGTTTTTCATTACCTCTATTCCGGTAGGTTCTTTGTTCACCTACCCGGCTGGTCCTTTTCCATATATCAAACACAACAACCTATTTCTAAAACCTCCTTTTTCAATTGTGCAGGCTGTCCTTTTGTTCCTTTCATCCTGAGGAAGACACTCCGTGACTACCAGCAATTCATGCACACACTTTTGGATCGAAACGTCGACGCACTTGTCACAATCCTGACCCTATTCTCTCCGCTCCACGTGAAAGGCAAATTAAAGTCCCAAGCAGATCGGAGATTCATGTATCTTGGGATGGATGACCTTTGAATGACCATTTTTAACCATTTATACAGCACTGTATATATCTTACTCACAACTAGCACTTTTCTTTTTTGCACCTTTGTCACTCTGTCACTTGCGTCATTCTGAATAATTGTTTTGTTTATTGCTCGTGACAGCCTTTCAGTGTTATTTCTACACCATAAAATGTAAAAAAGAAAAAAGTGATTAATCTTTCAATACATTCTTTTGATATATTCATGATTGGTGTGTTCTTTTGTTCTTCTCTTCTCCATTGACTGTTATTGCACTAATGTTTGAGTCATTGTTTTTTCTCTATTATCTATTATTCATTAAGTGAGAAAGTAAGTTTTACCCGACAGAACCAACATTACTCCACATGCTCCTTCAACTAGGTAGGGGCGTTTCTTGGTCAGAAACATTAGGGGTGGGTAGGTGGGGGGGTGGGAAGGTGACCTTCAGATTTTCCAACAATCACACTGGCATTTCGAGTTAAAATACAATAATACAACAAGTGGGCCTGAGGGGAGCTTAAGGGGCAGTGGTAACAGAGAGGAATGTTGGTTGTTAGGGGTAGGAAGTGGTAGGAAACATAGGGCCTTATTTATGAGGCTTTGCAACACTTTTGCGCTGCCATTGCATCACTTTTTGTGACACAGCGGAACCATGCACCATGATGTGCCCTATTTACAAAGTGACGCATCTAAGCAGATGAGCCACTTTGTAAGCCCCTGGGCTACATTATACCTGCATCAGGTATAATGTATGCAGGGTGGGCGATCCCACGCAAAAAGTCTCATTGAAGTGGCACAGTGAAATATATCAGATTTCACTGCACCACTTCTAGTATGCCACTGGGTCAAAACCTTACGCCTGCCTCACAGAAGGCGTAAGACTGATGCGCCCCCTTTCACAAGGGGCTTGCCCCATGTGAAAGGACACATTGCTGGAATTGCTCCTGTTTTCAGACACACCACCGCAATGCATCCCTTTTGCACCTACAGATACGTCAGAAATACTGACGTATCTGTAACTCCTTGCGACATGGAGCACCGGACACTAAATAGGGTGCATCCATTGTGTCTCAAGGAGGGTGCAGTGAAAACTGTTGAATCGCTGCTTTCACACAGTGATGCGACAGTTTTCATAAATGAGGCCTATAATATTTTGAAAAACAACCAACAGTGTATGTTTCATCCGTGTATATAACTCAACATATCCGACTAAGAGCTTCTGTACCCAACAACTTTACTTCAAAATACTTTTATTAGGGGGGAGTAACACCCCAAACACCCCTTTGAAGCTACGCAGCTGCAACTAGATCTCTGTGTTTAATTGAAATCAGGGAGGATAATTTCATAAGAAAAGAACATTGAAAGAGAAATTATTTTTGAGATGAACAATATTTTTCTTGCTGGCTGAACTCTAAGTGCTGTTAAAACCCAGTTTTTTATTTAATAAAAACATACAGTTTTGTCTCCCATTAAAATGGGAGTTCTTCGTTTCCATCCAAACTATATTACATCAGGTTTATCAGCACTTAACTGAAGCTGACTTGATGCTATCAAGCAGGTTAAGGCTTTCAGTCACTAGCCAACGAATTCAAAGCTTCAGTTTTGTAAGACACTATCAAGAGCTGAGTGTCATATACATATACCTATATATTGTCTGATAAACTAATCCCAAGCCTTAATAGAGTAACTAGATAATTATTGGAAATTATGCATTGAATGAAGAGCCCTAGGGAATCTCCCAGGGCAACTTAGTCAGTAGAGAGGTGAACACCCCTAACTTCACATTCTGAGGTTATTACAGAACTATGCATATGGGTACTCATGGCCACTACCACCTGGACCAACCTGTCTAAAAATAACAAGGTCAATGGGCACAGGCAGCTCAAGAGGTCTAGGACTTCCACATAACTGATATCAATGACCTTCAACAATTGTACCAAGTATTCACTGATGCTGTTACTGTCAAAAAGCCCTCTCTGAAAAAATATTTACTAGCATGAAAGCACTCATCAGTCCCAAAAATTCTTCCACCTGGTTGACCACCATCTTGTCTCTCTTGATGATGGATTAAACCCAGATCAGTTGACTGGGGTGAGTGTTTGATTTGCTCAAGCACTCCGTCCATCATCCCCTTTGGTATTGCTTTGTTCGCTCTAAGTTGGCAGGGTATGCCCAGACATGGGTCCCTTGCTCACTTTGCCGCTGAATTCAAGATAGCCTGGCTGATGAGGGTCATGAACCCGAAACTGGTCCCAGGATGCTTGTTTCCGGTCCAGGGAAGACATGGCTTGGCAGTTTGGGCTGGACTGTTCCCATGAGGGACAGGGTCAGACTGATTTGCATATGGCCATGTCTGAACTGGGGTGGTGGAGTGAGCTAAAGAATGATGATGGATTAAACCCAGATCAGTTGACTGGGGGTGAGTGTTTGATTTGCTCAAGCGCTCCGTCCATCATCCCCTTTGGTATTGCTTTGTTCGCCCTAAGTTGGCAGGGTATGCTCAGACGTGGGTCCCTTGCTCACTTTGCCACTGGATTCAAGATAGCCTGGCTGATGAGGGTCATGAACCCGAAACCGGTCCCAGGATGCTTGTTTCCGGTCCAGGGAAGACATGGCTTGGCAGTTCAGGCTGGACTGTTCCCATGGGGCACTGGGTTAGACTGATTTGCATATGGCCATGTCTAAACTGGGGTGGTGGAGTGAGCTAAAGAATGATGATGGATTAAACCCAGATCAGTTGACAGGGGTGAGTGTTTGATTTGCTCAAGCGCTCCGTCCATCATCCCCTTTGGTATCGCTTTGTTTGCCCTAAATTGGTAGGGTATGCCCAGACGTGGGTCCCTTGCTCACTTTGCCACTGGATTCAAGATAGCCTGGCTGATGAGGGTTATGAACCCGAAACCGGTCCCAGGAAACTTGTTTCCGGTCCAGGGAAGACATGGCTTGGCAGTTCGGGCTGGACTGTTCCCATGAGGCACAGGGTCAGACTGATTTGTATATGGCCATGTCTGAACTGGGGTGGTGGAGTGAGCTAAAGAATGATGATGGATTAAACCCAGATCAGTTGACTGGGGGTGAGTGTTTGATTTGCTCAAGCGCTCCGTCCATCATCCCCTTTGGTATCGCTTTGTTCGCCCTAAGTTGGCAGGGTATGCCCAGACGTGGGTCCCTTGCTCACTTTGCCACTGGATTCAAGATAGCCTGGCTGATGAGGGTTATGAACCCGAAACTGGTCCCAGGATGCTTGTTTCCGGTCCAGGGAAGACATGGCTTGGCAGTTCGGGCTGGACTGTTCCCATGAGGCACAGGGTCAGACTGATTTGCATATGGCCATGTCTGAACAGGGGTGGTGGAGTAAGCTAAAGAATGATGATGGATTAAACCCAGATCAGTTGACTGGGGGAGAGTGTTTGATTTGTTCAAGCGCTCCGTCCAACATCCCCTTTGGTATCGCTTTGTTCGTCCTTAATTGGCAGGGTATGCCCAGACATGGGTCCCTTGCTCACTTTGCCACTGGATTCAAGATAGCCTGGCTGATGAGGGTTATGAACCCGAAACCCGTCCCAGGATGCTTGTTCCCAGTCCAGGGAAGACATGGTTTGGCAGTTCGGGATGGACTGTTCCCATGAGGCACAGGGTCAGAATGATTTGCGTATGGCCATGTCTGAACTGGGGTGGTGGAGTGAGCTAAAGAATGACGATGGATTAAACCCAGATCAGTTGACTGGGGGTGAGTGTTTGATTTGTTCAAGTGCTCCGTCCATCATCCCCTTTGGTATCGTCCAATACTATACAGCAAGATTTTAAATTTAAAATAGAACCTGTTCAATCACTTTCCCACATGCCTTTATGTGAAATGACAATTCCTACTATTCTATTGATTTCAGAATTTATTCCTCAAGGATGCCATTTGTAGCAATGAAATGAAAAAGGGATTTATCAAACATACTACTGCCCGAAGGCATCTAGGCACAGGCCTTAGATAGGTAAGATGTGTAAAGAAGGAGAAATAGAATTAAAGGTTAAATAACCATGTTCTAAGTGCCTTCTTGAGAGCTAGCAGATTGGTGGCCCCTTTCAATGTGCAATGAGGGAGAATTCTGCAATCTGGTAGTGCTTACAACAAAGCCTCTGCCACCCCAGTTTGCTTTCTTCAATTTAGGCACCATGGTATTGAGTTCTGCCGTGGACCAGAGTAGTCTGGGTGGTATATACCATTGAAAGCAGTTCCTGAGATAATCAGGGCCATTGCCCTGAAGGGATTTGAAGGCAATCCACAATGCTTTAAAATCTATAAGCATTTTAACTGGAAGCCAGTGTAGGGGACTGAGTGCAAAAGACGCAGATGTATATTTAGGAATGCCTAGAAGAAGGCGAGCGGCCATATTCTGAACAATCTGGAGTTTAGGCAAGGATTTCTTCCCGATATTTATGAACAGGGCATTGCAATATTCAATCCGATAAAAGTACCATGGCAGTCATCACCATTTTTTGAAGCTCAGGGGGAATAAAGGTGAATATTTTTCTAAGGAATTTTAAGGTGGAAAAAGAGGCCGATGTGACATCTTTGACCTGTCCCTCAAAGGATAGGTTGCTGTCAAGGACAACTGCATGATTCCTTGCTTTGTCAACTGGGGTAGGTACATTTCCCAATTCCTGTGGCCACCAAATAGGGGACCAGAAAGTAGTTTTCCTTCCAAACAGTATGACCTCTGTTTTGCTAGAGTTGAGCTTTAAACAATTTAAGGTCATCCATTTTCCCACTTCCTGCATACAGTCCTGGAAACAGAGAGCAGTTTCATCAGGGATGCTGGCTACCGATATCACTATCTGTGTATCATCGCCGTAAGATACCTCAGTGAATACATGGGATTTAATCAGTCTAGCCAGCGGAGCCACATAAAAACTAAAAAGTGTGGGACTCAGTGACCACCCTTGTGGTACGCCACATTGTAAGGAAAAGGTCGGGGAGCAATAATCTTCCAGAGCCACAAACTGTTCACGATTCTCACAACAGGAGGTAGGTAGCAATAAAGCGAGACACTTTATCCCTATAGTTGCGAGACGATCCAAAAGTATGTTATGAATTACTGTGTTGAACGCTGTGGATAGGTCCAAATGGACTAATGCCACACTGCCTCTAGCATCGACCATTCGTCTCACTTGTTCTGAGACTGTGATGAAGGTCAATTCGGCGCTGTGTTGGCCTCTGAAGCTGAACTGCGTTGAGTCGAGTAGTTCATTAGTTTCAAGCAAAGCTGAAATGTGTGTGTACATACGCAATCTCCTTTCAGTTTTTTGCTTGATGTATTTAATAGTGTGGCACATGTGATCATCTTTGAGTCTCCCATTCCTGCCCCACTGCAGCTACGCCTTGTAGATTACTTAGGCTAGTGTGCCACTTTGGAATTGTGTTTTACCTAACCTAAAAAAACCTGATTAAATCACAATTTTCATAAACACTGTATTGTACTGAATTTTGAAGTTCTTATTTAAATATATATTCTTTTTTTATCTGCTCCTTTTCTACAGGGAATGTGGGGCTGGAACATTTGTAAATTTTGCAACACTGGAAAGAGATGGGAAGCTTCCATATACGTGGTGAGTGTCCTAAAAAAGTCAGAAATAGCTTGTCACCGGAGTTTTGCTTAAAGATTATTGGATTCTGATTCAAACTGGTAATGCTTTAAAATACATTACTTGAAGTTTATTGCTCTGAGGGGGAAATCTCTTCCAAGTAAATAAAAGAGGCTGAGTATATGTTTTCAAACATGACACCCCCACCGGAATCTCCTACAGTAAAATGAAACACCACATTTAAATTAAAGTGGCATTTCCAATAACTTCTCACGGTGAGATATGGCCTGTACCTATAACACAAATTGCAAATGCATCTAATATTGCTTCTCGGCATTAAACATCTATGCTATTATAAATTCCCTTTGTGGCCATGATAATCCCACCAAAACCCATAAACGTTTAATGTCTAATTTTCAGTGTAGGTAAGCCCGATGATCTGTGGATTTATCTCAAATTCATATGCATGGCTGATTACCCTATTTCGAATTTGCAAGTCTCCACTTCTTCTGGGGATGAACATATACTGTATCTAATCTATTTACACGTAATGAGCAGCATTATATGTCAGGGCATGCTATCTGGTAACAGAGGAATATTGTTTGTTTGACACTATTACATTTCTTCCTAATGTACCATTATGCTTCCATTGGCAGAATATGGGCACTTGTATGAAAAGTGTTGTGGGATGAAACAAAATAGATAGAAAACATGATATGCTGTGTAAGCATTTTTAAAATGCCAAGTCTGAAATATGTTCCACTTGCTGGGATACTGTGTTGGGAGTGAGCATGTAAAGTATGGGGTTTTTACAAAATCTGGGGCTTTCATCAGGACTTACATCCCTTTTCTAGATTGCCTGTTGGGGACGTACCTTCTGCAAGGGTTCTGGAACAGCATTCACAAGTAGCCTACAGTAGGATTCTGCTTCTTGCAAAAAAATATAGCAAAATAGAAATTGTGAATCATGGACAAATTGTTCTCCCCATTATAAGAACTGTGCAAAAAATACACAAAAAAGATGAAAACAGCTCCTTGGGTTACTCCTGACATTTCACTTCCCTGACATCACAATCCACAATGTCACCAATGAAATACGTGGTGTTATCTTTGTTCTGGTGCAGTGTACACTAATTTCCTTTGTGAAGTGAGGGGGCATGCCTGCAAGATGACAGAAGAGGCATTCGATCAAAGATTTCTACCTGCACACATAATCCCCCTTTCAGTGCCAATAGGGTTATCCCCTGTTACAATGGTTGCAGTTTGCAATCCATTTATATGTTGAACCTGCCTGCAGCGGACATGGTGGCCTGAGTAAGTGGATGGAAAAAGTGATACTAACCGTGACCAGAGCCACTGAGGTTCAATTTGGGGGCATCTGATGCTGTTGTGGAGCTGGTGCCTGGGACAATGGTGACTTGTGGGCCTGGTGGTGGCATGGTCACCTAGAGTGCATGGGGTTAAAGGACATTCTGAATTGAGGAGGGCCTTTTGCCCCCTTCAATAGGCATACAGTGAGCCCCTGAGAATGGAGAGCAAAGGTAACAATTGCAATACTAATTGGCCTACTGAGCATTACAATGGATAGCCCACATCAACTCCTACAACACACGCTTAGCTAGAAAAAGCCACTGATAACAAACAGATGATGCTTAATTGGGGGACGGATGACATTTGACGTTCAGCATACCCATCCCTATAAGAAAATTTTTTATTTCCCGTTAGATTGCCTGTACACAACCTAGACAAATTCCTGTCCTAACACTAACTGCTGGGCAAGGTAGCGATTGCTGAATATCTTTGTAAAATCCTACCTACTAAAATACTAACATTGGAGTAGGTTAGGTAACCCATATGTATCCACAAATGGAGATTGCAGGCGACAGCATTGCAAGATTCTGTCATCTGACACACACTGAGGGACTCAATCATTTAATACAAGAAGAGAACAATGGCAGGTCGGAAGATAATTCAGAGATGTAGTAGGAAGCATTCAAGGTGGTGCTTAGAGGTTTGCGTATCAGAACATCGATAGGTATTCATTCAAAATTGGTAGGGAAGTGAGAGAGATTGAGCGTCCTCTGTTGTCCTTAGAAAGACAGGTTGTGGTTGAGTGTGACAGTGGGACTTCTCTCATACATGTGAAATTTCAGTATGAGACGTTCCTGTACAGACTGCAATGCCTGGGTTTTAGTGAATTCATGGCCATTCAACACTTAAAGAGAGGCAGGTCAGACAGAATCCTGACACACCTAGTAATGGTCGAAGTACAGCAAGTATCTATAACTGCCTTATGAGATGACAATGGGGAAGTGTATCATATACAGACTGACAATCATTATATGTTTGCTACATATTGCACAACAATTTACTCTTTTTCACCTGAACTACACAATGATCTATTGTTTGAATTCTTTGCTGGTCAGACTCTCTAAGGATCAGAAGTCAGAACTGAAAATTTATTTTATGACACAGGATGGTAGGAAGCAATTAGTCAATTGGTAGAAACCAATTGGTTTCATGATCAGAGGTAAATTTCCTGTTTCTATGTTGTCTTTATCGTTGCTAGTCCAAGTTTCTGGAGGTTTATGGCTCAGTGCAAGCAGCGAGTAGACTTCCTCCCACAACTCATACTACACATCCAAAATCAACAGGGCTTCCAATTCCCCTTGGGAAATATTGCAAATTGATAAATCTCTGACCAAGTCTAAACCAGACAGCTCACTACCAGAGCCTACTGTAGACCACTGTAATGACCTAGCATATTTCTTTCCCAAACAAATTGCAGACATCTACTCTTCCTTCCAAGATATTAAAAGGGAGCCTGATTCTTCTGTAAGTGGGGTAGCAGAAGGGAATTTGAGGATTTGTCTATCAACCTTTCCAGATATTACACCAGCCCAGATCCTCTTTCAGTGCTTTATAGCAAGGTGAAGTCAGGCTACCCTCTCGAGCCTGCCCTTTCTCATAACCGGGTACAAGGATCTGAATACATATTCACGGTCTTGCTGGACCTACTTAATCTGTCATTGGCAAGTGGTCTAGTTCTTCCGGCATGGAAAAACACAGTAGTAAAAACCCTCATCCGGGACGCCCGTCCGCGTCCCGGATTAGTCCAGGACGCTGCGTGGCGATTGTAAAACCAATAAGGTATGCCACATCTATTCAAAAATACAGCGGCTGGAGATAGGTAGCAGGGCAGACAGTGCCGTTGATGTTAACACCGAGATAGATGATAATGCTGCTGATCCGGGGTTTGACACAGGAAATAGGCGCATTAATATGCCTAGTTACCTGAACTGTGGGCTGATAAACTGCAGATCGCAAGTAAAGCATCATACTGAAATTGCGTTACTAATTGACGATATGAAGCTAGATGCCCTGTTTCTTACTGAAACCTGGATCTGATTGGAATCAGCTGTGGAGATTGGCCTCGCCTGCCCCGATAGATTCAAAATCATACATAAACCTAGGGAGGAGGGCATGGGAGGAGGGGTGGGACTGATTTTTAGGGAGGAACTCAAGTCAAGTCAAGTCAAAGATAGCTTTATTCGATTTCAGTTGTTAAAACCATAAAAGCACATAAAAATACATACATAAGAACACAATAATAAAAGATCAAAATACATCACAATCTGAGTACTTCATAATAGGGAAGACCTAAGTCAAGAAGGAAGCCAAAATTTAATTCATAGAGGATCTACATCGAATTGCAAATTTTAAAAATTTTGATACAGCACTAATGGTCAATTCATCTTCTAGTAGCAGCAGCTTTACATAAGCAGGTTTACACTGTCTCAGGCCCCAAATCTTAAGAAGGGGAATCAGAAATCTCTTTCTTCCCCAAGCATAATATTTACAAAATAAAACACAATGTATTGTTGTTTGCGTAGAAAGGTTATCACAGGGGCATTTCATTAAGCTGGACGACCAATCATTATTATCGGGGAAGGTTAACATCCTATAATAAGAACCAGTTCTAAGTCGAGCTAACAACATCCTAGTGTAACAGGAAAGCTCAGGAGATAGATAAAGCTGCATGCCAGATCCCTGAAATATTAGATGATGATGTAATACAGATGTCTTATTCCTGTCCTCAAGCCACCGTTTGGACTCCAGAAATTCAAGACAACATTTTTTAAAAGCCTTTCTGGAGATCGAGGATAGCGAGGATTGGGTATTAAAATATCCTACATACCCCATATTAGTCAGGAATTCCTTTATAAATGAGATCCATTTGATATCTTTCGATCTCTCTTATCTCATGCAGTCTAGCAGGATGGCTCTATTATAAGTAGTTGCCTCAGAGGTCCATATCTTATGCCATAGCAGTAACGGGCTAATTTTTATTAGATCCGATATGTAAACCAGATCGAGTTCTCTATGGCGAACGTATGTGGAGGTCGAAATGGGTACCGCTAAGAGATAGCACAGGAAAGAATTTTCTTTAGCTTGTATTTCCCGGCAATCCGTGGTACCCCAAATACCGGCCCCATAAATAGCGGTTGAGACGCATTTACACTTGTAAATCTCCAAAAGGATACGTACAGGCCTACCCCCCAATTTATTTGCAAATTGTTCAACTGCACCTAGAGCACGGGCAAAAGCAAGATTCCTTGTACTGACCGCTAATTTCCAAGTTCCCATTTTATTAAAAACAATCCCTAAATATGAAAAAGTACTTGTTAAGCCTATCTTAGACTTTTGAATAAAAATATCACAAGAAAGCTTTTTCTTTGATGAGCAGCACATGGTAAAAGTTTTCCCAATATTAATTTTTAAACCCCTAGAACGCATATAAGATGAAAAACTGGTTACCGCCTTTTGGAGGCCCGTTTGGGTTCTAGCCATGATGACCGCATCATCAGCATAAAGTAAAATGGGGACCGCCGCTCCATCAATTTGTGGGTAATCTACATCTAATTCCAATAAAAAGTCCGCCATGCCATTTATATATAAGTTAAAAAGAAAAGGTGCCGAAATGCAACCCTGGCGAACGCCTTTCATTATTGGGAGGAACTCAATTTCACTCTGTTACAGGTGGATAAGCTAGAGGGTATTGAACTGATGGGCTTTTCGCTTCAGGAAGCTAGAGGTAATCTCTTTACAGGACTGCTGTGTTACCGCCCTCCAGGGAGCAATGCCTCACAGTAACTCCTCCTGAACACCATTACTAATCTATCCTTATCACACTCTAATATGGTCATCCTGGGCGACTTCAATTGGTGGGAGAATGCCAGTATGAAGAACCAGCTGAGAGATCTGAAATACACATGTAAAAATCTCGGTCTCCAACAGTTAGTTATCTCCCCGACTCACCAGGGAGGACATATACTTGATCTCTTATTCGCAAACGAGTCAGAGGTGGAACTCTTAAACATTACCCCCCAAATTTGGACAGACCACTACCTCATCCATTTTAAAATGCGGTTAGCTGATTATCCTGTCCAAGCCAAAACCGCCGTGCTGTATCGGAAAGGTAGAAACTGGACTAAATTAGCAAGGATGGGTGCCCTCTTAATACCACCTACAGTGAGCCCTTTCTAGGCTTCCAGTATGGTAGAGGACAACTATAACATCTACCAGGAGTATTTCACTGTTGCTCTAGATGACCTAATCCCGTTGAAAAAAACTAAAAACCAGGAATAAAATTTCAGCGCCCTGGTATAATGAAGACCTGAGACAATTAAGATCACAATGTAAGAAGGCAGAAAGGATATGGAGGAAGGGGTATCTGGATAGGGATAAGGCTACTTTAAAGATAGCACTGAGCAGGTACAAGCTGCTTATTTTGGAAAGTAAGGCTAACTTTTATGCTCAGTCCATTGTACAAGCCCCAAACGGGATTAAGGAGCTTTTTAGAATTGCAAGAACAATATCAGCCCCATCATGTCTGGAGAACAAAGTAAAAGCCACACAAAAGTTGTGTGATGAGATCGCCACTCATTTTAAAGATAAAGTGGCTAAGATTGTTGACCTTCTTAAGGACAACGAAGCAGCTGCTCAGGACTTTGGTAAAGAGGTAACCAAGGGGTCCCCGGACCAGCAATATTCTCTGGTCACCTTCCCTACCATTACTGATCTTACCTTTGATACTGTGGCCTACAGTATCTCTTCCGGCTCACCCCTTGACTCCCTGCCCCAGAAAGTGTGGAAGTCATATGGCCACTTGACTTTCCCTTAGCTGCGTCAGATCTGCAACCAATCTCTGGAAGTAGGATCAGTTCCGGAGGGATGGAAGCAGGCGGTGGTGTCCCCTCTTATTAAAAAGCCTACCCTGGATCCAACTAACCCGGCTAACTTTCGGCCTATCTCCCTCCTTCCTTTTCCTATTAAAATCCTGGAAAAGGGTGTGAGCAGATCTCTCTCAGAATATCTGGAAGAGCATCACTTGCTAGATACGGACCAGTTCGGCTTCTGTCCCGGCCACGGGACGGAGTCGGCCCTGGTCACTATGATGGACAATATGCGAATGCGGGATGACACCGGGAGCACCGCTGTTCTGGTGCTCCTGGATATGTCCGCCGCATTCGACACAGTAAGTCATCTAATTCTGTTAGAGCGATTGGAGGAAATAGGGGTAAAGGGCCGAGCACTACAGTGGCTCCGCTCTTACCTGGCGGGGAGACAGCAGGTGGTAACTCTGGGGCCGTTTTCCTCTGGAAAATCCCCAGTAGCTTATGGGGTACCACAGGGCTCCAGCATCAGCCCCATTCTTTTTAACATATACTTACAACCACTATTCTCGATCATCAAGGCGTCTGGGGTTGAGCTAGTAAACTATGCAGATGATACGCAATTGGCATTTTCATTGGAAGGAAAACAGGCGGTCTCCCTAGAACAATTTCAAAATTGTATGAGTCTGACCACAGATTGGCTGCGGAGAAACTCCCTGCAGTTTAATGGAGAAAAAACGGAGGTATTGTACTACTCGCCGTTAAGGCAGATTCAACATCTGCCGGTGGAGTTCAGGCTTGCCCCGGATGAGGATCCACTGGCTCCAGCAAACACAATATGTAACCTCGGATTCCTGTTTGACAGTAATCTCCAATTGGACTCACAGGCAAGTAAGACAGCCAGCGTGTGTTTCGGGCTACTACGATTACTACGCCGGATTCTTCCGCTCTTGCCAGAAGACATGCGAGCCTTGATCGTAAGGAGCACGGTACTCAGTAGAATGGATTACTGTAACTCCCTGTATTTAGGGACCCCCCAGTATATCCTGCAGGGACTACAGAGAGTTCAGTCGGCGGCAGCGAAGCTGGCGCTAAATCGCAGGCGCGACTCCTCTTCCACTCAGGCGCTGCGAGAGCTCCACTGGCTGCCAGTCAGAGAAAGGGTCCTTTTTAAATCCCTTTGTCTGATCCATAAAGCAACACATGGGACGGGCCCGGTCCCTCTTCAGGAAAGATTTACGTGGTATCTCCCCCCGAGACAGTTGCGTTCCTCCAGCACTAACTTGCTGGCACAACCTAGATTCAAACGTGCCAGGATGGGTGGGAGGGCTTTTAGTGTGGTAGGTGCTCGGATGTGGAACGAGCTCCCACCGATGATCAGACAGTTGGACTCCTTAATGGAATTCTGAAAGAGCCTTAAGACCTGGCTTTTCCCTGCAGCCTGATTATCTCCGTCTTGGCCATTCTCCCAGCATAAGCGATAACTGTTTTGTCAGAGCACCAGTATACCCGTAGGGTGACAGCGCGCTATACAAGCTTCAATACAATATACAAGCTTCAATACAATACTATGTTTGGGGAGATATAGGCCCATTTCTTTACTACTTGGAGTTGGCAAGATATTGGAGAAACATGTTAACCAACACCTGTCTCTGTTCCTGGAATCCAATAGTATCCTGCATCCCACTCAGACAGGATTTTGACTACAGCACAATAGTGCAACAGTGCTTCTGGCAGTAGTTTAAGAGGTCAAGATGCTGCTGGATCCTGGAGGCTCCGCCGCCATCATACTCCAGGATCTTAGCACTGTGTTCGACACAGTAGATCACGGAATCCTTGCCCAGAGAACTACCAATGTCGGAATAGTAGACAGTGTTATAAAACACTTACGAGATTTCCCAGGGACAGGACTTTAAGGTGTTTGACAAAACATGTTATTCTGACATCTTCTCCGTGAAATGCAGAATGCCCCAAATATTACCACTTAGTGCCACGCTCTTTAATTTCTATATATGCCCTCTCACTTAGATCGTTCTAGCATTTGGAATGTCGATCACATCTTACGCAGGCAACACCCAATTAGTGTTCTCCAGCTCACCTGAGCACGGGCCAAATTCCCAACTACTTGGTCCATGACCAGCTGGATGGCCAGCTGCTGCCTTAAGCTTAATGGAGACAAAACAGAGGTCATGCTGTTGTGCAACAATCTGAACATCCAGCCTTTATCAGGCTGGCCTGATTGTTTAGGAATGGCCCCCTCCCCTAAAACCCCCATACAGAACTTGGGAGCGTGGCTCGGCAGCACCCTTTCAAAGGAATCTCAAGAGAGGAAACTCGGCCAGCTGCTATGGCCTTCTCAGAATGCTTCGGAAAATGTTAGATCTGCTTCCCTTTCTAGAAGGGCTGTTGTACAAGCTCCCAGTACTATTGAGCCTTGACTATGGAAACTCACTGTACCTGAGTGTACCACAATATGTAAGCAAAAGGCTACAAGTTATACAAAATGCGGTGCCACGCCTCTTGTTAAACATCCCAAGATACCAATCAGCTCAGAATGCTTCACTGGCTCCCAATTGAATAATGGGTGAAGTTTAAGGCTCAGTGTACTGCAGCTGTACATACCAGGGAGGACTCTGAGGTCAGCTAATGAGGGTTCCTCAAATGCACAGGATGAGATGCGGAGGCCGTTCTTTTTTCTATCTTGTTCCTAAACCATGGAACACCTTGACAAGTAGCCTATACCTGATGGACAATAAACTTACATTCAGGAAGTATCTGAAAACCTGGCCCTTTGGAATTTAGCCTCTCTGCCTATCAGGATGCTCCGGTGAGCATTTGATGTCAGCTAGTGTTAGTGGATGCCAGCACTAGGACACCTATGGCTAGTCATGCACTGTACACATCCCAATAGATAGAATAGAACTCGCAAGGCATAGTGATAGCACCAAAACTAGATCAGGATGGGCTGGCAGGCCCTCATGCAGGCCTTTATCCATGCTTAATGTTGTCTAAAAGACCTTTAGCAAAATGTAGACATGTAGACTTCTGTCTGAGCATGGCAAACTCGCCAAATCTCTGTAGGTTTGTATACATGATGAAGGCTGTACCAGTATCTGAATGGTCTCCTCTGTTACGTCACTAAATATCAAAAGGGGTTTGGCACTTTGAGGTATAATTATTTGTATCAGGCCTTCAAATGTATAACCTTCGGGCTAGAACGTATAAGCTGGGTAGGACTCCTCTATACCTACCCAACTGTCAGATCTGAAGAGAAGACATTGTCTCGAAGCAATGGGCAGTGGGAAGGGGCACTCGCCAGGGATGCCAGGTATCACCTTTGCCATTTGCCCTATTGGCAAAACCCCTGGCTTGCCAAACGGTTCAAGTAATCCATTGAAGTGGGCTCCCTATACTCACAAGTATCTGGGTGTTGGAGTATACCAGGGACACATGATTTACTGGAGGGCATCATGGGATAAGCATTTTTGGCACTGAGGTCAATGGTGAAAACTACAGCTATCACACAATGGTAGCATAGCCCTCTGCAAATTGGTTACATTGTCCCATTTACAGCACTATTTTGTGAATCTTCCTTTTGTGTGTTGTGGTTCATTACAGACCTACAGATATTATTGCTAAGTCTGACCGATAGATAGACACATAATGACATTTGCCGAAGTACAGCCGGTGCTAGTCAAGGGCGGTATGGGTTGGCTAGAATTTGAGTTCTATTATATTGTAGTGCAATTGCATTGGGCAGTTTGATGGATGGCGCCAGAGAGTCATGTCTTTAACAGGAGGGCACTGGAACTCACCCACTGGTGTAGGTGATATGGTGTGCATTGGGGACATGATCCCTCTCTCTAATCTAAAGCAAAGTACTGATGGAAGTGCTCCCTGAAGAGAATGAAATAGCAAATGGCTTAGGAACCAGATCTATCCTTGTGATCCCAGGGTTTAATAAGATAACATGCAGGATAAACATTGATGAATAGGCAGGAGCCAGACTGATGCAAGTGGGAGACCTCTGTATGTGGCAAATGTATGCGGAAAATAGAGACACATTTGTTTTTCACAGAGGTCAGTTCTAAGTGTATGATAGTGTTGTGAGAGCAAGAGGTCTTGAAAATTCCCACATCACATAACGTGCCTCCTAGGGAAGTAATGCCCCTCTACCAAGCTTTTCTTCTGTTTCAGTGTTTGCCACTGAGCAGGAGAGGTCAGAGGAAGACTGGACCAGTATATAGTACAATATTATCAGGTAGTGCCTGATTCAAATGTATTCAATTTAATTTTCTCTACTAGACTTACCTGCCCTTGAGAAAAGAGAAAAGAACACATGCAGGGCTTGACAATGGGTACCCCAGGTGTAAGCAGGTTGATGCTGGGCTCTTCTATGTGGTTTGAGAAAGCCAGTTCCTTCAAACATATTGAGAAGCCCACCCATACAAATACCAGATATGCTGATAATATTTCTGTGATGAGAGACTAGTTCGGCATCTGCCACCCATGGCAATGTAGGAAAGATGTGCAAGAATGAGGAAGGCAAGAAATGACTGATATTACTCCAAGTATTAGTAACAGTAAGTAATGTGTGTTAGCTGTATGCCCCTTTGTTTGTCGGCCACTTGCTCATGTAGTCCTCGAGTACTGATCATTGCAGTTTTAATACATATTTTAAATGCTTTATTCTTTTATCTTTAAGGAATTTATTCATTATTGTTTTACTACAATGTATTTGTATGTATTGCTTGTTTGTATCTTTTATGGCCCTGTGCCAAATAAATTTAAATTGACTGACTGACATCATAGATGTTATAGAAGGTTGTAAAATGATCCAGACAATAACTGCCATCACACACACTGACATAACTGTACAGCCGAGGGCTAGCCTTCTATATTATAGATAGATTGCGACTGACCTACCTGAAACCATCATTCACCCACTAGCAGTCTTAGAAACCACTATTATCCCCTGCACCAACCATTCAATTTTTCAATAGTTTATTGTTGTTTGCAATATGTACAGAAATCATATTTTATCTACTTATGTTGAAGATCATACTGGAAATCTTTTACGATGTTGCATCTTTATTAAATAATTACCTGAAATGGCATCAATAAGTATGGCATCTTGGAAATAATAAAAACTGCTAATAAAATCCATTGCTGAGTATTGTGGATTATTTGGAGAATTGGGTGAATCCATTAATAGCGGATTTCTTTAGATAAAAAGATTGGATTGTATTCACTGTTCTGGTGCCTTCCAGGGAATTTAACAGCTCCTATCCAAAGCAAATGGAAAACTGTATTGTATTCCTGTGGCTGGCTATCAAGATCATGACAGTTTAATATATTCACAACGAAAAATGTTGTTAGACCTAGCACTCTTGCCGTGGTATGCCCCCAAACCTTTTGCCTTTACTCCTGCTGTTTAGATGAATTCATTTTTGTTGGCCTTAGGTCTCTGTGCACTTTACTGCTGTTAACCAGTTCTAAATTGCTTGTGTTCTCTCTCCTTCAAACATGGTAACATTGGTTGACACCTAATTGGCACATTTAATTTACTTGTCAGTCCCTAGTAAATGCTATTATATGTTTCCAGGGCCTGTAAATCAAATGCTATTAGTGGGCCTGCAGCCCTCGATGTGTCACCCACTAAATTGGCCTTTTAAAACATGTCATAGGCCTGCTGCTGCAGCCTGCTGTTCAGTTTTAAACTGCTATTTCAACATAGAAAATAACCCTTCTGCCAGGCCTAAACCTTTCTTTTTAAAACTTATAAGTCACACCTAAGGTAGGCCCTAAAGACTTATAGGGCAGGGGGCATTGTATTTAAAATGTAGGACATTTGCACTTATGTTTTTTATGTCCTAGCAGTTAGAAAACTCCTAAAGCTGTTTTTCTCTGTTGTAAAGCCTATCTCTCCCATAAACTACTACTGGATTACCTTATTACGTTTAATGAGTGATAACTTTGGATTGGGAGCAGATAGAGATATGCTGTTTACACTGAAATTATTTGTAATTTAAACTACTCTTAGATGGTGAAGTGGGATTGTAAGTCACAATTCTAAAAATGCCAATTTAGAAAGTTGGGATTTTCTTCTCATAACCATTCGTGCCTTCTGCCAGTGTCCAGGGTAACGTGCCTGTAAATGGCTCTACTGTTGGAGTCTGTGTATTGCTTCCAGACAGTAACACAAAAGAGACTTAGGTGTGGACAGGATGGGCCAACCTGGCAGGAGGACTGGGAGGGTCTGTACTCAGCCCCACTTATATTTCAAAGGGCTTTGCCACCTGCACACACAAAGGGATCTGATACCAGGTCTGCCCTGTCTTTTGTACCCTCAGACAGATTGGAGCCTTGACAGCAGAAAGAAAAGACCTTTCCAGAACCAGAGGTGGGGGTAGTATAGGGAATCCACCCCATGCAATGGCTGAACCTCCTGAGCCACTGTTCAGAACACTACTGGACCTGTCAACATTACAGAAGAAGGACATCCCTGTTGCCATAGGCCTGCCCCTTAGCTGAGACCTGCCTTGCCCTCTGAGAATGAGGACTGCTTACCTTCATCCTAGGCTAACCTGAATAACTCCAGAGGTCAGTTGACTGACCTGTGTGAGATACAGGGACATACAAGTTCCAACGAGCTCCTTGCAAATGCCTAGCTAACCTGATGCACTGGACCTGCCTGAGACTTGCTGGCCTCTGTTGGAGAGAGTTCCTTATCCCAAAAAGGTGCCCCCCGATCCTGAAGTCTTAGCTGGTATCACTTTGGGAAACTCCGGAGAAGAAAAGGTGAAATCCTGTAGTTTGGGCTCTTCGCAACCACGAACGGGCCCCTTCTCACCAAGACTTTGCCATCCTTGATGACCGCCAATGTGAAGCTCTGGTCAGGCCTGCTCTTTGTGCAACAGCGACTGCCAGAGATGACCGGCAAAGTGAGATGTGCACTGCGTGCAACAACGATAGCTTTCATTGACTGCCACAAGAGCCTACGGCAATGATGGCCTGCGACACCATGCGCTACAAGGACGAGAGCCCATTCACCCAACCTGTTCTTTGCATTAGAGTGACGACCATCCACGATGCTTTTCCTGCACATCACCGCTTCCTCCACCGCAAATGTACTCTTCACGTGTGACGAAGGCAACTTCTTCAGTGGGATTAGCCTTGTCCCTGATTCGTGCTCCATCGCAGTCGACCTGAACTTATGAATTTCCCCCGGTCTTGTACGACCAGAAAACCGCGAGTGGCGCTTTGTGATTTTAAGTGCTATTTTCACTAAAAACTTTAAATTGCATATCTCTGGTTCTAACGATTGGATTTTTGTCATTCTGGCATAATTATATTTATATTGTGTTGTGTTTTCACTTTATTAGTGTTTGTGTGCTACATACATACTTTACGAATTGCCTTTAAGTTTAGACTAACTGCTTTGTGCCAATCTGCCAGACGGGTAAGCACAGTTTAATGTAGAGACTATTGTTGTTTACCCTGACAAGGATTGTGGTCGTTACCTGATTGGGGCCCCCTCAACCAATAAATCAATTTCTTACAAATATATTCAGTGTTGCAGGGAAGAAACTGTGATGGGCTCTGCAGGTGTTAGATTTTTTTGTATATGAAGCCAATATGTTTTGAAGGGTGTCTTTCATAGTAAATACATATTGTTTTGTAAACAGAAACCCAAGAGGAAGCTCACAATTCTAACGTAAATCAGTTTAATATTGAAACAAAAAATGAAGCATAAACAGTATCGACTTAAGCTTATTGTACAAGGTATTCAATTCTCAGGAACCCTTCTTGTTCAGGAGTTACAAGAAAAACAGACCTCTAAGGGGAGCATTTCTATGCACATGATGCAATGGCTTCAAAAGTAGGGACTACCAGTCCCACTAGAAAAGTGCTAAGGTCCCACTCGGAAGTGCAATATTTAACAAGAGGATAAACACATGAAAGGTCTTCAAAAGCATTTTGAGTGACTGCATTAGCCAGAAAGAAATGTGTTCTTGAAGATGAAAACAGAGAGATAGCCTACCTTAACCAATTATTGTTAGAGCAGGATAACTCTTAGCTATTCCAAGAAGACGTTTAATTATTGTGACATGCCTTAGGAAGTATTGAAGGAGTCTAGAATTACATCTGACCTTTCCATTTTACTAAAAGTATACTTATTTGATCTGCTTACTTATAGGGGCTTTCATCCAGCTCTCTTCATCCATTAGTCTGTGTTGTATCATCCATGTTTTTCTTCCACCCACTACATCATACAGCATGGGACAGGGAGACAGTCCACTTCAGCTGCTGGATAGGTTTACCGTGAGTAACGGCATTCTGCTCTTTCACAAGGAGTACAGCCACACAAAGTAGTTCCCTGCCAGTGCCAGGGAGTACTAAAGCATTGCATGTTTTGTGAGCCAAAACATATTTTTGTGTTTAGCCAATGTTTTTTTTTTAATTGCCCTGGTTCTAGCAGCTTCACCAGCATTAGGTTATGCAAAAACCATGACAAAAGGAAACAAGCACTGACAAAGCCAAGATGCAGGCAGTTAACACAAGACCTATTGGCTTTGCCAGTGCTTCTTTATTGACTGATTATGATAATTCAACTACAAACATGGGAAATGTAGCAGTCAGAAGAGAGAGATCTACTCGGAGCGAATGGAAGAGAAAAGGCTACACACAAGGCCTACATAGCTCTGTTCCATTCCTTCCACGAGTAACAGTTTTGCAGCTATCCCTATTCCAGGATCCCAACTGATTGTGAGCTCTTCTGAAGTTAAGCATAGTTTCAGAGTCTTCACCTGTCAAGAAAGTTATTTTGCATTCGGCTGGTTTGGTGACACCCATTTCAGATCTCATTGAACTATTTTATTTCACTGTTTCCTAAATTGGAAATAAATGAGAAGCTTGTGAGGATGGATGTATGAAGGAACTACACATTCAGTTGTAACACGTGCCGTTGCAATGCAAATGCCATTACCATGCATAACCTTCACCCCGCATGCCTTTACAACACATATGCCTTTACTACTCATTACTTTACAATGAATTGCGTTGTAAAAGCATGAATGGTAAGAACATATGGGTGATCCAGGTTTTACAAGCAATTATAAGTATTTTACAGGTAAGTTCAAACCCTTTCTATATATAGATAAAGGGTTTATATTTTCCTGTAAAATACTTACATTTTCGTGATACAAGCATATGCCATCTAAACAAATGTACAGGTAGGTACAAATAAATACATGTTTTGTATATATATATATATAGAGAGATAGATAGATAGATAGACAGACAGACAGACAGACAGACAGACAGACAGACAGACAGACAGACAGACAGATAGATAGATAGATAGATAGATAGATAGATAGATAGATAGACAGACAGACAGACAGACAGACAGACAGACAGACAGACAGACAGACAGACAGACAGACAGACAGACAGACAGACAGACAGACAGACAGACAGACAGATAGATAGATAGATAGATAGATAGATAGATAGATAGATAGATAGATAGATAGATAGATAGATAGATATAGATATCTATATCTATATATAGATATATATATATTACCTACTGGCAGTCGCCAGTAGGTAGTTATAGTTAGGACCTAGTTACTATAGGAAAATGGCAACATTCTATTCGCAATAACTTTGGCGCCAATTGATGAATCTTCGCGAAATTTTCAAAACTAATTCTTTGTTGAGATCAGCTTCTTTGTTGAAAGTTTGGGGGTGATTCGTCAAGGGGGGCCGAGATAAAAGGGGGGTCCCAAAACGTGGTTTCTCAATGTTAATTTCCATAGGAAACATTAGACAAGGCTACAGGTCGAATGGGTGAATGGAATTACTCCAAATTTAGCAGGGAGAAGGGTCTTGGTCTAGAAAGCATGCTTGTGTTTATTTGGTGTAAATTCATTCAGTAGTTTTTGAGACATATCAAAATCTACAGATATCGATATTTGGGAATTCTGCCATCTGATTGGCTGAGGCGTTACGAGCACGAGCTTGTTGCTGATTGGCTGCAAGCGGTGCGAGCGGTTGCAACTAGGAAGTGTTGGCTGCCATTTTGTGAGTCCGTTGAAGTGAATAAGGTGAAAAAAGGGGGAAAGAAGTGGGAAATAGGAGGGTAGGAGCACTGTAACCTCTGTGGGGTGTTTAGGGTGTGCTATAGAAGGGGTGCGAAGCAAAGTATTTACCCCTACCGGTGTGTAAGTGGTGGGCTACGGAAATTAAGTGAGGTATTGGGTAGAGTCTGATGCGGGTAAGGTGAGCTGGTGCGGGACTCGGGGATTAAAGCGTGAGACCAAATTGTGTGAAGTCATGTGCCGTGGCCGCTGCATTACAGTTGTGGAAGTAGTGTCCGGATGTGTTTATAACTACTAGGACGAACTACTGACCCGTACTGGTATGAAAGTCCTGAGGTACGGAATATATGTGAGGTATTGTCTAGAGTCTCATGTTGCTAAGCTGAGCTGCTGCCGGAGTCGCGGATTAAAGCGTGAGCCCAAACTGTGTGACATATGCGGTGAAGTCATGTGCTCTGGTCACTGTGCCACATCTGTGCAAGTAGTGTCAGCATGTAGTTATAGGTACTTGGATGAACTTTTGTTTAGAACATTGTAGTTTGTGTATGGTGCTTAGGTGGTGTTGTATAGGGAGTGCGAAGGTAAATCAATATGGTATTTGTAGAGCGCAAACTACTCACCCCTATGGGTGAGTAGAGCTGGGGATCAAAGCGAGAGGTCTGTGCTGCAAAGTGAGATGGTCTGGCCGCTGCACCACAGCTGTGTGGAGAATAAATTTGGGCGAGGGTGCGGGAGTTGGCGTTATCTGGCCCTAAAATAGCGGGCCTAAGTTGTAAGTTAAAGGGTGGCTCTAAAAAGAGCCCTTCTGTTCATTAGTTGGAGCTGCATATAAGTGCGGATGCACAGCTTCAAGTTATTCAGGAAAACTCGGTTTCCCTGATCTGTGAAGTGTACTCCATCACTTCTGTATATATCCGCCATATCAAAACGTATGTTGTTGTTGTATATGGACCCCATTTTGTGGTCTCTGAGGTATGCAGAGACAGCTTTGTTGACTTTTTTCCGAGATTTTTCAATCTGAGGACAAAATTGTTTGGACCATTTCCACTTATGTCTTTGGCATATATTGGAATATACAAAGACAATTTGAGGCAAAAGTAACATAAATTGTCCAAAGGTGTCCTTCATAAGCATTTCCAAATCTATCCCAGTCAATGTGCCTAGGTCGTTTCCACCACAGTGCACAATCATGAGGTCACGGTGTTGGAGATGCAAGCAGCTTTTAACCAAAGGCAACAAAATTGGTGCCACTTCAAACCTCTCTGTCCAAACCATTTAATGTCCACATTTTGTAAACCTAGGTCTAAGTCAATACGTCACTGTTCTGCATACCTCTTGCACCAGAAAACATAGCTATGTCCTACGATCCACATTAGCATTTTGAAGGTATGGATGGAAGGTATGGAAAGATGTATGTAACTCATGCAGTTCCTTCGTAGAATAAGAGATATGTTTAAAGATGGGGAACTAGTTTCTTTTCGCATACAAAACGGTACCTGATTGGGAGATAAAAAGCATTGTTATTTTAAAAGTAGGGTGCACATTTATTTTGTGGAAAAGTATGTTTGTGATTGGTTAAGAAAAATCAGTTTGCACGTACATATTATAGTACATATTGTAGGATAAAATTTGCTCAACTCAACCACACCTGCTACTTGCATTTGGAAGGCACTGTTCGAACTTAAAACAATCGTGAACTTTTAACCTGCACATGCCGTTAAATGTTTAAGAAAATGTTGTAAAAAAATATCATTAGGTTTAAAAAAATTGATGAACTTTTAAACTCCACGTGTTGTAGAATGTTCTAGAAAGTGTGTTGATAGAATACATTGCATTTCTGACTTCGATGTGTACTTGAATATTTAAAAAACTATTTATATGGAAAAGTAGAAAGACAGTAATAGAGAGAATTTTTAAAGCTAAAAGAATCAAGTAACTATTGTAATTTGTTCTGGATTACCTACTGGTGGTCGACAGTAGGTAGTTATCACTGTTAACGGTCTGAAAGTGCGGTGTTGCTCAGAGTGACTTGATGGTGATATGATATGGTGCTACGCTCGGGAATGAAACCGAGAGTCTAAACCGTGAAGTCATTGCTGTAAAGTGATGTGGTCTGGTGTTTGTAGCATACGTGTGTTAGTAGGCATTTATACCATACAGGGAGTGGGAAGCGAAATACTGACCGCTACTATGTGTTGATAGTATACCGGAAGCGGGAAGCGAATTAGTTATGTCTACCTGTGTGAAGACTTGGGGATGAAACCGAGCTGATTACTGTAAAGTGATGGGCTCTGGGCGGTGTAGGATACTAGCCACTGTAGTATAAGTGTGTAAGTAGTGTTAGTATACGTTTAGAGTATATAGGGAGTGGGAAGCGAACTACTCATCCCCACTGGTGTGAAGACTCAGGGATTAAACCGTGAGCCTAAATTGTGAGCTCAGTGCTGTAAAGTGATGTGCTCTGGGCACTGTAGCATATTTGTGGAATAAGTGTTAGTTTACGTTTCTACAATATAGGGAGTGGGAAGCGCAAGTCTTACCCCTACCAGTGTCAAGACCCGTGGATGAAACTATGAGCTCATTGCTGTAAAGTCATGTGCTCTGTGTAGTATTCCATTGTAAATCATAGTATAATGTTAGTATGTAATTCTACTAGAATCTAAGGGACATATTATCAAGGAACGGCGTTAAAATTATCGCTGCTGTAGCGGCAGGAAACTGCCGCTAAAATGGCGATAATGGGCTTGATAATATGCTGTAGAGAATTCCAATAGAAGCCCATGTTAACACGAGAACATGAGCTTCTATTGGAATTCTCTACGGCATATTATCAAGCCCATCATCGCCGTTTTAGCGGCAGTTTCCTGCCGCTAAAGCGGCAATAATTTTAACACCGTTCCTTGATAATATGGCCCTCAGTATGTAATGTTAGAATGTAGGCCTGTCATGAGGGGAACCTTGCGGAGTTTGTACACGGTGCTGAATTAGACGGTTGCTTTGCTGTCTGCTCCTGTTGGTGGTTGCTTCAGGTGTCTTGTTTTCTTGTAATAAATCTACTTATTGGATTCACTGCTGTCTGCCTCTTCACTACATAAATTTGGCGACGAGTGGGAGAATGCAAAAATAAGGCACCACTCAGCAATATTTCAAAATTGCTTGCATTGTGCTGAAGACCCGTTTTGTTTGTGTACCGGTTTCTACTCATGCCAGGGTCGTCGGCTCATTGAACTATGTTATCCGACTTCTGGTAGGATTTATATTTTTAGATTTTGCGCTTCCTCTCCTTCTTCACTACATTCTGGTCGCTGTACTACACGTGTGTAAGTAGTGTTAGTATGCGTTTATACTAACAAATGCATCATGGTAGTAGGGAGGGCGACCTCTCAGGCGCAGCTCATACAATGTCCCGGGGTGTGCATTCGCTGGACATTTGTGTTTGCTATTAGAGGGTGGTGCATGGCTTCCACCCTGTGATAGCAAATACTTGTTCGACTACTTGAAGCGAGAGGAGGAAAACCTCATATTGCTGTAATATAGGGGATGCGGATGGTAAAAATGGAGAGAAAAGAACAACAACAAAAAAAGCGGGGCCTCACCCGTTCTTTTAAATGAGGCCCCTGGTGGGTGGGTAATGTTCCGTGGCCAATCCAATTATTATATTGCGGGGTCTCTGTAGGACTGGGGATCTTAATGTCACATGTAAATTAGGCGCGGAAGGGCACAGAGACGTTTTGCAGCCTAGGGGAGCGGAGGGGAGTAAACCTATTGTTTACTAATTGTTCGGGGGGTTCGAGGCCAACTGAAGTCCGGGGATCGCCACACTCCGGGTCTTTATTTAAATATGAAGGGTGGGCCTCAGCAGTCCCTGAAGCCTCTGTGGTCATAGGCAGTGCCTTATTTGTTCTGTAATCACACGGGCAGTATTTATGGTGTTATAAAGTGATACACTCATAGAACTCTTGCAGTTGTACAATTATCCAGGCTTCATTTGTCAAATAGTCAGTTAGATTATGATCGATAGGTGCACTCTAATATTAAATAATGTTGTCCTTAAAATCTCCTATAAACAGATGATTTTCACAATAAACAATAGACAAATGTCGTCAGAAAAAGAAGACCTATACACTCAGTTATTTATTAAAAAAAATAAGTAACCTTTATTAAAACAGAAATAAATAGAAATGTAACTTTAATAGAACAGTATAATAAACAAAACGTGGGTTGGACTCCAGTGGAAGCAGCATAGGAAACCTGCAAGACAAAAATGAAACATAAGTATGCGTGCTATGTGAAAGAAGTAAAGAAAGGTAGTCCGAATGAAAGGACCATAGTGAGAATGGAAGGGAGGGGGAGTGGGTGAAAGGGAGAAGGGGAGGGAGAGTCAAGAGAAGAGAAGGTAGAGGAGACAGAGCATTGGCCTATTGCACCCAGCCCTTAGTGTATCACCCATTTGTCTAGGACGCTGGGGTCTGCGAAAAAGAGTGTGGTTCAGCAAGTCCTTAAAATTAAATACATGAGGCCAGAGATTATGGGCCATATTATGAAGGAAGGGCGATAACATTATCGCCGCTTTATAGGCAGGAAACTGCCGCTAAAGCGGCGATAAGGGGTTGATAATATGCCCTTGTGAATTCCCTTAGAAGCCCAGGTTCTGGTGTGAACCTGGGCTTCTATGGGAATTGATGAAACTTCGCAAAACTTTCAAAACTAATGAGGCGCTCCGGCAGCTCCTGTCTTGAAAGTTTCAGGGTGATTCGTCAAGCAGGGGCTGAGAAAAAAGAGGGGCCCAAAAACGCGTTTTCCCCATGTTAATTTGGCAAAAAGGTAAGTCTTGTTCCAGAAAGTGACCTTTTTTTTAAATGGTGTAAATCCGTTCAGTAGTTCCTGAGAAATTCAAAAAAATAAAAATAAAAATTATTCATAACGTCCCTAAAACCTGTGGTTTTTTCAGTGAATATATATATATTTTTTTTTTCATATATTTACACATGCATAAATACATATGAATGTGTGTGTGTGTGTGTGCATGTTGGAATGTGGATTATTAGTAGTGGTAAATATGCATCCACCACTGGCAGTAAGGCCACTAACATGGTCTAGGGCTTATTATAGGTCTCTATAAATTATTCCCATGCTCAACACTTGGTGGCTTGGCTGCATGCAGGCAGGCTTAACAAGGAGACAGGTATGTAAAGCATTTAAAAACAACAATTCAGTAAATAATGACACAATACACAATAAAATAGGAAATATTTGTATCTTTAAAATGTCACAAATACAACAAAAATCCAAAGTAGGGAACCGGAGATATGAATATTTAAAGAATTATCACTTTATAGTGCTTAAAAGCTTATAGCGCCTCTCTGGGACATTTGGGCTCGCTTGACTGGGACACAGTCAAAGTTTCAGGCCGACCGCGATGGAGCCCTGCTCACGGTAGGCCTTAGTCAAAATGTTACCTTCTGACCTAAAAACTTTTCTGGAGCTTTTTCTGACTGGCTCCCTCAATGCTCTTCACCAGGCCAGATTCGGTGAGAGTTCGCCGGCTTACCTTTCAGGGAGCTCCCAGTGAAACTCTGGAAGTTGAACCTCTGGAGATTTACAGCAGGACGAACCTGGAGTAATGGCCGGGTGGAGATTGAAGGTGACCAGCTTGGCTCCCACGGTTGAGCCAGTCCCCTTATGGAGCTTTTAATCAAAGTTGCTCCAAGCTTCTCCGAACTTCTGCAACTTATTCTTGAAGTTCCTCTTGAGGGTCAAAAGTGTCCAAAATACAATCCAAGGGTCTTGAAACTCCGCAATGGTCCTTCAAAGGTTGAGTCCACAATTCCCACAATGCACCTGGACAAAACCCTTACAAATCCACTGGACACACTCCAGGCAGGGGATACTTGGTGGTGATGGTCCAGATGAGCTCTGTTAATCTGTGGCTTGCAGGAAGTCCACTCTTTAATCCTTTTGAAGCATGGTACACCCACGGGGCTGTAGTTCCAGATAATGCAGCAGGTGCAGTTAGTCAGAACTTTCCAGCTTGGCAATCCTTCTTCCTCTCTTAGTTTCAAGCAGCAGATCTGAGAGGCTCTGCTCTGCGTCTCTCACATATACATTCAGTGTTCTCTGGGGTCATGCAGGAGAGGACTCCTGTCCAGTGAGGTGCCAGGCAACACGCCAGAGCATGACCACTTTTTCCTAAGCGTGGCATGTTCCTCCCCTAGAAAGCACTATTCCTCCAAAATTCAGTATGGCTGAAATCTCAGCAGAGGAGCAAGAACTAGCTAACACAACCTCCATTATGGCTCATTTCCATAGCTCTCCTCCCCATAACATCTGCAGATTCCTTCCTTAAGCCTGCCATCTAGCTGGGTCAGAGGGGATGAGGGTAGATGGACCTGGCATTCCTTGCCTGTCTTATTCCGCCTTTCAAGCTTCATGCTTTACAACCCCTCCCCCTCTCTGGCATTCCTGTGTAGAAGAGCTCTCTCTACCAGCTCTACTCAGACACTCATACACCCACTCACACACCCATACAGTCGGTCACAAACTCAGTCACAGATTCTCTCAGAGACGTATGGCCTCAGTCACTCACTCATACACTCAGAGACTAACAAACACACTCACAGACTCACTCAGATACATACATACACACATATATATGTAAATAAACATATATATATATATGTATACAAAATTTGTTGTAAAAGCATGCATGGAAAAGGCATATGCATAGTAAATCCTTCATGGTATTGGTTATGTGTGGTAACAGTACCTGCGTTGTTACAGCCGGTTTGCAATGATTATGTGTGGTAACAGCTGCCTTGTAATGGGTGTTTCGCCGTGAGGATATCTACTACTGAAAACGTTTCACTCAGCATGTTTTAAATTGTTGTATTAATCGGGTACATTATTTCATCTTGTAATAAAGCATATAGGATGATACTCACGGATATGTAATTTTGGACTATGCATGATTTTGGACTGTGCCTGTAAAAAATGAAGGATGCCTGCAATAGAACACACAATTTAACACACTGCTTTTAACTAAACTATTCCTTTGTATGACTTTTTTAAGTTTCTCATGAAGCAAATTGAATATTATCAGAAGCATTCTATTACAATGTGTGTTTATTAAGTGTTACTTTATTAATAAGTATTCAGAATTTATTCATGATTGTACAGAAAGATAATTCACAATAATATTATCAATAATTATAAAACATGATGCAGAAAATAAAATAACTTATCCATGCACAACAAGCGTGCAGGAGCACACAGAGGAATCCCATGCCTGCAAAACCACAATTGCATAGGAGGAGTGTTACTAGGTCATAGATTCTAGACGCAGCTATTTACAAAATGTATTATGTGTACTGGATATTAGGTTTATATAATAGGCATAATCAACAAAAGACATGGAATAGTTGAAATTCAGCTCACTGTCCTGAACACCTCCTGCAAGAACATTACACCTGTTGCATTCTGTCACATATCCCTAATTTTCAAATCTTTACGTCATTTAGTTCAACTTCTTAGATGCAACGTCATACCTGTTCCTTTGTTAATTATTTACATGTAATGGTTCCTTTTGTCTTTGCTGTCCATTTATTAATGTAATTAATTACTTTATTTAGTTATTTATTTAATTAGTTTTATTTATGTAATGTATTTATTTAATGTACGTCCCTGAGTGGTATTACCGCTCTGCAGTTCTCAGTTTGATTGGCTAATGACAATGAGTAAAATTAAGTGATAATGGGTCCAATATTAGTAATCATACAGTTCACTTTTGTCAGTTTCTTGACGCTGTAGAGTTCAAAATTATCGATCATTAATAAAAGGAAAAATAGTTATAAAAAACAGATGTAGAATATTGTTATACAATTAATAAAGTTTATAGTAATCAAAATGCACAGAACAGATAGTATCATCAAATAACAACTGAATAGATAGAACAATCAGGATTACAATACAGCATAGAAAGACGCTGCCTGAGTACCTGTTGTACAAGACCTGTAATATTTTCACAATTTTAAATTACATAATTAAAATGGAGTGGTAGGGTGCCTGTCTAGTTCAATTAATGTCTGTCTAATTTACTGATCTTACTTTGTTTGCACTACTAACTGTTCCTAATTTTTCATCTCTGTGTCTGTACACATTAATGCTCACAGGCGTAGGAGTGTATTTGCTTTCCTAACTCTACTACCTTCATGTCTTTGGACTGATTATCTTTTGGCTTTTTATATTAACCCTTGGTAAGTTATTTTTCTATTTTCACAACTGTTTTTCAAATTCATGTTTATTTTGTAACTGCTGACATTAGATTGTTTCTCAAGAGGTTTTTCTAAATGTTAACTCTTTAGAACAAATACTTTTAAGCGCTTGCATATAATGAAAAACCTAAAAGAATTTTCCACATGGAACTGCTTGCACTACCGCACTGCCATTTAGCAAATACGATCTTGGCTATATTAGGCTTGAATTTACATAATGAGATTTAAATAACTATATTCATGTTTCTTGCCACAAATTAGGCAGGTATTTACTTGGATGATCAGGTAAGTTTGCAAGTACTCACATAATGTCCAGATTTATGCAAGGACAAGGAGAGCAAGGAGGCAGAGGCGATTTGGGAGGAAGGTATGGAGGATCAGCCTGTGGCCACTGATGCATTTATTTATTTATTTTTGGAGTTTTATGCAGCGCGAACATGACTCGTACGGGTATCTGAGTGCTGTATGAATAGCAATCGGGTCATACATAATGGGAGAGGAGAAAAGGAAATGACCATCAGAGAGCAATAAGAATGGTGCGATATGTAAACAGTATATCGTTTAGCATAGCAGTTTCAAGATCAACTGGGGTCTACACAATGCTGGATACGCTGAGATGATTTCAGACTCCTAGAGAAGGAACCTATGCATCAGAAGCTTTTTTTCTTCTTTTTTGAAGACAGGAGCTGAACTTCCAGACCACAAACAAGTAGAGTTCCCAGTAATTGGTTCAAGAAACATCCAATGGAGGGGAGATTTTGGCACTTCTAGGCTGATTAAGTGGCAGCAGGTGGAGGAGAAAGCCACCTTGAAACTGTCTTACCTGTGCACCTTGCACTTTGTTGTTTTCTCCTAGTTCCCCAGTTCAAGCTTGTTTACAGTTCTGTGACATTACTGTACCTGGTTCCATATGAGATGATTCCTGTTGTATCTAACATGAGACTCACCATGTTCTACAAAGGAGTGAGAGTGCAGTTGAAACGTTTTACAGCTAAAATGCATACTCATTATATAGTAGTGTCCTTCCCTGTTTCTCGTGCAACTTATGTTACTGATATTTTAATAACATGGGAAGATCTAATAGCATAACAAGTTTGAAAATAAATCTCTAATTCTGGTGGCTTCTAGTTTTAGACAGTCATTTTCAGATCTGTTCTGAATTAAGCAAATCACAGATTAAGAGATGCAAATATCAGTACTTTGTGGTTCTATGGTACAAAAAACGATCTATCGCTATTGATTTCATTGCCAGATCCTCCAGTTACCCATCTAACCAACAATCAATCATCTTACGAAGAATTGCTGGTAAAACTACCAGCATTTCAGTAGGTGACCCATATCTTGCACGCATCTTTTGGGTGGCACCTTAACCAAGGGGACCATATATAAGATGTGAACAACTCACAAGTGCAATATTGCAGCATTTAGACATAGATGCATCCATTTTAAACACATTGTTATGTAAAAGAGTGGAGGCAAAGTCTATTGGATGAAAAATCTAGCTCTATACTCACTATGCTAACACTTCCCACCAAGAAAATTTCATTAAAGATAAAATGTATCTTAGTAGCTGAAGCACAACTTTTACTGTTCTTCCATCTCCCTTGTCCTAGTCCTTACAAAGAAAGTGTTGCCCCATTCAACATACAGGGTTTACCTCTACCTGGCACCTTTTCCAAATAAATACTCATAGCCCCTTGTTCTAGCTTCTCCCACATCTGAGAGCTCCACCAGTGAAACATCCTGTTTTTCGCCCTAACTCACTTTAAATGCTATGGGTCCAATTCCCATTGTTTCCGTGAAACTCTGTTCATTCATTCTTTTAATCTGTCCATGACTCTTCCCCACTTATCTCTTTAATTGACCTGTTTTTTATACCTCTTCTAATTTTTCTCTTTACTTTGTCTCCCTTTGTTTTTCATCAAGTCCCTCTATCTTCCACTACCTCTTGCTGCCTTCACCTCTTTCTAATTCCCCTCTTTTTCTATATTGCCTCTCTTGGAGTTCTGTACTCCTCTGCTTCTCTCTATATATGTCTATCCCTCTACTGCACTCTAAAACCTTACCTATTTCTGGACATCCCTTTCTTTACCTACATCTTCACCTTTCTTGTTTCTCTATCTTTCTCTCTGGCTACCTCACCTTTCTCTGTTTATTTTATCTCTCTTACTCACATATCTTTCTAGATCATCTCCACCTCTACTTCATGTATCCCTCTGTACTGTTTTCTTTATGTCTCTGTCCAACTCCTGTATCCTGCCCCATTTCATTTCTCTTACTTAGAAGGGTCATTGATACCAGTCTAGCCAGAGAAGTGCACACATTTAAGGAGGAGAAATGTGACAAAGTAGGCGAAGAGAAACTAGGAGAAAGTTACTAGATTTTAACCAAGCACTAGTGAAAATCCTGAGAGCAGCACTTTGATGTTCATTGTTGCAGCCAGAATGCCAGTAGTGAACAGGGGTGACTCCTCTGCAATGGCAGTGGAGCGTCGCCCCACTGGCTCAGAGCCAGCAAGTGAAAGATAAAACAATATTCTTTCATTGTTTTATTTTTTACCTGCTGGCTTAGCCAGAGTGCATAGGGAGGGGTAGGGATGGGGTCATGGGAGGGGGGGAGGAGGACTGGTTTGTGCACTTCTAAATGCACACATGTGTTTGGCCAGCCGGCTGTCTTAGGCCAGCCAAACACACATGCGCACTTAGGTTTATCCAACCGGGCTGTATTGAACAGCTGGGTTGGAGAAACACCACAGACTCCCTGTCCTGAGCGAAATGCCAAACCAGCCTGCTCAGGCCAATCCCCGCGCTACTCTCATAGAATGAGAGCAGCACGAGGATTGCACAGAGAGTCTGTGATGCTGTCACAGTGTCTGCTGGGACCAGGAAGAACTCTGAGGTGCGACATTGGAGACAGCCGGCAGCTTCAGGTAAGTTCCTTTTTAAAAAATAAATTTAAACCCCCCGGGCCCGATTCACAGAACTACCTTAAGACAAAATCCTAAACTTACTACCATTTTCGTATTCACAGAAGGCACTTACTCATTTTGGTATTCACAAAAGACACTTACTCACTTCAGTATTCACAGAAGTTAGGAGTCCTAACTTTAGGACTCCTAAATGCCTTCTGTGAATACCGAAAGTCTTAAAATTAGGATTTTTCTCAGTTTAGGAGTCCTAAAGTTAGGACTCCTAACTTTACTACTAGTAAACTGAGAAAAATCCATATTTTAAGGCTTTCGGTATTCACAGAAGGCATTTAGGAGTCCTAAAGTTAGGAGTCCTAACTTTACTACTACTAAATTGAGAAAAACCCTAATATTAAGACTTTCGGTATTCACAGAAGGCATTTAGGAGTCCTAAAGTTAGGAGTCCTAACTATACTACTAGTAAACTGAGAAAAATCCATATTTTAAGGCTTTCGGTATTCACAGAAGGCATTTAGGAGTCCTAAAGTTAGGAGTCCTAACTTTACTACTACTAAATTGAGAAAAACCCTAATTTTAAGACTTTCGGTATTCACAGAAGGCATTTAGGAGTCCTAAAGTTAGGAGTCCTAACTATACTACTAGTAAACTGAGAAAAATGCATATTTTAAGGCTTTCGGTATTCACAGAAGGCATTTAGGAGTCCTAAAGTTAGGACTCCTAACTTCTGTGAATACCGAAATGAGTAAGTGCCTTCTGTGAATACCAAAATGAGTAAGTGCCTTCTGTGAATACCAAAATGGTAGTAAGTTTAGGATTTTGTCTTAAGTTAGTTCTGTGAATCGGGCCCCCCATGTTCCCACCCTAACATCCCCTCCACCCGCTCACCACTATTTGTTTGTGGTGGCCGCCACTGGTAGTGAAATGTGTTATGTTTGTGATTACAAGTATTCAGCAACTAAAGTTACAATGTCAAGTGCTGTGTGCATATGTATTATTTTATTATTACGTACTAGTCCTCTAACTATCTAAAAAGTCACCCATAGCATGCGTTTCTGACAGTGGGAGTAAGAAGCTGGTAAGGTACTTGATTCCTTATCAAATGTTGTTGTTACATGCAAACAAATCTAGATCAAAACTCAAAAAGTAATGGCTTTATCAAGGCTTGTTCAAGCTTTCTTTTTGGACCTATTTGGCTCGTGGACACCAGGCAGCTTGAGCTTTCAGCTGCTTTTGCAAATACCCCTTTATGAAGGTTTAACATATAATTCAATATTGTTGTGCATCACAAGTGATTTTAATTATCGAAAGGGTGCAATAAATGTAAAAAAATAGTTCCAAGCCGGGGGCCCCAAAATATATCTTGCCCAGGGCCCCACAAATCCTTAAGATGTCACTGTCTCCGAGGGCAGCAGGAGAGTGGAGGCTAATGCCTCCACTTCCGTGGTGAAAGCCCACCTGCATGTGGATGTATCTGTGTCCTCAGCAAGACCACTGCAGCTGCTGCTCCACTGGAGGAACTTAAGCTTTGCAGTGAGAGAGCCATGTTTACTGTGGCCACTCTGCAAAAGTTTTTGGTTTCACTAACAAACTCCCTGCTGTCCTGAGTAGAAAAGGAATGGTGGAACCACCCCCCTAAATAGGGCAGGATGGCTTGGGGAAGATGGACTGTCTGAAATGTCTGCTGATTAAGTCAGCTTTTGTTTTGTCGTTGGAAACCTGGTGCTTCAGCAACCTCTAAATTAGTGCCCAAGTGATTTCAGCCATTTAAATAGCAGGTAATAGGGTTGAAGGGAGTCCTCTCAACACTGATTTACTATTCATGTCTAGGAACTTTAAGTGCACTAAAAATCTTAATTACAAAGTATAAAAGACTTTCTTCAGTATTTCCTAAGACAGTTGATAATTTTCTGAGACACTTTCAGACGTTTATGCTTTCCTATTAGCACAGAAATATAGCAGTGAAAGTTGCAGCATGGCATCTGAAAGTATTTGTAATATGTGTATTTTTATATAACAAAGGCATAGATTATGTGTAGCCAGCAGTAATGATTAATACCTAATTTGCTTTTTTTCCAGGAATAAAAATGGTTTGAAGAAGAGGAAGCTGACCAAGTATGTGTCTCATGACATTTCAAAAAATATCTACAGGTCAATCATGATACAAATAATTTTAGTTGAAAGTGGTTTTGTATTTTATCAAAGTCTTGTTTTCAATTACATTCTTGGTAGGAAAGTGATCTTTACAATATATGCTTTAACTTCAGAACAACGCATGGTACTTTCGGTGCAGATGATGGAAGACTTTTACTATCAGAAAATGTTTAACAGTTGTTCACAATCACATTTTTTATTCATGTTTCCCATATATTTCCTTTTTTTAGTATTGGTTTTATTTATCTTTTTTATTCTTGGCTGCAGACAGCTTTAGCTGTCTACGGGCAAGGTCTTTTTCTTTAATACATTGCATACACTTCGATAGGAGTTTTAGCTTTGTTGTCAATTTCAATTCCAGCTCCTGTTTGGATGGCTTTACTCCCTGTTCTTGTGTTTGCCTTACTCAGGAGCATTTAGGTCTCATATTGCCCTAGCTGGATGATGCATACTTCCAGTGCTGACATAAGACATTGGGCTTGATTTAGATTTTGGAGGACGGATTACTCCGTGACAGCGGTGACGGATATCCTGTCCTTCGAAATATTAATCTTATAGGAAATAATAGCATTTATATTTCAGCGGACGGGATGTCTTTCAGTGTTGTGACGGAGTAACCCATCCGCCAAGATCTAAATCACATGTTTGCTATTTCTGGAAGGAACTATTTACTATTTACTTTAACTGTTCCTTCATTCCCTTTTCTTCCTCCCGTCACTTTCCCCTGCTAGCAACCTCCTCAATTTTTCGTAAACTTTTTTGTGATATTTTCCCACCAATTGTAGTATCAGCGGGTGGCCATTTTAAAATGTCAGCAATCTTAAAGTATATTTGTGACCATGTCAAGATGGTTGCCTAAGAGTGTGTATGAACTCAGACAAGCAGTGGGTACCTATGAATGCTTTGTTTTTATTTTAACAAATCATATTCAAAGACTGCCACTATGGATGTGCCTGAATCCATTGTGTCCATCTTTCAACAGATTTGATAACACATTATAAAGGTATTCAAAGGTGGATGCCATGGATGTGTGCACATCCACAGATGCACTTATTATTGCATTTATAATGCCTTACAACCCATTCCAAAATGTCTGCTGCAGATGTGGGTATTCCCTGTAGCTATCAAAACCTACGCAAACTGCCAGTGCCCATTGGATTCACCAATGCATGTTTGCATTGCTGTGAAACAAAATACATTCACAAGCAGATATATCCACAAGGTATGCTTTACATTACTAAACAGTTGTAATATGTGACACCTTGTCCCATTAAGTGAGACATGTAAACACTCTCTGTCCTATCCGGTTGTGATCAAGGGATTTAGTATAAACCAATGAGATTTGTTCAGAAGCAACATTATAACTCATAAATTCATCTAGCTAAATATTGCCATCAATTGTTAAGAATCAAAATCAGCATATCTCATTCAGATCCCACTTTTTTTGTCTTAAGTACCCAAGAAATCTTTTGCTCTCTATGTACAGGATCACTATTAAAAAATCTATGTATATTCTCAGGCCCAATTCCACTGAAAGTACGAGAAACTTGAAATCTTTACAGTATTTAAAAGCAGCATTTTTGACTCTTTGTTAATTCAGCTGCCTTTGTGTGAAGGTTTAGTGCAGATGAAAAAGCCCAAATCTCAGCGTTAAAAATGCAAGATGTTTACCCCACTTATATCTATTAACAAACCTTAGCAAAGCCAATTGCTCTGGCCTTAGTAGGTGTAATGACTATTATTTTTTTAGTTTTTATTACAAACATATGCTAAAAGTTACAAAAATAATAATTCAAAATTAACAATTACATACAATTATAATAGATTAATACTAGTCCTCACTATCAGGCAGGTGTACTGCCGGAGTCTAAGCTATGTCGGTATCATTGCACCACAAGTATGTCTAGTCTATACTAACCAAAAGGATCAGAGAAGGCTATTTTCATTCTTGCATCACACCTGCTGCATCACTGGTTAAATAAGCTGTAAATGTAAAGAAATGTTTTACACAGCAGCATAGTGAGGCCTGTAAATCTTTGGCTTGGCAAAGAAAACTAAACGTTTTTGAAACACCAGATTTTATTTAAAATATATATATATATATATCAAATTATAAGCAACTTATATAGGGATACAAATGTTTAGTGAGAGCTGGGAAATGTAAATCACAAGTTGTGAGTTCAACATACACTTGACAGTTGTATGATTTTACTGACTTTTGAGAATATGAACTTAGCGCCAACAGACGAAATGACTAGAGCATGCACAGTGCATACATGTAGGCATTACAAAGAGATGAACATTTTCAAAATGTAAACAAATGCAAATACAAATTGCAAAGATAGAGTAGGACATTACCCAGTAATTACAAATGTACTAGTCACAGATGGGCCTGTAATGCTTTGCTTCGTTGAATAATGTGCCTGCACCATTGTGTGTCATTAATTGATTGAGAGGGTACCTCAGGTGTCCCTGTGACCCACACCCTCCCTCCTACATAGGGGATAAGGGAACTCCCTTACAGAGAGTGGCTTCTTATGCGAAACACAGTTAGTGTGCCTCTCAGAAGCTGTCCTGACCCTGCACTCATTTCAGTAACATGGCAATGAAAAGGAATGTCCTCATTTGCATGGGGCACCCTGTTGACTTCATGCTGGTACAAATAATGCATCCCGCAATGCAAGGGGCCAGGTAAGCACTTGCAGCCTCTTCTGTAATATTGAAGTGCCTCTAGGTGCAAAGATCAGGCACATGTACCTGCTGTGCTCCTTAAGCATTTCCTGTAATGTGGCTCCATGACGTTTACTGCTAAGGCCCATGATTCCAGCACTAGAAATGTGGAGGGTGCTTGCCTCTTTAAGTACAGAAATGGCATATTTACTGTTAACTACTGCTACAATGGTCGGAGAGTATAATCCTGAGGCAAATCCACTGGTGGACTTTCCGACACCATGTTGTTCCTCATGGTGGAGGAAACTACTCTGGATTTAACACTACTTACAGAAATTGGAGGCATTTATATTACCTCTAAACCCTCAAAATATCCTCTTCATTGGACTCCAATTCTGCGACTAGCTTAATCAGATCTTTTGTGTGCAAAAGAACACACAGTATTGAAAGATAACTGTCTGAAAACTTTTGCACATTACCTCAGTGCCTTTTCTCCAGATGGTGGTTGTGAGAGATACCTTAAAGCAACGCTTACTTTGTGCTGATGTTTTCCGGTGCTCAGCCCTGGCACTTATTTCACAACACCAGCACTTATTTCTGATAGTCCACCACAAGGTGGTACTGTGTATTATTTTTTAAGCAGAGATTATTTAAAACGTATTTCAAATCACAATAAAAATACCTCGTCCATGCCATTCTTACAGCTCTGGGCGCCACTGAATAGTCCAAATTGTCTCAATTGTTGGGAGTGTGTTGATTAGTAGATAACATTTGCATTGCCATTAGGCAGTGCTACCAGTGGTCTTAGGTAGTACAAGCTGCTCGTGAAATATCTTCGGCCCTGGCACTTACCTTTTTGCACATTAAGCACTGCCTTAAAGAAAACACCGATTACCTACTGTTATCCCTTGCCTGTTCCCACTTTGGCAATGCCAGAAATTGAGTTTTGCTTTCAGGAGTTCTTTAGGGGGACAAACTATCCTTTCCAGGGATTACAATTATGTTTGTAGTTAGTTGAAAAGAGCTCACATCCCACTATAGTCTCTGCTTTTGCTTCATGTTGAGAGCTTGTAATACCAGGGGCCATAGAATACATAGTGCCCCATGAGTTCAATGGGCGATTGTGCAGGCTTCTTGTCCCCCAGGACACTATGCTAGTACAAAATGGACAGCAGATCCTTGTGTGTCCTCTTCTGTAATATGGATCATGCCACCACTAAATGCGTGCCATTGCGATTCGAAGAGAGCCTGTCCTCATTTGAAAGGGAGCATTCTCTATGCAAGTGAGGGAATCCTTTGCATTTTAGCATGCACTTATTTACAGACATGGGGCAGAGACAGAGACACAGTAAAAGGTATAATAACCACATAAAGGTTGTGCACACTCAATGGCATAGTTACAAGGCCTATGCTCCATCGGAGCATCACTTTTTTGACGCTCTGGTGGTGCGCAATACTGAGCCATATTTACAAGGTCATGCAAAGCCACCCTGCAAGGCTTTTCATGGCCTTATAAATATGCCCCCTTTCATGCAGAACAGTCTAGCCCGACCTGGCCTTGCAGTTCGGGCTAGACTGTTCCCATTTGGCGCAGGGTCAAGACTGATTTGCAAATGGCTGGGTCTAAACTGGAATGGCATGGTGAGCAAAAAAACGATGGATTGAGGCCCAGATCTCTGTACTGGGATGAATGTATGACATTGTTCTGCATTCTGTCCATCAATTGTTCTTTTTGCATTTGCCACTTTTAGAAAGTAGGCATTTTCTTGTTTAACCATTCTGTGTGCCTCTGCCAGTTTGTGTATTGACTGTCTGGTTTTGGAGTGACAGGGGCTTGGGATGTACTTTCACTGTAGACAGCCACTAGGGGGGTTGAGGCGTGCCTTGCCCTTCCTGGATGACTCAGAGCTGAGCTGAATGGCGCTTGGCTGCATTTAGAGTAGTGGGAGGAGATTTTCTTGCACCTGAATACGGCCTATCTCCCTTGAACAATGCTGTATCCACCCCCTGTGGTCATACTGCACCAGTGAGGACAGAACTGGTTTGGACTGGGCTCAGAGACCCTTGCACAATGACAACAAAGACATTGTGGGGTATAAGTAGTAGACCTTAAACCCCAGAACATTAGATCACTTCTGGGCTCAAGAGGAACCTTTGACAAGGAGAAGAGCTGAAGAGCTGTTAGGAGGAGTACTGCCGGTTTGCAGTGTGCCATCTGGGGTTGCCTGCAGTTGCTGTTTCTGCCTAAGAAAGGACAAAGACTGGAACTTTGCTTTAAACCTGCCTGAAGATCTCCAAGGGACTGTGTGAGCTGGCCTCCTGTTCTGACGTCTCAGGGACACAAAGACTTCACCCCCAGCTCCCCTGAACTCTGCTGCTGAGAGTTACGACCTGCCAGGAGTTGCCTGTTCCAGGTTTGGGCGTCTGGAGATTGTTTCTGCTGTTGGGAGCTCGAAGAAACCTAAAGAACTGAAGAAATCAACGTATCACTCTTCATGCGGCTGTTTTTCTGTGCGTGCTACGCATCACTTCCCCCTTCAGATCGGATTCGATGCATCACTTCTCCTGTGTATAGCAGAACTGTTGCATCGTCTCCCCATGGTCGCAGGAACTGATGTATCTCTGTGTTTCTCAACGCTTCCCATCTCTGCGGCTCTTTGGCCTTGTGAATTTTGACGCATCTACAGGTACTTTGTGAGAAATCACGCATCTATAGTTTTCTATGGACCAAGTTGCTTGAAACCTTTGCAAAGTCATATTCTTATTACATGTATGTTGGATTTTTTTCGTTTTGGTCTTGTGGAGTTTAGATAAAGATACTTTATTTTTCTAAACAGTTGTGGTGTCCATTTGTGGTGTTATCACTGACTTACTGTGTGTTCTGAGTACAGATACTTTACACATTGCCTTTAGGATAAGCCTATCTGCTCGTGCCAAGCTACTCAGGGGGTGAGCAGGGGTTATCTAAAGTGTGTATTTCCCTTACCCTGACTAGAAGCAAGCGTCCCTATTTTGACAAAGGTACCTACCTCTGCCAACTAGAGACCCCCATTTTAACAGTTACCCGGGTGCTTTGGTAAGGGTGAGTGTTTTGGTTAGCCTGGGTGTTTTGGTTATCATGAGTGTATGGTTATTCTGGGTGTTTGGTTAGTCTGGATGTTTGGTTAGTCTGGATGTTTGGTTAGTCTGGGTGTTTTGGTTAGCCTGGGTGTTTTGGTTAGCCTGGGTGTTTTGGTTGGCCTGGGTGTTTTGGGTATCATGGGTGTTTGGTTAGCCTGGGTGTTTGGTTAGTCTGGATGTTTGGTTAGTCTGGATGTTTGGTTAGTCTGGATGTTTGGTTAGTCTGGGTGTTTTGGTTAGCCTGGGTGTTTTGGTTAGCCTGGGTGTTTTGGTTAGCCTGGGTGTTTTGGGTATCATGGGTGTTTGGTTAGCCTGGGTGTTTGGTTAGTCTGGGTGTTTTGGTTAGCCTGGGTGTTGTGGTTAGCCTGGGTGTTTTATTTAGCCTGGGTGTTTTGGGTATCATGAGTGTTTGGTTAGTCTGGGTGTTTTGGTTAACCTGGGTGTTTTGGTTAGCCTGGGTGTTTGGTTAGTCTTGGTGTTTGGTAAGTCTGGGTGTTTGGCTTGAACGTTCTCAAAAAAGAACCACAGCATTATTATATTGGTTCTGGTCAATAGTTAAGTGGGCACTCTGTAAAAAAGCATACAATCAAAGGCAGTTCAAAGTCAAGACATTAGAGATGACCTGCTGTGGTATTGTTGTAAAGAGTAAATGATTCAGGTGACAAATGTTACAGGCAGGTGAAAAGGCTGTGTTCACAGGTACTTTTACGCTTCTTTCAACAGCTTTTTGCACTTCTGAGCAACTACATTCTTTACTCTGTAGCAGCCTTCCATAACTGCTGAAGTTAAGTTATACTGGACCCAAATGTCACATTCTCAGGCAGAGTACGAAATAAGTAAAAGTTATCAGATGTGTTATGTAAACGGTACTGCGTAAGCACTATCAGATTTTTTGGGTAGTTTATATTGACATTTAAACTTTTCTGTGGTATTTAATTTGCTAGCAGCCACCTGCACAGGGTTTGACATTAGTACCATAATTTACCACATCATATGTTTAATTGATGCCAGCAGCTTTTCAATAATAACGTTATGCACAACACTGTAAAATACCGCTGACACTTTTTACTGCTGACACATTCGTAAATCACAAAAATCAGAAGCATTCTCAACCTAAACCAGGTGAGCACATGGTGATGAAACCTGACTCAATAACATTACAAGTTAAAAGTGCTGAACCGAGGAAAAACAAATCACCCGAGCAACGTTCCACTCGCAGAGAACAGAGGTTTTTGTTGTTGAGTTGTCTGTGCACAGTATGAGTACCACAAATTTCAGGTCGGTCACAAGGGGTCTAATCTAAGAAATATACACTATTTGATGAACCCCCTTCTGATTTTTTAGATATTCTGCTGCACCTGAGATAGAAAAGCAGCTTAAATCATATAGTAAGTTACAAAGCCAAAGAAAAAGAGCAAAATACCATACTCCTCTTGTAATCCTTTCAGAGCAGGACGTAGGGCAGCAGGAGAGACATGGTGGAATTAGTTGGTGTCAGTCAACCAAGGTTCTTTCTGGATCATAGAGTGAAGGGTTTTCTGCTTACACTGGAAAGAGGGAACTATTGATCGTGGATGAGAATGGTGGCAGCTTCACCTAATTGGTGTGGATTGCTGGATAAATGTAAATCAGGACACAGCTATGCAATCGACTCTAAGTGCCACCAGTAGACACTTTGCCTGTACAGAGTGATCAATTATAACAAAGATTTTGAGAGATCAAGGACTACTGTGGCAGGGCCTTCCTTCATCACCAGTTGAGAGTAGTTCTTATCTGATGACAAGTAGTTTAGCACACAAGTGGGTAGGCAGTCCAATATCCTGCCTCGGCAGCAATTAACCAAAGAGAGGGTTAAAATAGCCAACCCTTTGGCCACCTATCTTCACTGACAAGGGGTAATTTGTCCTGTTTTATGTCCTGGTGATGCGGTTCCAGTTGTCACTCCATTGAAGACCATGACATCATCTGACAGAAGGTTTGCAGTGAGTGCAGAACCAGCAGGCGGGCCCCAGTGGAGTAATAGGGCCACCACCTCGTAGGGCATAAACCCAATCCAGTAGTCATGCCCGAGTTCAGTAATAGTAATGTTCTGGAACACTCAAGGATCCTGCAGATGGGACCCAAACATTGCCTGTTAGAATCATGCACAAAATCAGATAATTACCTTAATTTAACACAAAAAATGAAACAAGCCTTCCTGGCAACCATACGTTTGGACATTATGTCCTAAACGCTCATTACCCATATATTCTTATGGGTCCTTCAAAGTTAATGAAATAATTGAATACTATGTGAACATTTCGTTCCTTAGTCCATTCACCTTTAATAAAAATGAAAAAATCATTCACCCGTAATATTTGCTGTATTTTTCATGAGGTGCGAATAGACAAGTGTCAGAAGTAAAAGGAATAGTGCATTAGGTGTCTGTATCTGTGGGATCTTGTCATACATGCATTGTGGATGGGCTGTGCCGTATTTTCTTGGACTGTACTAATGCAAAGATAATTGCCTCCGGCACAGCATCTAAGCCTCATTATCACCGCTTTGATTTTTTGTTACACTATTGTTAATATGTTGCCATTTGAACTTCTCTTCGCGGTAACCATGGCACCCCACGTCATGGTAAAAATAAACACAGTTTTGCATGAATTAAATGTCAGCGCCTTTCTGTAAACATCTCTAAGCATATTAAGCTGAAATAATGTGAGATGAAAGTTATTTTGCTTTGAAACAAAGACTTCTGGGCTAGTTTTTTTCATATAATAAAAAACAACTTGAGTATCTAAGTGCTGGCTTCTATACTATTCAGTTTACAGTTTATTTATTTAAGTGATCAGTCTTTTAAAAACAAAAACCATTACACCAATGACATTTAAATAGTACTGCTGCATACTTATATAAACATGTAAAACCATTAGAATAATTTTTACACGGTTGGTCTACAAAACACTTCTATACATCAATTTTTTTACATTTCGTATAAAATGGAGATTTGGGAGTTCATGTCTTTGTGACAGTCTATATCGATCTCCACAGAGTTTCAACCAATTTCCTTTAAATACACATTTAAAGATTTCACCCCCCTACATATTAGGGGGATTGAGGCCCCGTCAAGCCAGGTGATTACGGCTTCTCTGCACGTTCGTATGTTCATACTATACAATAGTGCTTTTATTAGTGACTTCCGTTCTTTTAGTAACTTAGGGCATACACAAAAAATATGTTGAATCGATTCATATTTATATCCACAAAGTCTGCAGTCTCGGTTATCACTTTTATCCTTCTATGCTGGGATTAAGTCTTTTGTTTCCCACATGTCCAAACGCAGCCTCATATATTGATGTTTTAGGGTAGGCGAGAAATAGGCTGATAAATATTCCTGTAGCTTCCTTTTTCCATATGAGCTGATAACCGTCCAGGCATGCCGTCTTAACAGTAAGGTATTCTCATCCGTAGAGTGAGACAGAAGTTTTATTGTGGTGTTAATTAGTTTGTTAAAAGCCTTTTTCCCTATGCTGAGATTCTATACTATTAAAAAAGTATAGTGCATGTACTTTACGGTCTCGGAGTATACCTACTTCAGAGCCTATTTAGTATAAGGTATTTCATTCACGAGCGAACCAGACCCCGATTTACCTGGATCTCATGCTTTGCAGGGCAACATCCACATTTGCTGCACTGTGTTGCAGGAAACGACACGGCGTAGAATAGAGCCGTGCCTGCAAAGTCTGACCTACTGCTAGTGAAATACCCTGGGGTGCAGGGACATCGTAAGGATTTTTAGGGCCCTGGGCCAAACGTATTTTGGGGGCCCCTGTTCGGAACAGTTTTCAATTTATTATCCAATTTCAACTCTGTTATGCCCTCTTTGGCCAGATCACTGACAGTACACAGGAACACTCATCCAAATTTTAAATGTGTTTACATCCAGGGCAGGGTCGGACTGGGAACAGACCCCCCTCCACCCCCTGGGGTGAGGAGGGGAGTGCAGCCGAGCAGTTTGTGAGGGCCGGTTTTGGCCGATTTTGTTACAGGGGGCCGATTTTGCTGACCCCCGGTAACAAAAGCGGACCCCCAGGGGCCCAATACCGGCCCTCACCCTAGCAGCCTACCGGGGAACTACCTGGTACCCGCTATGGCCAGTCCGGCCCTGATCCAGGGCCAGACTGGGAACAGAAACCGTAGCTGGCAACAAGCTCGTCCAGCCCCAGGGGGTTTTGGGGGCGCTAGCGGAAAGCTTTGTGCCGCTTTTGTTGCTGGGGGCCGATATTGCAGCTATGCTGCAAAACCGGCCCCCGGTAACAAAAACAGCCCCCAAGGATCTAAAACCGGCCCCCACCCTGGCGGCCCACAGGGGAAACACCCGGTGCCCGCTACGTCCAGTCCGGTCCTTAATATTCAGGTATAGTGATGTGTGTTTTTAATACTGTAACACAGAAGCAGTTCACTGTTACAGCAAATATTCTCTGTGACACCATCCCATTTTTCATGTGCGAGTTCCTGTGTTGATGTAAAAGAAACTTTTTGTATGGATTTTGCATGAAACAAATAAAATATTTCTCTGCAAAATGTCCGTAATAAGCTCTCACACATCACACATATTAAAAATAAATTAAAGGGAACCAGTGTGCAGAACAATCTGTTTAAGAATTATTCAAGGTCACCAGGGCAAAAGTGTCTGCAGAAAAGAGCTAGCCCTGTTAGGGGCCCCCTCGATGGCTGGGGCCCTGGGCCAGTGCCCACATTGTCAATGCCTTAAAAACATCTCTACTGAGGTGGAGCACAAGCAGGCTGCCTTGGTGCAGCGGTGATTTGTAGTGTAAGCATGCACTTCCAGTACACGCATCCATGGATACACAGCCACAGAAAGGCCAGGCACATTGGCACTGCAGCAGGCGCAGACTGGATCAGTTTCTGGAGGAAATCTACACATTCCCTTTTGTGTTTATCTGCTTTCACTGAACATTGGTTCATGACGCAAAACCCAGTCAGGCCACATTAATAGATTGAGCTGTGCATCAAATCCTATGGGTGTTTGCTTTGATCCAATCCGAGGAAAAAGCCCGTAACGCATAGTAGAATTCGGGCTCTGAAAAAGGCATTGTGCAGAAAAACTTTGGGCAGGAAAGTAATCACTGGTGCTTATTTGTGCTGGTGTGCGTCCCTCCGTGTAGTCCTAGTGCCGTCTTAAAGCATCTGTAAAGTTGCCCCCAGAGTATAAAATCTGACTTCTGCCGAGTCATAATTTTGTTTGTGGCAATTGTGATAAATACCATAAGGCATTTTTTGGTGAAGAACAGGTTCAAATTGCCCCTTGAGAATTGTTTAAATGAGAAGTTGAGAGAAACGACATTTTCATTTCCTGCTTCAAGTGATGCTGGAAAGAGTTGGATACATTATGCATTAGCAATGATGCTACTTAGACTAAATGGAGAGTGATTTTAGAGTTATCAAGGTGTAGGTTATCAGTGATGGGGAGTATTATGTGTTTAGCATATCAGAGCCTTTAAAGTGAGCCTTATATTTTGTCACAGACGTTTATTTATTTACTTATACAGTTTTATGTAGAACGACCTTATCCATGGTCGTGACAGCACTAAGGTAACCACAATGCAAAAAGAAATACAGTAAAGGACGCAAAAAGATTAAGCCGAAATAGATCAGTAAGCACTTCCAAAACCTTGCAGGAGGGATGAACAACACAGGACAAGCAGTGAGACAATGTATGTCCCTCACCACTCCTGACAACAGGTGGGCCCTCAAAGAACAGTGTAATCCTAAACAAATAAGGGCCATGGATACGAGAACACAGTTCACAAATAAAGCCAATCAATTGGGCATCAACATTGTATCTTGGAACATTGCTGGTATACAGAGAGTACTCTTACATGAATCAGCAAGGAAGATAATGCAAGAAGGTGGCATTGTATGCCTACAAGAAACCTGGGCCACAAAATCAACACACCTGGAAGTTCTGCGGGCTTTCACAAACCAGCAACCAGACACCAACGCCATGGCAGACTATCGTGGGGGATTTCGCCGTACATAAAACAATGTAAAAGAGCTCACAACGAGGAAAATAGAAATAGATTCAGAAATGTTGCAGAAATTCATAGTGGGAGGAAAAGAGGGCAAAGAAGGAAGATCTGCACTGTTAATAATACATGGTCATCTCAAAGTCCAGGGTCTGGCAAAATTAGAGACAACAAGATCCACAATCGCCACAATAGAGGAAATCCTATGCACACATCATTCATTCACCAAGGTGATCATAGGCGACTTCAACCTCCATCATCTAGGAATGGAGGAAAATGAAACAAAGTATCTAACAAGCTCGAAAAAACCTTCAACGACTTCCTACAAAACTAAAACGAGGCATCAAACAAAAATTGAAATCCAATCTCACCAGAAATGCTTACTTACAACAACCGTACAACAATTGATTACATCTTCCTGTGCAACCATCTTAGTCATAAGACAGCTCATTTCACAATGGTGACGCATGAAACAAGCGGCCATGCAGCCCTTCAAGTGGAACTAAGCATCAACACTTAACAGCGGAAACACGTCATAACTCTAGTACAAACCAGAGGCATAGAGGAACACTCATTAATCAGGAGGATAAGAGGGAATGAGCAGAAAGCCACCTTACTAACATTATGGAAAGACGAACAGGAGCGCACAAGTAATGATTCTAGTGTCGAATACACTATAAAAAAACTGGGGAGCACGGATCTCTGCCCTGAAAACAGCCTTCAGGGGAGGAGGAAAGACCACCTACCGAGCAAAGACTCCACGTGTTATGCAAACCTGGCAAGACAACAAAAAACTAAGAGAACTAACCCTGGACCTAAAATGGGCAAAAAGGAACTACTGGAACACCAGAATACATGCCGCGAAGCACAGGTGCAGAGAACTCAACTTGGAATGCAAACAGTTAATATGGACCTTAAAACAGAAGAATATCGAGGAATAATGGATCAGAATCCATGAGCCATCCAAGAACCATAAATAGCTATGTCACGTAGCTACCATCTACATGAAAAGTAATGGAGGCATCCAGCAGGCAGGCTTAGAGGAATGCCTAGTTGAGGATGCAAATGGTGATGATGAGCCTAGGTCAGAAACTGGAGGCAAAGGTCAAGATGGCCCGCTGTGCAGAAGATAAGAAAAAATTAAGAAAAGACGAGGCCCCGAGTCTCAATGGGCTCCCGGGAGGAATTTTCAGAGAAGACCCGGCATATTGGGGTGGAGTTCAATCAACCCTATTCACTGAATGATGCCTGCAAGCCTATGTCCCGGATTAATGGTGTGGCTCACTCCTACAACCTATATTCAAGAAAGGAGACAACACAGAGCCAAAAACTTATAGCTGGATTGCCCTTCTGGACATCGAAGGTAAAGCTTACGCTAGTACCCTATTGGCAGAGCTGAACAGATGGATTGAAGACAAAGAAATCCTCCCCCCAAATCAAACAGGATTTTGCAAAGGAAGGTCGACAATTGACAACATAGTAGCTGTTTCTTATCTGAGCCAGTAAGCTAACATCAAAAATAAAAAAACTGTCTACGCCTGCTTTTTTTACTATTCTGCAGCATTCGATGGGGTCTTTAGCCACAAGTTTTGTGATAAGCTTAGAAACTGGGACATTGGAGCAGACCTCTTGAATGCCATCATCTCTCTTTCTAGTAAAACCTGAATGAAAGTCAAATTAGTAGACAACACAACAACAAAAAAATGCTTTACAGATGGGGTCTAAAATAGGGCTGCGTTCTTGCCCTGACGCTCTTTAATTTATACACAGCAGATCTAGGGAAGATGCCCCAAAATACCAACCTCACAAGTCCCAAAATAGGCCTCAACAAGTTTCAAATATTGCAATGAGCAGATGACCTGGTTGTGATGGATCATACTAAAATTTGTCTCCAAAGGTTTCTAAATGCTCTCAACATCTTTAATGCGACCACTGATCTGGTCATAAACCCACACAAGACGAAAGTTATATTTGGAAAGTGCACAATGAGATAATTTCTACCACAAAATCATATAACTATCTTGGAGCATGGATCAGCGACACTGGGAAAGCATCCTTACACCTACAACAATTGCACTCAAAATCTCAGTCGACAATTTACGCTCTGTGTAAACTCCACCAGAAATTGCAATGTCCAACATCAATTCAAATAAGAAGAGTCATACAGTCCAAAATAAGGGCAATAGCTGGCTATGCAAGGCAGGCATTCCCAGGCAAAATGGGCATTATACTAGAGAAATCACAAGGCCAGGTGTACAAATGTATATTTAAGCTACCAAAATACACCCGGAGCAGCCTGATTCGCTTGGAGTTCGGTCTAGTGCAACAACACTAGGAATACCTAGGAGTGCGGGCAAAATATTATTATCAAGTGTTGAATGCACCAATTGGAAGCATAAAGAGCATACTAAAGCCCATTTACTAAGAGACAACCAATCCATTGATAAGCTGTATGCAGGAAGCTGTGGAACTGTGGGTCTGGCATCAGAAAACTGGGGAAGAGAGGGCCCAGGCTACGTGATAATTAATAATGTTCTCAACAAACATATCTACCAACTGTCACGTGAAGCAGACCTAGCAGGTTACACAGCACAGGATGGCCTCCCGGGGCTAATAACAACATATCAGGAGAATAAAATACCGCCTTACCTGATGCAAGCAGTGGGGAGGAATGCATTAAAAAACATACAATGGGCCACCCACCGAAGAACCAAATCCTGGATGGAAATGCCTGACCCCCATAACCAGGTGTAGAATCTGTAATTATAAAAAAGGAGTCTCAGCTACATTTACTCTGCTGCTGTCCCGTCCTGCTACGACAACGTCAGAAGCTGTTAAAAACTACATATCTATCTATTTTTTTTTGTAAATATGTTTATTCATTTTAAAACAAAACAATCTGACATATACAGAATGTAGACTTCCTCAGACATCTTCTTGGCATTTAAGCAAGTCCAGAGTCTCTAGTAAGTTGCAGGATCGTGGGCTGCAGCTGTATATACCAGTTCAATCAATTATAACACAATTTCGCACACCCGCGCCGGTGTGACGAATTGTCAGGAATATCAGTCCAAATGGGATAAAGTCCACAATAATGACAACTAAGATACATATTTGAAAAAATAACCAACCAAAATACCTCCCCACCCACATATTCCCCCCGCCCCCCGGCGTGGCACACAGGGCAGACGAATCGAAGAACAACATCAATTGGGCATAGCGCACCATTCTACTGCATAGAAATCATACATTACATTGGATAGCAGTCCTATAGTAAAACAGTAAGTGACTGCAGGGTACACCCATGTCCCCCATGTGTGTGTTAATAAAGCAGGCATCAATGCAGGTCATTCAGATCGCTAGTGGCGGAGTCCACATCTGAGTCTGTCTCTGACGTCTTCAACAATAGCGTTAGCGCTTTCCAAGCCCTCGCAGCTTTTGAGGCTTTTTCGCTATGGGCGTGGCTATCCACCTGTAGCCTAATAGCACCCTCGCACTCCACCCATCTTAAAAAGACTGCCCTCCACCTCTGGAAACTCAGACCCCGCTTAGATTTCCAGTGTGCAGAAATCTCTTGCTTGGCTAACAGACGGCCCAAATCTAAAAAATTGCTAGTGATCTTGGTTCTGGAGGTATGAGGAAACCAGTGGAGTAAGCAGGGACCTGGGGCTAGTTCAACATTCCTCTCTGTGACATCACAGACCAGCTACAACACTTCTCCCCAATAAGTCGTCAGCTTGGGGCAATCCCAGAGCATGTGATGGAAATCTGCCCCTTCCATGCTGCATCTCGGGCAGAGCGCTGTGGTCACGTTAAAATATTTGTTAGTCTTAGCTGGAGTCAGGTTGGCCCTATACAAGATGAAAAATTGAACCAGCTGGAATCGAGCATTTCTAGTGCATTTCCATGGTCGTTCGATCAACTCAGCCCACACCTTCTCAGGGATCTCTCCGCCTAAGTCCTCCTCCCACTTCTGCTTCAGCTCCACCAGTGGAGTGAGTCTCTTGTGTGTCATCCGCCGATGTAAACACGTAACTGCCTTGATGGTTCCCGCTGCCAGCACTACTTATTGGCATACCATGGAGGTCTGTAGTTCAGAAAGCCCCTCCCCCCAGTGCTTTTGAATGGCTGCTATTAGGGACGAATTAAGCAGATAATCCCACACGAGGTAGATCGTGTCGATCCCGCAGTCTTGAACAGTAAAAGGGCATTATCGTCATACAGATCTCCTAACGCTGTCAGGCCCAGGTCGCTCCACTGGTTGAGCGCCGACCAAGTGCCCCCATGTGGCAGTATCATGCACATGGTTATAGGGATCTCAGGGGCATAGGGGTGTGCAATCTGCGCCCTTTTCTGCCTTCTGTTCCAGCATAATCGAAATGTTTTAACTTCTGTGGGGAGTGTTTTGAGTCACACCGGTTGTTGTAAGATAATGCAGGACAATATTTGTCTAGACACCCGCCCACCTTCCCTCTCGCCCACTCCCCAGAATTCCAAAGCCACCGCTTGGGTAAGCCATTGCAATTGGGCCGCCAGATAATAGGACTCAAAGTCCGGTACCGCCAGACCTTCCTCCCCTCTCGGGCACAGTAGTGTCTTCAGGGCCACGTGCCGTCTGCCAGTAAGCCAAAGAAAGCCCGTGACCATTGTTTGAAGTCGCTTAAAAATCGTCGCTGGAAGCCAGATGGGAAGGGCTCTAAAATGATACAGGAGCCTAGGTAGTGCCACCATCTTAAGCAGGGCCACACGGTCCGCCACAGACAGTGGCAACGTCCTCCAAAACTCCATGCTGCCCTGAAATCCCCAGATAGCTCTACCCACATTGCCCTCCAGCAAATCTGTCTGTGTATGATAAATACAGGTCCCAGGTATGTTAAACGATTATATTCCCAGTGCACACCATTAGTAATCAGAGGACCCTCCCCCAACGGGCCAGCAGGAAGCAGGCACAACTTCGCCCAATTAAACCTTAAGGTCCGCCACCAGCTCGAGATCTCAAAGCAAACGTTTCGCCCCGAGGAGGGCAGTTCCTGTGTCTTCCAAAAACATGAGAAGGTCATCAGCATAGAGCGTGATGTATTGAATACTACCATGTACATCCAGACCCTCATATCAATGCCTTGTCCTGGCTTGGGCCGCTAAGGGCTCAATAGCCAAAGCAAATAACAGTGGGGATAGGGGGCATCCCTGTTGTGTCCCCCGGCTCACCGCACATGCGTCTGAGATCAACCCCCGTCTTAACGCGTGCCATGGAGAATCTATATAACAATGACGTCCAGCTCACAAAGTCCTCCCTAGACCAAATGTGCACATAACCTGAAATAAGTAAGGCCATTCTAAGCTAGCAAAAGCTTTTTCGATGTCAACTGAAAAAATGGCGGTGGGTGACTTCGAGTATGTATTAGCTTCCAAAATGTGGAGTAGCCGTCGGACATTAACAGCCGTATTCCGCTTCGGGATGAATCCCGCTTGGTCTTCGTGGACCAACTGGGCCATATGAGGGAGCAAGCGGGCCGCCAATCTCCGACTCTGAACCTTATATCGGTAGGAAGCATGGACAGTGGTCGACGCGCAGTTCTATCAGAGGGCGATTTCCCTGGTTTCAGTAATGGGATTATCGCTTCACGGGTAGTGACTGGAAGATGCTTCGTCTTCTTTGCCTCGTTATCGAGGGTCACTAATTTGGGTGCTAACAGAACAATATAAATTAGATAAAACTCAACCAGTAACCCATCTGCTCCGGGGGTCTTCCTAAGTGCCATATGTTTAATCGCTCCTCTCACTTCTCCTAGCGTGATGTCTTGGCCTAATTGTTCAGCCTCTGAGCTATCAAGCTCTGGAAGATCAGCCGCCACTAGAAACTCCCAGAGAGCATCCCCGTTCAATGCCACCTTGCTCTGATAAAGCTCTGTGTAATAGGCGTGGAACTGTTCATTAATTCCCTGTTGCGTGCGACAAAGTGCTCCCGTTGGGCTATATAATTACGTCCCCCGCCTTTCTGGATTGGCCAACCAAGCCAGCAATGCGCCACATTTGTCACGCTCGGTATGAGCACGTATTATATGTTTCTTATAGTCGAAACAGCGCAGTCTCTCGACTCCCACAGCCACGGCTTCCTGTGCCTCCAGCAATTCCCTGTGTCTAAGAGGCTGCCCAGGTCGAGCACGTTCCTGGTCCCGTAAGCGCTGGTCAGCAGGATCTATGTCTTGGAGCAAAGTTTTTCTGACCCCGACCACATTGGAAATACACAGACACCTCACCACCACGTTAAAAGCATCCCATTCCCCAGCGATTGACGATGCCGTGCCTGCATTTTTGAGGAAATACTGAGTTACCCCAGTTCCCACTGCCTCCCGAAAGACTAAATCTTCTAAAAGCTCCGGGTTTAAAGGCCAATTTGTGATTGCAGGGCGCATCTGAGACCACTGAACCCTAACCAGTAGTGGGTTATGATCTGAAAGTGTCCTGGTGAGATACTCGCTATGCGTGATTGTAGTGTGCAGCTCTAGGGAACAGAGTATAGCATCCAGTCGAACATGGAGTTTGTGGAGTGCTGAGAAAAAGGAATAGGCTCGTTCAGTCGGGTGATGCGCCCTCCACGTGTCCACCTGTCCCCAGTGTGCCTGCCAGTCCCTCCTGGCCCTAGCAATCTTATGCGTTGGTGCGGTAGAGAGGGGTGGATGAGATCTATCTAGTAGGACATCAGTGACTGAATTAAAATCCCCACCTATGATTACAGCGCCAGTCAAGTAAGGCGCCAGTTTCCCAGATAGTTGAGCGAACAAGGCCGATTGATCAATATTAGGCGCATATATGCTCCCCATCGCATCGAATCGCAACATCCCTGCCATTAAGCCTGCCTATCACCATCACATATCTACCGACCTGCTGCACAAGCAGGAAACGGACCCCGCTCCAAATTAGCAATTAACTACACGCGCAAAGGCAGAATAAGCAGTGTGAAAAACCTGGCTTCTCCATCTACGCTGCAAAGCAAGGCCCTCTTGGCCCGTGATGTGAGTTTCTTAGAGGAAGGCTATTTGAATCCCCCAGCGCACTAGATAAGCGTGTACCTTATAGCGGTGGTCCATTGTATGCAGGCCCCTGACATTCCATGATATGCATTTTAAATCCAACAACGATCCCATGGTGAAATCTGCACCCAACAGTCATATTAAGTTCTAACAGTGCCACGCCCGGACCCCCACAAAACAACCCCAAAACCCCAACTCCCCCTCCCAAGGACAGTAACCATTGAACGAGCTCCCATCCAAACTGTGGCAAACTAAAACAAAAGAGAACCTCCGACTAATTCGGGGGCAGTAGCGGACGCAGCTGACTAGGGACGTGCTCCCAGCTCAAAGGGAACCAGCTGCAATGAAGCAAAGCTAGCTCAGGGATCATATACATAGCATGACAGTAATGAGATGTAAAGGGAGGCAGTCATCAGGATCTAATAACATTCTCATACGATATCATCTACACTTTGGGGTGTTACCACCGGGAGTTTCATACTGCTAACATTGGATGTGTCTGAGTCATTGTCTGCTGATTCTTTAGCAGACCCTGCGTCATCGTCCGTTGGAGGTGGACTCCGACTCTGTGACAGGGACACCACAGCTTGTAGTGCCACTGCCCTCTCCTTCATAGCCTGTGTTGTGCTGGGCTTCACCTGGGCTCTCCTCCGTGATCATCGTGGCCCACGTGCTCCGGGAGTCCTGTTCTTCGATCTTGTCCCCTCAGGGTTCGCAGCATTCGTCAGTTCATCTTTGTAGCCTTCTAGCCAGTCCCATGCTTCCGTAGGAGAATCAAAATAGTGAGTGGTGTTCTCGAGTGCAATGCGCAGCCGGGTCGGGAACATTAGAGAGTACTGAAGCCCTTCATCTCTTAGTGCTTTCTTGACCTCCAGATAGGAAGCTCGCTTCCTCTGACCCTTCAGGGTATAATCCGGAAACAGAGTGACTTTACTATTGTCCACCAGGAAGGGACCCTCTGCCCTTGCTCTCTGCAGCAGTATATCCCCGTCTCAGAAATGAAGCAAGCGGTCCACTACTGGTCTCGGAGGTCTTCCCGGAGCTAAGGGTCTAGCAGGAACTCTATGACCTCGTTCCAGTTTGTAAAAGGAGGACAGCCCCTCGGAGGCCACCACTGATTTGAACCAGTGCTCTAGATAGGACACCATATCACCCCCTTTGGCTCCCTCCAGTAATCCAACCATTCTAACGTTATTCTGCCAATTGCGGCCTTCTGCATCTTTGGCCCTGCGTTCTAGGACACTGACTCCGTCTGTGACGGCACCCAACTGCTGGTCAGTCGCTTTCTGCGCTGGTAGAATTTCCGCCAGATTGGTCTCAGTGTGCCTGACCATGTCTGATAGCTTCTTATGTTCTACGTATAGGAGTCCCAGGCCTACCGCCACTGTACTTATATCCTGGTGGAGGGTGGCCTTGGTATCAGTAATGGCATCAAGGATTTGTTTCAACTGTTGCTGGATGGGGTCTCCCTGGCTCGGCTGCGAGTGCTCGGTGGCGCTGTCTTCAGGATCCTGCGCCGCCCCGGTAGTTTTATTCCTGGGCTTGCCCATGATGGGAGCGTAACCCGCGGCAGGGAAATCTCCGATCCCTATGTGGATGTGTGCGGTCGCACCTCAGAGCGCCTCTATCCTCCGCTCCCCTCGTGGTGGTAGCCGGGGGGTCACCAGTATTTGGGGCCCACCCAGTATATGCTCTTAAGCATCAGGGGCCTACCTCCAAGATCTGCCAGTAGCGCCAACAGTCATTTATACCATAAGGGGCCCCACCAACCAACAGCCCGTGCGACAGACAGTGGTATCGAGCTGAAGAGGCAGTGCGCCTCACTGGTGAATTTCGCAAAAACCAGTCCAAATCAGATCATTTTCCAATATTAGATGCTTCGGAGGTGAAGCCAGCAGGCACTTCCTACCAGTCTCTCACAAAGGCAAGAGGCTGAATTCTGGCCGATTGTTTATAGGGCCTACACCACTGCCAGTGAGACAAGCAGGCTCAGCCCAGGACTCAAGGCCAGATCCCAAGATGGCGGCCAGGTCTCATTGCGCACTTTCAGGGGCAGTCCCCAGGGGCACACCACTCCCCAGAGCCCAGGGCCACGCTCCGCCGCAACCGTCTTCTGTAACCACAGGGCCGCTGCTTCAGCTTTAGGCGGACGTCCGGCATCTCCCATCGGTGCCGTTACCCACTCGAACCTCCCCTCTGGGCAACGGGGCCCCCGCACCCTGATCTCCTCTGCTGGCACTCACCCTATTGTCATGCACGCTCCCGCACCTCCGATCACCACCAGGCAGGGCGCCCCTGCAGCGTGCTTGGTAGAAGTCTCGGGGGTCGTCCGTCAGCACAGCCTGCACACAGGTCTCCAGCCAGGGCGTCGCGTAGTGGCAGGGCCGTCCCAGCCATCCAGCAACGCAGCCTCCGCCTTTCAAGGCCACACTGGGAAGTGACGCTCTCAGGTCTAGACGCCGGCAACCTCCACAATCAGCTCCGTGACTCCCTACTGCTTCCCCAGGTGTTGTGGAAGCAGCAAGGTGTTTCAGTACGGCCCCTATCAGCTCGAGCAACAGGATAATTGGACAGCTGGTGCGGAGCTCTTCGCTCACGCGTCCACCATCGTCCCCGGCAAGCCACACCCCAACTACATATCTATCTAAAGGTGTTCGGACATGCAAAGAAGCGGTAACAGCTCTGTTCGCCTGCACTGCACCAACAGATTTGGCTAAATTTGGTAAATATATGGCTGAGTTGCCTGTTTGGCTCTCCGACAAAGAAGGCTCAGCTGTCATCTGAAGAGCTCTTACGGTAGCAAAGTAAATAAACAGGAAATAGACTAGCCTTCCAACTCTAACATCAAATTCTTACACGACACAAGGCACTCAGACACCCTGTACCCAGTGGTGCTTAGCTACACGGTGGCCGATTTAGATGTCACTACTGTTCTACACTTCCGCTGCCCAATGGCTTCAAGACACTGAATCGGACTCTCATTTCTTAATTGCTGCTAAAATAACTCCTCTTTTTAAAAACAAAAAAGCATTTTTTTAAACAATTTTATGATCGTACTTAGTTTGCATTTGTATTCAGGTTTTTTATTTAATTATAAATGTAAGAAATATTGTAAATGGTTTTAAGTAATTGTGCAATACATTTTTCATTCATTCATTCAGATTAAGCAGTCAATCACAGTGGTAGTAAAAAGAAAACAGAATATACACAGCTACCTGTTAATTATCAGAAGGGAAATCGAAACATGATAGGAGAAGTAAAAATACCTGATCATCATTAGACATAATGAGTTTCATGATTACTCGAAAGGGAATCCAGGTGGGATGGATAATAGAAGGAGCTTCTGAAGGACAAGGCGAGGAAGATAGTAGTTGTGACAATCAGAGAGCGAGGAATCAACAGGGGAGGATAAGATGGAATGGTGAGTAAGGACAAAGTCAGTTTTTGAGAAATTGATTTATTGAACACTAGCACGGAAGTGTATTTGGAAGAGAAGAAATCTGAGCTCATTGTTGAAGGTAGCTAGCAAGGTAGTGGTGTTAAGACTAGAAGGGAGAGTTCAGTACTAGTGCGGCAGTGCCAGAAAATGGCTGTGCAATTGTACAACCCTTTTTTAAAGTGTGGGGTTCAGAAAGAAGAGTTTCAGTACTACATAAGGGTCTGACCCCACCTTATACATTTAGTTCTGAAGCTAAATACCAAGGCGTTGAGTTGTGCGAGACACGTGTATAATACCATAATGTGTTAAAAGCACACAGGAAAAGTGTTCACATTTTTTTTTATTTCTCATTATGAAGTGAGCAACTATGTGTAATACTGCTTCTAGGAGGACGAGATGTACTTTGGGAAGACCATTCAGAAAAGAATTCCCATAGTCAATCTCCAACAGCAGAAGAGATATAACAAGCATTTTACAGTCTTGTGCTACAATAAATTGACAAATCCTCCAAAGACATCTTGGTTAAAAGCATACAATTTTAGCCATTTCATTGATTTGCAATTGCTGTCTTGCTTTTGTTGGAGGTTGGCTGCGCCACATATTTGTCTTCACGCTGTTTGGCTGTGTTTCTCTACATATGTGGACAGTTTTTGCTAGTCACATAGGATCCTTTAGGGGAAGTCCTTTGTTTCAAAGACTTGTCATTCAGAAGAGGACACAGCCCTCCGGTGGAACCGGGCATGAGTAAGTGGTGCTCTAATAGGATGATCATGAATTGCATGATAACGGGCGGGTGTTAACCACCACTCTCCGCATGTTTTCCCAATTACCAGGCTACTTACAGAACATGATTTCCCACTTCTTTTGGCATCTGGAGATTTTACTGCACCTGGATGTGGTAAACTCTTGAGATTTGTAAATGTGTTTTGTCCATAAATTGGATTTACTGGAACGATATTCAAGTTTCACTTGTTATTGGGCACTAAATCTCTGCTGCTAGGGAGAGCTGTGGTGATGTCTTTGGATGAAGCAGGGTAAATTTAGACGTGAAGTAGTGTTTTTCTAGAGTAGACTCTGAATGGCAGAACCACTTGGACACAGGTGCTGAAATCCTTGGCTGCACTGGATGGGCTGCCTCTCTGGACCATGTGGATATTATATTGAGACTACATGGTGGTTTAATGTTTTAAGCATGTTGATGGAAATCACAGATTGATTTGAGTGTGAAGGCAAGGGCATTTGTATAGGATGCTGAAGGGCAAGTGTTGCCATTTATGAAGGTATAAAAGGCCAAGGGGCATATTATCTAGGGCTGGCGATAATGATTGCTGAGCGTGCTTAGCGCACTTTTCTTTATCGCCGGCTATCGCTGGAATATCTCGCCAAGCTAGCGCTGCATTACCAACGCTCAGCACTATGGCGATACATATTCCAGCGATAGCGGGGCAAATGGCCAAACATCGCCTAAATAACAGCGATGTCCATCCCAAAACGGGGATGATCTTGGTGATAAGGCCCTGTGGCCTTAACCCCATAATGCACCTCCCATGTTAGGTATGCCTAACACCGGAATTTAGCAGATGTTAAATTCCTGCATTAGGCCAGAGGTAGCGTGATTATTATCATCGCTACCCCTCCTTGCTAATATCGCGAAGCTGCCTTCGCGATATTTCCCCATGTTGTTTCTGTCAGCCACGCCTACTTTGCATCTCATTATCGATGCGTAGCGAGTGGTGATAGAAACGGGAGATAAATCTGGAATACACGCGCTAGCGTGTCCTTGTTTATAATGCGATAGAATTATCGCCGCTTTTCGCCCGAAAACGAGCGCTATAGCGGCGAAAAATCTATCCCCAGCCCTAGATAAATGCCCCCTAGGTTTGCTGTTCAGCCTAGAGTTTGTAGGAAAACCTAAGACAATGTGTTTCTCAGGACATTTTTCAGATTGATTTCCGACATCCGTCCTCAATGATAGTTGGACAGGACTTTAGATGGTCAATTGTTTAATAAATGACAATTTAAGGTTTTGGGGATTTGTCTGTGTATCAGTGTGCATCCAGCAGCTTCATCTAGTGGTGGAATAGAATTGGGCACACGCTCAACTCCCGGGGTGCCCTGACAGAGACAGTTCAACGTTTATATCTTGAGGAACTGTTTCATTAGAAAAGAGGTGCATCCTTTCGGCAAACCTCTTCATACAGCTAAAGTAAAGGATGTGTGGTAGATGTTTGTGATCAGTACTATGTATTGCCACAGAGCATGGCATATTCTCTGAAATGAAAGGTAATATTTTGGAGCAAGCTAACTTCCAATATCTTTATTTTGAAGATGAGCATAATTTGTTTGCAGAGATACTTTGGATCAAGCTAACTTCCGATATCTCGATTGTTGATTGTGAAGAACAGCTGAATTTGTTTCGAGAGACCCACATGTAGGACCATCGGGCCGGCCCATTATTCTGCTTCCCCTCAAATCATTCATGATCTCTTTTTGCTCCACAGGAAACTCCTCTTTCCTGTATCTGGCCTAGGCTCTGATTTTGTCTGTACCACTTCTGCTCAGAGTTGTTCCATGCACGCTCTTCCCTTTCTGCGGAGGCGAGCGTTCCCTGACATTTAATTGATGTGAATGCCCTATCACTGAGGTCGAGCTGATTGGCAAATTGCTTTTCCATTCCATCATAAGCTCAGCAAGTAATGAATAAATGGTAGATGTCTCACACCTGCTATTTTTAGTTGTACCTAAAATGTATGTTTCAATCTCATTGTGTGCTAGTGCAGAACATCACTCTTGCCACTTGCTTTTATGTCCTTTTATCCTGTCTTGATAATTTCCAGAAAAAGAGATTATAAATGGTGAGCAGTATAAGGCTTGTTCTGATGTTGCCGGGCATTTATCACTGTAGATTTCCAGACTCTTACCGAGCACACTTTCAAGTCTCTTTTTGCAGACAATGGAAACGAGACACAGGGATGTGGCTTCATTTGTCCCTGGCGATACACCGTTGTTAAGTGAGGAAACCAGAATTAGAACCCAGGTCACATCTCCCCACTGTCATAATCTTAGATACCAGGTCATATTTATATGAACATTCTTATAGCATAAACATGTTCCAATAGGATTTTAGAGCGCTTTGCATAACAAGCATTGGTTAATGCATTCGTTTTTACCTATGTGATTAATAATATTTTTTGTAATATTTTTTTAGCTTGGTGAGCAGTCGTGCATTATAATTTAAAGGCCCTCCTAGGAACGTCCTTGTCCTAAGACATAAGGCGCATGATGGATTCGAAAGTTATGATCTTGTTGCGCCTGCGCAAAGCATGTATAAATTGGCTGTAGACACAAAATGCACACGAGTTTAATCTAACACTAGTGGGAAATCAGTGCAACACAAAGCGTTGCACTGATGCGAAGCACTGAAAGGTATCCCTTGTGAAGATTTCACCTCACTGGTTACAAATGTAATCAAAAGGACCCTGTTGTAACCTAAGGGCTTTTGGAAACTTGAGACTACATGACCATATGAAAGAAGAAAGGCCAAAATCTGTACAGTTTGTACAACAATAATAAGGCAGACAGTTTTAGAGTTTATACAAAAATAACAACAAAGGAAACGAATATACCCGAGGTCAAAGAATCAAGTGTATTCCTGTGGCTTTCAGTAGGCTCTCGAAAAAACATTTACAATAGGTCGACTGGATATTGCGACAGGGCACTGCTACGAAGCAGGAAACACCGAGCTCCAGCGAGAGCTTTACCCAGCCCTGGAGGTCCGCTGGCAGGTGACCCGCCCTGGAGGTACCGAGTGGAAGCCAAAGTCCTCTTGGATCTTTGTTGTTGTTGTTTTATGGTTAGTTGGTTTCTCGGGAGCAGCTCTCTCGGTAGAGCTTTTGTTGCTGAAGGGGCAAGCGCGTGGCATTTGCCCCTTCGTTATTATTATTAAATATGGCCTTCACTCTTTTTAAGGCCCTCCAAATTCTCGGCTAGTAAACTTTTTGGGACCGGATGAATTTCCCATTAAGGGCGGCAAAGTTGTCCCCTGGTTTGAGCTTATTTAATGCCCTCCGGATCAAAGAGCGGTTCCTTTGAAGAAGGTGCGTCATTAAAGATTGAGGCATGTATAGAATTCCCAGGTGTGTCTAAAAGGAAAAGGAGAATTTGGCAGGTCACTTAGAGGTGCAGATGGTTAAAATCACTGGAACAATCGGCCATCCCCTCCTCTTTCTGACTAAAACAACGCTTTCATATACACAGGGCGATAAACAAACACTAATTTATTTGAAACATGGAGTCAAAAAACATATACACCTGAACACAACTAAAAAGAGTTACGTTTGATCGAAAATGACACCTCGAAATCATCAGGGGCATTATATTTGCACATCCCAAACTGTAACATCTCATTTTTCTGTTGTCTGCTGTTTGTTATAAAATGCACAGATGGGCACACAAAAACAGACTTGCACTACTGCACTAATTAAGAAATGTACATGGACAGAAGCTTAATAAGTAGCAACACAGGATGGAATAAACCCTGCAGCACCTAAACGCATGCACTCACATGCACATATATACACACACGTCAAGTACTCCCATACTAACAGGAACACTCTAACAAACACAGAAATCCACACACATGCGTGCGTACAGTCACACTGAAAATCACGCACATGAACAGCCACAAAACCAGACAAACATACAGATACCGCCAGCACACTAAAGAGCATGCACCGCACGTAAAGAGACTCTAACCCTTCACAATATACGCACATGCAAAGATGCCACACAACGATTTTTCATGGTCGGATTTATTAAACACGCCCTTTTCCTCCAACTTCCGGCCATCCTGTGCAACGCATTGGCTTTTTTGTCGCCACTGCCAGGTTAAGGTGAACCCTTCTCCGAAGGTGATATACCAGTATGTTTGAAAGAGGGTGCATCCTCACACAGAATTCACAAGTCCAGCTGCCCCGCAAGAGGTAAAGCGAGGGAAGGGCGGGGGAGAAGGAGAGAGAAAAACATGCAGCTGACAAGCAGCGGGCTTGCATAAAAAAAGTTAAACACGAAAGCGGATGAACATAGTACTTCGGCTATGGGAAGTGATAAGAGTCCCTTTCAAGATATATTAAATACAATAGATTTCACAATCACAGTGTAAGCGCTGCGCAGGCAAAACTTAAAAACTGATTCGAGATACAATAGCTTAAGGAAAGAATGGTACATAAAAAGATGCAGCATTTGTGCAACAGAGAGGCAGATTAGGAGTGGAGGCAGGGATAGTTCCACATGCAGGCTGCAGGCGCAATTGTCTAAGTGTTTAGCTGGCAGCTGGACTACAGTGGTGTAACCAGTAGAATATGGCTGTATAGGATTCATGGTCACAGGGTGTTCAGGAGTTCATTAAGATGTGGGCAGCAGGTTTCGGAGAAGGTCATTTCTGAGTTGTTCTTGCAAAGATGTGTTGAGCCCTGTCTGATACTCAGGGGGTTTCTATGTGGAGTAAGCAATGGGCTTCCTACATGACCAGAAACCGCAGAGCACACATTCTTTCTGCATGTTTCTAGTCATTCGTGATCCGTGCATGTACATACCAGGTTCTGGGAAGGCTGCACATGCTAAAACAAAAGAAAGGCATATGCATTCTAACGATGCTGTCATGCATTGCAAACATTACTGTATTCTAGATGCTAGCGCGCACAGGTCTGACTCAATCTTGTGAAATCCTTGTATGTGTGTGGAGCTACTTAGGGCCATGTCACGAGCAGGCGCACTGGCTCAGCGCAGAGCGCGGCTTCATTGCGTTTGCAGGTCGAAGGTTTATACCAATAACTCCGAATCTCTTCGAGTTAATGCATGAATTTCAGACAGCACCAATCAGAAGCACGGTGAGGCCACTGGTGCTCACCCCTTCCGACTCTGCGCATTAACAGGAAAACACATAAAACCAGGCTAGGCTCTGCACCGAGCCAGCACAACTGTTATGGTCCAGAACTATGGGTGTGCAACTTCACCCAAGAAGTTAATTCTGGTATAATGTTGCCTATTAATAATAATGCCATTACTTATACTTCCGCTCTAATTTTACACTTTGTGAAAATGGCACCCAGTCAATAAAACATGTGCACGCAAGGCTGACAATATTTACCAGCAGGGGGCGTATTCACTGCAGACACGCTAAAGATGGTACTCAACTGTCCCCCTTTAAATGTTCATGTCTACAGTAAATGTCATGCGGGGTTCTCTTTAGATGATATTATGATATAGAGCCCCTTTCAGTGTGTGATGGTGTGCATGGTGCTGGAACTGAATCTCTTTCCTTTTACCTTTCGGTGAAAGTCCGGTCCAGTTGGATGACTTTGAAGCTTACCTCAAGGATATGGCCAAGGATTCGGATTACAAGTTTTCTCTCCAGTTTGAGGTAAGTTGGTGAAGCAAACAGAAGAACAGGAGAGAGAGAGAGAGGTTGGTTTTCTGAACAGTCATTCTCTATTCATGCTCTGTTCCTGATCTTTACCCAATTGTTACTCGCTGTGTTAGAGTCTCTTATCCAAGTTCATTACATAACGCTCTCCCCGATACCCATTGCGTTCATTTTACTGGCCCTGCTTTTTCTTGCGATTCCCTCCCTGGTCCTTCCTCCCAGTGCTTAGATTGCATAATAAGTGCCAGTGCCCACAGCTCTGCTCAGAGGCCTCTGGCTGTACTGGCACGCCAAGTGCCAAGGCTGCATAGTCTGGAGTCCGCTGTATGCCTGTTTGCAGCAGACAGAGCTGCCGACTCGGGAGCTGGGGATCCAGGTTCGAGGCTCCGCGTCGACTCGGCAACCTGTGATTCTGGGCAAATCACGTAACCTCCCTGTGCCCATTGACAGCGCCTAGATACCCTCATGGGTGATAAGTCGTGCTATGTAAATCTGCGAATGTAATTTAATCCACTCCCATGCACTCCCTATGCCTTAATGTCACTCCTGCAGGTTCTTGCTTATTCCCTTTTTGACTGTTATTCCGTGTTTCTATTTCTCCTTCGTCCCTCCTTTATGTGTTTTCCCTCTCTTCCTCTCAGGAAATGTATGATGAGGAAGTGCCGGGCCCCAAGAAGGAGTGCCAGTGGACCCCACCCGCTCAAATTAATCACTGCTCGCTTCACATTGTCCCCTTCGTTCGTTTTGTGTTACCTGCACAGCCTCTAATTCAGTTTGGTCTCTGCTCTGCACTGTTCTCTCCCCTCTGTCGCTAGTGCTTTCTTTGACCCTCTTGTGTGCTCAGAATATGGCTCCCTGTTCGGATGTATGACGTTACAACGCACACTTTTACAACGCATGCACTTACAACGCATTTTTTACAACGCATAATCCATTACAACGCATGACATTACAACGCATGACACTACAACGCATTTTAAAAAAATACCTTTACAACGCATTTCCATTACAACGCATACTACCTTTACAACGCATACCATTACAACGCATAATATTAAATTACATTTAAGGTAAGTATTAGATAGTATAGGGGTAAAAGTTACTTTTCTAACTCCAGGGGGTGCAACAGTAGGGTAAGTGTTGGATAGTATAGGGGTAAAAATTACTATTCTAACTCCAGGGGGTGCAACAGTGGGGTAAGTGTTGGATAGTATAGGGGTAAAAATTACTATTCTAACTCCAGGGGGTGCAACAGTAGGGTAAGTGTTGGATAGTATAGGGGTAAAAATTACTATTCTAACTCCAGGGGGTGCAACAGTAGGGTAAGTGTTGGATAGTATAGGGGTAAAAATTACTATTCTAACTCCAGGGGGTGCAACAGTAGGGTAAGTGTTGGATAGTATAGGGGTACAAATTACTATTCTAACTCCAGGGGGTGCAACAGTAGGGTAAGTGTTGGATAGTATAGGGGTAAAAATTACTATTCTAACTCCAGGGGGTGCAACAGTAAGGTAAGTGTTGGATAGTATAGGGGTAAAAATTACTATTCTAACTCCAGGGGGTGCAACAGTAGGGTAAGTGTTGGATAGTATAGGGGTAAAAATTACTATTCTAACTCCAGGGGGTGCAACAGTAGGGTAAGTGTTGGATAGTATAGGGGTAAAAATTACTATTCTAACTCCAGGGGGTGCAACAGTAGGGTAAGTGTTGGATAGTATAGGGGTAAAAATTACTATTCTAACTCCAGGGGGTGCAACAGTAAGGTAAGTGTTGGATAGTATAGGGGTAAAAATTACTATTCTAACTCCAGGGGGTGCAACAGTAGGGTAAGTGTTGGATAGTATAGGGGTAAAAATTACTATTCTAACTCCAGGGGGTGCAACAGTAGGGTAAGTGTTGGATAGTATAGGGGTAAAAATTACTATTCTAACTCCAGGGGGTGCAACAGTAGGGTAAGTGTTGGATAGTGTAGTGTAATATTATGCGTTGTAATGGTATGCGTTGTAATGGTAGTATGCGTTGTAATGGAATGCGTTGTAAAGGTAGTTTTTAAAAATGCGTTGTAGTGTCATGCGTTGTAATGTCATGCGTTGTAATGGATTATGCGTTGTAAAAAATGCGTTGTAAAGGTAGTGCGTTGTAAAAGTTGCGTTGTAAAGGTTGTTCCCCCCCTGTTCTGCCCCTGAAGTTCTGCCTTCTCCTGCCTCTGCTTCTCATAGCTTACCAGTGCTTAATTTGAGCAGGTGGTTTCCGGCGGTCGACACTGGAACTTAATTGTCAACTCCTGCACTTGTGACAGGCTACGACATAATGGTGCTGTTTGTCTCATTTAAAAATCAACACAATGGTGGCAGAGGTGTCTAGCTTAGTTAATAATGACCTTGTATTGTGATCTGAAGTGGGGCATTTACTCTCTGGATTCGTTGTAATTAACCTGGGTGACTTTCTCCTTCAGTCGGTACTCAGTTTGCATGTAGTTAATGGTGACGTGGTTCGTTTTCTCTCTCCCCGGCAGGAGCTAAAGCTGATTGGGCTCGACATACCTCACTTTGCTGCAGACCTTCCCACCAATCGATGCAAAAATCGCTACACGAACATCCTTCCATGTAAGTCTGGCAAACTACGCAGGGGCCTAGTTTAATCCTGCACACGGCCCTCAAAGGTGTTAGAAACATAATGGGTGGCATGAGAAAGTAAAGGAAACAAAACATAGACGAGGGTAAATGACGTCACGCAATGCCGCCCAAGGCAGGGAAATGCAAATTGCACCTGGTGCTTTTGAAAAGTATAAGCTTTCCCTTTGCAGAGATGTTACTGTAGCTGGAAACGAGAGCCGCTTATGTAGGCCACAGAAAGAAAGGGAGGCTCCTTTGTAGTTTATGCCAATTTCGGAATTTATTAGGTCTCAAACACTCCAAATGACGGCCTTTTCATACTGACAGGAGGAAGTGCGCAGAGTTAACTATTTATTTAAGATTTTAAACCTCCTCAAGTTCTGAGCGCGGCTACATGTTCCTGATAAAGATGCATTTGCGTTATGCAATTAATCAATCAAAAATCTTTATTTCGGTTTTTTTAAACCATAAAAGATGCATATAAACACGTACAAATTCCATATGCAAAAGTGCAGCAATACTATTACAATGTTAATAAATAGAAAACGCGTAAATGAAGGGTGTTGTATATGACCTGTCACCATTACATTAAAAACATAATATGTTTAAAATGGGTATTAAAATATAAATAATATTAACACTAATATAAAACTAGTTATTTTTGTTATTTGTTTGTGCTTCTTATCCTTAAAACATTAAATAGACAATTTATGATAATAATTTCTTCCTAACATTTCCCAAGGGCAAAACTCCCTTTTACCTATTGTGTCTACATCATCATTCCGAATTCATTTATTGTTGCCCTGGAAATACTTAATCGTATTCACCACAACTTCAACCCTGATTTGGCCCTTAGGAAGCTTACAGCAAGTAAAAATGTGCTGACACTGAAAACAATTGGTTGTGATGTATCAGTTTTCAAAATTCTTTCAGCTTCTCTGCAAGACCTAATTCCCATGTTTATGCAGATTGGTTTGATCCATTTCTTTCTAGGCTTGACATATATGGGACAAAAAAATAATACATGCAAATCGGTTTCTTTAACCTTGTTTGGGCATAAGGAGCACAGATCGTTCCTGTTCCAGCGTTGTTAATAGCCCAACGTGACGTAATTGCATTTATGTATAGTACACCATATGTAAACTTCATATATAAACTTTTCGCTAATTGTGGGCGCACCTCATCAAGAAAGGGCTCAAAATGTGCTACGTCCTTAAACAAAAGGAACCTAGTTGCTAGGGATCCGTTGGGAAGACCATATAACACGCTATTTTGGATGCAGGCCCAAAAGGTTGTTTTTAGTAGTTTCTTTGAGGCTACAGACAGCACGGTTGGGTCATCCCAGAAATGAGATAGGCCCAGTTTTCTGAACCACAAGGAAACGTGTCTAAGCCACGGAATACTCCTATGCTGGTCCAACTTCAAAATCTCCTCTAAACCAACCTTGTAGTGTAACAATTCTGGAGTGGACCAAATTCTGACCCAAAATAATATGGGTCTTAATCAGAGGCGCAACTAGAGCCAAATTTCGGGGGGGGGCTGAGCAAAAATTTCGGGGGGGCTGAACTTTAAGCAATAGGCAGAGTGGAGCTGCAGGGGCTCTTAGAAGGGGTGAAACAACAGCAAGGCCTCATTAACATGCAAATGGTCTTTTAAAGACCTGTGAAGTGCTCGGGTGCGGCTTCTTTTTTGCCCGGGAAGGTGTCTCATCCCGGGCTGCCACACACGACGGGGGGGGGCTGAAGCCCTTTGAGTCCAATGGGTGTTGCGCGCCTGGTCTTAATAGTGCGTGATGGTCAGTACGTTTGACATCCAAATCCAGTGTAATCGGAATTAATGGAGCTCGCGCAGGGAGACTTAAAAGCATTCTATAAAATTTATTTTCCCCTATTTCAAAGTTCTTTTTGCAATAAGGACCCCATATTTAGGCCCCATAAAGTGCGGCTGCCTGAGCTTTGTATTTGAACATCTCCAAGGCTGAGGAGACTGCTTTGGAGAAACTACTCCTATAATTTTTCATTATGGGCAGACAATTTTGGAGTAAGACTATCCTGGTCTTTTCCATTTGCGACTTCCAGGATAGCTTTGAATCCAAATATATGACCAAATAGTTGAAACTCTGCACGTACACCAACCTTTGGCTATTTAATACAATGTTTTTTTTTAAAGCTTTATGGAGGTTTATGGACATATATTTCGTTTTACCAATGTTTATTTCAAGGCCTTTCTTCATACAATAAGTGTGGAAGGAGTCTATTAGGTGTTGTAGTCCTTTTGGTGTTTGCGATATTAGAATGGTGTCGTCAGCAAATAGAAGTGCTGGCACCAAATCCCCTCCCAATTTGGGTGCATCATTCTGGCAATCATTCAAAAAGTTCGGGATGTCATTAACATACAGAGAGAATAGGGTTGGTGCCAGCACACATCCCTGGTGTACACCTCTTTTTATAGGGATTGCCTCAGATAATTCTCCTCTCGAACCCCATCTTACTTTTGCGTAGTTCTCTACGTGCAATCTTATTATTTGCTTTAGTAGGTCACAAGGTACCCCTTGGCATCTCAACGAGTACCATAATAAGTCCCGTGGAATAAGGTCAAACGCTGCCTTTAAATCCACAAAAGCAATGTAAAGGTGGCCCTTTCTTATTTTTACATATTTCCAACAAAGACATGTAAATCTGAAAACTGGATCCGTTGTGCAGAGTTTTGTTCTAAAACTAGCCTGGAGTTTTGTAAGCACATTGTTGTCCTCAATCCAGATGTTTAGTCTGTTTAAAATATGCCTAGCATACATTTTCTGTAGAATGTCTAATAGACTGATTGGACGATAGTTTGCCGGGTCATAACGATTACCTTTTTTAAAAATTGTAATCATTTCAGCCCCCTTCCAAGTATCGGGGATGGGGGCTCCCAAGGCTATTGCATTACATAGGGAATTTATATATGGTCCCCAGACACATATCATGCTTCAGTAGATCACCCGGAATTCTATCAGGTCCGGGAGCTTTCCCTGGTTTAACTGCCCTAATTGCCATTTTTGTTTCATCCAAGCTAAAAACTAAAGTAATATCCTTTGCATTAGGTGCTAACTCATCTATATGTATGGATTGCCTACTATCCCTAGCAGCATACAAACTAGTAAAGTGATCCACCCAAGTGTTTGCATCTAAATATATATCTTTGACATCCCTTCCCGTCTTGTTCCCTTTGGCTACAAGGCTCCAAAAACCTTGCTGGTTCTTTGCCTGAGCTGCATTGAGTAAGTCTGACCAAAATCCATCGCCCCATGTTTTCTTCGCATTATCAAGCGTTTTCTTATATTTAGTCCTAGCCTCCCTTATACTGATTATATTACTATTTTTATTGCCATTATTAATCTGGCCTCGGCATCACGATATGCCTTATCGTACCATGGATTTACTACCTCAATTTGACCTTTGCTTCCTCTTTTCTCTTTCCTAAGTATATTTGTCACATTTGGCAACAACGCTGCCAAAAGTTCTTTATGTAATTCTAACAGGCAATCCTTCTCTATTGGTTGGTCTATGTAGGGTGCAAAAGTATCTGCAAATGTGTTATAGATGTTTGTCAAGGACTCGCTATTCCCTAAAATATAAGGCCACTTCAATGATCGGCTACTATTGCTTACTAGAAGGTCATTTAAAGAGGGGTTCCTATCCTCAATACACTGGGGGGTAAAGGCAAATAACTGGCTAGATAACGTCAGTACAAGTGGGCGATGGTCACTCTCAATTCTTGGGTCTATTTTTAAATCAATTGCATAATGCCAGAGTTCCAGCGATACCATTATATAGTCTATGTAACTACGGGAGTTGCCTCTACAGAAAGTATATGCTTTCGGTTTATCTGATGGTAATCATCCGTTATAGGCTCTAAGCCCATGCCCAGCTAAAATTTTCATTATTTGTGCTACTGCCACGGTGCATGGTACTGTGCTATTACTTTCTAGCACGGGAATCTTATTAACTGTATCTTCATCCTCAAATAAATTGCAAAAACCCATCACGGGTTCTAAATTACAATTTAGGTCCCCACCCACTATTACCATTGCCTCTGTCTCTAAGGAATTTAGAACAGAGTCCAGATGTTCTATAGCAGGTGACTCTTTTATAGCAGGGCTCGGTCTGTTATAGACATTAAATAGGTATAGTACCCTTCCGTCCTGATTATGAATTTTTACACCAACCATGTCTTGGGATGGTATACTCAATGGAGTTCTTCTTATTTCAAGGGTTACTCTTATCCATATAACTAGACCCCCTGATGGCCTACCCCTCGTAGAAGGGATTGCATCCACACTAAATGTCTTGTATCTAACTCTGTGTGGTGTTTCTAAGGCCCAGGTCTCTTGTAACAAGCAGATATCGCTCTGTTCAATATACTCATTCCAGTCTGCATCCCTGAGATTCCTGTTAATCCCTTCTATGTTCCACGAAGTGAGGCGTGCGTATGTGTTATGCAGAAAACTCTTCCTTGCGAGACCTCCAAGACCCTCAGAAGAGCATCAGCATTACTCAAAGCTCAATGTGTGAACCTGTTATCAAGTAAATGATGATGATAACATAACACGCTTCTGTGTATCTAAGCACTACAAATATTAGGTGGTACTACTACCCAATTAAAGCACTTAATTTCCGACTTTGAAAAGATGGGAGGCTGAGGGGGTCTTTCTGGGGTTCAAACGTACCTGCAAATCAGAGCATATTTTTGCACTGTGCCCTGTTGCTGATTCCATTTGCAGACTCTAATTTCAAGGTCACCTGAAAGAAACGCTGCGTTTAATGGATCATATTTCATTTCCCCATATTAATTCTGATTTTATCAGTTGGTTTATGACGTCAATACCCCTCCCATCGAAAAGTGCATAGAATGATTGAGAACTAAAAAGACTGGTTGTTTGACCTTGTGGTCCTATAAAGTGAGGGTGATGAGCTGCCGACAACCCAAAAACCATCCTCATAAAAGGCTGTTACTGACCTGGTACCCAAGAACAATGGCAGGGGATAGATATTCCTTCTCCTATAGTGTCTGTGATCAGCGCGAATCTTGATCTGTTTTCACTATTTGATGAGGCTCAGGGCATATGGGCAGCTTCTTCGAGGTGAGATGCCAAGCGTGTCCCAGGGGATGCCTTACCAATGTGTCCATGCAGAAGATCCAGGAATAAAGGAACGCTCACAGACTCCTGAACAATGAATGAGCTAAATACTTAGCCCTAACAAGCATCGCTGAACACCCGCGCTGCCCCTCCCTGAATCTCGAAAGAAGGGAATTGTCCTCAGATCTTGGATTAATTAGAAGATACAATATGTAATTATGTTACTTCATCATTGAAATGGCTGTCACAACCTCTTTGGCAGCCATAATTCTCAGGAAAATCTTTAAATTCATATTATAAATGCATGTAATATTATTTGCAATGTGCATGTTGGTGTATAAGCTACATGCAAGAGATGTCAACGTTTGTTATTCGTGCCCTGAAGATACATTCCAATTGTCTGAGCACTATAAAGAACAATAAACCAGAATTAGTAAAAATGGGAATGTGAAAAGAAAATGTAAAGGCTATTTTAACTATTGCAAATTACGTGCAAATTTTCCGAATAGTATGATCCAAAACTCCCTAAAGTTGAACGGCGATAAAACAGAGGTCTTGATTTTTGGTAATAATCAGGATATCTGGTCCAGTGAGTGGTGGCCCCCATCTTTGGGAACCTGCCCTATTCCGTCCCACTCTGCTAGGAACCTCTGCGTTATATTTGACACCTCATTGACCATGACTCTCCAGGTTAATAGAACGGTGGCCACTTGCTGGGGGGTCATTAAGATCCTTAGGAGAATTGTTCATTATCTTTCCCCCCAGGCCCGTTAGCAGACAGTGGTTGCGCTAGTGGGTTCAAGGTTGGACTACTGTAATGCACTGTATTCAGATATTAACAAGGGTCTAATCTATCGCCTTCAGGTTGTGCAGAATGCGGCAGCAAGATTTGTTCTAGCTGCACCTAACACCTCTTCGGCTACTTTGGCTAGGAAAAGTTTGCATTGGCTTCCAATCCAGCACAGGATCTCGTTCAAACTTCTGTGCTTGGTGTAGAAAGCCCTTTTTGCTGTGCTCCTCGGATGCCTTAGGTTCATTACTAACCTGTTATATCCATGGCAGGTGTCTCCGCTCCACTGAGATTAATCTTCTTGTAGTCCCCCGCTTCAAGAAAGTCAGATGGGGTAGCAGGGCTTTTTCCAATGTGGCCCCTCGCTTATGGAATGCCCTTCCCTCGGAGATTAAGGCCCAACCTTTATTAGCCCTCTTTAAAAAAGCGCTCAAAACGTGGTGTTTTACTAAGGCCTACCCGTAAGCACGTCCATCTGTTTCAACTAGTATTTTTGGGTTAGGCGCCTTGACGCCCATTGGGCTTAGTAGCGCTTTATAAATTGGATTTCATTTCATTTTTCATTTCATTTCATGTAGTAAAACAGGTGTTTTGTATTGAATGTTTAGATGTGTAAGGGAGAAGGGACCTATAAGGAAGAGGTGGTTTGCAATGGCACCCTGGTGAGTCTCTCTGAGCACTCCTTGGCTACAAGATATGATGATAGCTCTTTGCCACACCTTGATGCTAATTGTGTTGGAAACCATGCCTGGGGGGGATATGAGAGTGGGGGTAGCGGGGGGAGGGGCAGGGCACCATCAGATTGACCTGTACAATAAAAGCAGAGCTTACTTGCCGACAATTTTCAGCTTACTGCATGGTGTCAGTGTTTCTGGAGCCCTAACAATTAACAATAGTAGCTGGGCTTTAGCTTGAAACTGCACTCTATACCCGTTCTGTATATGTCATACTTGAGCAACCACTCTGTATATAGCTACTACGTAACCAAATTGTCTATTCAGTCAAACCATGACTGAACAATAAATAACATAAAACGAAACTGTGTGCAATCAGTCATTTGCATAACACATAGGGGTATATTTACTAAGTGTTAGCACCGCGCTGCACAGCACACATACAAAGTGGGAAAAGGTTTAAAGGTAGTCTAAGTATGGTATTTGTACTGGAAGGGTTCCCTTCCAGTGCAAAACCTATACTACACTCAGGGAGACACCCTTGCACACAGCTTCATATTTCTGCACCAGAGCTATTGAGAGGAGAGGAGAGGGCCATATTTCTGTAAATAAAGCGCTCTCCTGCTCTCTTCTTCTCACGCAGCACAGCGTTTGTGGCTGCTGCACTGCACTCTGTGAGAAACTAGTAAATCTGCCCCACAATATGTATACAAAGGATAATTAGCAAACAAGGGGGGTATTATTTTACACTGCCAGGTTAATTATGAGCGCTCTCTTATAAACGTACTTATCTCAAGCTGCAAATGAGTCAGACACGGTGCAACAGAAGAGGGAAAAACAACCCCTAAACCCTCTAAAAGTGGGCCTGAGCCCACTATACACACGTAAAACAAGACTGTGCACACGTCAATTTCACAGTATTTAGGTATGTTACCCATATGTATCAAACACTATTCATGCAATATAATTTCTTGGATAATGAGGGATCGCAGGACGAACAGGTAAATTCAGTTTCCGTTTTTATGGTAACACGTGTTTCGTCATGGGGTACACACACCCCCCGACTTCTTCAGGGCTGGTAAGAAAACATATACAGGGTATATATCACAGACAGATCTCTGAATATACTGAAATATAATGATCTAATTCAAGTTTTCACTTAGGTGGTGGGAAAACCGACAGAATGACAATACATGGAATTAGAGAAAGGTGTCCAAGTGTTCAGGGTGAAGACCCAAAACCATATGGAGAATTATACTATAATTTTGATAATTCTTGAAATATAAAGAGAGATATGAAAATCAATAGGTGCGCAACGTCCTTAGTGCGTGAAATACTATGAAGACCCCTTCACAGTAGGTGCCGCGTGAACGGATGTGTCATCTATCCTTTCAAAGTGTTGCGAGTGCGAGTCTCGTGTATTTAAACTCCATGATTGAAAACTAAATTGAGCCGGGTGAACCAAGTGTATGTGGCGAAACTTATTCATAGCCCCACTCAGGGAGAAACAAACGTAATAAGCATGCAAGAGGATATCGAAATCCTCTTACCTTATCGTGGTATGGCCAATGAGTATGACCTGTAAAAAGCAACAATTCGTATACTATCACGATCCATTTCTTAGTGACTAATTGGCCATGAACATACACTGTAATATCCTAGGATACACTGATTAAATCATACGCGGTAAAGTGAGAACATCGAATCCAGGCTTACCTTACACCTGGTGATAATTCCGACCCAGGGGGTCATATATCTCCAAACGCAACCTGTGCGTATAAACGTTGTCCGTATTAGTTACCATCCAACCATATCTGTGACTAATGGTAGTGTTCCAATTGCGATAATCAGGTTCTGTGAAGAGTGATATCAATTAGTCACTCGCACGCTCCGAAATAAAGCAAGGGGCTAACAATACAAAGGAATCTCTGCTCTGTAGTGGTTCTTACCCGTAGACGAGTGCGTCTATCCGTATGTGCTGGTGTTCTCCGCGTGTATTAGCGTTTCCGTCAGTGCGCATACCCGGAAGTGTTTATAACGGGGCGCCGAGTCAAACACTAGAACGTGTGTGTGTGAATGCGTTTAGTGGTGCGCATGCGTTAGATTGAGTTTGTGTATCTCTCTGACATTATCAAGCAGCGCGAAATAAATGAAAAGTAAAAGACAATTCATGAACAGAAATAAGACAGAAAATCAATAGCTGCAATAAACGGTAGAAGAACAATATTGCCTTCATTCAATGATTTGCAATGGAGAAGCGGAACAAATTATAGCAACACATTAATAGAATTAAAAGAAACACTTAATATACCAAGGGCAAACACATCATGGTGCAACTAGGAGAAGAAAGTGACCACAATAGTTCTCAATGTATGAGATTACCTTGCGTAACCGCTGCATGGCACAATACTAGCCGTCTAGTGTCGTTCTCGGTATAAACTCATACAAGTATTAGAAATCAACATGACATTTATATCCAAACAGAGGTAGTGTAGTGTTGATATTAGTATATGTTGTTACTTTCCTCATTTACCCCGGTTTGTGATTCACTGGTGGTCACTACCGTGTATATATTTTGTCGAGACGAACACATGTACATGATCAAGCCCCAGAGTCAAACGATTTCAGTCTCCTAGGAAATAGTGCATCTCATTGTCGCTGTTGAAACCTAGTTCATATGTCCTCAAGCGCATGATCCAAAAGGCTTCTAATCTCCTTAGATTGAGCTCCCTGTTACCTCCTCTAGGGTTCAATTTGCAGTGATCTATACCATAGAATTTGAACTTCTTTGTCTGGCCTTGTGTTGGACACTCCCAAATGTGTAATGCCATGGGGTATCTTGAATCTTTATGTTTTAAGGCTCTTACGTGTTCTGCAATCCTTTCTTTCAAACATCTTATAGTGCTGCCTACATATTTACCTCCACATGTGCATTCTAGTATATACACTACAAATTTGGTGTTGCAATTAATGTTTGTCCTGATCTCATATTCTTTATTTGGACCTTGAAACGTTCTTTTCTTGTCATCCGCCCATCTACAATTGCCACAACATCCACATTTGTAAAAACCTTTGGATCTTACGCTGAGCCATGTGTCTGGGAGAACGTTGTGTGTATAGCTCGGACTAAGGCGTGCGCGTAGAGTTTTACCCCTTCGATAAGTGATCTGTGGTTTCTTGTTAATGATCTCGGTTAGAGAAGGGTCGTTTGTAAGGATGTGCCAGTGTTTCCGTAGGCTTTTAGATAGGGCCCTACTGTGATCGTCATAATTGGTGATCAACCTGATTGATGTATCTGCGGGTCTTTTCTCCTTTTCTGTGATCGTTTTTATTCTCTCTGTGGTCCTGATTTTGTTACCTGCTTTCTGGATCACAGATGTGTTGTATCCCCTTTTGATGAATCTTTTTTCCATGTCCCGTAGGCAATATCGGAAATCTGTATCAATACTACAGTTCCGTCTAGCTCTTGTGTATTCGCCTAGTGGGATGGCATTTATTTGGTGTGGAGGATGTGCACTTTTTGCGTGTAAGATCGCATTGCATGCCGTGTCTTTCCTATGTAATCTGGTGTGCAGTTGACTATTTTTAATGAATATTTCAATGTCCAAAAATTTGATACTCATGCTACTTGATTCCTGTGTGAATTTCATATGTGAAGTGTTTGAATTGAGATATATACAGAAATCCGTGAGTTTTTCAGGGCTACCTGTCCAAATCATTAGACAGTCATCGATGTAGCGCCCCCAGTATAGAATAGAGTCATGGAATCTGCCTCCTCCTGGTCCCCATATCCAGTCCTCTTCCAATTTCCCCATGAACAGATTTGCGAAACTGGGGGAAAATTTGGATCCCATCGCCACTCCCTTCTTCTGTATGTACCATTGAGAGTTGAATAGAAATACATTGTTATAGAGAATCATGCGTATCATGTCGATCAGCATCTCTGTGTGTTTCCATTGTGAAGCAGCTCTTTTAAACAGAATATTCTCTATGGATTTTATTCCCAGTTCTAGTTCAATGCTGGTGTATAGAGACACTACGTCCATTGACACCAGGATCATGCCTTCCTCCCATCTTAAATCTGACAGAATGTTCAATATATGCTTCGTATCCCTTATATATGAGGGAAGGTTTTTCACCAGTGGTGACAGAAACATGTCTACATATTCAGCCAGTCTTTCAGTGGGACCCCCAATTCCTGCTACTATTGGTCTACCCGGAGGGAAAGTGCAATGTTTGTGTACTTTTGGAAGTGTGTAAATGCACGGGTAGTTGGGTTTAAACACTTTGAGATAATTCATTTCTTCCAGGGTCAGCAGACTGTCATTATACCACTCAGTAAGTTTGTGATTAATCGTTTGTGAGAGTGGGCCTATTGGATTGTGATGTATTGTTTCGTAGCATGATGTATCATTAAGTTGTGAAAGTATTTCTGCATTGTAATCCTGCTTGTTCATTATCACTACGTTGCCTCCTTTGTCCGCTTCTCTGATTATAACATCTTTGTTGTTTGCAAGTTCTTTAAGGGCCATTCGTTCCCCTTTGGACAGATTGTCCGTGTATCTCGATTTCCCTTTGTCCCTCTTGTCTTCAAATTTGTTGAGGTCAGTCAGAACTAGTTTATGAAAAGTGTCTATTGAGTTCCCGCTCGTTAGTATGGGTGTCCACTTGGACTTCGATCGAAGCCCGCTGGTCAATGTGTAGTCTGTCTGAATGTCAAGCTCTTGTAATAGTGCATCTACTCTTTGGGGTGTTTCCTCTGTGTCTGCTAATGATAAGAGTAACTGTGTGTTTAGTGCGTCTTGAATACTGTAGCTGATATTCGAAGAATCAGTAGGAATATGCATAGAGATTTTATTGGGTACAGGATTCATGTTAAAGAAACTCTTCAATTTCAAATTTCTCGTGAATTTGTACAGATCAACTTTAGTATTACACACATCACCCTCATTAGTAGGGTTGAAACTCAAACCTTTTTTCAACAAGTTAATCATTTCATCATTCAGAGACATCGAAGACAGGTTCATGATCTCAATATCATCTGTCGGCCCTGCCTTTATTTCCTGATCTGACCTGACCTCAGTTTGGTGCGGTAATCCTCCTTTTCTCCCTGCCCTCTGACCTCTGCGGGTTTTGCGTTTATGGAATCGCGGATAGGTGGAAGTCTGTTCCCTCTCCTGATTCTCAGTACCTCTCGTAAAAAAGAGGAAGAGGAAGGTGCCCCTGCGTTCTCCAAATCACTGTCTCCAGAGACTGGTGCATTTAAAGAAGAAGTACTGGAAGAGATTGAACTCATATCCTGTCTTTGATTAGTTTTTTCTGATTCTTTCCCTGTCTGAAACAGATAATCATATTTTCTGGCGTAGGTATATACTCGTCCTTCCCTGTAATCTATTTCGTCTCGTTTCAGTTTTCTCGCTTTCCTTTCTTTAATCTCATTTTGATGTTTCAATAAAATTTCATTAAGTATTGCATAATTTTTTTCGGTAGTCTCTTTGAGGTCTAGGGCTGCTATCTCTTTTTCTAATGTTTCAATATCTTTTTGGAGTTTTATCAATTTCCTGTCTGTATTTTCAATCAGAATTGTCATGAGTGTTTGGGAATTATCATTTAATGTGTCTTCCCATTTCTTTAGTAGGTCCTCCTCCAGGTCATCGTATGTTGGGAAGATTTGTGATCTTAGACCCCTGGGGACCCTGTTAAGACGCATATACTGTTTTAATGTTGCTCCGTCCCACCATTTTGAGTTTTCAGTTTTTTTCAATTTTTCTAATCTCGTGAATTTGTCCCGCAGGCCCTCTTTGCGTGTGGGTACATTAAGCCCAGCACTTGCTGCTATTGATTGCCCTTTGGCAAGGTTGTCAAATAGTTCCTCTGCAATTTTGTCTCTATCGCTATTCATGATGAGTCCTTACGTGGATGCTGCTCCAACCTGCGTATCAATTAGATAATTAGCAAACAAGGGGGGTATTATTTTACACTGCCAGGTTAATTATGAGCGCTCTCTTATAAACGTACTTATCTCAAGCTGCAAATGAGTCAGACACGGTGCAACAGAAGAAGGAAAAACAACCCCTAAACCCTCTAAAAGTGGGCCTGAGCCCACTATACACACGTAAAACAAGACTGTGCACACGTCAATTTCACAGTATTTAGGTATGTTACCCATATGTATCAAACACTATTCATGCAATATAATTTCTTGGATAATGAGGGATCGCAGGACGAACAGGTAAATTCAGTTTCCGTTTTTATGGTAACACGTGTTTCGTCATGGGGTACACACACCCCCCGACTTCTTCAGGGCTGGTAAGAAAACATATACAGGGTATATATCACAGACAGATCTCTGAATATACTGAAATATAATGATCTAATTCAAGTTTTCACTTAGGTGGTGGGAAAACTGACAGAATGACAATACATGGAATTAGAGAAAGGTGTCCAAGTGTTCAGGGTGAAGACCCAAAACCATATGGAGAATTATACTATAATTTTGATAATTCTTGAAATATAAAGAGAGATATGAAAATCAATAGGTGCGCAACGTCCTTAGTGCGTGAAATACTATGAAGACCCCTTCACAGTAGGTGCCGCGTGAACGGATGTGTCATCTATCCTTTCAAAGTGTTGCGAGTGCGAGTCTCGTGTATTTAAACTCCATGATTGAAAACTAAATTGAGCCGGGTGAACCAAGTGTATGTGGCGAAACTTATTCATAGCCCCACTCAGGGAGAAACAAACGTAATAAGCATGCAAGAGGATATCGAAATCCTCTTACCTTATCGTGGTATGGCCAATGAGTATGACCTGTAAAAAGCAACAATTCGTATACTATCACGATCCATTTCTTAGTGACTAATTGGCCATGAACATACACTGTAATATCCTAGGATACACTGATTAAATCATACGCGGTAAAGTGAGAACATCGAATCCAGGCTTACCTTACACCTGGTGATAATTCCGACCCAGGGGGTCATATATCTCCAAACGCAACCTGTGCGTATAAACGTTGTCCGTATTAGTTACCATCCAACCATATCTGTGACTAATGGTAGTGTTCCAATTGCGATAATCAGGTTCTGTGAAGAGTGATATCAATTAGTCACTCGCACGCTCCGAAATAAAGCAAGGGGCTAACAATACAAAGGAATCTCTGCTCTGTAGTGGTTCTTACCCGTAGACGAGTGCGTCTATCCGTATGTGCTGGTGTTCTCCGCGTGTATTAGCGTTTCCGTCAGTGCGCATACCCGGAAGTGTTTATAACGGGGCGCCGAGTCAAACACTAGAACGTGTGTGTGTGAATGCGTTTAGTGGTGCGCATGCGTTAGATTGAGTTTGTGTATCTCTCTGACATTATCAAGCAGCGCGAAATAAATGAAAAGTAAAAGACAATTCATGAACAGAAATAAGACAGAAAATCAATAGCTGCAATAAACGGTAGAAGAACAATATTGCCTTCATTCAATGATTTGCAATGGAGAAGCGGAACAAATTATAGCAACACATTAATAGAATTAAAAGAAACACTTAATATACCAAGGGCAAACACATCATGGTGCAACTAGGAGAAGAAAGTGACCACAATAGTTCTCAATGTATGAGATTACCTTGCGTAACCGCTGCATGGCACAATACTAGCCGTCTAGTGTCGTTCTCGGTATAAACTCATACAAGTATTAGAAATCAACATGACATTTATATCCAAACAGAGGTAGTGTAGTGTTGATATTAGTATATGTTGTTACTTTCCTCATTTACCCCGGTTTGTGATTCACTGGTGGTCACTACCGTGTATATATTTTGTCGAGACGAACACATGTACATGATCAAGCCCCAGAGTCAAACGATTTCAGTCTCCTAGGAAATAGTGCATCTCATTGTCGCTGTTGAAACCTAGTTCATATGTCCTCAAGCGCATGATCCAAAAGGCTTCTAATCTCCTTAGATTGAGCTCCCTGTTACCTCCTCTAGGGTTCAATTTGCAGTGATCTATACCATAGAATTTGAACTTCTTTGTCTGGCCTTGTGTTGGACACTCCCAAATGTGTAATGCCATGGGGTATCTTGAATCTTTATGTTTTAAGGCTCTTACGTGTTCTGCAATCCTTTCTTTCAAACATCTTATAGTGCTGCCTACATATTTACCTCCACATGTGCATTCTAGTATATACACTACAAATTTGGTGTTGCAATTAATGTTTGTCCTGATCTCATATTCTTTATTTGGACCTTGAAACGTTCTTTTCTTGTCATCCGCCCATCTACAATTGCCACAACATCCACATTTGTAAAAACCTTTGGATCTTACGCTGAGCCATGTGTCTGGGAGAACGTTGTGTGTATAGCTCGGACTAAGGCGTGCGCGTAGAGTTTTACCCCTTCGATAAGTGATCTGTGGTTTCTTGTTAATGATCTCCATTGCAAATCATTGAATGAAGGCAATATTGTTCTTCTACCGTTTATTGCAGCTATTGATTTTCTGTCTTATTTCTGTTCATGAATTGTCTTTTACTTTTCATTTATTTCGCGCTGCTTGATAATGTCAGAGAGATACACAAACTCAATCTAACGCATGCGCACCACTAAACGCATTCACACACACACGTTCTAGTGTTTGACTCGGCGCCCCGTTATAAACACTTCCGGGTATGCGCACTGACGGAAACGCTAATACACGCGGAGAACACCAGCACATACGGATAGACGCACTCGTCTACGGGTAAGAACCACTACAGAGCAGAGATTCCTTTGTATTGTTAGCCCCTTGCTTTATTTCGGAGCGTGCGAGTGACTAATTGATATCACTCTTCACAGAACCTGATTATCGCAATTGGAACACTACCATTAGTCACAGATATGGTTGGATGGTAACTAATACGGACAACGTTTATACGCACAGGTTGCGTTTGGAGATATATGACCCCCTGGGTCGGAATTATCACCAGGTGTAAGGTAAGCCTGGATTCGATGTTCTCACTTTACCGCGTATGATTTAATCAGTGTATCCTAGGATATTACAGTGTATGTTCATGGCCAATTAGTCACTAAGAAATGGATCGTGATAGTATACGAATTGTTGCTTTTTACAGGTCATACTCATTGGCCATACCACGATAAGGTAAGAGGATTTCGATATCCTCTTGCATGCTTATTACGTTTGTTTCTCCCTGAGTGGGGCTATGAATAAGTTTCGCCACATACACTTGGTTCACCCGGCTCAATTTAGTTTTCAATCATGGAGTTTAAATACACGAGACTCGCACTCGCAACACTTTGAAAGGATAGATGACACATCCGTTCACGCGGCACCTACTGTGAAGGGGTCTTCATAGTATTTCACGCACTAAGGACGTTGCGCACCTATTGATTTTCATATCTCTCTTTATATTTCAAGAATTATCAAAATTATAGTATAATTCTCCATATGGTTTTGGGTCTTCACCCTGAACACTTGGACACCTTTCTCTAATTCCATGTATTGTCATTCTGTCGGTTTTCCCACCACCTAAGTGAAAACTTGAATTAGATCATTATATTTCAGTATATTCAGAGATCTGTCTGTGATATATACCCTGTATATGTTTTCTTACCAGCCCTGAAGAAGTCGGGGGGTGTGTGTACCCCATGACGAAACACGTGTTACCATAAAAACGGAAACTGAATTTACCTGTTCGTCCTGCGATCCCTCATTATCCAAGAAATTATATTGCATGAATAGTGTTTGATACATGTATACAAAGGAAACCTGTCCAAATTAGGCACTCCAAATATTTTTGTTTTCATTCATATATTCCGCTTTTTTATTGATATGTTCCGGCAATAAAAGATATCCATCCAAATACTTCTTAGTCAGATAGCCATTACTCAAGCAGCCAATGCATTTTGTTCCAAGTTGTAACTTCCTCAGGGGTGTTAATAACAAGCATATACATTATTTATTACATTTGATAAATGTAAACCTCTAAAAACCTTTTTCTTAACATTCAACCATTTCACTGTTCCCAGTACAGTGCAAAAAGTGAGAAAAACATCAAGACTTAAAAAAAACAAAAAACACTAAAGACACAACGTTGATACATTTCAATTTTCAAATTAAACGTATTAGAGTAGAAATGACTTATTTACAAAGATACATACTTAGTAATAACTCAAATGTAAACGTTCCCTGTTATCATATCTAATTAAATCCCTCAAACAAAAGACCATTTCCTTATATTGGCCCAGTCTATGTTTTAAGAGTATCACTCTTATCTAGCGAACATATAATATGTTCTTTTCTTCACTATAGGTATTATATGTTGGTGAAGGATTATAATTTATCAGTCATACATTTCAAGGATTTCATGCACTACATATATTGCCATTTTTACCTAAATGAACAAAAGCAATAATTTCAAATCACCATAATTGTCAGAGTTAAATGAGTAACACTCACTAATAAGCAGAATAAATCATACCTATGAGTCTAAAGTAATAGGAATATTCTCAAATGTATATACTTTCTCCAGGGATTTGGCAATCCATAGTTATAGTATCTAATGTAGGACGAAATAGAGAATTTTAGCTAGACCCTAAGATCATCTCAGCGAGCATGACAGATCCTAAATTTGCTCTACACTCTGCACTGTGGAGAATATTCTCTAATGTTGCACTCTGTAGCCAGACTATGGTCTTAACATTGAGCGCCAACACCCCGAGGAGCAATATAATGATCAGATTCCCTATGACATCATGTAGGGATTCGTTCCAGCTCTGGTAACAACCTGGAGAAGCCAGGTACTGATTCTGAGTAGTGTCTCATCCTAGTCCTGCAGACATTTACCCATCGTGTTCTTGTCACAGGCCAAATCACTAAGGTGCACTTCTATCATGTCAAGTTAAGATGCTCTTTTAGTAATATATCCGCAAATTCAAACAAGCGTCACATATAGGAAACTTTCTGTCATGCACAACTTGTTTCAACGTGCGACAATCCTTTATTTGTATTTTATCCTTTATATTCATTAATATATGCACATCCTCGCCAACATAGTATCATATAAATTGAACTTTTGTCATGTGCACTTTTAGACAATCCCATAGTGATACGTGCATGGCCACTAACCTGGAGCAATTAGGCTAATCATTATCAACTTTCTTATATACCTATTGTACCACATTCTTTCCAACAGTATCTGCATTGGAAAAGCAGACACTATGAAATCAAAGTTGTAGTGCAGGCACAATAGGTACATAATATGTATATATGAATGGCGATAGTGATAGTCATTGGCTTATCAACCTACCAAGTTGGTGGCCATGAGCATATCACTAAGGGATTGTCTAAGGGTGCACATGCCAGAAAGTTAGACTTATAGGATGCCAGCTACTAAATGGGCCAAATACAAGCTGAGTGTCAACATATTGAATGATTATGCTGGGAAAATATTATAGAACAAGACAGGAAGAAAAGATGTTTGTATGCTGTAATATGAGGCAGTTACTACTAGCTAAAACAGGTACTAAGCATTATTCACACAATCGAGAATGCGTATTGAGATTTCATATGTGCTTTTACCTAAAAGAAGATATATTTTTAAATCCAGGTTAATTATCTGTTATAAGAATTAAATTGGGGGGGGGGCACCATATGAAGAAGCATTATCTCAATTGCATTTTAATTATATGAAACGTGCTGCAACTTCCTCAAGCTGAAGCTGATTCTGTCTTTGCCTGAACTGATCTAGTCTTTGTTCCTCCTTCAGATGACTTCAGCCGTGTAAAACTCATTTCAATGAACGAGGAAGAAGGGGCAGACTATATTAATGCAAACTATATGCCGGTAAGTGAAAACAATTAGAGCCACAGTGTATGAAGTGTGTTAAAGTATATATACGAAGAGAGTATGTTGAAAATGCATTCATGTTTCCCTCAAGTATAACTTCATTCATAGGTACAGGGGCAGAACTATGCACCCTTACTGTCCTACTCAACAAGTACAGGGCTAGATACAAATATTAGTGCTTAGCTATTGATACACTGATTTATTCTGGCCTTTGTCAGATCTCGTATTTTTGGCCATTAAATGAACATAGGCACAATGAGATGGATTGATGTATCTGGTATCAAACAACATACACAGCTAGGGAAGGCATGAGCAGCTACAAAGTGAAATAGCTTGCTACCATAATCATGTGGTACCAAGGGAGCGTAAATTACTCGTGCTGTTATAGTCAGATGTTTATTTCAGAGAAACAGACAACAACTTAGCAACTAGACCACAGCGTTTCAATTTAGTTAGTGTGAAGTTTAAACCAGATGCACTGAGGGATTTTGCAGTTGCAAACTCTGCAATTAGCAAAACAATATGGTTTGCAACCACAAAAGTTTTTTCTTATTTGCAAAATCTATTTGGTTGGTAAAGTTTTACTGGTTATTGTTTAAGAATTTAGAAACAGGCACATCATGGGTGTTTCGTTAATTCTGTTTGCAAACAATTCAACAGTTACCAATTCGCAATTTGACAATTTCTGAGGTGGTAGACAGTTTTCCAAACAGCTACCGCCAACTCTCCAAGAAGGTTTTCAAAATTGTTTTTTTTTTTAAATCAGCTCTGTTTCTGTTAATAAAATTGGCCTGCTATATAAAACAGTTCTATATTTTGAAATGCAATCACTGGGATGGTGGACTGCTGTCCCTAGCTAGTCACAGTTCCTGTGATTATAACTAATCATAGGGTGTCAGAAATTGTGACCTGTCTAATTCATATTCATCAGAGGTCATTCTGTGACCCCTATGATTACTTATTTTACAAACTCACCTACTAATACATAGGTGTAATGTTCTGGAGAATTGTTTAGAGCCTCAGGTTTTGATTTCTGGCACCCTGTCACCAAGGACACAGTACGTGTGCCAGCCAGAATCAGAAAAGCAATCAAACTGGAACCCATACACAACCCCTTGAACAATGTTTGCATAAGATGTGTTTCAGGCAATATGCAGTCCCATGATACATGGGAGTGGGACAGTTAGTAGCACACCAGATCCTCTTTCATGGATTATCAGTGCACTCAAGGATCACTCGAACACAGGATACAAGTTGTAAAACCTTCATGTAAAACTACAAATCTAATCTAGTGCACACAACATGAATTGTTACTGCAATCAATATAAACAGTAAGGTAGGGAGGACGTTTATGAGTAATGTAAACAATAAAAAAATACCCAACATTTTTGCTATTGAAACTATAGTGTTAATACCCTCATTTACTCATTTACAGCATGCTAGGATACTAGCTTATTTCGAGTGTCAAAGATCGTTTCTATCCTCATATGTTATTCCGTAACAGCTCACCAGGCTGTATGTGCCTGTGATGAGGCACAGTCTTAACGCTACCGGCGAAGCAACTAGTAAAGACAGAGCGATTGCTTGAATCAAGGTGGCGCCCGATTGGTCCCTGTGTTCTTCCATCACCTGGTGTGAAGTTCTCACTGACGTCTATATCTCTGGTTTTCATAGATTAGTCCAGGCTTTGTAGAAGGCTTTTAGAATACAAATTCCACAAAGAGTGGCGTAATGCCCTTCCAGTTACATTCAATCTTTCAGACAGTGTTTTCTTGGAAAGACAACAAATGTAACACTTAAATATCAACCTTTTAGAAACTCTATCATTTCACAATAATGATTAAACATGTAAATAATCAAAAGCAATTAATAAATAATATGAATATATTCTGGTATGCTTGAATATCATAGGTGCACGTACAGAAAATTATGTGCATGTGACATTATCACATGCATTCATTTTTGCTGAATTAATTAGCATGCACATATTCATCGAAGGGGACTTAAAAAAAAAGGGGACATAAGACCTAACATTTTTATGACAAAACATGATATTTATACCATAGGTAAGCTCGCAAAATTAAATACTGGTCACAATTTGAGACCACATTTTGCAACCAGTATCTTAGTGCATTGGCCCCTAGACAGGTATTATTGGGTTATGTCTGCATTGCTGCTACCAAGGTAGCAAAGCGTCCCTTCATTTAAATATAAAAGTATTGAAAATAAGCACGTAGCATGCTTGCGTGACTGCTAATAACCCCTAAAATATCAATGCTGCTTTCAGAAGCAGGTAAAGTTTAGTTTTTCGGGAGAGCCACTCACCCTGTCTTGAACCAAAAATGTGAATTGTTTGTTATACATTAGATAATTTTAGTCCAAGTAAAAAATAGCTGTCTAAGAAATATGGGAAGCACAAACAGAGACCTCTTAATATTCAGCACCCGTAGAGTTCTATAAGCTTGGGCGCCACCACGAGCAAGAGTCTACAACACTTCCAGTGTCAAGCATTTCATGGCATCCACAGGGGTCCCCTGAACCTATCACCTTCATTTTCCTCACTTCAAGTGGCTAGTCCTCTGCAAAGTGTTTAATATGAAACTGTCTCAATGTTTATTTGCAGAGGTTATTCCCTTGTCATTTTCTTCACCTTTACCCATTTCCCTCAACTGCACTATTACATTTCACCCTTTGGCATGCTCTGTTCCTTGTCTGTCTTCTCCACTGCTGTCAAGATGCATCTTCTCTCACCTTTTTCTATTTATTACAACCCGGCTAAACTGTATTTGAAGTGCACCTAGGGTGACTGACTAATTTGTCAGAAAAATATGTCTTTTGATTTTATGGCAAGGTATTAGTGAGGAATTGGTATGAAGGTTGATCAAAAAGGCATCATTTTGCATGGATTAGAGAACATGATTGACGTGTCAGTGAACAAAGCTGTAGAGCAGTGGTTCTTAACCTGTGGTCCGTGGGTCCATGAAACCTATTTAGGGGGTCAGCTAATAAAATGACATAATCTTAACAGATTAATACATTTGATGTAAACAAAGAAGCAAAATGTAAACTTGAAAATGTTAGAACTTTAAGTAAATGTGAACGAATTTGCAACTGGTGGCAAAAAATTAGGTTGGTGTGCAAATACATCAAACAGAATATAGCATGGACGCTGGATGGTCTCAGCTGAATTTAGAAAAGCAACAAATTCCCCATTAAAATAAAATTTTGATTTTTACATTTGTTTGTGAATTAAATAAACTATTTCATCATTTGTATATTTGTTTGATGAAGGCTTGTCTCTGTAATTTAGTGTACTGTTTTGATGTTAAAATAATTGAAATTGCTTAATCTGGGCTCCCCAGCTTCCAGTAATGACCTAGTGGAGGTCCTAAGGTTCCAAAAATGATTGAGTGGCAGTCACCGGACTCGATGATGATTAAGTGGGAGTCCACAGAAGTCAAAAGGTCAAGAACTACTGCTGCAGGGAATATAGTAGCAGATTTTAATTTCACTCTAGAGAAGAAATTGGAGGAGTTTATTCTCCTGTTTGGGCGTCAAACTTGTGGTTCAGGTTTTCGGTATGCATAGAAGGAGCACCAAGTCTGGTCAACACCACAGCTAAGAGTTGGTAGTAGCAACTACAGTAGTTCAAATGAAAATAAAACATTTGGAGGAAGTTTGTAGTTTTATCAAAGGGAGAATGTATTAAGTGGATGCTAACAATGAATCTTGGGATGACTTGAAACAAGGGGTGATGAGGGCACATAAAACGGAAAAAAGAAAGGACTGATTGGTAACACATTTGGAAAGGCATTAAAAAGAGAAAACATTCTTCTGTGATATACAAGAGTTCATCAGAGGTGCAGAAATGTAACCCCTTATTCTTCCGATTTGATTTTGAACTTGAGGAAGGATGTGGATGTTTAACCCCTTCAGTGCCACGCCCTTTCCCCCTCCTGTGCCGGGCGTTGCACTAGTGGGTGGGGTTCATGACGAGATAGTCTCGTCATGGGCACAGCGCAACCGTGCTCCATGACGAGACTATCTCGTCATGGGCACTGAAGAGGTTAAAAAATATCATGGGAAGAAGAAAAGAAAGATAAACATGATTTGATTGATACTTTTGGAAAGGAAATGCTTGATCCATTATTAATTAAGCATTGTCTCTCACTGAACCATTACCAATAGGATATTCCATGCAGGTTTGGGTCAGTGACACCTCAAATATAAATCATAGGGAATTTGTTTGTGTCAGTCTTCTCAACAGGCAAATTTACTGTATTAAATGATGTGTAAAGAACACTGCGCAAAAATAAAAACAGAGCAGAGAAGGAAATGGGATGAGACGGATGTAGTGAAAAAAGGATGGGATTGGTGAAAAGTTTGGAAGATAGACAGGTAGGGTGATTGGCTAGGAGAATAGAATGGGTGGAAGCATGAACTGAAGGAAATTAAAGCAGATTGTGAAGTGGGAATCAGAAGAGGGAAGCATCAGAGATCTCAAGCTGCCCCACGTATTTCGGGGGAGTGTACCTATGACTAGTGTAGCATTGCAGCGACACCAGGGCCCAGAAGTTCAATAATTTTTTTTACTACCAAACCATGGGGTTAAGAGCTCATTTGTCTGACTTGTTTTAGGAAACAATTACTACATCACTAAGTATTTCAACTAATTCTGTTTTGCCTGTCATATTTTTTTTGCTTGGCAGTATAAGTAGAGGACTACAAGCACCAAAATGCAAATTAATGTATGCAGTTAAACCTATTGGGTTTGCCAATGCATGTTCGGGTTAGACAGCCATTGCTGCAGGCATTTGTCTTAGCAATCTTGGAACAAGATTTATTAGAACATTACAAACCCATTCAAAGATAGCCACCATGGATGTGGTTGCAGTCACAGTGGCAAACTTGTAATGCATTTCATTTATCATAAAATGTTTAATAAAATATCTAATCAAATATTATAAAATGACAGCTGGGGATGCAAATATGCTTCCATTATAGCACTCATAAAATGGGATTTTTATAATATTACAAAGCGATTTCTAGGGGCCTGCTACTCCGGAAAAGTAATGGGGAGTCATTTTGAAATGGGTATTATAGCATTTTCAATTTGATGCCTAGTAATGTTGCAGCAGGCTTAAAAAAGTTAATAAATAATAGAAAATAAAGGGGTATAGGCCAGGGTAGGGGAAAAGGCATGGCAAGCCGAGAGTGGTGGAGCAGCAAGAGAAGAAGAAGGGGTTCAGGGATATTTAACACAACAAAATCAAGCAGAGTGGGACGGGTCAGGTGAAGCAACAGATGAGCTTGTGGAGGGGCTGGCAATACAAAGAGTGAGGGGTGAGCACGTGAAGGAGGAAGCAGCAGCAGGGTGCGTAAGCAAGGAGATACATGCACTCCAATGGAGTACTGAACATAAAAGAAAGTAGTAGTTTTAAGAACATAAGAAACCATAGCAGTGGAAATACAAGTTAACCAATCCAAACTGTCTCTGGAAGACAGAACTGCCTTCTGCTTCGAAAGTCCACAAACTAGATGGCAAGTCGTGTCAAAAGCAAGTATATAACACTTTTAAACTGATAGTAAATCAGCAATCAAAATTGTACTCATTCCTGGGAGATAAGAAAATCTTCAGGAATGGAAGCCACAGTTGGATGTGCATCAATTCATACAAGCGTCTTCAGCACTCAAAATACATAGCAGAAAGTTATTCTCGATATTTCAAAATGAGGCTAATGCAATTACGATTTGTTTTTCTTGACTTACTAGACCTGTAACCAAACTGGCGGACACGCCACCAGGGAACCGTTGCAGAGAAAAACTGTGCTGCGTTTTTTGCGTGTCTGCCCTTCTATCTTACCGGAGCGCAGATATTGGCTACGGCCCCTATTTCTTCAATTCGTTATAAGAACATGTCACCAGGCAATGATTTTCTGCTTGAGAGGTGATTTCCCAAAGGTGTCCATTCGTTTCAGGAAATTTATGAATAAAGTGGAACAGCTATTATTGGAAATGAATCAGCCAGAAGCGGTGAAAGGAAATGGGGTGTATCACTTATAGTTGGGTTTTTTGTTAGAAACATTTTACGGTGAGACTGAATTCTTATAACGTGTCAGATTGTATTATGTGAATTTTAAGTTCTGTTGTGTAAGAGTACTTCGATTGCACATTGTTTGACGTATTTTTAACACAATCATGTTAGTGTACATAGCTATAGATTGTCTTCAGGGAGTAAGACTAACCGTGGGACTTTTAGGATGGTTTGTCTCTTTTGAGCTAAACTATAAATTGAGTCAATGCAGATTGGATATTTTTACAACACTGTGGAATTTAGGGAAAAGTCACTTTTGGTGGGCATGCATGTAATGTGGATAGAATGGTTTAGTGTTGTCGGTAAACTCTAGGGAGGGTTTTGCATGAGTGTGGATTTTAATTGTGGATGTTTTTTATTAATATAAATTATTTTTCTTTACTTACTTACTTTACTGTAATACACTAGTTTTCCATTCCTTGGACTTTAATTTAGCAAACTTGTGCATTGATGGTGTTGTAGGTATTGCTTGTTTCAGTTGACCAAATTGGAATAACTAATTTCCGAATTACCTGAGGAGAAATCTGGTAGGCTGAAGACTTAGAGCCACCCAGCAACTTTAGATGCTGCCCATCAGGATTGAGGTGTTTCGAGGTTAGTTTTTATCTAGATTGCTTCTTCTTCTATATTACCTGCTCAGTACCTTTTGTCTCAAGGCCTTAAGATGTTGACCCTTACCTGTACCTCTCTGACTGTTAGGTGTGGAGTGTGTCTGCTGTGAACCTGGTATCTGATCTCCCAAAAGTCCCTCCAGGCTACTCGACTAAGTATTAGAGGATCCTGCACAGTCCAACACATATCCTAACCGTAATCCTTACCAAAACAAGTTTACAAAGCAACATCGGGGGATTCACCAAGTAGTGCAGGTTATTCTGAACTAGCCTCCATATGCATACTTCACTTTTTACATACTGCTACCATAACTTAGGCAACTGTTAAAGATTGAAAAAGAAAGAGCCACAGAGATAAACTAATCAAACGGAAAGAAAGGCCCATCCAGAAGAAGAATAGGAAGCCAAGCACCATGTTCCCAAGGGATGAAAAGTGAGGAGTGCCAAAGGCGGGGTGAAGGGGAGAAGTGCCTCCAATTCCAATAAAGTCTTATGGAAGGCAGTTTCTGAGATGCACTGTATCACCATGAAAGGCTAACAACATTGATTTTGTGTTTGTGTAGACCAGGCTTCTCCAACGAGTAGCTTGTGAGCTACTGTAGCTCTCCAGCTATCTTTAAGGAGCTCTCCTGTCGGCAGCCCAGTCTACTAAATAAGACGTTTTTGCATGGTTGAATTAAAATCTGCGTACCAAAACTGATTCCGTGAACTCACTACACAAGTGTGTACATTTTCATTACTCCTAAGCTGATGTTTGGGAACAGTGGCTAAAATATGACTTGTTAATGAAATAGCTTTACATTTGAGATGTTGGATATACTTATTACTAAGATTATAACCATTGTGCTTGTGGCATTGAAGGTATAGCTTTTCTGTACTACCCACAAAGAGGCATTCCAGATTGCAAAGCCTTTTTAGGTCTCGCTGAGACAGCGCAAGCTGTCTCTTTGAGACATTTTGTAAGTGGGCTTTCAAAAGTGCTACCCACATGATTTGGCAGGCCTAAAGCTTGAGTGCACGATGGCGTGCACGTGCACAGCTGCTGCTCGCACTCCCTCCTCCCTTCTCCCCCTCCCTTTTCATCAGCTTCAGGCTCCTTTGATGCTGGCATTCCCCCCTGCCTTCTCGCCCAGCCCTTGTCACCTCGGCTTGTTATTCGCGCGGTCGTGTCACTTTCACGGCCAATGCTTGTTTTCATTTGCTCCCTGCCCCATGCATGCAGAGTCATCGGGTAGTTCACTGACGAAGTGCGCTTTCATGACACTAAGCAGATGGCTTCAGAGGATTCTTTTCAAAGGGGCCGTCCGGGCTTTTAGGAGACAATTGCTCCCAACATAAAAACTTTGCAAAGCATATCAAGAGCATTAATCTACCAGTAACTTCCCCATTCTACAGTCATTCATCTGTTATTTGATGTATTTTACCTACTTAGTTAATTGGTTCAGGAGGAAAAATATGAAAACGTCACCAGGAAAGGAAAAATAGGCACAGAGAATTATATTAATAAGTAATTCTCTCTGTCTATTTTTCCTTCCCTGGTGACGTTTTCATATGTTTTGCCTGAGCCAATTAACTGACAAAGTAAAACATATTCATGACCGAAAACCCTGTCACGTTGAATGAACCACGTCTCCCTCATCTCCCCTCTCTATGGTCCTTCTGTCTCCCTTGATCCCTCCCTTTCTACCGTTCTCACTCTTCTCCAGTTTCTCCATCAACGTTTCTTTAATCTCTTAACATTCCTGCCCCTCATCTTCCCTCCCTCCCAGATGTGTATCCCCTTCCCATATCTCTTACTGTTGCACCCACGTCTCACTCAGCCCTTCTCTTTGTCCTCATCCTTCCTGTCTCGCACACCCTGCATTTTGTTATGCCCACTCTCTCCTTTATCCCACCCATCATTTCCCATTACCACCTGGCGCACCTCTCCCCCCCTCTGTCTTCATCTCCTTCTATTCCTCCATCATATCTCCCTCACTGTCTCACCCTGTTACTTTCCTTTGCACTTCTTCTCTGTAGTTGCTACCCTGTGTGACAGACTCCGCAGTAGTAGGGTACTTCGTGCTCTCTCTCTCCCTGACACAGGTGTAAGAGGGCCCATGCCACTACCTGTGCAGGGTTGAAATAAGGGCCAAAAGTAAAGAGTACCAAGTCACGGCATCAGTTTACAGAGAAAGCAAAAAAAACGAGAAAATTCCAAAACAAGCATTTGCAATGCAAAGGGTCTTGCATTTGCTTGGACCTGCAGGGCATGTCTCTCTGCATTACCAGCCTGCTTAGGGCACAAGCATTTGCAATGAAATAGGTCTCGAATTTACGCGAGTTTGAGCTATTGGCAATGTAAATGACAATGCCTTTTATTTATATTTAGTTTTTTAAAACATAAACAAAAGGCATTGTCATTTACAATGCCAATAGCTTAAACTCGCGTAAATGCGAGACCTATTGCATTGCAAATGCTTGTTTACCTTACTGCTGGTAGTCCTGCCTGATGCACTGAGGTGATTGCGGCTGGTAATCTTGCTTGGGGTGTCCAATATAATCTTGTCTGATGTGGTCACTATTACAACTTTAATAATATTAGTAGCTCAGGATGATTTTCATTGATCGAAAGCAGCTCTTATGACAGTAAAGGTTGGAGACCCCTGGTGTAGACGGAAAGGGTACCTTGATGAACCCTCACAACTGGCCTCATGAACTCCTCACAATACATCTCACAAGAATATTATCCAAGTGCCAACTATATGAAATGTGAGAAAAGCAGCGTGAGCCCTTGGAAGGAGAAAGTACAAACCCAGAGACAGGCAATAAAACTAGGAGTGAAAGGACGCATAATAGACACACCTGTCCTGTCATTTACAGTTTCTTCTGATTGATGTTAAAGCTTTGATATTTAGAAGTTTCCATTAGATTATCCATTCAAAGTGTGCTTGGCTATGGCTGAGGTAAGTGCTTTGATGCAATTTTTATGAACTTTCTGCTGACAGAATCTTTTGTGCCTAGAAAGAAAAGCACAATTGCAACAAGCAATGACAAAGCCAAAAGGTCTAGCCCTTTTTGAATGAAAGTGCATTGACTGCAGAGTGATTAATGGCCCTTTGATTTTAATCCTACAACCCCCTTAAACCTCAGAGTTGTAGTTAAAATAGCACAGACATGGTACTCGTGAGCTGAAATCCTTTAACAATTCTTTACCGATATCACAGAATGAAGCGGGTGAGTAAAAAATGTGAAAGAGAAGTATGGAAACGTCTAGTGAAATCTGGAGACCCATACTGGCACTTTTAAAAGCACAGAGTTATTGCTAAAGAGTCTTTAAAGAGGTGTCTGAGCTGAGGGCACTATTAAAGCCAATAACAACAAATTGTTAGTAAATAATGGTGGCGTGCTAAAAGGAAAAAAAACGTTCTAGCTCACAAAACTGTTTTTGCTTTTCATAGAAACATGGTGGATGTCATGAAGGTGAAGGAAAGTTCAGTTTAACTTTTTTGAGCTTTGGTGACCACAGTGAACATGAAGGTCTGCTCATAATGTGGAATCAGCAGCCGTTCTCATTAAGATGTGCTTGCCAATAAGTGGGCACACACTGTGCTTGAAGACGCAAATGTTGAGATGACATACAATCGCGTTAACATGAAACAGTTCTCGGTGTATAAAAAAAACAAAAAGAACCAACATACTCTTGCTTAAAGCACCTATGGTAGAAACCACAGCACTTCCTATACTCCTTTCACCCACTGTTTCGACCAGGAATATGATTCTCTGTTGGAGTCAAAGTTCTTTGCAGCTATTAATAATCAACACTTTGTAGGACACGTCTGATACTAGTATGGCATTGCAGCATCTGTCATACACTTAAGTATTTAATTATTTTCCAAGATTTATTTGTATGTATGAATGTGGTATTTCTATAGTGCGAAGCTAACCAAACGGCAGCTGAGCACTGTACAGCGTCCAAGAAAATCATAAAGTCAAAATAAGGTTGGGGACTGTTAATGCATTGTGATGTAGTGTTTTCTTAATAGATGTGACTTCAACTCCTTCCTAAATCAGAGCATTGTTTGCAGGGCTGGAGAGGCCTTGTATTCCACTGGGCATTTCCACTTTGGGCTGGAGCTCTTGGAAGCACATTTTGAAAGCCGAAGGCTGCTCCCAGCTCCCCGAGGTAAACTGCAGCAGGCACAAGAGGCTTCAAAAGAGAGAGAAAGAGGTGGGGGGCAGAGACAAAGTGATAAGAGAGGGAGAAAATAGGATGGATGGATGGAAAGAGGAAGAATGGATGGATGGAAAGTGAGCGAAGGGGCAAGAAGATGAAGGGAGAGGAGCTGGTTTGAGAATTTTTACCAGGGATGCTTTTTGGTTTTAAAGATGACGCAGGCGAGCAAGTGGAGCTGAAGGACATCCATCAGGAGGGGGTGGTGTGATTACATCTCTTTAGACCCATGATGAGGCATGCTAGTGCATGTAGAATGCTCTTAAGGGGCATTTCAGTATGCTTTCTGATGCCTTAGGTGATTATAGGCAATATATATATATTGGAAAGTGGGTTATTAGTAGTGACCTACCAATAGCAATATGGCCATAAACACAATAAAAGGTTCAGTTAGGGTCTCAATAAATTATTCGCTTGCAATGAGCAGGCAGGCTTAACTTAGGAGACAGGTATGTAAATAGGCCTGGGCGGTGAACTTTGCTCCGTTCGGGGAGTTTACTGAGTTTTCTGCAATCCGCACTCCGCGGAGCTCACGGAGTGCAGAAAACTCCGCTTCGCGATGTGCAGTGGAGTTTTTACCCCGCTCATGATCGAGAACGGTAAGTTCGCGATTGCGAACGGTAAGTTCACGAGCGCGAGCTGCCGCTCGGGTAGAATTTCTACCCGAGCTACAGAAATACCAGCACAAACTGCAGTTCACACTGCACTCCGCCACTCACGGAACTTTGCGAGTTTTTTTGTAACTTCGTGGAGTTCCACGTAACAAAACTCCGCGAACTATGCCCAGGCCTATGTAAAGCACTATTCACTCAAAATCCAACATGAAAAAAGTCTCTCCTTTGGGGTTAGATCTGGCTAAACCCACCTACTGGTGTGGCCAAGTTTCACTAACACACCTTCCAACCCCCTGACTAGTCTAATTACTGAGGCTCCTGTGTGGTTTGGGGTGCAAACTGTCATTCTCCCATTGAAGACCAGTTTGACTCTCCCACCTTCGTCCTGCCTTTTGGCTTTTGCAGATAAAGTTCTCCACCCACAGGAAATCCATTGTCTGTTCTGACAGGTCACTTCACACCTCATCAAGCAGCTCCGACTCAGCCTGGGAAAGGCCGGCCAATCAGGAGAGGGCAGCTGGAAAGCTGGATTTTGGCTCACAGAAAAGAAAGTTTAATAACTTATTTTTTGTAATACTTATTATAAATCTAACAGTGGCAAGTTGTTGGATGTATCTTAACTATTAATTAGATACATTGAAGTATATTTTTGGGTGGCGCCTGTTGATATTTATACTTAAATAAAATATCTCAATGTTAGCCTTGGGAGCAATTCACTACAATGGGGAAAATGGAATTTGCAGTTTTCTCTCACTAGGGCTCATAAAACATATTTCATAATGTCCCTCCTGATAGTTTCAAGGCACCCTACCCGTGGGGTACCTAGGGAAGTCAGGGGAGGGGGTGATTCATATATAGAAATAAGGTAGTTTGAGATTTTGGAAGTACCCTTAATTCCCATTCCCATTTTCATATAATTAAAATTCAAAAGTACCCTGCAAGGCAGGGCTGGCTTTTAAAATCACAGCAGTGCACGCTATAGTGCAGGAAATCTACTGGGCCTCTTCCCCTCTCTGCCCTATTATATACTAGGGACTTATAGGTAGTTTGAATCTCCCTTGCCTTATTATATACTAGGGTCTGTCATTGCCAATTATAATTACACCTAACAATGTTCTTTTAATCTGAGCCCAGGGCACAATCAGAGTCTGAAAACCAGGCCCTAGTAGTCAAAATGGGGGCAAAAAGTGGGGGGACACTGCAAGTAGACCCTGATTTCTCACTATTGCACCAACCATTTCTTGGGTTGCCACTGAAGTCTTCAAAGATGGAGGTGACTCACTTGCAAAACATACTTAGAGATTCAGGTTCTGGTTTATAGAAAACGTGTTAAATTAAAAAAGCGGAGGATTGGGGCACATTTAAAGTTACATTCCCTGGTTATTCTGAACTACTAATCGTCGTGAACAAACTCAGAGCTGTATTCAAAAACCATAACAGGTGGCGTGGTCAATGTTTGCTTTTAAAATACTTTCACCAGCAAGTACATCTTAATATTAATTTGGCGCGCTGCGGGAAGAGTTAATAATACCTGTGATGTTAAAGGGTTTCCTCAAAGGTCTAACCAGGAGAGCATGATAACAGCAATATTCAGTTTACCTCAACTTTATTGCAAGGTTCCTGATAACACTACAAAAACAAAATTGTGTACTTTATTAACCAAAAAGTAAAGGTTTTCCTTCTCTTTTTTCTATATTAATAACACAATGCTGGATTGAAGAGAAAAGCTGTTCATTGTAAATGGCAAAAAGGACAGACTGTATAACTCCAGCTATGCACACAAGACAATGAAAAACGAACCGTGCCAGCCAAAGGATGTATTGGTTTATAATTAAAAGGCGCCCAGCTCACAGACGGCAATAAAATGCTACATTAAGTCCTAGCGGAAGTAGGTGAGGTAATTTTAAGTCACACCAAAAAGGCACAATATTATTGGATCTAGAACTGAGACCTGCATGAATGAGACGGATGAAGCTCAGCTGTTGTATTTTTGATGGAAGTGAGCAATGAAGTGATTGCAAACAAGAGAGGCCATCACCAGTGGAAGTCAGAATATGCAGAATTTATGTACTGACAAATAAGAGGCCAAAATACAAACCTTAAAAATCTAAACTGTTGCAGCTAAATACCTGGTAATGCAGATGTTTTAAAAGCAACTCAGCACCATCTTCTGTGGTGTAGCACCCAGTCCAAGGAAAATCACAGTTGCCATATTTAACTGGCTGTAGTGACAATTTCATTTAAAGGCTATATCATCAATTTAGGGAAAAAATAAAGATGTTTTATTTTTTATCAATAAGAGCTACTGCCAAATATTAACAGGAAATTTGCAATATACTTATTATAATCACATACCAGAGACATTAGTGGTGGTGTGACTCTCTGGTGGCAAGGCACAGGCAAAACTCCATGCAGTAGCATTACTTCTATTATATATACATATAAATACATAAAACATGAAATGAAATCAGAGATTGACTCGCCATCCTTCACAATGAAATGGACTACATTTTAAACAGTTGTGTACAAGTGCTCAAACAAAATACCATCATCACAGTGAAGAACTCAATGTCTAAAGTAGACCACACATTCCAACCGACCTAATTCAGGAGTGTGTTTGCTGTTTTGTTCTTTAAAGACAAAAAAAGCTGTATGCCAACTGAAATTGCCTCTGCTTCAATAAAAGTAAATGGGGAAAATACTCCCCAGCCCCCCCCCCCCACCCCCAAAAAATATCCCACTTTCCTGGTCTAAAATGTTGGCACGTATTGTAGATTGACGCACACTCCTATGTTGTGGTGGGTGGAGGAAATGTGTAACTGGCTGAAAACATATATTATACTGTTCGAGCTTGTCCTTTTTGCAGGGTTATCCCCAAACATTTTGCCTTCTTCATGTATTTTTTCAGACCTGTTTTTGTTGGTTTTATGACTCTGGCCACTTTATCACTGATAATCGGTGCTAAAGTGCATGTGTTCTCTCCTGTAAACTTGGTAAGATTGGTCTACACCTGTTGGGCATATTTAATTTAGCTGTAAGTCCCTTGTACAATGGTATCTCATATACCCAGGGACTGTAAATTAAATGCTACTAGTGGACCTGCAGCGCTGCTTGCGCCACCCAAAGAAGTAGACTTTCAAACCTGTCTCAGGCCTCTGCAGGGCCTTGGTGAGCAGTTTACCGCCATAGTGACAAGGCATTTAAAGTGTTTACCATGTCTGAAACTCCCCTTTTACAACATATAGGTCCCCCTAAGGTAGGCCCTAAGTAGCCATATAGGGCAGGGTGCTGTGTAGGTAAAAGGTAGTACATGTGCCTTTGTTGTGTGGCATGTCCTGGTAGCCTATTTGGTTTCTCACTGCCATGAGGCTGCTCCTCTTATAGGTTTGCATTGTGAATTCCCTTACATGTGTTTCAGGGATAATTTCTGATATGAAGGGGTAGCGTGGCCATGTTTGGTATGTTTGGAATAGTAGCGATGAATCCTGCTTATTGGTCAACGTGGATTTTCTATTACTATTTTAGAAATGTTTAGTTTTAGAAGTGGGCATTTCTGTGTGCTTATGCAACAAGGATTCTATGTGCTGGCAGGCTGAACCTATTTCTGCTTTGTGCCCCCAGTGATCTCCAGGGTCTAGGCAACCTGCCCTGTGGTTGGGAGAGATTAGAGTGGTGAGCACTTTTATTGATTGGGACTTCCTTGTGCTTTTGCGTTACTGGAAGTTCCTAGTGCTCATTGGAACTGCCAGGGGATTCACGTTTTCATGCTATGCTGGGCTAGGAGCTTTGGGTAGTTCTTGAGATCTCTGTGTGTTTTCACCACTGGGGAGACTGTCTTGCGCTCTCCTGGGTGCTACTCACTCGGGGCGCTGCCTGCTACCCCGCCGTTGGCCGAGTTCTGGGCTGAGCCCCACCCTAGAGAGAAGGAGGCACTAAACGTGGGCATTCATCAACGGTCGAGTGCTGCAGGAGGGCCAGGCATTGCCTAGCAACCTGCTGACATCGGTGGCATGCAAGGAAAGAAGACTCAGCCCTGCCCAGCAGGACACCGCACCGAGCACAACAACAGAGACACAGCAGAGCCTGTCCCGGTGCGACTTGGCCACACCGAGAAAAAGTAGCTTGAGGGGCTGATCTGAGGTCAGAGTTGCCTCCAAGGCCTGAGGGCCAGTCCAAGTTGGGTTCGGAGTCACCCTACAGCCATCAGCTGTACTGCGAGGCCATGGGCAGCCACATTGAACCCCCGAGAGTGCCGGCACCGTGAGCTCGTGGGCAGCCAGCCTTTTTAGGAGTGGAAGTCTCCCGCCATCGTGGGCTGCGCAGGTGCCTCCCGCCTTTGTTTGGCACATACCTTAGGGGCATCGTTTCTCTTTCAAAGAATTGGTAGTATGGGTCGGAACCTCGCCAGAGGGCCCCATATCGTAGGTCTAGTAGCCTGACAAAATTGCCATATAGCTTCTCATAGAGGTGCAAGTGCCTCGGTTTCCTGTATTTACGGTGGGAGAGTTGATGCCCAATGTTTACAGTCTGCATATTTAGAAATATTTTGTGCTAAACTTGTGGTGTTTTGACAAAATTGCATAATATGCACAATATGTATGATTCATATACGTGTGCATAATTGGCCGCATTTCATTCTCTAAATGTTATGTGCAGGAGCTGCATGATAACTCGCAGTAAAGGCTGTTTTAATAATGTGGGCTTAACCTGTGCACCTTATAATTGTTTACTTAAGCACACTACATGTGTCATGACAATTGCCTAGCTGGCAAAAGTGATTTATTACCTATGTCTTATGACCATTGCCTAGTTGGCAAACTGATTATTGATTTATGTGCTTGTGGTCTATGTGTCTTGTATATAATACAGTGATATTTTTATATAACATTGTAGAGAGAGAGAGAGAGAGAGAGAGAGAGAGAGTGTGCGCGCGCCTGTGGGTGTGCGTGCGTGTGTGTGTGTGCGTGTGTGTGTGTGTGTGTTTGTGTGTGTGTGTATATATAATGTTTATCATTAGCATTCACTCTAGTCATGCGCTCACACACTTTCGCCTATCTGACTTTTTTGGAAGTCGGCTGACTTCTAGTGATTGTCCAGTTTTTAATCCACTGCAACACATTTTTAACACACTGCACCAATCTCACCTATTCCTTAAGCGACTGTTTGGCTTTCTGTCCCTTTCACATCTCACGGCACCAACACTGATTTTTCCTGCAATTATCACTCATTTTTAACTTTATCCATTAGTGACTGCACTGTACAGCATTTTCTCACCTATACTACATCTCTTTGAGCAGTTGACTCGATTTCCAAACATCAGGCTTAGACCTTAGCATGCAAAGATGAGACTCCAGTGACATCTAGGCCCTTCTTCGGCACCAGCACAAAGCTTATATAACTTGACCGCATAAGTTGCGCGCCGACTGGTACAAAGATATTGGCATTGGCTTTCACACGCTTCCAATTATATGAATGCGTTACATTCAATGTTCCCCTTTTAGTTACGATGGTACACCGGATTCCTCCCATATTAAATTGGGCCACATGGCATTCATGGTTTATAGGTTGGACAAACACATCCAAGATTCATGTGGGATACTGTTTAACTCTGTTTTCCTTCAGACTATTTTTGAGAGACTTAAAACCCAATCTATGCATTCTTTTATAGTTTACCATGCCTCTGGCACCGCCAACACCAGCTTACCTTCTGATCTGCCGCGCACAACTGATGTTACAGAACACATGGCCATTTGCACCTACATATAGAGTGGTAGTCTTTTTTCTATGCCTGCTATTAAAAGTGTTTGTCATTGCTGGCCTAGTCATCAATGGATGACAAGATATTTTACTACTTGCTGCAAAAGTGTTAAGTTTTTTGCCTTGTCACTATGAACATAGTAAAGTCACTTATGTCACTATAAATTGAATGCCTTTCACCTTAGCGCACTATGTGATCAAGACCACAGGTTTGTGGTTGAAACGCATCATCCTGACATGCTAAGACAATAAATCTTCTTTACTGCATCGTTAACTGGAGTCTGTGCCCTTGTTTGGCCCACCGTGATCGTTCGTTGGGATCCCGGTTATATCCCGGGAGTTATCCTGTTGTCTGCTGCGCTGTTTCTTTCCTTCAATAAAGGCTTTCAACTATCTGCTGTGGCTCCTCAAATGGACGCTCCTTTTTGTTGGATTAAATGTGGCCGTGTCCGGTCGCGAGAAAGCCCACTGCCTACTACAGGCGGATCCAGCGCTTGCCAACATTGAGCGCAGTGGAGCAGAAAGGCCGCTTGGGGATTTTGAATGAATGCAGATATGCACACACTGGATTCACCTTCGCCCACTGGGGTTTCTACTGTGGAACACTGGTTTGATTTTGGCAGCACCCACTGGGGCGATACGATGGAGAACTACAGGTTCCAGCATGCCGAGTTGCACTCATTCACGGAGGCGGAGCTTGTCATACTTACCAAGGTGTTCCTCATCATGACTGCCAGTATCAGCTTCCTGTGTCTGTGAGCAAGAACACTTTGTTGTTTGAAACGCGTTGGGTATACAATTTTGGAGGGAGTTATCCTGTTGTCTGCTGCGCTGTTTCTTTCCTTCAATAAAGTCTTTCAACTTTCTGCTGTGGCTCCTCAAATGGACGCTCCTTTTTGTTGGATTAAATGCGGCCATGTCCGGTCGCGAGGAAGCCCGCTGCTTACTACAGGCAGATCCAGCGCTAGCTAAACTTGAGCGCAGTGGAGCAGAAAGGCCGCTTGGGGATTTTGAACGAATGCAGGTATGCACACAAAGGAGTCACCTTCGCCCACTGGAGTTTCTACTGTTGAACACAGGTCTGATTTTGGCGGCACCCACTGGGGCGATACGATGGAGAACTACAGGTTCCAGCATGCCGAGTTGCACTCATTCACAGAGGCAGAGCTTGTCATACTTACCAAGGTGTTTCTCATCATGACTCCCAGTATCAGCTTCCTGTGCCCGTGAGCAAGAACACTTCGTTGTTCGAAACGCGTTGGGTATAAAAAATTTGAAGGGAGTTATCCTGTTGTCTGCTGCGCTGTTTCTTTCCTTCAATAAAGGCTTTCAACTTTCTGCTGTGGCTCCTCAAATGGACGCTCCTTTTTGTTGGATATATATATATATATATATATATATATATATATATATATATCTCTGTGTAAATTTTTCTATTAAAAAAGACATCTTTTGCTGATTGTACTTCCATTTGTTAAATATCAATTGCATGCCATTAAGCACCTCTATCGCTTTCAATGAATAAAACTCCAGTTAAAAAATTGGGGGTTGAGACATTTATAAAGGATTTATTGGTGGAAGGGAGAACTTAGTAAATAGGGGTTGAGCTTATCACTCAGACCAAGTCCACCTTAATACACCCACTTTGAGACAGTAGACATTTGAAATGCAGTATTGCAAGGCTGAGTTCTCTCAGTGCCTTTAGGATTGTTTTGTGTGTGTATGATATCTTTTTACGACAGCTAAATTCTTGGACACTTGTTTACAACCATTCCAGCTTCATGATATGAGAAGACGCTAATCTATAATCAATGCACTTTTGCATTAACTGCTGCTTATGTTTCAGGGCTACAATTCACCCCAGGAATACATTGCAACCCAAGGGCCTTTACCAGAGACAAGGAACGATTTCTGGAAGATGATCCTCCAGCAGAAGTCGAAGATTATTGTCATGCTCACACAGTGCAATGAGAAGAGAAGGGTATGTGGTGCAAAGTAATTACCAGTTGCAGATCTGGCTTACCATCACCTCAGGTCTCAATTATGTGGGTGCCTACTAAGCACCTCATGACACATAATGAATCCCCAAAATGCTGGTAATGTGTTCATTTGTAGCCCACTTGAAATCAGTGTAACAAATTCTGGAGCCAACTGTTCTCAGACCCACGGTCCTGATTATACAAGGGTGTAATTTATTCTTCTGAGAAGCAGTTGGTGGAATTACTGCTGCTGTGCTGTTATATCATGGCAATGGGAGGCACTTCAGAAGAGAATCTGCCTATGGAAATTACTTTTATGAAACAAATTTTGTTGCTACTGTGATTTTGAAAGACTATATATTACCACCTATCAGAAGATGGGCCTATTATTTAGGGAATAGGAGACCTACCAACTTAATAAACACATCCTGGAGAGGTCTCAACACATGTCTCAGTGAAAGCCTTCTCCAACCTTTATAGCAATGGTACACGCAGAAGGAAACTTCTCAAAGAAATGTACACTAAGGCCAAGAAGCACCTACAGAATTAAAGTCAAGAAAATAACACAAAAAAATTAAACCATTTAGAAAAAGAGAAAAAAATTACTAAGCAAAAAGACCCCAAAATCGGATAAGGGAAACTGGGTATATGATTTTTTTAAAGTTTTAAGGCAAAAAAAAAAAACATCTGCAAGAACTAAAATACCAATGCAAAGTTTGATGCTATAGTTTACTAGGACCAAGGTGTGTTCTAGGGCTCACATTTTTTAAGCGGGGTTTGGATACAGAAGGCGGATTTCCCTGATCAAAGTTTCTAAATTCTGACTTAGGGCCTGATTTAAAGTCTGGCAGACGTATACTTCATCTCAAATTTGATGGATATCCAGTCTGCCATATTAGGATATAAGGAACTGATGCACTTATACTAAAGGCAGACATGATATTTGTCGTGTTTGAGAAAAGCAACCATCCACCAAACTCTAAATCAGACCCCTAATCTCTATTCTGGAGGTCAAAGTCTTAAAGCTGGATAAGTTCCACTGCTGAAGCCAGTGAGTGTCCATTGAAGTGGGATATGCCATCATCGCAGTCCCACTGAAGCCATTGGTTTTGGTGCCCAAAGCTTTGAGTAGGATGAAGCTAGATTTTATTGCTGGCAAATTTGCTTCACCGCTGGATAGATTTGCTCACTCACCCCAAAATATTACCTTCAGTCCTGTCTACTTTCAGTGACTTTTTGGTTTTCCAAAATCCTCCCTCAGTGCAAAACTGAGGCTAGATACATTCACTACCTATTCCAGCTGAACGTGTTTTAAATCTGGCAAAACCGGGGTGGGACAAATCTGGTTTTCTTGCCCACCTCATGAATGAACTCCTATGGAAAGCCTTAGCACCTTGTCCTGATCCTTCAGAGGCAGAAAACAATGCTGGGGGAAAACCTCATGGCCACTCCTCTATCCTGCAGGTCTTCAGGGTAGGCTTTTAGGAACACCGTTGCTCTCCAGCTAGGGCTCCTACATAGTCCATTCCTCTGTCGTCAGATAGGACCTCTTAAAGCCAGGAGTCTTTCTGCTTTTGTGTCTCTAGATCAGGCAAACAAGAGGCCAACTACTTGACCCTTAGAGAGCTGTCCCTGAGTGTCAGTAAGAGTCAGGATTCCTTGAGTCTTCTTTCTTCTGGACAGACTTTCTTCAGATGGAGACTTCCAGTGTCCAGGAGTGTTCTACGGAGATGGTGCAGAGGTGCCAGTCTTATCCTGTGTGCTAGTCAATGATTAGATGACTTTTCGTACCCTGTACCCTACTTCTTGCCCTTTTCCCATCCTCTTATGCAACATCTCCATGTTTGTGTTACTTTAAAGACAAATCCAGAAGCCATAAATCCAAAATGGCTAACCCATTCTTCTAACAGAAGGATCTCTGACTATCCCTTAATCACAGTCCTATTTAGATAAGATTTCCTCCTTCTATCAAAGCCAAGAAATGTACACAGCTGACAGGACTGGAGGCTTAAAATCTAGGAGGGTCCTGGAGTTGAATGGGATCATATACACTCTATTTGAGATTTCCAAGTTAAAAGGTGTAGTGTGAAGGCTGAGATTTGCTCAGCCAACTGTACCTGCCTCCCTAGCAAATGGCCAATCTCTGTTAAGTGGCCGGTTATGGATAATAACCCTTCCTTACTGAGCCCAAAAGCCTAGCCATTATTACATGAAAAGTAAAGATGTTAACACCAGCCAGGAGTGTGCATTGAGCCTCTGGAGGTGAGAAGAGTGACAAAAGTTGTTCTAACCCAGCTTGGGCAGTTCGGGCTGGACTGTTCCCATGAGGCACAGTGTCAAGACTGACTTGCATATAGCTATGTCTGAACTGGGGTGGCGAAGTCAGCTAAAGAACGATGATGGACTCAACCCAGCTCTGTGACTGGGGGTGAGTGTCTGAAAAGTTTCAGCGCTCCGTCCATCATCTCCTTGCTTTGTTCGCCCTTAGTTGGCAGGGTATGCCCAGATGTGGGTCCCTTGCTCACTTTGCCACTGGATTCATGCTAGCCTGGCTGATGAGGGCTGTTAGCCCGAAACCGGTCCCAGGATGCTTGTTTCCGGTCCAGGGAAGACATGGCTTGGCAGTTCGGGCTAGAATGTTCCCATGAGGCACAGTGTCAAGACTGATTTGCATATAGCTATGTCTGAACTGGGGTGGCGAAGTGAGCTAAAGAACGATGATGGATTCAACCCAGATCTGTGACTGGGGGGTGAGTGTCTGAAAAGTTTCAGTGCTTCGTCCATCATCTCCTTGTGTTTGCTTTGTTCGCCCTAAGTTGGCAGGGTATGCCCAGATGTGGGTCCCTTACTCACTTTGCCACTGGATTCAAGCTAGCCTGGCTGTTGAGGGCTGTTAGCCCGAAACCAGTCCCAGGATGCTTGTTCCTGTCCAGGGAAGACATGGCTTGGCAGTTCGGGCTGGACTGTTCCCATGAGGCACAGTGTCAAGACTGATTTGCATATAGCTATGTCTGAACTGGGGTGGCGAAGTGAGCTAAAGAACGATGATGGATTCAACCCAGATCTGTGACTGGGGGTGAGTGTCTGAAAAGTTTCAGCACCCCGTCCATCAGCTCCTTGTGTTTGCTAACCCAGAATTGACCCAGGCAGCACAAAATACAAATTTATAATGCTACTTTGCACTAAAGTTATCAATTATATGATTTCACAATTAAATTAGATTTTGAAAACTGAGTGGACCTAAATAATTCTTTTTTGTAACATTTCCACAATTAAAGTTGAAAATTAAGGATTTAAATTATACATAGGCCCCTTCTGGGAGAATCTAGCTCAACAGATATAGGGACAACAGCTTTTGAACATTCAGTATCTTTGAGGGCACACTATAGCAAAGATTTAGTGTAATGCTTTTTCATAAATTGAGCAGCCAGCCCTATGGCCTTACAAGGCACACTTTAGAGGTGACTTATTAATATATACAAATAGGTTTTCTTACATGTCAAGGTGCTTTTTCTTTCCATGAGTCGCTGCAGTGCCTTTAAACTTCAGCCCAGCCAGAGCACAGTGGTATTGCAGGTAGTGTATGTCTTTGTAAAATATGTATGTGGTGTAAATTCACACTTACACCCCACATGAGATTTACATTCCATGCTATTGGTCCATATTCCACACCATCTACCATGGCCTTAAAGAAAAGTAAATAAACCAACTGGGTGAAGCCAATTTTGACAGTGCCATCTTAGGGACAGAGCTCAAGCCCTGTGGCACTAAATAGCATATTCAGAAGGTACAGGTTCATACCTGCAGCAAAAATAGGATCCGGAAAATCGTACAAAAAAAACTGAGTGATCATTCAGAAATTGCAGATTTCCTACATCACCCAAATCAAAATGGGACCCTTTGTCTTTCGGCTGATACGTTCTTAGACTTGAATTATACCTTACTGCCGTCATTTCTGAAGCACAGCCCTGTCGCCGTTAATAGGCTGTGGCAGGGCACAAGTCCTAAAAAAAGAAGTGGGGGGACGCTGTCACCGGAAGTGACGAGAGGTGGGGGGACGCTGTCACCGGAAGTGACGTCACAACAGGAATCTCATGGGTATTCATATGCCTTTAGATGAAAGGTGGTCTGCACCCTACCTCGCGGAGGCTGCGTTTAATCCCCCCGCAGTGAATGCAGGTAGACAGACGTTCTGAATAAGCTCTGATCTCGCTCCAGAGAGGCCAAAGAGTGAAGTCCAGCTTTTGGGCAGGGGGGACGGAATCCACCCGTTAAAACCTGGTAAAATAAGTGGGGGGACGCCGTCCACCCGCGTGGTACCCCGACTCGAGCCCTGGGCTGTGGCAGGGGTGGGGGATGAGGGAGATGACTCACCAAGCTCTTCCCTGATCATTTCCCCTCCTATTTGGCGCCAGACTTTGTCGCACACAAAACGTGAAGCAAACAAAAAAGCTTTTTTTTCTTCAATAGATGTGGTAAATTATCTAGCTAATCCCTAACACTACAGATGGCACTGATGTGTGTTTTGTAAGCATCCCATTTTATCAGGTTCTTGTAGAGATTGTGTATTAATGGGGGCCTGGCTCCCCATCCGCACAGTCTCTGATGAATACAAGTGAAGTTCTCTTATTTGTACCCTGCATTTCAAGCCGCTCAGGAGCCTTGTACAAAGAGATCATTCCACCGATGATGTAACGCCTGTTGATTCAAATGCTTCTATAATAAAGTGCCTGTGTTATTCTTGCAGGTGAAGTGTGACCATTACTGGCCATTCACTGACGACCCGGTTGTCTACGGAGACATCACCCTGGAAATGATCGCCGAGGACGAGCAGGCTGACTGGGCATTTAGGACCTTTAGACTAAGCTATGTAAGTTTAAGCAAGAAGATGACATTTGGAAAGCATGTGGCTAGTTTTAAGTTTCATCACCTTTATTTCTGTCTGGGAGTGAACATATTGCAAGGCTGAGTCTGGGTGTTGGATGTAAAGTGTTGATTAAGATTTAAGAAGTAGAGCTGGTTCCTTGTTGAAGTACGACAACTGGTAAAGAGCAGACTTACACTTCGTAATATCACCTCATTTCATATTTGCGTTAAGTATTACTAAAATAGGTTTACTAGATTTCAGTGAGTTAACGCTCGCAGCTGACATCTGCCATGATATAAAACAAGGGTGCAGAAATCCGTTGTGGGGAGTTGTCCCGGAAACACAACCCACAGACAGGGCATTTGGGAGACAACCCAAGAGGGGGTTCTCGATGGGAAAGTCTAAGGTGGGGGCCCTCATTAGGTACCCTGTAGTGAATGGATGAATCTGGAGGGATGTCAAGGGTCTCCCTCTTCAGCTGGCTGGACAATGTCTCAGCTCTGCGGTGGGGGGAGAAGCGTGGCCTTATTCATTTGAAATACCAGGGTGTCCCGGGTTCATTCGCAGCGTGCCAAAATACTGAGCATTGGTACTTCAGGTTAGATTTAATTCACCCTGGTATGACCTGGATGTGAACTGATGACTTACGCTTGGACATCTGGATTTAGGCGCCCGTAACCATCCACGTAGCCATGATCACTCCAGGCAGCCATCACTCAATGTTGTGTTATCTATGTCCTGATGATGACCATAAGTCATCAACATCAAAACGTTGTCAACGTGCTCAAGCAAATATTTGGCTTTGAATTATGACATGATTTTATATTTCGTAACAATGGCACTGATTCATGCATAACTTCAGTTTGAATTCTGGTCCAACACGCTGTAGCATTTTTTTCTTTATATTTTTTTCACTGGTTTCACTTGCGCCCTTTATATGTTTTCACGAGTACAAAGTGTTCACTGTTTCACTTTAATACACAACTCAAAAATATGAATGAAGCTGCAATTTATGCACATTTGATCTGATTGTCCTACATTGACAATATTATTGCATTAAATAATGTTCTTGGGACTATTTTTTGTGATCATCTAATGTATATTATAATTAAGTTATTTCATGAAGACTATCCCCTTATTGATTCCCGTTGAGACATCGTTATATGTTGTCAATGCTGAATATGGCAGGGAGCGTTGCTCCGGCCTCAGAGGTGCTGCAGGTCGGCCATGGTTTTCCCAGAGAGTTCTGGTTCTCTCTGGTGCAAAAGATGAGGACGATTTCCTCATCTTCAGTATTTTTGGTCTCTGAGGTGGGTGCATCTGATCTGACATTATGGCAAGTGTGTCTTGGCACTGGCCCCTGCCTCACCCGCAACAAGGTGTAACACAGCGGCCTCCTCTGAATACCCTCACAAATTGGTTAGGACAGTGGAAGTTGGAACAAGCTTTCACTTTTGCTGAGGACTCCTATAGAGGGTGTGAGTTGAGCCCACAGTATCCACATGCCATCTGCAGTGTTGGCCGTCATCCTTTGGCTTGCTGGTGGACATGCAATTTGGTCTGCTGCCAGGATGGATACTGCTTCCATTTTGAATGGCTGATATCTCAGGGTTCCAGCTTGGGGGGGTGAGTTTGGAAAATGCCAGCACCATTTGCTCAGCTCACTCGTGGGACAGACCGTGGCAGAGGGCCTTTCATTGAGCGTAATGCCAGGTTGATATAGGATTTGTCTTTTGCACCTTTGTATGAGTTGGGCCCTCGGTTCCTCCTGAGCGTCATCATTCATACAGGTGCTTGCTAGCTCACGCAGCCTTGCGTAAAAGATGTCAATAGATTCTCCTTCGCATTGTGACACCTGTCAAAGTTTGAATATCTTGAAGTTAGGATTAGTTTGGGAGTCGAAATGTTTGTGCAGTGCTGTCACCGCACTGTCGTAGTCGGAATCATCTCCCATGTTTAGGAGGTTCCTGAAGTGGTGAAAGAGTATGTCCCTATGTAATGTAGCAAAATTGACCTTTTTGTTTCTCCATCAGTTTCTTTCATGACCTTGAAATAGTTGGTCAGTCTGTCAACCCAGATAGCCATCTGGAGGCTGCAGTCCCTGGGTCACTAAGCTTGCTGAAGGGGGTAAGAGGGCTGCTGGTTTACCTACAGGGTTCAATGGTTGCCCCCACCTCTTGGTGGTGAGAAAAGGCCGCTGGTGAGGCTAGCCGTGGATTGTTGGCACCATCCCCTGGATGTGCTTGGCTCATTGTGTACACAGCACTGCTTGTATAATGTGGTGGCCTGATGGGGGGAGGGGCAGCTTGTGCTGCTGCTGTGTTATCAGAGGTGGGCCCTGCTATCACCTTTGTGAGGTAATCCTGTGACCTCTGCCAATGCGTGCGTACTGTGTGAATGCGAGCCCACCACAAAGGTAGAGGACCCTTTTTCAACAGGGTACTATGTTGGGTGGGCCTAAATGAGGCCTCTTCATGCAAGACAAGAGTGCCGTGCCCGAGTGCCCCTTACAGCCTTTTCAGAGGCTTGCTATGAGTTTGTGCGGGCCCTATTGGTGTAGGGTCTACTCTGAAGTGTTACCAGAGGCCTGCTGGGGATGTGATGGTAGTTAGGTGCACCTGGACAGCCTTAAGTGCAGGGTGTTACTGTGATAAGGGGGTTCTGACCATCTTATCCAACTGGATTTTTTGCTTTTTGATCACCTAGTTTTGACATTTTTACTTTGGGAGAGCCTTATAACTTGTGACTCAACCACAGAAAACTCAAGGAAAAATGGACTGCATGTATTAACCTCCAGTGTCTGCCTTTTAAGATAACGCTGCTGCAGCGCAGCAAGGATAAGGAGCACTGTGCTGGTTACATGTGAACACGTGTGCACATATGTGTGCACATGTGAGAGGGCTGGGCGCAGGCGACTCCTGTCATGTGCAGCCCAAGAACTGCGCACAGGTAGCCTGGTGCAGAAGGAACTACAAAGAGTTTGGTAGTGACCTGGAACAGGGAGGAAAGTCAGAGTGCTTTACTGTATTTGACTGTAGTGACGCTCCATTATATTCCTATGGAATAGGCTGCTTTAGTGTGCAGCTCCAGTTCCCTTTGGCCTAGAGATTCCAGGGCCGCACCAATATACACTGTAACCTTTGTGAAAAGAACAATTCTGTAAAGTACAAAAGCATATCTGTACAGCTTATGGGTCATCCAGGTATGTCAAATTTCTCTAACTTGACATAGGATCAGAGCCCAGGCCTTTTGTCACCATGCTGGGCTGGATAAATTACTTTTCCCTCCAGATTCATGAACAAAGGCCTCACCCATCAAAGGAAGCAATCAACAGTGCTTAGGTCAGCCCTGAAGGAGGACGGGGTTGGGTGAACTACTCTGCATCTATCAGCCAGCTGTCATCCTGTGCCAGGAAGAGTGTCCGCCCCAGACCACTCAACAAAGGAGGAAGTTCAGAACTCTAGAGCCAAACCAGAGGGGGGCTCCATTGAAGATCTGCTGGGGGAAGGCCTCACCAGGAGTAAACTGAGACCAGAATAATCAAAAACAGTCCACTGACGCCCGAGATATGCCTTGGAGAAGTTTTGGGTGGCTTTTGACCTCTTTTCAGCTGCAATGAGTATGGGGCTCTGCCGCCGAATTGGATTTCTGCCTCCGGGGTGGGTTAGGGTCCTGAGACTACACCCGAGAAGACATTGCACGAGAGAGCACCATAGTGCTACCTCGCGATGTGAGAACGTGGGCCAGGACCCCATCCCTGGGCACCGCAAAGAGGAGAGGGGGCCCAGTACCCCATCCCTAGGCCCCAATGGCCGAAGCAAGAAGGGGGGTGCTGACGCTTTCCGGAAAGGAAACAAAGCAAAAAGGAAACCAAGGCAACTCTCCCCAACGCAGTGGGAGAGCCACCGTTGAAAAATTAAACAGGCAATGAAAGGAGCGCCCGATATTGTCCTACAGGGCTCGTCAGCTTCGCCGGCTTTTAAAAATGAAAACCTCTTGTTTGTGGCTTGTGGTGACCCCAGGAGGGCGGTATCACCACCAACATGTTCCCAAAGTGCGGGTGAGCTATAGGAGCAGCTCAGCCTCTCCCCAATGAAAGTGCCAGAGTCCCCACTCTACGTTTGGTGGGACTCTATGGAAGATAACCCCTCAAACGTTTCAAGTGTTTATCAAGTTTCTCTTAGCTATAACTTTTGTTTTAGAGTTGGGAAGGCTGTGCCCTCTTGGGGTGAAGATTATGACTGCAACCAGTTGTGGCCTGAACGTGTTTAATGTGAGCATTCATGTTGAGACACCCTCTAGGGGTGGAAGGTGGAAATTACATCTATGTATGCTTACCAAAGCCATGTCCATTAGGGACTATATTTAAAGTGCAGTATTTGTCTAACAAAAGTGCTTAATCTGCAAACACCCTATAGGGGTGAAGGACTATAATTACATAGATTTTGTGATTATAACTTGTTGCCCTCAGTGCGTATTTCATGCTAAAGCTAATTCTGATAATCCAGATCACCTATTACTAGCCCAAACCGCATCCCTTGAGTCAGCCTTGGACCGCTCTGCAACATGAGCCTATTTGAGTCAAGCGCTTCAATGGGGTGTTTGGTTCCCAGTGGAGCACAAATGTGGATCCATTACTTGTGCAGGCCACACAACTAATGAGCCATTTGCTGCAGTTGTGGGTACTGCTTTTCAGCAGGGATGTTGGGTTAGAGGCTTTTATTTGGGGTCACCGGCCAGTGGGCTAGATGGCCTCATGCCAGTGTCGAGATGCACCACGGTGGTAGATGGGCGCATAAATTAAGAAGGGATCGGATACCAGTAGGTGAAGTGTTCAAGATATGAGCTGTCTCTGCACAACCAAAATCACAACTTTAATGATCTCCTAACGCTGCTTCCGGCCCCAGGATGCCGACATGCATGTGTGCTTCTATGACGTGCACTCAAGGTCACATGGTAGACTACAGATAACTCGATTTGCATCATTTTGCTGCTTGTATACTAAGGAAAAACCCAAAAATTCACCTCTGCAATAACAGATTGTGTTTTATCTTTTTCTTTTCTTACAAAAAGAAAGAGAAGAAAATATGTACACATGTAAAATTTGAACGATCTGCGAGGCAAATGATCGTGTTACTTATGTGGTTACCCTAGTAGCAACATCAGTGCCAAGTCAATTTGCCATTTTTTTTATTTTAAATGTTTCTTCGTGGACAAGGAATTAATTGATAGCATTTCTAATACACACAAGTACACATAAGTGAATTAAAAAAAAAAAGTCTAGTTAATATTTTTAGCAACGCTGCCACAATCTATGTTTATTGCTCTATTCCATGTCACACAAGCAGCAAAATAGTGCAAATTGGTTTTGCACAGTACTGCACCACTGCAAAGTTTCTTTATTACATCAGGTCATGTTTCCTTTATATTTAATAAAGATGTCCTGCGTATTCTGTCCCATTTTAGCACTCACTTTCTAACTGCAGTGACACTTTCTCTTGGAACCATACCATGTACAAATTACACCTCCTCAAAAATTGTTTGTGCGTGGCACCGCCCTCAGTGTCACACGGCAACCGTGGCCCTCTCGGAGCCAGCTATGGCGGCGCTTGAATCCTCTTCTCGAGGGCTTCTTCCAGGATTGGGTTTCACAGTGGCGCATTTCCAGCCCGTCTGCATGGATTCCAACCTCAGCATGCAGCCAGAAAAGCTCCATTGCCCCGTGTGAATTCGCTCTGGTGCCGCGGTTTCCTAGAGGGGCCGTGTGACCCGTGCCAAGGGAAGGTCGTTTCGCTCATTTACTTTCAGTCACAAATCACTCATTGCGTCAGCAACGAACGATTCGCGCGTGGCGAGTTCTACCTCGGTCCTTCACTTTTGTCTAGTACGAACCTATACTTTATATAAACTTTGTCATTAATCTTCCAACTTTTTTCTGCTCATGTTTGCAGGCAAAGAATGGAGGTTACAACTGGTGCATGCAGTCTCTCTTTGTACCTAGTTCACGCTTAGTTACTTGATATGGTTGACTGCCAACGCTGCTGGTTTTTAATCTCACCCAAAAACTCCGTACTGCACATTCATTCCACTTCAGGACTGTGGGCCTTTTAGATTGAAGACTGTGATTTTGCTTTCCAGGACGCTTGGACTCTTGTCATCTATCTTTGTAAAGTATCATTAATTGGCTCAGAGGTCCTCGATTAGAAAGACTGCCACCTCACACGGTGCCACCGTGTGACACAGGTTATTGGCTCCCGTCACACGGTCTCCAGCTGAGGAGCCGACATCACAGGGTGGTTTTCAGAGGCTTTTAACTGCCGACGTCCATTAAAGGATGTGAAAACACCCCAGGGCATTGGCACCAGGGGGGAAGTGGGGTGGAGGAGGGGGGACTTGGGAGCAGGAGGGGTGCAAAAGTGCCTCATAGGTACTTGTTGGTCGGTGGCCCCGCTCTGTCAGGCCCTGCCCCCTCCTTACACAGTGAAAGTGTTCTTCAAGTTGGCAGGTGTGTAATCCAGGACTATGATGTTTGGGTTTCATGGTCTGCTAGGAACCTTGAGTTATAATATCCACCTTAACTGTCAATAGCAAAGCAGGCTTCCAGGAATGCTCCTAGCTACATATATACCTATTATGTTTATATTGTTGATACTGGTCTAAAAACCCAGACACAGAGGTCTGTCTACAAAGGTATTTTGGAGTATGTAAAGAAGTTCCCTTGTAGTACTCTTTTACATACTCTTACATGCCTCTGTGAAACAACCCCACAACCCCTAAACTGAAACTAAAATGGGAATATGGGGGTAACATTCCTGCACAGTTACTACAGAATAGAAACAATGGCACCCTCTTTCCACATTTAGTAATAGCGAGTTGGACACTATGGGCCAGTTCACCAAGGCATGTAAGAGTATGTAAAAGAGTACTCCTGCAACGCTACTTCCTGCGCTTATAAGAGGTCCTGTGAATCAGCCCCACAAAGTCTCCCACCTGCACACAAACCAAATATTACAAACAAATCGAGGGTTCTAGAACACGATGCACTACTGATGATGTCTGGCTCTTTTCACCAGTGCATTGTCTTTTCTTGCAGATGGGTGACGTGCAGGACGTTATGCACTTTAACTACTTGGCTTGGCCTGACCATGGTGTCCCTACAACGAATGCTGCAGAAAGCATCTTGCAGTTTGTGCACATGATCAGACAACAGGCAACAAAGATCAAAGGGCCAATAACTGTGCACTGCAGGTGAGAATTACCAGATAATATTTAGTTTTAATTTCATGCGTAACTTTTTAAATATCGATCAAACATCTGCCCATTATGAACGAGAAATGAATTATTTCCTATTGTTCTACTACACAGGCAGTTGTGTTTGAAGCTTCTTTATTTGCAAAGTTTTATCAGTGGATTTAAGGAGCACTACATGTGGTTGTTTATTATAAGCATCTAGCTCTAGTTACATATTGTAAATTAAACCAGCCAGATTTTAATCTGCCTAAGAAAAACATTAATGTTACCCCAAAGGATAGGAGCCTTAACAGGTCAACATATGTGAACAACTGTAAATACTTAGGGGCATATTTACAAATAAATGGCGCGGCACAGCAAGCCATTTTACTGCGCCAAATTGCGTCATTTCATAAAAGCAGGGATGCGCCCTATTTACAAGAATACAGCACACCCATGTGCTCTCCCCTGTGCCAACGCACAAACAGCAATTGTGCACCATCGCAGCCACCCTTGCACCATGGCAAGGGTGCCTGTGTTGGAGGAATGATTGTGTTTCTGCAAGAAGGGTCACCTTCCTGCACAAAAACAATCATTATTGGCATTTTGCTCCTTCTATGTTCACAGTGGTAAAGACCTAAAAGCTAACAAAAATGGGTTCAGAAACAGGAGGGGTGAAGGCGAAACGTTTGGGGGTGACCCTCCAGAGAGGGCCAGGTCCATCAGGGACCATGTAACAATAATCTGTCTTAGAACTTTGAATTGCACTTTGACCTCTTCCCTGAGGCCCTGCTGAAAGTTTTAGCGTGTACTGTGCAGGCAGCAGGTGCACAGCCAATTCACATGGAACTTCTGCAGCCAAATGAAGTAAAAATGTACACAGTGATTCAGCTACAAGGCTCAGTCTCTTCCATTTATGCTCCCTCACCACCATCACCACCGATCCTACAATGTGGTAATACAGTCACTAGCTGGTAGTGTCTCTTCTAGTAACCATTGTTGAAGACAGACCAACATATTGAGGGTGGGTTCTAATATGAGAGATGGGACAGAGTGGAAATGGCAGACATGTGCTAGGTGTGGGGTCTGTCTGGACTGAATTGTGGATCACATGGACAGGCTGCATTCTACTGACACGATTGGCTATACTCCTGCAGAATCTCTCCTATAGTAGCAAAGGTCTGTTCAAAGGTAAGTCCTATTAGAGACAATGCTGCACATGTGCAGCTGTGTGCCTTACCAGGGTTTGCCTGCCTCACGCTCTCTCAGACTTGGAGTGAGAGGTCATTCGATATTTGTAGTGTGTTGGGAAAGATTCAGATTAAACAGTTTAATTGGAGATTTACACATTGAAGAGAGGGAGCTGCACATGGTTCAGTCAATTTTAGCATTCAAATCGAAGCAGCTCCCACTGTCTACCAGCAAGAGCTGCAGAGGAAGTAGATGGATATGGGAGCCCTGCTCTATGAACGGAGTCCTGAAGATAGAGGGGGTTGGAGAGAGGCATAAAAAGTGCTAGCTCCTATGCTGATTGTTCATCTAAAACTTATTTCACTGTATTTGGTGAGAGGACATAAGGTGTTGGTAAAAGGCACCTCAAACCTTTTATTCATGAAGTCCTTTTCAGCATTCACTTTGAATTTTTGACAGTGGCTCTGTGCTGTTGTCACCCTGCAAACAAGCGACTTAGGAGAGATTAGCTGTAAGGGAGGCAGAAATGTGAGAATGAGGAGTGAGAGAGGTGTGTAGGACTACTTGAAGCCCTACCATCCAAACCTACTAGGAACAGCAATGGAACATCTAACTGTTTACAAAATGCCATTAGCTTTAAGGACAGCCCATCCAAACAATGGCGAAGATAAAATAAGAGACAATGGCTGAAGGGGGCTGTTAAACTACCTCCTGCATTTCTTGCTATATGCCACTTCTGATCAGTGTCAAAGTGCAAGTGCTCCCTTTGTAAATTGTGATTATGATAAATGTTTGGCATATATGATTTACTGGTAATTCCTTAGTAAAGTGCACTGAGTGTGCCTGGTTTTGTAAATCAAACGCTACTAGTGGGCTTGCAGCACTGGTTGTGCCACTCACATGAGTAGCCCTGCAAATGTGTCTCAGACCTACCAATGTAGTGGCTACACGTGCAGCTTTAAAGTCCAATGTTGATCTGGCAAGTGCATCCACTTGCCAGATCCCAACCATCCCTTTTCTTACATGTGTCACCCCTAATGTAGCACTGAAGATACCCCCATGATCAGGGTGCAGTATATGGGAAAGACAGGACATGCTGGTGTGTGTGTGACATGTCCCAATAGTGAAATACTGTGTATTTCGTTTTTTTCACTGTTGAAAGACTGTCTGTCCCATAGGCTATCATTGGAGCTGCAATGTATCATTTTTCAAGTGTAACTTTCATTAGAGACAACATGGAGAAATGAAGTTGAGGCTCTCTGAACTTAGAATTTAATAACACACCTTTTAGTGAAGTTTTTTTTAAATTATGTGTTAGAAAATGCCACTTTTAGAAAGTGGGTATTTTCTTGTTTAACCATCCTGTGTGCCTCTGCCTGTTTGTGTATTCAGAGCCTGGTTTTGCAGTGACAGGAGCTGGGGATGTGCATTGTCTCTAGACAGTCCCAAGGGGGGTTTGAGGTGTGCCCTGCCTTTCCTGTGTGATTCATTGCTGGGCGGAATAGACCTGGTGTGCATGTAGAGTAGTGGGAGGGGTTTCACTATCAGTTGAATAGGTTAGGTCTCCTTTGCACAAGAGGGGGAGCCCTCTTATAGGGAAGCTGGGCCATATAGGACAGAACTGGTTTGGAATGGGCTCAGAGACCCTTGCCACAAAGCAAACAGAGAAAATGGAGTATAAGAATTCAACTTTAAACACCAGAGAATTAGATCACTTCTGGATTCAAGATGAACCTCTACCAAGGAGAAGGGCTTGAGAGATGGGAGGAGGAGTACTGCCCCTTTGCTGTGTTGCTTTGCTGTGTTGGCCTGCAGTAGCTGCTTCTGCCAAAGAAAGGCCAAAGACTGAACATTTGCTGTGAACCTGCTTGAGAAGAATCTTGTAGGGCTTGTGTGCGCTGGTCTCCTGTTCTGAACCCTCAGGGACACAAAGACTTCACCTGCAACACACTGACCAGTGCTTGGACTCCTCTCTGGACTCCTTTATTTAGAAGGGTGCTAATCCCAGTTCCCGAGCCCTGAGAATTGTGTGGTTAGTGCTGCAAAGCAAGGAGAATTCCAACGCCATCAGCGACCTGCACCGAGGCCTTGGGGCACCGCTCATAAAGTGCACGACGCACTGCTGCACCTGCACTGCAGCTCCGACGCCCTTTGATGCCTGCAGTTATCGGCATTCCCAATGCCAGCACCAGCATCACGTTAGCGCAGAGCCGATAACCGACGAGGGTGACTTCACAAACTCTTTGTTGTCGCATCACCACACCGGAGTCGATGCCTCAGCACCGGCACCATCTCACCTCCCCTGTCCTGGACTCAATGCCTCAACTCCTCACAGATGCAGAGCATCGCCGCCCCCATGGCAGAAAGGAGCCCACTCTGCCTTGGCCATTGGCGCCTCACCTTCATGATGCCATGCACTATCTTTTGACTTCATTTTTGAAGGTACTGTTGCTTGGTGGTCCATATGACTCTGTGGAGGGCCCTCACACCTCACTGTCAGTAGCGTACTTTGGATTTGGGCACGTCATGACATCGTAATAGCCCCAGTTAGAGCTATATGTTTCTCTGAGCTGTATTTGTGCAGTATTACCTTTAAAAGTCATATTTTGGATTGTGTATGTTGGATTTGTGTTGTTTTGGCCTTGTTTGGTTTAGATAAAGATACTTTATTTTTCTAAACTGGTATTGAGTTCATTTGTGGTGTTTTCACTGTGTTACTGTGTGTTTGGGGTACAAATACTTTACACATTGCCTCTGGGATAAGCCTGTCTACTTGTGCCAAGCTACCAAGGGGGTGAGTAGGGGTTATCTAAAGTGTGTAATCCCCTTACCCTGACTAGAAGCAAGGGTCGCTACTTAAACAAAGGTGCATACCTCTACCAACTAGAGACCCCCATTTCTAAGAGAGGCTCAGCCAAAGTCCACTCTTTCTGTGTTCTTCTTATAGTATTGATTACATTAAGTTTCTGAGACAGCTAGCACTGTCAGTAGTGAGACCTAAACAAGATTTGACAAAGACAATCAGTCTTGCTTTGAAAATGTTGCACAAGCAACATGATACGCTTTGCAATAGCCCAAGCAACCATGGTGAAACTATAGAAGGCTATGAAAACATTGCTGTCCATACTTTTAACATGGCAACATAACCTCAATTGGTTTCACCAATGCCAGGAGGATTTAAAATCCCCTGCCATTGGCTAAGCCAATCATGGTTACCACCATTGAGAGGGGCAGCAATGGGACAACACCCGTGGCATTAGCAAGGCCACCATCCAGTGCTGGGCATGTCATGAAGGAGCATTGGGCAGAATGAATGTTGGGAGTGGAGTCACTGGGTAAAGAGATCATCCAGCACATCACCAAAGCCACCATTCAGCACCTAGTGTGCTTCAGAGGCGCATCGGGAATGGGCATGGGTGATGGGATGGGTTGAACCTGGGGGATCCAAGTAAAGCGCATGAGTGTGCTCTGAAAACCAAGACATGCACTCCCTTGGAGTGCTAAACAAGTAACTACATTTAAAACAACCATGTGCAATGCAATCAGTCCCGCCTTTAGAACCTTATAAGTGTTTAGCTATGCAGCACATTATTGTGGGAAAAGCAACATTAACTCTTGCACTGTGCACTAGGCAGTAAAAGGTTGCAGTATCACTCTCTGTCACTAGGTGTACATTGGGATCTTTTTTGGCCTTTCTCTGGTAGTTCTCACTGCCCTGCTTCTCTGCCAGACACAGTAAGAGCAATGGGGGCCGCCTCCATCTGACCCTGCTCCACTGTCCATTCTCACTGCCCGCCACTGTAACCACCACGTTGGAACCCCAACCTGCCTCTGTTTCTGCTCGCCATTCCTGTCCTATCTCACTGCCAGCCACTGTCCACTTGGCAATGCTATCTACAGTAAGCACCACCAGAGACCCTTACCCTACCCATACTGTTCGTCACTCACTGTCCCAATGCCAGCTACTGTCCCCCTTAAGCTGCCCCTGCTCTCCCTGACTACCCTTTTCCACTACCAGCTGCTATAAGTGGACTTGTTTATAATGCAAAAGAGGGAGCTAATAGGACCAAATGAACCATCTACACACCAGCCATAGGCATCGTGAATTAAGGAGGCTCTGCCATCAGGAGCACCATTTCTCATCCAAACTGCATTCTGGGGGTTGTAGTTTGAGTTTATTTCAAGATAACAATAAGGCTAACAGCTGAAAAAATGCCATGTAAGGAAAGAGCTCATGACAAGAACATGGTGTCCCTAATGACATAATGTAATCTGGTAAACTTGTGATAAGGTGGCGAGCTTTCTCAAAGGGGAAACCTAAAAAAAATAATCTCAGTAAAGCCTACAGGTGACAGAGAAGTAGTAAATTTACAGACTCCATACTTTAGGTAAGAAAGATCAAAATCATTCTAGAAAAGTTCCAGCATTCAAAGAGGTGGTTTAAGAAAGATATGCTGGTGTGCTACACTGTCACTTTTATGGGGGAAAAATAGGTTAGAGTGCGTGCACTTAGGCTCCTGTCAGAGGCACACACACCGAGGCCAGGCACAGGTCTTCCACGCCTTCAGCGGCAGAATATTAAAAACATTTCACATCCACCATACAGACCCAGCTCTTCGACGACCAGTGCTCCCAGGTGCAGGCACATCCAGAGATGTTCCAGGGAAATAAGCAGGGCATCGACACAGACAGACCATGGACAAGTAAAACAAATACATGCAGCCAGGTCTGTAAACATCTCACCAGGCTGCAGCACCCACACACACTTCTCTTCACAACTACAGATACCCACCGCCCTGATGTAAACCAGGGCACAAGGTGACGGAGTGTCGGTCTACATCCGATCCATCAAACCAAACAGTTTACAGAGGGTTAAATCATTCTGGCTTGAGATCCTCTCCAGCCGTCAGCGTCCCGATAGCAGGGAGTGTTGATTCGCCCTGGCCTAGATGAGTACAGAACAGCCACACGTTACAAGATTGGAGCTACAATGACATGTGAACAGTCGTAAAAGGGCCCAGCGCTGTCCAGACCACCAAGACTTCAGTGCCCGCAGGATGAACACCTTACGTCACCTATGCACATTATTTCAGGAGTGGGGGGAGAAATGCAGCATCCCTCCAACCTCTGTAAAATCAGGCACACCAACAACGGACGTTTCTATTGTACAGTACGCACACAAGTGACACTGCACGATGCCCAGCAGAGGTGCACCTCGCGCCCTGCAGTCATAGTCCATTGTTGCAGGGATTCTGCTCATGCACAGAACTATGCGCAGGAAACCAGGATCTCAGTGAAATGCGGTGTACCAAAAACTCCCCTCAGTACCCAGAACCCCAATCCGACTAGCATCAGGGTCCCATTCGTTCTCCGTATCCTCTCGAAGCTACCAATGTATAGACAACCCAGAACAAGCGACTTAGAGTACTCTCAGGAATGGTGGGAATCAGAAATACCTGTTCGCTATTATTCTCATATCAGTCCACAACAAGAGTAATCAGAAACACGGTAAAGTTTAAAATGTTTATTTTATAAACTGCGTGTCCTAAGATGGAGTATTTTGGCTAACATAAGCAGAGAAATGATTAAAATTAAAACCATCAGCATTGTTACAATAACATAGAAAATGAAGGGAGAAATCATATTACAAATGATAGTGGAATACAACCACCCTTCCTTCACTGGTAAGCTAGTATTATTAGACTAATAGAAGGTCTCTAGGTTTGAATGGGGAACCCCATACCGTAAAGATCAGCTTAGGCAAATCACATCACAGGATCAGCTTTGCTCAGCACCTGGAAAAGTTCTTCTCCAGAATGTGTGTCTAATGCATGCAATATTAAAGGCTCTCGACTTTCAGATATTCGCAGCTGTGTGCGTGTTATGGCTAGAGCTTGGGCCAATCAACCTGAACTCAAAAACATACATTGTTTGGTGGCTCAGACTGTTTCTGCACACAATGTTCAGACCAAGGTCGCAGTGCACGTCTAGGGATGTGAACAACAGACAGTTCTCGTGAAGAAAAGGCAAGCAAGCAGTTTTCAAATAATAACATGTATCTGCAGTGTCGTGTGCAATAGCAGCAAAAGTGGCAAGATGGCGTTTCTAACATCTACGGCGCTTATGCTAACATAGCAATGTATGTATCTAAAACGCTACCTCCACTACACCCCACCTTGGTCGGACCACGAACTGCTAGAGAACAATCAAGGAACGCAGAGTTCAAGTTCGACAGAGCAGAACCAAGTGCATGTATTGGAAATCCAAATAAAGGGGAGTGAAAGTTCGAAGAGAAAAAAAACGTTAAAAAAACCCAAAATGAAGGGGAAAAAAAGGAAATGGAAAGTCGTAACATCTTGCAAAGGCTCAGCGAGCCCAAATGTCGAATAAAAAAAAAAAATGTGTGGGCCGTACAAGGAAAGTTGGACGACATCCAAGTTAATCCATCAACGTGTAAGCACAATAAGTAGCGACAGCCTCCAAGAGGAAGTCATTAGAATGCTCTGTAAAAGTTTCCGCCATCCAGTCTAACAAGGTAAATGAACATACATGTTCCTTGACAACTGGGGCCTCTAGCACAATCAGAGGACAACTGGCGTGTTCTTCAAGATAACTTCTTGCCAAGAAGTCATACGCTGCCGTATAGATGTCCCAATTCCCTAGGACTCCATGTGCCGCTCCACAGGCCATAATCCTGATACCAGAACAGTCCAACTCATGAGCCACTAAGGGACTCATCAGTCGATCATAATCCGGGGCAGGAGACACCGAGTTTGACAAGCACAAATCCAGAGCCCATTCGAAAGGACAATCTAGGCAATGAAAAACAGGTTGCACGCAAGTAAAGTAGGAAAACCGGAAGGACAATCCATAGGCTATGCTCAGGGTTGCCAGTGGTCATGTTCCATAATTTTTCAAGCATCCGGTTACGAAGATGGAGCAGCCGGGACAGGCTGTCGTGTGACGCAAATTATGCAGCCATTGCGCAGTAAGCAGACCAACAACAGCACACCAGCCGTGAGGGTGAGAATCAACGGGAGCCCGCCAAAGACGCTGGAAAAAATAGAATGAAAAAATGCCGGTATCACACTAAAAATAGTTTGGAAGGAGATCACAAGGCCGGAGCCCACAATTTTTAAAAAATGCGCCAAACCAGTTGTTGACGAGGCATTAAATATAGTTTGAATCAGGGCACCAAAATGAAGTGGGAGATCAGTATTTAAAAGCGCATGCACCTCTGTGCGGGTGTTTGCTATGTGAAGGACAAATGTTTCACAGGAAGAAGTCAGGGCGACTTCTTTTTGAGACAATAGATCCCTTATTCTGCTCATCTTGTTGAACTCTGCTTTCAAGGTTGGAATGGAAGGCCAGATGGATACATCTAGCCGCCCATGCGGGGGTGGGAAAAGGACATTTTTACAGCAGACTACTCTCTGTGATACAGTCACAATGTAGGGAATTGCCACTAGCATCCCGCAGCACGCCTCATTATTTAAAAGCAAATAACTACCATTAGCTAACAACGTGAAAGTGAGTGTAATAGCTGGCACTGGAATACCTTTCAGGACGCATGCTAAATTAGGTGCCTGAACATTGCACGTGCCATGCAATTGTATGTACCTACAAACTACTGAGTGATCAGGTGTGGAAGTGCAGTCCTCACCTTTCAAATAAACTTCCTTACCTTCTCTCATGCACCTATATGTAAATGGGAGTGACCAAACTTCATGCAGGAAAGCAGTACCCAACGGTTCATATCTGCCTAGGGCATAATGTTTCATGCACAAACTGAACTTAAACAAAGGAAATGATAATGTGATTAGCCCGTGGATAAGCCACACAGCGGAGTTCAATTCGGCCGCAGAGAAAGGCAAAGGTTCTAACTTTTCAATATGAAGTAATGAGTATGTTGCATCTTTCATGGACATAAATTGTTGTTTCGCAGTTAGATTAAAGGGAAGGAACAAAGACGATGTATTCATGTAGTCCCAGGGGACTTTCCCAGCCTTTAACATTTGCAAAGTCCATGCAAACTGCATTATAGAACGTAATTGATTTTGGCCATGATACAAAACAGACATATCATCCTGCACAATGTCAAAAACAAATGAAACAATATTATCTAATGTGTAAATTCTGGAAGAAAGGGTGTTAATGCTATTATCGATGACAGCTAGTACTTTTTCCATATTGGCTTGATCAATGGCTCTCAATCGGGAAGCTGCTTCAATTTGCGATAATTTCCAAACTTCGTTATAAACAGCACACACTCATCTTTTGGACCTGCCACCTACAGGACCCTTAACAAAATCATTCAAATTTATTTTGTCATGTAATTTAGATAAAAGAAGTTTAACAGATGCCAAGGTGGAATGTTGCAGCCAAGATTGGCATAACTTCCCCACAGAGTAGGTAGTAACAGAATGAGAAGATTCAAAGCGGGGGTCTACGCGAACCTGCGTATACCTAGGTCGCAGACCCAAAAAACGATGTTGACAGGAATCTGAGCTTGTCTGCCAAGTTAACCATCCTTCCGAATGTAATTTGGAAATATTGAAGGATGTATTAGTAATGTATGACTGCAACGCATCAAGGTACAGATCTGTATGATTATCCCAATGTGGATAAGCACCCAGATCTGGAATAGAGGGGGAATCAGTTTTTGAGAGGTAGCCAATCCAAAGCAGGTGGTCTGAAAAATAGTGGAATTCAAAAATAACATGTGGTTTGGGATAAGGCAAGCAAGATGCAGAGCCTCAGTCCCTTGCACTTGCCATTTCTTGGAACCCCAAACAGATTTAAGATCAATAGTAGCTTTCCACAGGTCATAACCCTTGACCGCCAAATCATCCATAAAGGATTTGGAATACAATAATTTAGTGTGTGTCAGCCTAACCTTCGAGGCAGACTCCGCTGCCACTTTAAATTAAAGGCGGCAGGTTTCGAAACACTGAAATCAGTGAAATAGGCAAATTTGTTCACTAATGTGCTGGAGCTGCCTAGCATTGGTGTTGGACAATGTTCCCATTACGTATAATTTACAAAATTTCTAAACGTATTGGCTTTATGTAGGAAATGATTGCCATAATGTTGATAGCAAAACAGTTCCCCATAATTAGCAGTGTCTAAATACAAATCTTCAGCATCAAAAGCGGCATAATATTTCAAATCAGAAAATAATGCTTCTATGGCCTGAATGTCCCTATCATCAGAGCGGATGTTTTGTTTCACAACATCACCCATAGAAACTCGAAGAACATTCGGAACATTAATAACTTCAGTGGGTCCATGAATTTGAAATTTAACAGCATCCCAAACAATCCCATCTAACACAGGCCAGGCAGTAATATTCACAAAAGTCTGGTCCCTCTTCATGATGTGTGATGAGGAGTGGGGGGCCAAAGTTCCATCAATTAGTCTAATTGTAGATCTTTCTTTTAGGTAGTGTCCATTCACAAGACGAAAAAATACCACCACAAATCCAATGGACATAAACAAAAATATACATATGAGCACCAGCCAAATGTAAGTCCAAGGGGAAATCAAAAAATGGCTTTTAAACCAAACAGCAAAAATAGAGACTTTTGATGGGCACTGGAAGTCATAGAGTTAGTATCAAAGGAGAAACGTGACTGGTTAACTGCGGTTGATTGTAAAACAGGCAATGATACATCTGCAGGATAAGCATACTCAGTATCTTCAGGTGGACCACCAGCCGGTGGTAGCATCAAAGGATCCGTAACTGTATGCATCTCGATGGCAATATCAGGCATGGTGGTAGAAGCCGGAGCCAAAACAGAATTTTTCAGCATCGCAGGGCAAGAAACCGCTGGAGTCATACTAAGAAGAATCGGCCACTCTGTGTAGTTTGACATTGTCAATGGAGATGTACCTGTTATCCTTGCGACCAGGAAGTGGTGGTAAAATGACTGTTCTTGTACCCTGCACGCCAAGCACTGGAACCGGGGCACGATAAGAGGGGCCGAACTTCTCCTTGTTCTCCACCTTCTCACGGACCTGTTCTCCATCTCGAGGTAGCCAGCCGACTACCGGAATCTGAAGCGCAGCATCAGATGTGGAGGGCAAGTGTTCTTTTGCGAGACTGTCTCTGGTCTCTTGTAGACTCTGTAATAAGGCACAGTGATCATCTACGTCAAAGGGTGTGGCTGACGCCGCCATGTCTAGGCCATCAAGGTCCGGGACTAACATTTTTATACCAAAGAGCATCATGTATGGGGTTCGCCCACCCAGAGACCTTCTAGGGAGATTATTAAGTGCACGTTGGACGTTATACAGATGGGCTAACCAGTTCCGGCCAGTGCCTAAAACCCTAGCTGTCAGGAATTGCTTTAAGTCACGGTTCATTCGCTCCACTACACTATTACCCTCAGGCCGGTATGGAGATGAAAATTTGACTTGGACCCCCAAAGATCTCATGGCTTCTTTGTACACCTTAGAGGTGAACACAGGGCCCTGTTCAGAATGAAAGGTACCACACGCAAAAATTCCCACAAAGACACGCAAATCCCTTATGACAGTACGAGCATCAGCACTCCTTTGTGGCCATACCCAAAGAAAATGTGTGCACGAATCCACTGCAACTAAGATATACTTATAAGCAGTATCAGAGGAGAAAGGACCGCAGTGATCTAAATAAACACACCCAAGTGAATTATTAGATATGTACAACTGAGTTTGTGGTGGGCGCGCAGCAGTCGAAGGTTTAATCTGCTGGCAAATGTCACAATCAAGAGCATAAGTGCGAGCTTGTTTATACAACCTGCGCCACCAGTAACGCTGTTGTAAATGAGTAACAGTAGCTGACACGCCGGCATGGGCAGAGGCCATACCCTTGTGAGCTGCTGTTATCAAGGATGGTCTACAGTCCGCGTTGGGAATCAATCTGTCACCAACGTCGTTAATTCTCACATACGGGACGTTATCAGGACTTAAGTGATAATGGTACCGAGAAGGGAAACCTCTTGGGTAATTACTTCCCTTCTCAGTAGCGGCAATAGCTGCCAAGATGTCATCATCGATCTTACTTTTGGATCTTGTAACTGCTACAAGATATGTCGCCACTGCTGTTTTCGCTGCCTCGTCAGCTAAGCAGTTGCCGACAGCGTGGACACCAACTCACTGGTGACCAAGAGTGTGAATTATATTCACGAGAGGCAGATGCTGACGGGGTTGCTCATGTCCTTGTTGGGCACCCCGACCTTTGCCACGTTCTCCGCCACCGGACTGTGAGACCGTAGTTTCCTGTGAAGAACGAGGAGAACATTGTTCAGTAACCTGAAATCTATCAGGTGACCTAATACTAGTGCGATTGCGCAAATCGTATGTGCGTTCACCAGTTGCCTGTACCGGAGACGCAGGACGAGACCCCTGTTTCTGTTGCTGCTTTCCCTGTTTCTTTGTTCGCCAATTTTGTTTAGGAAAAGTTGGATGATCGTCTTTGACAGACGAACTCACCTTAGTTTGCTGTATTAAGTCTGGAATGACAATAGTTGGCTTAATCCCTAAACTACTGCGGCCAATAGTCCTATAAGTCTCCGAAATAATTTTAGGCAACTCTCGGGGCTTATCGAGTTCATCGACGCGGGCTAAGCCATTAGCCACTTGAAATTGTACCGCATCTCCCTTGAGATTACCAAGGACGAGAGTGGCAACTACGTCGAACACACCGACAAGCCGCATTCCCAACTCGACTGCCGCCTCCGGATCGTGTTGATCTTGAACACGTTTGATGACGGAGGGAAGCACTGCCATAGATGGGGTGCCGAAGCACTTCGAGTAGACGGCTGCAAAAACCTTACCCCAGTTGTCACAATCAGACACCTCTGGGACTAAGTCTTTCTGCAAACTAATGGTGAGGATCCTGTGTTTCTCCACAGCAGTAGAGTACGGAAATACTGCTTCCAGCTGGTCAAATTTTTCAGCAAGGCAATAAGGAAAATCGTCCTTATTCTGGGGGCACTTGCCCATTACCGAATTAACCGTGACGGGACTAATAACAACCCCTGTCTGGCCAGCTGGCTGACCCGCAACCGCAGGTGCCCCCACCTGCACGTTGCGCGAAACGTATTGCACTAAAGCCCTATATACAGTAATCAGGGCTGTATGGAGGACGCGCAACTCATCCACCGCAACAGTCTGATAGCGGGGATGAGGTGTAAATCCGGCCAGCACTGGCCAAGTGGGCCCTGGAATTGACAAATGGCCCATTCTAACCGGTGTAACCGCAAGGGGAAGGGCGCCATTAAACCAAATGCGATGCTGACAAACCGAAATAGGAATTTCTTGCGTCCTATATGGCGTATAATTTGCTGGGAGCCGCGTGTGAGTATAGGAGTGAAACGTATCATCATCCGCATTCACCGCCGGCATAGTCACCCAAGAGTAAAACATCTCGTAGGGACACGACGCATCAGCACTCACCACAAAAATAACGGCCATCCCATCGTCCGGCACCCCAAACTGCGTCAAATGACGCCGCAGAGGTGTTCGGCTATGCGCTGCAATATCGACCGCCATAAGGACACATAGAAGAACAACAACTGATATTATAGTAGCACAAGGGTTCAGAAATACAAAAACCTTTTTAATTAACAAGCTTGAAGGAACCTATCGTACTAATAGGTAGGCAAAACCGTCACTCCCGCTATCCGGAAACAAGAGTGAGGGTGTTGTGGACTAATATAAGTACTACTAAGGCGTTTCAAATCAGAAGACCAAACATTAGGTGCGTCATGTTGCAGGGATTCTGCTCATGCACAGAACTATGCACAGGAAACCAGGACCTCAGTGAATTGCGGTGCACCAAAAACTCACCTCAGTACCCAGAACCCCAATCCGACTAGCATCAGTGTCCCATTCGTTCTCCGTATCCTCTCGAAGCTACCAATGTATAGACAACCCAGAACAAGCGACTTAGAGTACTCTCAGGAATGGTGGGAATCAGAAATACCTGTTCGTTATTATTCTCATATCAGTCCACAACAAGAGTAATCAGAGACACGGTAAAGTTTAAAATGTTTATTTTATAAACTACGTGTCCTAAGATGCAGTACTTTGGCTAACATAAGCAGACAAATGATTAAAATTAAAACCATCAGCATTGTTACCATAGAAAATGAAGGGAGAAATCATATTACAAATGACAGTGGAATACAACCACCCTTCCTTCACTAGTAAGCTAGTATTATTAGCCTAATAGAAGGTCTCTAGGTTTGAATGGGGAACCCCATACCGTAAAGATCAGCTTAGGTAAATCACATCACAGGATCAGCTTTGCTCAGCGCCTGGGAAAGTTCTTCTCCAGAATGTGTGTCTAATGCATGCAATATTAAAGGCTCTCGACTTTCAGATATTTGCAGCTGTGTGCGTGTTATGGCTAGAGCGTGGGCCGATCAACCTGAACTCAAAAACATACATTGTTTGGTGGCTCAGACTGTTTCTGCACACAATGTTCAGACCAAGGTCGCAGTGCACGTCTAGGGATGTGAACAACAGACAGTTCTTATGTGAAGAAAAGGCAAGCAAGCAGTTTTCAAATAATAACATGTATCTGCAGTGTCGTGTGCAAAAGCAGCAAAAGTGGCAAGATGGCGTTTCTAACATCTAAGGCGCTTATGCTAACATAGCAATGTATGTATCTAAAATGCTACCTCCACTACACCACTATAGATTTCAAGTGTTTCTGGGCTGATCATGGTACCACAATTTAAAAGCAAATAAAGTATATTGAGAAAGAGACCAAAAATAAAAGTTGTTTCTGCCTTTCAAGATCACTTAAGAAACAATTTTAGTATAAAAGCATTCACCACTAAATAAATGCCGGCAGTGCAAAAGTGAACAGCACAGAATGCAGTCAACAAGTTCCAGTGAAAACACCACATGTGTACCTATTCCACCCATATTCATAACACAGCAAACATTCCAGTATTCATTGGAGAAAAGCGAGAGTTTATACTACTTAAAGTTCAATTGAACCTTCGAACACCTTTTCCTAAGCAACTCTCGGAGACATATTATTACATGAACACGCGTTAGTAAAAGATCACACAGTTTGAAAGCGCTGTGCCGTAGCGAAGCCTAGGACAGTAACATGGTGCAGCCGCTGCCTGAGATTCATGGAACTAATCACAGAGGAGCGCAGGAGGAAGCACGGCTAGAGCCAGGGGTGAGCACTGGGCTGTGAAGGCCGGCTTGGGGCTGAGAGTATCCCCCTTGCTGTAGAGGGAGCGCAGTTATGAATTATCTTGCCCCGCCCTCTACTCCATCACCAGATGGGTATCTCCTCACCAGTGGACGCAAGACCAATGAAAGGTGCCTAGTGGTTGTAAAGTGCATACTGACCGGTGTACTAGACCAGGAACATGCTGGCAGCCAGCCCACGACCTCAACGGCATGCGCACAAACTCACAAGCATGCAGATGCTTCCACTTTCCTCGGCTTCACATGACCAACTGAGCTGCAAGCAGCTTCTGGGTCAGCCACGGTCAGGGACTAGGAAGAATGGAAGAGAGGTTTACTATGACAGTCCTACCCAAAGCTGTGCTCTTAGAGTGACATCACGTAGTAACCATAACGACGGAGAAGGTGCGCTTAAATAAAAAATGCACTTGACCAAAAGTTAAAGCGGCACTATTATTAACTAAATAAATAAAGGTGCCCCGTGAAAAGGGAAAGCGGTGGCAATAATAAATAAATAAATAAAGGTGCAATGTCAAAAGTGAAAGTGGCTGTATTATTAAATAATTAAAGGGCGGCAACAGCCCACGGCGAGCAGCGCGCCCAGCACTTGCCATGAGCAGAATGACGCACAGGCAGCTCCTCTCTGCCCCCGGGGCCCTGCGTCAAAGGCCCTCCCTGCTTCTTTTTCCCAGTGTCTGTTCTCCCCTACACCTTGCCACCACCGCGGCCATTTTCTTGGCTGCTTTAAAAGTCAGCAAAGCAGATAGTGGTGCCTAACGTAGGAGAAAGTCAATAAACAAAATAGTACACATACAGTGTAACAACTAAGAAAGGGGCCAGTAGCCATGGTAGGATACAAATCACGGCTTGGCCCTACTAAGGAGGGACTAACAAGCCTCATAATGAAACAGAAGACAGCATTTACGAAGGAAAAAGACACAAGCCAATGAAAAATATGGACTGGGGAGTGGGCGGGGATTCTCTCCCGTACTGAACTACCACAGATCATCCCCAGAGCAGTGCTTGGCGCTGGCTCGACCTAAAAAAAACAGAAAAGCTAGTTCAATGACATCAGCAGTGGAAGTCTAGGCACTAGCCAGTCAAACACTAGGGTGAACAATCCATCCATGGGCGGGACATACACAGAAAGGGGAGAAAAACTAATAATAAAAAGCAACAAATTGAGACTGAAAAGAAAGGCACAGCATCATGAGCAGCAGCTGTGTGTAGTATTGTGTGCAATGCTGGCTTAGTCAGACAGCTGTAACTGTCTATCGCGAGACTGCAAGAAATAAACCCCCTATTGTTTGGCTGTCGCACCACAATCCCACTGTAGCCTCAAGCTGTTATCAGCTTACCTCAAAACGTAAAGACGTTAGTCTTAACATCATGTTTTTTCACCTTTTCCTTTATTTATTCTTAGTTTATCGCCTTTTGTGCAAGAGACAAAGCATTCCCTTTTTCCCACTGAGTTGTGCTGGCTGCACTTTCCATCCCCTCTTCCAGGGCGCAGTTTGTTGGTGCGTTGCCACTGAGCTGCGCTTTGTCTTTCTCATATCCTGTGCTCTGTGAATCATCAATTTGTGCAGCATTTCGGGACTTGGCAAAGGTTTTCTTGGGGACTGTAATCACGTTACGAAAATCGCCCACCAGCAGCCGCGCTGTGCGTGCGCAGTCCGTGAAAAACTGAGATGAGTCAATTATAGTGAAACTGAAGGACTTATTTAAATTATAAAGTTCTGGAATCGGCGTCACTGATATAAAATGGGTCTTACGTAAAACAGTTGGAGTAACTTCCCGAGGTCTTAATATTGTTTCGTATTTAACTTTCTAAGGGCCTGAAGCACGACGCACTGTAGAGTACGTTTCAAATAATAATGATAGGGTATACGTGTAAAGTGCAAGTGTTTGATGATAGGAGGGGATCCGAGAAATACGAGAAAATAAAAGATCGAGGGGCAGATTTATGAGCCCCTTGCGCCACTTTTGCGTCACTTTTCCCATGTTAAAAGTGACGCAAAAGTGGCGCAAGGGGCTCATAAATCTGCCCCGAGTACTTAAGTGGAGCACGTCACATATCTGCATCTGCATAGATGGGATGTATGTGTTATACCGATCCAGAAAAACAAAATTGGCTAAACAGGCCCCATGTGATGGAAAGAACTTCGGTCCATATAAATGTCGAAAAATCGAAGGAAAGGGCGCCTCAAATTAACAAGACATTACTACTTCTTTATTTATTTTGATTCGTGGTAGAGTGTATTTGCTGAAAATGAATAACGTATTACTATGTCTGAATCAGCTCCTTTGGTGGCTAAGAGTGAGTCTGTGAGGCTTGTCTTTGTCTGCATTTATGTATTAAATAAATATGTTAAGTGGATAAATAAGAATGAATGAGTGATTGAGTGCCTGGATGAAAGTGGGTGCGTGGATGGAAGAACCATCGGCAGTGAACCGCTGCTGCCAGCATCTTGCATCTCTGCACTGCAGTGCACTGGTTGGGCAGTGACAACCATGCGGCTGTGCTGCAGATTCTCGAGGGAGGAGGGTGTAGTCTTGTGGCGAGAGAGTATCGTAGTTGTGCCATGTCCTGCAAGCCCTGATTTGCCACCACTCCTGTACAAAGAGCAGGATTACAATGCGTATGGCCTTCGTTTAGAGACCATGTTTGAAAATGCCTACCATGATATTGTCGGTGTGTTTCAAGCCTCAGCAGGATCTCAACAGCCATCTTGAGAGTCCAAGGAAAACACTGTTCTACAAAAATAGGAAAACAAATTCTATCACAGAACGTCATACACTCACTTCAATGATGCACATGCACTAGAAGATGATGATGCATGGAAATACAATGCCACCAGTTCAGTGGCACGTGCATCATTGGGCAAAGCAAGAAGAGCGAGTCTGCAGGAACCATATGTGATCTCAGAGACAGATTTTTCATGTGGAAAAAATAAACAGCTGCAAAATGCATGGGCTGATACCAAACATCAAAGACAGCCCTTCAAGCCAATGTCTTGGGGGGCAAACCCAAAGACTCTCTTTGTCTGTTGTATGATTGTATTGACATGTGACAGCTAAAGATATCTGAAGGCAGACAAGAAAAAGCTGTATAAACCCAGCACAAACAATTTCATCTACACCTGGAGCCCTCTGATTTTAGGAAATCCTAATCTCCATTCATCTTATTTTCCAAAACACAAACTGATTTAGAGTTTGGCAGGCCGAAGGCACTTTGTCCCCACCTTCCCAAGGGACCTCTGCTCATCAAACCTAGAGTGGTCTTTAAACCCCCAGGGCTACTCTAAATAACCCCCACACCATGGGTGTTTTCTCCCCTTTGTGTGTGTTTGGGGGCGGTGGAGTCATTATTATGTTTTTTTTTTAACTGTTCCTCCAATAGCTTCTACCTGGCAGTGATGGACAGCAAAGAAAACGCACATAACTCTGTCCACTCTAAATATGGTGGACAGCATTATATGTTAACTCCAATGGCGATACTCCATCAGGCCGTCAGAGGATTATGTCAGAGTAGGCTGGTATCAACATACAAAAGCATCGCCGCCTGATTTATATCACTGTTTCGCAGAGATGGTACTTCAGCGCCGTTGCAACTGTGTACCATACTCATCAACCTCTAAATCAGCCACAAAATACATTATTAAAGAAGATAATGGCCATTGGAACATGGAATCGGTTCTGGGAATAGTTTGTCCCCTGCCGACCACCAGAGATAGCAGTATCAGACCACAGGAGGTAGCCCGTAAACCACAAGGAGACTGGGGCAGTAATCTATACCACCAGAGATATGCAAGAGTGGACGGCTCCCCAAACTAGAACACAGGACCAAACATGGTTTGTTTAGGATGCACAACTGCTCATGCTGGCCTCCTTTAAAATTCCAGGCTCTTTGGTTTGTGGAGTCAGATTGAAAGAAAAGCCCTGGATAGAGATGGCTGGAGAGTCATGGTTGATGACATATTCCCCAGGAAGAGTAAGTAAGTTAGTTTGTTATACCAAGTACGTTTTAGCTCAGTAGAGAGAAAAATCAGTAATAAAGCTAATACAGTTGAAAAGACCACGGAAATGAAAATGAAATGAAACCAGTCTCAGATCAGTTACAAAATACAACAATGTATTCACTGAGACACATGAAAGTTAGAGAAGGGCCATTGCATGACAGATTAAGGATATGATTATGAAAATGTAAAGAGCTGAGCAGCGCAAACACCTCAGAGGAGTTCAACGGAATAGTACTTGGTTGGCTAGAGCTGGTGGTTGGTCACACTGGACATGCTGCAGAGGGATTACCTTCCAGGAAAGTGTTGAACTCATCCAGTTATCCGATCCCCTGACAGGAAGCTCAGTGATGAAGTACCATAGTCAGTTAGAGCTGCAGTTTACTTTTACAAGAAAAAGAGAGTGGTATACATTCCAGATGAGATCAGTTTATGATGTCATTTTGCTGGATGACAATTACGTGGGAGGTATTTGATTTATTAAGCTTTTTGTTTAATTTTTGTATTCCTGGTTTGTGTTTATGATTTGGACATTAACTCCACCATAATTCTGGCCTTGGCTTCTGCATGTATCATATCTAGAATCCGAAGCTAGTGGGAACAGGCTCCAAGAATTCTGTTGGAGCTGCAAACCTGCAGAATGCAATAGGCTTTGGGAGAGGAAACTAAAAGGGGGCAATGGCTTCCTCAAGTCACTCAGCATGCGCACCAAATACAAGGCTTCTAGACAAAGTAAATAGGGAATAGAGTTATGTAAACACAAACATTATATCTGATAAAAATGTAATCAATCAAATGCTTTGATGACAAACATGGACCAGTTAAGAGATTTTGGGACTTCACCACAGTCGATACACATATGGCCCTGTGCATTTATTTCACCATATTTAACCCCTTGTGTGCCCATGACGAGCTGGACTCGTCATGGGCCGCGGTTGCGCTGTGCCCATGACGAGTCCAGCTCGTCATGAACCCCGCCCGCTAATGCAACGCCCGGCACAGGGCGGGGAAAGGGCGTGGCACACAAGGGGTTAAGGACACATTTCCGAAAAACAGAATTCATTTACATACCAGTTGCTACATGGGATTATATCCCTATTACCACTCCCACACCTTGAGAGACCCCCAAGCCTCCACGGCAATAGGTGGCAAAACACGTGTACACACAGTGGTTCCAACCTTGGGACCTTGCAGAATTGAAATAAAATATACGCTGTACTAATCCGGGATTAAGACTCCTTGAATTATATTAGAACTACAAAATTACAGAATATATAGGATATCAGCTCTGTCCTTTATCTCCTTCCCAGCACTGCCCCATTCACTTGTGTAACTTGACAAACCATCAAGCAATCAATCAAACAGTATTTGTAAGGTGAAACACTGTCACTCCAAGGGGTATCTGGGTGCTGTGTCTCCATTGAAGAGCCACGTCTTGAGTCTCTTTCTGAAATCTGCCAGCGAGGAGGATGTACAGAACTGGACGGGCAGGTCGTTCTAGGTCTTGGCAGTGATGAAGGAGAGGGAGCCGCCACCGCTGCAGATGAGGCAGATGTAGGGTCTCTGTGTGAGGGCTACTGAAGCAGTGGTTGATGTAGGCAGGTCCGTGGTTGTGAAGGGCTTTGTAGGCCAGCATGAGGATCTCAAACTGGCATCTCTTCTAGATCGGGAGCCAGTGGAGGTATCTCAGGTGTGGGGCAATGTTGGTTTGTTTGGGGAGGTCCAGGATGAGTCTGGCTTCAACCATCTGCATTGGCTGGAGTCTTCTGAAGAGCTGGGTGGAGATGCCGGCATAGAGGGCATTGCAATAGTTGAGGCGGCTGGTGACAGGGGCATGAGTGATGATCTTTCTGGTTTTGGTTGGGATCCATCTGAAGATTCTGCGGAGCATGCAAAGTGTGTAGAAGCATGAGGAAGCGATTGTGTCGACTTGTCATTTCATGATCAGTTAGCTGTTGAGGATGATGCAGAAGTTGCATGCATGGTTGATCATGTGGGTCCAAGATCTGCAGGCCATCAGCGGTGGTCCCATGAAGAGGTGTTCTTTCCGAAGTTCAGTACTTCAGTTTTCTCAGAGTTAAGTTGGAGGCAGTTGTCTCTCATCCATTTGGCTATGCTGGTCATGGCACTGCAGAAGTTGGTTTTGGCGTTGGAGGGGTCTTTGGTGAGAGAGAATCAGGTGAGTGTCATCTGCATAGAAGATTATCTTGAGTCTGTGAGATCTGAAGACTTCTGCGCGGGGGTCATGTAAATATTGAATATGGTGGGGACGAGGGATGATCCTTGTGGAATGCCGCATATGTCGTCTTTGGGTGCGGAGGAGAAGGGAGGCAGCCAGATGCTGTGTGTGCATTCTGTGAGGAAGGAGGCAATCCACTTGAGGGTGTCTTGCTGTATGCCTATGTTGTAGAGTCTGTTGATGAGGATGTTGTGGGGGATGGAGTTGAACGCCACGGAGAGGTTGAGGAGGATCAGGGCCACAGTTTCTCCGCGGGCAAAAAGGAAAATAATTTGCTCTCAAACCTCTTTTAATATTCTATGTCACAGAAAAACTGGGAGTACACCTACACAGGCTGAACACAGGTATTAGAAACTATATTTAAAAACAGGGCTACTTTGCCCTGCTTGGCTGTAACTAGAGGTAATACGGATTAAGGTGTCATGCTGTACAGAACATATTTTCCAATATTCCAATTCAAATATCCGTATAACAGTTTGGAAGTCAGAAGGTTTATGTAGAAGTCAAGATTATGATTTCCTGTGTATGACTTTGTAGATAAACAATTGATAACAATGCAATATTTGTGCTTTAAAGTAAATGTGTCTGGCCATTATAAAAAGTGTCAAACATTATCGATCATAAAATATATGGAACATTAAGGGCCACAATTGACATGTCTGATTTATGCAGAATGGAGTAATGCAACGCTCTTTTGTTTTGCAGTGCTGGAGTTGGGCGGACAGGAACATTTATAGCACTGGATCGTTTAATGCAACACATTCATGATCACGAATTTGTAGATATATTAGGACTTGTGGGAGAACTACGGTCACACAGGATGTCCATGGTGCAGACAGAGGTAAGAACAGAGCCTTTGGAGTGCAGAGATGGATCTGAAAGTGGAAAAAAAATGCACTGTCTGACAGTGAAGGTCATTTGTAGTTTTAATTGACACTAATAAGGGACAATAACAATATAAAGACCACTGACACTAGCGGGCGTCTGAGCGAATTTAAGCAGCAACTCTACAACGGATAAGGATAATGCGTTTATGTTGTACAATGTGAAGTAGGCTCTCCAGCAAGATAAATTCTATTTCTAGAATTATTACAGATAAAATCCTGGTACACTCAGTGATCACTCGACAGTTCATCATTTGGAAAGAGTTCTTCTTCTCTCAAGCCACTGAGTTGAAGACTACCTACCATAGTCAATACATTGTGAAATCCAGTACCCCTGTCCTACTGCTGACTCTCCTTTGTGAAATGCATTATGATCCCAGCCAAGCCCTAAGTACTTCAACATCTCCTGTATCCTATTGAAACCTTCCTCTCAGTAAACACCTTTGGCTCCGCCCTCGGATGACAGAGGTGGGATTGTGTGGATTTAGTATTTGAATAAACCTGTCACTGACTTGGGCAACCCCGCCAGAGGAAGTGAGCTCAGCCTTTTGAGGGCATAACTCACACGCGCAGAACTATCCGGATCTTTGTGGTCCTTGAAGTAAAATTAAGAAGAACCTCTAGGAAGTATTTTTAAGAAAGGCATAACCTCATGGTAAAGTGATCCGGTTCTGCCAAATACTTACTAGTGAAGGCGATTTCTTTGCTTTGCTGTTGTTTTGTTTTCATCACATATTTTGTGTTGGATTTTAATGTCCACAATCAGCTCTTCTAAAAAACACCATGTTCTGAGCTCCAAAACTACACTCCCAACAGTAACTTGCCCGAGAACAGCAGCACAGGCTCCTAGAGGCAGCCATGCCCCTTTTGGAAAACTCAGGGGTGTCGCTTCAAGGGGGGTGTTTGGGGTGTTACACACCCCTAATAAATGTATTTTCTGATAAATAGTTGGGTACAGGTGCTTTGAGTCAGATATTGAGAGATGTCAGTAAGATTTCCCCATTATTTTTTACATACACAGACAAAAATGCACACACATTCTCGCCCTCTCTGTTTTGAAAGTCCTTAGTTTAATAAATATTTTACAAAAATATTGTTTTCTCTCTTAGTACTCCTTAGGCCCCTCTCACGCACCCTGCTTGTCCTATAATGTATTTAAACATCATATGCCAACCTGATTGTTGGAAAATCGGAAGCTCACCCCCTCTCCCTCCTCTACCCCCATTCCCCATTGGTTCTTACTGACCAAGCTACACCCCTGAGGAAACTTTATTAAAACCAAACAAAACGTACAAGATAAAATCCACAGACTGCTAGCCAAACAATGACCCATTATATTTAGACCTACAAAGCCTGCTCCTATGCCATGTACTCTTACCTCTGCTTTTGACAAGCCACATTTCTGCATAGCACAAAGTTAACATAATCTAAGTTATTAAACTGTATGCAGAGAAACCCTTCATTTTCAGTATAACTCACTTTACTAAAGTTACTTAAAAAAAATAATCAATTATCCTGTCCTCTTTGTAAGTACTTATGTTGGATGTTTCACACCTTCCCTTTTATCACTGCTCCCGAAATGTGCCAGTAGAGATGGATACTGTCCTACTTTGCTATTTCTTTTCTTCAATGTTGTCTGCAAGAACTACTAAGCATGTGGAATGCTTACTATCTTTTGGTCATAACATGTCCTTGATACTATATTTTGCTCAATAGCCTAGCATAAGCATGTTTATAAACACTGCATGCTATCACATTTTCATACTTATCTTTAAACACATTATTTGCTGAATCATGCTGGTCATAAAGTGCATATGTTCAGTTTTATAGAAATTAGAGGCTCTTTCGCTTCTTGTCTATGTACTGTTTTACAATAACAGAAATTGAAATACATTACATGTGTGTGCAATGGAGCCTAAATGTAAATCTATGTTAACCTTCTGTCCCCCACTATCTTCCGCATTTGAAATGTAGGGTCTTTGACTCCAACTTCCTGAAACTTACACCATGTCCTCCTGCACCCCGCACAGCCACAGAATATTCTAGAAGTAGATCCTTTAGTCATGCCATCTCTTCACATGCTAATCATGACCTGGATTATATGCAGTGTTGTAGTGACTTGCCAATTTTTGCCCGCCAGGTCAGAATGCCAGTTTCAGTAGTTAAAGTATAGTTTCTGCAATGATGTGTTGATGCAAATGTAATTTTGCTTTGGTTAGTCAGCACAAATGCCTGTGAAACTTGCCCAATCAAACACATGGAGATAATGGACGGAGTGCTGAAACTTTCCAGACACTCACCCCCAGTCAAAGATCTGGGTTAAATCCATCATCATTCTTTAGCTCACTTTGCCACCCCTTTTCAGACACAGCTTTATGCAAATCAATCTTGACCCTGTGCCTCATAGGAACAGTCCTGCTAAAACTGCCACGCCATGTCTTCCCTTGACCGGAAACAAGCATCCTGGGACCGGTTTCGGGCTAACAGCCCTTATCAGCCAGGCTAGCTTGAATCCAGTGGCAAAGTGAGCAAACGACCCACGTCTGGGCATACCCTGCCAACTTAGGGGGAACAAAACAAGCACAAGGATATGATGAACAGAGTGCTGAAACGTTTCAAACACTCACCCCCAGTCAAAAATCAAAGACCATGTGCAGTTAAGTTTCGCAGATTCTGGTTTACAAAATCACAGTTTGTGTATGTTAAGAACGCAGAAGGAACTTTTTATTAGGTGAAATTCACAGGTATGGCAGCTTGTCTCCGTTGGAGGTTTAAGGAAATGTGGCACAATGAGAAAGATTAGAGGGACTGGGAACAGAAACAAAGCATTATATTTAAGAACATTTTGTGTTTCCATCCCCACCCTGGAAAAGGTCCAAAAATGTATTCGAAAAAAGGTTTTCAGAGGGTGAAGGGGCACCATCATATTTTGTAGGATTCTCCGCATAGAAATAAATTTTTACTTTTGGAGGAAAATAAAATGGTGGTTGTGATAAATATGCATTGATTTTTGTGTCTAATGTGGGGGGGGCGGGGGTTGAGAATCTCCCCCCAAAAAAGAAAATGTTCTAAAATGTTATGAATAAACCTACTGGGAGTAGCTTCATAATGGTTGCATGACACAACCATAAGCGTGGTTAAGACATATGCATGGTTAGGGCAAGCGTTATTCAGCTTGTGGGGAAACAGCACACGTGCTTAGGGCAGCATTGCAAGGGTCACTTCCGGTTCATAACAGCTCAAAAAAATGTTGCGGCCTGAGCAGAGCATGACAACTAGTTCAGAGTGTCTACATAGCCCAGTGATGATGCACTCTGCATTGGAGCCACTATCCTTCGGATATGTTGCACAAGTTTAAGCAAAATGTCTTGGACAAATGCTTCGGCTGTGCTGTGCATGTCTCTTCTTCGCTTGTAGTCTATCTGGCATCCCTGACTGTGGCGTAACACATGCCCCCGCGGTGCAGGGGTCTCCAGGGTTACCCATACTGGAGGGGGCCCCCTCAGCCCTTACTGATGTGAATGTGAGGGGCCCCTTATCATATCTTGCAGGGGCCCCCTCTCGTTTTGTTATGCCACTGATCCCATAATTTGTGAACATACACTAATGGCACTGCCACTGAATCCATTGGTATTGCTGACATTTGTCTTCTGTCTGCGCTATGCATTTACCATGTCGAACAGAAAACATGTCTGCTTGCTGTGCTTGGGGTGAGTAGAATCGTAGTAGTGTGAAACGTGTGGGAGGTACTAACATATATCAGAAGGATCTGGGTCTGGAACATGCCTTCAGACCCAGGCAGGTCTGATCTCAGGATGCTTCCTGTACAAAACCTTCTCCTGTGCTTGGATCTGATCATTAATGGCATTGGTGTAGGGGGAGAGGAGCATGAAAAAATACTTTTGAATGCACTGCTGTGATCTGATTTACTAAGGTGAAACGGTGCTGCAGGTTCATGAAATACACTTTATTCATTTTGAAGAGACTATCACATTTTACACGTTTGCGGTCTTTAAAAATAAAGGTGTTCCTAAAGTTAAGGGGGGTAGTACAACCTAGTTACTTCCTTTCTTTAACAGCAATTTCCTTTAAATACATGCTTGCTATTTATTAAACATTTTTAAATGGTGGTGCTGAATCCAGTAAATTGAAGCCCAGTGCTGCTGTTGCACGGGGGAGTGGGGGATGGGGGGGGGGCGTATGTAAAGGCCAGGAGGGCCTCATGCGTCCCAGGGCCCTGCTTTAAGTATCTTCGATAGAATCTATCGGGTCACTCTAAAGCTAACATTCTTTTCGTCTAAAGTGTTATTACGCGTAGATCCACCAGAGGACAGTATACATTAATTTATAGACAGTTAAGGTTTGCTTCAGTCTCTAAAAATATATGTATGTTTTCCTGAAAGAATGGTCTGAAAATGTATTCTAAATATGAGGCATATGTGCGCATGTTTTCAAACCCTGCAGTAAGGTTCTTCGCATATATGTTCATCACCTTCAAATCTTCCATTCCTCGCTGGTATGTTTCTTTCTCTGAACCGGGGGTGGGTAAAACGTGCAGAGCGGAAGGATGAGGAAAACGGGGGTTATTGGTTGTTGTATCGTCGCAGTGAGGCCTTCTCTCGTTTTAAAAACGGCACTATCCCGACATCCGCTCAAAAACATAAAGGGCTCCACACAATAAAAAAAATAAGTCTAGTGGTTGTTAAGAGGCCGACTATTGTCTGAGGCAAGAGAGAGACATTACATGGTAAAATTAACATGCACAGCACTTTTATTCTGTTTTTTAACGTACAAATGCATTGAGCATGCGTCTAATTAAGTGAAAAGAAAAAAATAGTATTTAATTACTAAGTACAGTAAGAGTAAGACTATGAACATTCACGTTGGAAACACATGGCTGCTGCAGATGTATTATCTCAAGCAGGCCTTTAAGTGGGATGAAAAAACTGGGGTCTCTTAAAGGGACGTGGCCAATGTGATTAAGGGAGTGGCTTAAACACACTTATGCTAAATATCTGTGCTAAGCATAGTGTGCCGCCCAACTTGTATTTTGCTGTTTTCTTAATTGCTTCCAGATACATGACACAAATAACATCATACCCACAACAAGACAGGACTATTGGCTTTGTCAAGGGTTGTTAGCTGCATAAGATAAATAGCAGCAACTATGGCTTGTATACAATATTGAAAACGCTTGCACTTAAAGCCCTGGTGACGAAATTGCTGCTCCTGAGTTTCAAAAAGAGAAGGGAAATCCAGAGAGAAAATCACTCTCTATAAAGGATTTCCCTTCCCCTACAACGCTCACCTGGCATGATGTCATGCCGTAACTTCTCCACTAGTGAGAAGTGAGCAGTGTGAGCACGCGCACATCCATGTGCCTGCTGTGACTGCAGTCCGGAAAAAAATGGACCGCCTGTGCCAGGGCACAAAACAGAGCCCGATAGAGACCTGTTTCGAGGCCCCCTTTAAAAAACTGCTGGTGCTCCGCACCGGTGAGACCCAGCCCACTTAAAGCCCTGATCTCAAGGTTTTCCAATTATTGTAATGCCACTAGTGGGCCTGGAGCACTGACTGTGCCACCCACATAAGTAGCCTTCCAAACGTGTCTCAGACCTGCCATTACTGCCATTTTGACTTGACATTTACAACTACTTGCCAAGCCTTAAACACCCCTTTTATTACACATAAATCACCCTTAAGATAGACCCTAAGTAACCCTAAGGGTAGGGTGCTATATAAGTAAAAGGTAAGAAATGGACTTTATGTTTTGCATGTCCCGGTAGTGATAAACAGTTTTTTTTTCTTTTTCACTACTGTGAGGCCTACCCCTCTTAGACCAGCATTGGAAATTCCTTAATACACTTTAAGCTGTAAATCCTGATCAGAGAGGAGTAGCTTTTTCTTGTTTGATATCTTTGGAATGGTAATGATAAATCCTCCTTACAGATGAATTTGGATTTAACATTACTGTTTTAGAAATGCCACTTTTAGAAAGTGGACAATTCTCTGCACTTACTGCTCTATGTGCTTGACAGCCTGTCTCCAATACGTGTCAGGGGAGGGTGACAGCTACGCTTTGTGTATTCCCTCTAGACAGTCACGTGCACAGTAAGGTGAGGCTCATCTGTATCCTGAGCATGAGCCTTCTGATGGGTCTTCCTAGGCAGGGAGGAATAGGAGGGGTTGACACTTACATTTCAATAGGTAGTGTCCTATCCACACCCAAAGCACAGATGTACCCCCCCACGGATGGTCTGGCGGACAGGACTGGGTTGAAAGAGATCCTTGTGCACTTCAGAGAGCAGCTTTGAAATCACCCCCTACATCAAAGGCACTTTTGGGTATAAGTACTGGTTCCCTGACCCCCCTGAAATCAGACACTTCTGGTTCTTGAACTGAACCTCTGTCAGAAGGACTGCTGTGCTGCTTAAAGGACTCAAATGGGCTGCTTTTCTGAAAGAACCACTTTTTAGCTTATTACTCTGCTGTCTGCTGCACCCTGACTCTGCTGAAGGAGAAATGGACTCTGCCTTTCCTCTATGTCATCTCCAAGGGCTTACTGGCTTGCCTTCTGATCACTGAAATCTCAGGGACACATAAGCCTTCCTGCAATTTGCCTGGCTATGCTGGGCTCTGCCTTCGGTGAGTTCTACCCTTGCCTGCGGTGCCCTCTCCAGGTACTGGGCCTCAGAAGTGGAATCCTCAACAGTTTTGCTGCAAAAAGTGACACATCGTCACCACTATGCCAATCGGAACCGACGCAGTACTCTTCGACGCCGACTCAGAGCCTATCCAGAGACAGCCCTGCATGACACAATAACAACTCGGGACCTGATTAAAGTTCAGACGACAATGCAGCGCCCATTCGAGGTCCCGACTGTGAGGCTTGAGTTTGACACATCGACCTGATACTGTGAATAATAAAAGACGCATTGTCTCACTGGGTGGAGAAGATTTACACTTCGTTGCTCAAGACCAGAAAAGGTACTTTGTTCACCGGGGCCTGCGTATGCGGCCCAAACTTTGGCATTGCCCTGGTCCAGCACAACCTAAAGTAACCTTTTTAACACTACTTGCTTCTAGTGGCTTTCCTGCATTTATTCCTTTAAAATTAAATATCTCAACTTCAATAGATCGGATTTTTGTTGTTATGGTCTTATGTTGTTTATAATCTAAAAATCTATTTTTATAAACTGGTGCGGAGTCGTTTTTTTTTTTGATGCATTCATTGTGTTACTGTGTGTGTGTTGCACAAATACTTTACACATTGCCTCCATAAAACATCTGCATGCTCTGTGCAAAGCTACCAGAGGCTGAGCACAGGTTATCTCTATCATGTATCTAGCTTACCCTGACTAGAGTAGTGGTTCCTGTCTGGCCTGGGTGCATACCATATTCTATGTTCTGCTTGTATTTTTTTTTTAAATAACACTTTTGTGTGATAAGTGTGAGGGAGGGCACAAAGGATTTGCTTTTCCTCCTGCCACCCCAGGTAACTGGCAAGCTGTGCAGGCTGTATGGGAGAGCGATGATAAGTTTTATGAACTTGCTATGGGGACAGAGGTGGACTAATCTATACTTCTTTGGGATCCAGATCCCAGGGACAGGTAGTGGGCTATATCTCAGCTCCTATGCAAAATATTTTCAAATATATTCAGAAGGAGAATAATGCTTGAAGTTTCAGGTCGACCTTGCAAAAGTAAGAGCCTACTTTGTGGGAGCCTGCATTTGTTTCACTGCTCAGGTGTGGCAGCTCCTCAGACAATTCAAGCTTTTGGGCATGCAGTGAAGGTGACATTCATGAATACAGGATCCTGGGGAAGAGGCCATTCTTGCTCCCAGGGGCACAGAACATAGAACACGTATTTCCCACTGGAAACACCACTTGTGTCTATAAAGAACAGTTACTTCTACGAGGTCTGACACATCTTCCGGATGAAGAAATGAAATGAGAAAGATGAGGAATGTCATTGAGAAAAATGTGGTATCCTGTACTGTACCACACAGCCTGATTCACTTTATCGGCAGTAGCCAGGTTTTATGCCATAATTTGCAGCCCTCTTAAATTTCTTTATTGCCAATTTGTAGATACCCTATAATTTGACCTAAAGTGAGATTTCCGAGAAAAGTTCTGACTGCGACTCAGAGTGACCACAAGAACAGAAATGGTTTAAAGAGAAGAGTGGGTTGTAAGTTGGGGATCCATTGGTTGGGGTGAGTCGGGCCCTCCTGTTGGGGGGCGCGGGCCGTTCTCATCGCGACAGATGCTTAATTGTTTTTGAAGTATAGGGTGGGGGGTTGCTGGGGGGTTGGTTATTTGCACTACACCACACTGACAGGGTGTCTATGTATTCCTATCGGGCTCATCTCCACGCCCGTGCAATGGCAGACACAGTATCACATGGCAGACTGTCATTTGGGGGAGAGTAAGACCTTGGGTTCGATTCGCTTTCTCAGCTGGAACGTGCGGGGCACCCTCGATAAGGTTAAACGTGGGGCTATACTTCAATAGGCCAAACGGGCGGGGCGGACGTCCTTATGCTGCAGGAGACACACCTTTTGGGGGACAAAGCTCTTTGCTTTCAGAGGTATGGGTACCACCAGGTGTTTCACTCCAGTTTTGTGAGGGGATCGCGAGGAGTGGCAATACTGATTCATCGAAGGGTTCCATTTGTACAGGTAAAGCAATGGACCGACACTCAGGGGAGATATTTATTCCTGCAGGGAAAGATTGGGGAGGAATCCCTAGTGCTAGGTAGCGTATATGCACCTCCTCCATTACAATGGAATCTAGTGGAGCGTATTATGACCACTTGGATGGACGTGCCAGATGGGGTGTTTGTGGTAGGGTGAGACTGGAATGACGTGATGGACATGGCAGCAGATCGATGGAGGGAGAGGGGGGCACGGGGTGGCGGCACCACGAAATTTCATTGTCTAGCGACAGGCTTGGACTGGTTAGATGCATGGCGACATCTCCATCGACATGATCAAGAGTTCACGTATCTATCGTCGGCGCATGATTCCTATTCCAGGCTAGATTCTTTTTTGGTCTCAAGAGTGCATGTGGGCAGGGTGGAGGCAGCGGAGATTCTACCAAGAGGATTATCGGATCACTCCTCAATAGCCCTTACAGTGCGGCTGGGGCGGGGGAGGCAGCCGTTCAGGTGGCGCTTGTCGGTGTGGCACTTGCAAGACGCAGACTATAGGGAGCACATGGGCATCGCCATAGATGACTATCTGAGTGTGAATGTTGGGTCGGTCGCACGGGCCAATACGGTGTGGGAGGCAATAAAGCCATTTTTGAGGGGAAGGGACATCTCTTGGTGTGCGGCGGCACGTTGAGAACGTGGCGAGGCGCTTCTCCGGGCGGAGGCAGACATTGGAGTTCTCGAGCGTCTGGGTCGGGCAACCGGGGGCGGGCAGGCTAGGCGACAATTGCTGTTTGCACAGCAAAATTACGCTGCGCTCCTGCTAGATGAGGCCCGGCAGGCCTGGCTGGCAACGCGGAGTAGGGTATACCAATGGGGAGACAAGTCTGGTAGGATGCTCCATAGGCTTTGTCAAGGGATATACCATTCACAGACACTTCCGGGCGTATTGGATGAGTCTGGTGAGCCACTCAGAGACGTGGGTTCTGGTCGACAGCTGTGCGCATATTATGCAGACTTGTACGCCCCTAAAGAATGCCTATCTCCTGAAGTGATTGATCGGTTCCTGGCCTACCTCCCGCCCAGAGCCTTGACAGATGCAGCGAGGGAGGAATTGGAGCTCCCGCTGACAGATGAGGAGCTGGGAACCGCATTGGGGGAACTCAACTCCGGGAAGGCTCCGAGTCCTAATGGGTTTCCGAGCGAATTTTTTAAATGTCCCTTCTTGCAGCCGGGCTCTCACTATCGTGTGGTGGTAGAGGAGGCGCGGGAACGCGGCTTTCTCCCCCCGGACTGGAGCATGCGGAAGTGGTGGTGTCTCATACACCCGGTAGGCCACCGGATCAACACGCATCATATAGGCCCATCTCTTTGTTGAATGTTAAGGCCAAAATATTGGTGAAGGCCCTAGCAAATCGTCTGTTGCCCCACATAGCGGCACCTGTCCACCCGGATCAGGCAGGTTTCATGCCTCAGCAGGTGACTAGACACAATATTAGGTGGGCTCATGTTGCAGTAGCGGCCGCCCAACGACTGGGCGTTCTGGCGGAGTTGCTGCTAGCTGACATGGATAGGGCGTTTGATTCCCTCAGCTGGATATATTTGCACTGTTGCGTCGGTTGAATCTCGGACCGTGGTTCTTGTCTTATTTGACCCTGGTGGGGTTAGAATCAGTGCCTGAGTTTGGCCCCTTGGAGGCAAAGGTCTTTATGGGGGATATACAAGACCACAAGATATCTAGGATATATCGAACCCTGGTTATACACTGCTCCTCCACACTGCAGAAACTCCGGGAGGATTGGGAGGTTGACCAGGGACCCTTGGAGGAGGAGGACTGGGTGGAGGCCCTAGCTGCCCCGCATGGGGCGGCCATTGCGGTGCGTCTATGCCTGGTCCAGTTTAAATATTTGTATAGGGTCTATTACACGTGAACGCAGTTGTGGAGGGCGGGGCTGGTTGCATTCTCGCAGTGTCTCAGATGCCACAGGGAGGAGGGTACACTGATGCATACAGTTTGGCAGTGTCTGTCTCTGGATCGGTTTTGGAGGGATGTTTTCACTTGCCTGTCAGAGGTTTTGGGCTGGGATCTTCCCTGCTCGCCGAAACTGGCACTATTACATGTCCTGGAGGGGATAGGAGACAATATCTATAAACGTCACTTGTTATTGTTAGGTTTAACGTTGGCAAAGAGGGATATAGCGAGGGCATGGAAGGCTCTGAGGCCCCCTGCAGTGACCACATGGAAGAACGCTTAGGACTTTTGTATGGGCCTTGAGAAACCAATCTTCCTAGCTAGAGGATGCCCCCTAAAACATTTCAAAATATGGAAATGGTGGGCAGACTACCGGGGATTGCTCCAAGACCCGGTTTCTGTAGAATGCGATTAGTGAGTATAAAATCAGGGCTGCTTGGTAGGAACTCTGGGAGTGGGGTGGGGGGTGGGACCCAGGTGGGTAATTTGACTTTCAATATCTATGCGGATCCAGTTGGGGTGGATGGGTAGTGCACTTGGGGGGAGAGGGGGCGTTAGATTTATGTTGTATTACCTTTAAGATCTTTTTGGGCGTAGTAGTGGAATAATGTCAAAGTCAATTCTATATGTCATAATTGTGCAGATGTCGCTGGGTTACAGGGCTCTGCTGTACCTGAGCCGCTTGACCAATAAAATGTGTTTTAAAAAAAAATGCAATTCTAATAAACTTTAATACTGTAGCGCAAATAACTTCAGAGGACGGGGATCGCAGGAGATCGAAACCTTCCTGATAATTGCGGGGCAACCTTTTCTTAAAAGTGGCATAAGGAAACGAGTCCTTGGCTCTTTGTAAAGAGCGCAAAAGAGAATAAAGTGCAGGGTGCTTTGTTGTGCTAACCCGTCACAGGGGCAAGGAGTAAGGTTATTGCACCAGCCAGCCTGTTTAGGAAAGGCCACTAAAAAGTGCAATGTGCAAAGCCGAAACCTAATCAATAAAAATCGGTGCTGCGAGTTCGTAGTAAAGGACAAGTAAAATTGTTGTTGAAAAAGGTGCCGATCTTGGAGGGGGTACAGCCCTAATTGCTGCCAGGGATTGTTATACTCCGTAAAATATGCCTTTTTTATAATGAGTTTCATATTAGTGTCGATGCTCGATGGATTATCACAAAGCCATGGAGTGGCCTCAGCATTATCCAGCGTCATACAATCCTTAATGATCGCTCTTGTGATATTTAAATCTTCTGACAACTAGACTTTGGCCCAAAGCATCAATGGGGCAATGTTAATCACATTTGAAGTGAAGCCTATCCACATTATGGGACCATCAACAATCTTTTTAAGAACGTATTTTCTAGTGTTTGAAGTTGAGTACTTTTATAATCTCCCCATACTCCCACCCCGTAGGTAGCAATAGACAGACATTTTGCTTTATTTAAGGTGATCAATTCCATTACCGGTTTATGGCCTAACTTACATGCAAAACGAAAAAGGCCTTCAATGGCACGGTTAGTATTCAGCACCCTTGATGTGATAAGAGTGTCCCGGTCCAGTTTGTTATTAAAAACATTCCCCAAATAAGTAAAATTAGAGACCTTATTAGTTGACTTGCCCTTTTCAGAAAATGTTCTAGATTTAGTGTGTTTTGGACCGCAGACCATAACATAAGATTTAGTGAAGTTTACTTTTAGGTCCACGGCTGACATAAAATCAGTAAAAGCATTCAAGGAGCTCTGTAAGCTATTTGCAGTTAAAGCCATTAAAACCGTGTCGTCCGCATAGGACAACAATGGGACCGGGTTGCCACCGATTTTTGGAAAGTCTAATTTCTGGACTATCAGGGCTGATTCTAGACCATTCGTATACACGAGAAAGAGAAAGGGGCCCAATATGCACCCCTGACGGACTTTTTCAGTGGAAACGATGGGTCTAGTTCTCTCTCCCCCAGGACCATATCGTATGGCTACCATAGTAGATGCATGTAGCCTACGCAGGAGGGTGATGAGAGGTTTCTCGAAACCCATTTCACCCATCATGGACCACAGTTTCCCCCTGTTAACTATATTGAAGGCAAGGTGGATTGATCCCATCCTAGCCTTCATGTACTTGCCCATAATCAAGGCTGTTTGTTTATCCCCATGCCTCGCCTAAATCCGTATTTGGTTTGTGATATTAGCCCTATTCAATCTGCCCAGGATTCCAGTCGTGCTAAAATGACCCTCCCCATCACCTTGACCATAGCATCGATCAAGGAGATGGGCCTATAGCAGGCCGGGTCTTCCTTATTTCCCTTTTTAGGTCTCGCCTACGCAGTGCACAAGCGATGCTTTGGGGACCTTTTGGAATCGCTCCAGGCTTTCTTCAAACTCGTGCATGTTTTGCACTGTTTGCTATTAGTCCTCGTGCATGTCTGGCGCCTGCTGCTGCTCGTTCCCGCAAGTTAAACGCCAGACATGCCATCAGTGTCTACAGGCATTCAATATCCTGTTACTAATGAGTTTACTGCCCTCTTCCCTGTCCGGGCACTGCTTTCTGTACAGGAGATGGTCTCTTGGGATTCCAGAGGCTAGCATGGCGCCGTGCGGATATTAAGCAGTCAGCAGGCTTCCTCCTAACCACTAGATGGCAGCAGTACATTGCCCGTCACTATTTGGTTTTGAAACCATTCTTTAACATGTGCCCAGTGTTCCCGCTAATCAGTCTGTCATATGCAGAGCGTCCATTGTGGTGGAATAGTAATAGAAATACACTGCTATACTCGTGCAGAAGGACACTTCCCGTCCATACACCGCACTCAGTGAGCCCTGTGTCATTGGCACTCAGTGAGTCAAGTATCAGTAAGATGGTATTATCATAGTATAGGCTACCCTCGTTGGGTCCTAGATAACGGTTACATTATTCACAGTCCACACTATGCAGTCACTGAGCCCAGCGCGCATGTGAAAGTTTTGCCTACCTTTAGAGCACTTTCAGTGAGTCCTCGGTCATAAGAGGCTATTTTCGACCTATACACCATATTCAGTGAGATAATTGTAACCGGGCTGCATACCTGCTCTTTACACCGCACTCAGTGACTTCTGTGCAGAATGTATCCTTCATCCCTGGAGCCCGCTCAGAGAGTTATGTAAATGGAGGGAGGTGGGGGTGGGGACGTATATTCTTGAAAGATATGCCGCCCACACTGAGTGCAGTGTGAGCTGGAGGGTTAGAGCACACTCCGTGGGCTCACAACATATACTCTCTTGGTGAGTTCCGTGCACCCTTCGTCTTTTCTGACAGAGCAGAAGAAGAGTGTAAACAGGGGGGTGGCGGGAGGGAAGGGGGTGCCTGCCCGGACCCTGAGGTCTCAGCTGTGCCCGGCCAGTCTCGGGTACGTGGTGCAAATCCTCTCCCAGCCTAGGCAGCCCGTGGTCCTCTCGAGCGGACCCCCTCGCGCCTCTCGACTCTCCTGGGCACGCGCCTGCCTGCCTCTCGCACTCCTGCGGCATCCCTCGCCGGATTCTTTGTCGATGCCTTTGAGTTGAACTATATTGCCATGACAACCCAAATCAGAGCAGCTTTGGAAAAGTGAGGCATAACTGCAACTGATATACAAATAGTTGGATCTGTCAAAGAGGACCAGCTTCTGAATTTTAGGGGCATCAAGGAGAAGGGGTACATGTGAATAATGCCGCATAAATGTGCTGCATTTACCTAAAATAGTGCTGCCTGCTAACTCTTGTCACCTTTAATATTGTATTTAGTTCCAAACATCACCAAGAACAAACGGAACACCTTCTCTCCTCGGGTTACCAATGCATTGTTTCCATGTCTTAACAGCTCACTCCTCCCTGTCTCTCTTTGCGTCTATGTCTGCGCCAATCTTTCTCCCTCACTGCGCCTCTCCCTCCTCTCTCTCTCCCCCTCTCGCTCTCTCACGCTCCTCTTCCGGTTGTATTTCACTTTGACTGTCTTCCTTTCCCCTCTCACCCACGCTCTTTCTCCTTCTTTGGCTCGTTCTCCTCCCTTTAGTCTTTGCATCTCTGTCTCTTTCTTTACATCGCCCATACACTGTTGTCCCCGTCACGCCCACTCGCTACCTCGTCCTCATCTCGGTATCTCATACGAGTCATGGTCTCTCTCTCTATCGCATTCCCTCTGCCTTTCTCTCTGTTTCACAGAGTTTCACCTTTCATTCCTTTCACTGTGTTTCTCTCGCTTTAAGTTTGGCTAATGACGGGACCTTGCTACAAAGCAACACTGCGGTGCACGCGATGGTAGTTGTATACCAAGTGGTTCAGAAGAAGGTGGGTCGCTGGAGGGAACATCTAAAGTAGGGGTTCGCAGTGAAGACTGAGATTGTCCTGGGAAGAGGCTCACACGGAGGTCTGAGCGATGAAAGGAGGGTCCGAGCCCTAGGTGGGATGGAGCAGCATCAGGAGTTGCTCTGGCATCTAGGGGGCTGCCCTGGGGGAAGTGTTGCCTAAAGTTATGATTTTTCATCTTCTTGTTTAGGTTGAGATAGGGTGGACTCTGGAAGGTATGCACTGGAATGGCATTCAAGATACTATGAGCCCGGAAAGAGAATGCCTGGCATCTTGTCTTCTCTTTCCATCATTTCCCTTGTCCCAGTCTTGTAATGCTGCTGCTGCTGCAGGGTGTGCACACGCCACTGGAGGTCTTGAGGTAGGCTATCAGCTTTGGTGCAGTGACAGAGTTGACAGCTTGAGACTGGTGGGAGCTAGTGAAGGTCTCTGAGGGCCAGTGTGCTGCTGTTGGACTTGCAAACATCTCAGATGAAGTGTGCTTCCGTACGGAGCGCTGTCTTCAGTGGAGTCACACAGATCTCAGGGTCGATGGGCGCAGAGCGCTGTCTTAGATGAAATGTAAATGGTCCAGGGCTTGGGTGGCAGTTCTCAAGGCTGTTTCAGTAGGATATGCTTAACTAGTTAACTCTACGGAGCAGGCCAGTTTATTCCAGACTGTTGTCATCTGGTGCACAATGTGGGCTCTGAAGCTGGGGTTAGTGTTAATGTAGAAGCCCCAGGACCTAGCACCTTTGGCGCATCAAGGAGTGAATCCTTTAAGATTCACCTCGGGCAAGCTGCCTTGACTTCTTGTTTGAAGTCAGTAGAGAAGAGCACAGGTTCCACCTTAGTGGGGTTAAGTGTAAGGCGAACCTTCAGATGCTGTTCTTGGATCATAGCAAAATATCCTTCAGGCGACAGATATAGAAGCCAGATGAGACTTCCAGCGAGAGTTGTGTGCCATATGCATACTGGTGAACTGTGGCATCCTTATCACCCAGTAGACTTCCCAGAAAGCGGCTCTTGCCGCTTTCATTAGAAGGCGCGTCCCCTCCACCCCACCTCCACAAGAGTGCGCTTTCATTTTTTTTTTTGCATTATGTAGTGCGAATGAAGGGATCAAAGCACTTTACATAAGTACTAGTTCCATTACAGAAATCTGCCTGGTGGGTGATAATGTGCTGCACACTTATAAGGTCTCAAAGGCGAGACCTATTGGCTATGCCAATGCTTGTTGTATTCAGGTACTACTATAGCCTCTTTCCATGAGGATGGGATGGGGCCAATGATTGCCGCTCTAAAAACATTTGTTAGGAAGGGTGACCACAGTAGCATATTACTCTTAAACAAAATCAAGAGGTACCCCGTCCGGCCCTGCAGCTTAGAGCTGTATAGCTTTCGTAAGAGTATCCTCAAACTCACCTACAGTTAGGGAAGAGCTCAGGTGGTGGGCAGTGACTGGATTTAATGGGACGTCTAGACTTAATTCCTGGCCAGTGATACCCTTGGGGTTGAATATGTTTGTAAAGTGCGATTCCCATACTTGTCCTGGTATCAGTGAATCCGTCCCCCTTGAATCCATTGTGAATAGGGGGCGGTGTATTACCTCCCAAAAGCTCCTAGAGTCCTTTAGTGCGCTCGCTCTCTCTAAGTCCGCCCAGGCCAACTTTCTGAGTTCATTCTTCCGCTTAACCACTGCGCTCTTGTAAGCCTGTCTTGCACTCTTGATGAAGGATTTGTCTCTGGGGCCTATATGTAGTGCCTCTTTTAAAACCTTTTGGGCACTTGGGCACTCTGCGTTGAACCATTTAGGCCCCCTGGGTTGTTTCCTTAGTTCATATCAGACTCTACGATTAAGGCACCTATTACACCTGTCGTTACCACCAACACAACCTAATTGCAGGCATGGTGCTCCTGCTCCGGCCCTGTGTTTCCTCTTAATATTTGCAAAGAAACAACAACAAAGGAAGCTTGGGACCACAACAGGCAGGGTAAGGAAGGCAGGCTATGCTGATCTGCAGAGAGGACAGGTGGGGGCAGTAACAGAAAACTTATTAAGCCAAACAATGACAGTCAGTAACACAGTCTGATTTGAGGTGCTGTACTGAGCAGTCCACTATGGGTGCTTTTATACCTAATTTTTACATTTCTTTCCATTCATATTTATTGCCAGCATTGCTTTAGTACGATTGAAAAAACAGCCCAAAATGACGATTATTTTTTACCGGTACACTTTGTGGAGCAATTTGGTGTCCACTGGTCCCATTTAATTGTCTTGTTCTGGAAAATTTGGGAGAATACGAGGAAGGCGAGCTGGGCAAGATTAAGAACAGCCATGACAAGAAAAACAAACAACAAGCAGACAAGGGTACCAGCACTCATATAAAAGTGTTTTACCTTACTTTTCGTTGGATCTTAGTCGTAGGGAGACTGCTGCATGGAACTCTACTGCACCTCTGGAGGCCGGCGCCCTGGGCTTGGGCCCAGTCTGCCCATACTAAACGCCAGCCCTCCCCAACCCCTCCAAATAGCAGATGTGAAAGGACAATTAAATCGGACCAGTGGAAGGGACACCAAATTTGGTTTCGCCCGGAGCACTCTCTGAACAAAGGCCAGCTCTGGGTGGGGGCATATGGGGTTTTGTTTTACCCCACTTTATTCTTAAATTTCATGAAAGTCAAAATGTAGTTTGCCTGAGTTAACAAAGAATCAACTTAAAATACTTTCCCGATGTCAAAGAGGAGTAGTTTACCTCACAGCCTTATTAAGTGTGAGCACTCAATTCTGCAAATCTCGGAGAACACCTCCCAATCAGCATCCTTAACCTGCTCTGCGTCATCATCACCCCCATGACAGTGAATAGGTCACGGTAGGGGTCACCGGGCCCTATTCACTTACAGAACGGGCCTCTCCGGTGTGGTTTGCTCCTGGCTGATTGTGCTGCGCCTGTTGGCTGCACTCTTGAGTTGGAACATCTGTTGCAGTAGAATCGTTAACGTTTCGTGATTGCTTGGCACGCAGGGTGTTCTCAGCACTTCACTTCCAAAGTATTTCCTTGTTCCTCACGATGACCCCTTTCTATCTCTCCCAGGAACAATACGTCTTCATTCACCAGTGCGTGCAGCTGATGTGGAAAAAGAAAAAGCAGCAGTTTTGCATCAGTGATGTCATCTATGAGAACGTCAACAAATCATAGTTGTGAATGGTGAGTACGCCTATTGTTTTTCCACCTCGTATGCTTGAAATGGGAGGATTTTCAGCCTGAGGATGCTAGACGCAGCATCTTCAAGATAACGGGTACTTCCCCACGGTGGGAGAGCGGCTTCCGAGATGAAGCTCGCTCGTCCACTGCAGCCGAAGCCAGGATGCTTTGCAGCAACAAGCGTTATTTGTTTAACACCCTGTGGATAAAAAGCACAATACAACGGTAATCCTAATTCACCAAATCTCGGATCTCTCATAGGAAAAAGATGGTGGCGGTAAAGGTTGATGCGGAATACAAGCAAAGATGCATTAACAGCCAGCAGGGGCTTTCTTTTAATTCTCAAATAAATCAGTAGTTATGGGATCAGATTCACGCAAGAGCTCCCACTTTAAAACACTAAGGGGGGTTGACGCGATCCTTATTTAAGGACGACGAGTGCACGTATGTTTACCCCAAAAACATTTCAGATTGAGGGCAAAAGTAGATGACCATAGTAAATGCATATATCATGACACAAGAACACAAAAGATCTTCCCAAAATCACAACACTGACCTCCTGTGGAATATAGGACTACCTTCAAATAATATACATAAGGGTTTTTGGGTAAAGGGTCTGTCAAGTGGAGCTACAAAAGTGGATAGCATCTTACCAAATTCTTCCCATGAAACATCAGATGAAACAAGGCATTGGAACAGACACTATTCAAACACAGAATGCACAGAGGTAGGCCACTTTGAATTGTAATGATTTTCATCCCTATTTAGAGAGCACAGAACAAGTAGCAGCAGTGTGGGAAGAGAGTGTTCTGTCTATCTTTAGCTACCTTATTTAGACAAGGCCACTGGAACCTAGTCAATATTTACCAAGGGTAGTACAATGCAAAAATCTGCAGTGAGACAAAAATTGCAAAAAACAGCGAAGCGTCAAATTCAATCACCATTGTACACGGATGAAGTCATTAGCCACTCTCACCCAAAAAGTGCTATCTTTCTGTGCCAGTAAACATAACTAAGCGTTGATATGCAGAGGAAAGGTGAGCAACCAGTGTCTTGCATGAGATGCTGCACTCAAGGCACAGCTTCCGGGGTAAATGTTGCACACAATCACGCGAATGTTAATCACGCAATTAGTGTCATTTTGCAGAAATTACACATTTCATTTGAAAAAAAACCCACAATTTTCCTTTTGCAAATTGTTAGCTCTTGTTTTAATTTGGTACTAGGATTCCACTCAAAGCTAGGTCACACTCCTTTGTGTACCTTTCTTTGATATGGCTTTTCATTCAATCATTAGGATTGTTGTACTTTTTCAGCCAAATTGATTTTCACTTTTGTTTCATTATTGGGTTTGGCTCAGATATATTTTTTACAAATTCTCTTGAAATCATTGCCCAGTAGATTCTCCTCGGCTTGGCCCTTAGGCAAGCACAGCTTTGTATCAACTTACCAGCTTGAGCAAAGGACGCAGACAAGCTCTAACCCATTCATCTTTTACAACTCAACTTTAGATAATGGGTACTGACCATTAGGTGTTCTAGTTGTTTAGAATGGCGTAAGGAGAACTGCAGTTCTTCTGTGTACTAGCTTGCTTGAGGTATAGTCCTGGGAGTGGTGATGGTTTTGAGTGGAGCCAAAGAGTGTGGATAGGAGGTGATCCTGACATTGAAGTTGATTTATTGATCAGGGAGGTCTTGGTCTTCTTGCAGCAGGCAGAAAGTTTGGAGCTCTGAAGCCCATGTTTCCTTAGGGATCGAATTTCCGTTGCGTCAAGCATATTTTGGAGGGTGCAGTTCTACATTGGTGGGGCAGTTTCAGGCTAAAGCAGACAACACAGTGGTCAGCCCAGGTGAAGGGGTGTGATGTTATCCACCGTGATGCCAGAGTAGTTGGTAAAGACCGGTTCGATGAGGGGTCCGGCGGAATGGGTGGGGTTCTTTACCAGTTGAAAGAGCCCAAGTGTGTTTAGATCATCCAGGACATTGTTGGTGTCTTGGTGGGCATGGTCTTCTCTGTGGAAATTGTGGTCACCTAGAAAGATGAAGGAGTTGGAATCAAGTACCAGTCGGGCGATTAAGTCTGTGATGGTGTTTCCAAAGTTGGATCTCGAGTCAGAGGTCGGTAGAGCAGAGCCCACTCGAGAGAGGTGTTGCTGGAGATGTGGAGCTTAAAACCTAGGTGGTTCAGGAGATCACTGGAGTTTGCTGAGGAAAGGGAACAGTGGATGTATTCTATGTAGATGATAGCTAGCCCTCCTTTGGGTTTGCTGGTTCTTTCCTGTATTTCGATCTTGAAGCTGGGGGGAATAGCTCCTGGGATGTTGGGGGCCGAAGTCGGGGAGAGCCAGGTTTCAGTCAGGAAGAGAAGGTCCGGGGAGAGGTTATGTTGGGGGTCCCATACTTCAATGGCTTGTCTGATGATAAATCCAGTATTGACGAGGAGGTAGGTTAGAGAGTTGTGCTGGTGGGTGTAGTGTGAGGGCAGGTGTATGCACTAGGTGAGGAAAGGGATTGGCAGTGATAGCTGGCGGGGGTGCACAGGAAAATCAGGAGTTTAGAACAAGGCACCTTCAGTGTAGGAGAGGGAAGCATGGGGAAGGATATCTGAGGTTCAGGGAGTATAGGTCAGTGGCCGAGTAGCATCCGGGGTTGAGGTGGGTGGGAAAAGGGCCAGGGGTCCTGTCTCTGGGCGCAGATAGGCTTGTCTTTGACACACAAACAGTGCCTCTGCATTACAGCTGCCATTAGGCTCCAGAAGGGGAGAGGAGATCCAGGGGGCAGTGGACGTGTCTAGGCATGACTGGAACCGGCTGCAGAAGAACATGGGAAGCCGCAGATGATCGTCCTGTGCTGGGGGCAAATAGCGGCAAAGGAGTAAAAAAAAAACAGAAAAGGTGGCAAAAGGCAACAGGAGTCAGAAAAGGAGAGTGGAAGTGGCAAAAAGAGTCAAAAAGAAAAAAAGGAGAAAAAATGACAAAAAGATAGAGTGCAAAAAGTGAGCGGGACGAGTGAAAGCACTTCAGAAAGAGCAGCAGGAGAGTGAGTATGGATCCGAAAGTGTGATAGAAATACAGACAGCACGAGAAGAGAAGTGTGCAAGAGGCAGAAAGATATACAGAATGGAAACACATGCACAAGAAAGTAAACGGTAACGGAGAGAACCAAGAGACAAAAAAGGTGCAAAGGTTCAAAGATGCAACAAGTGACACAAGAGAGCTGAAATAGAAAGAGCAAAGGCCTGCATTACCTGCAGGGCAATATCAGTAAATTGATCTCAGGAGTATCTTCGCTGTAAGCAACTTGTCACTCTCCTCTCTTTATGTCCTTTACTCCTGATGGAGTAAAAGACATAAAGAGAGAGAGTGAGGAAGACAAGGTGGGCAGGCAGGGGGCCTCAGTCTGGTGCTGCAGCAGAAGCAGGTGCAAAAGGGCCAGGCCTGGTAGCAGGGCCTAGTCAGCCAGAAGCTCAGTTAGGCAGGGTCCAGCAGCACCTTCATAATAATTGGTAGATAAAGAACACTGCTGCTAATTCTCATTTCAGGTCAAGAAATGTAAGAATCTTGGAAATGTTGTGCAGGGGCATCACCCCTGATACTCCTCAGGCTGTGTGAACCAAGGAGCAGTAGATCTGGTGGCAAAAGGATCGCTCTTTTTGTTGAATTTGTCTGAAATGGAGAAGCTTAAGATCATGTCATATTAACATAATGGGCAGAGGTAGCCTGAAATGTTAATGACTTGGAAGAAAATAAACTTATGGCTTTAATCAGCAGTTGGGAAACAGATTTTGTTCTCCATTTCAATCAATCCTGGTGCAAAGCCTTCGCGGTGGTTGTCTGCTCAGCTACATTGGTCGCCCATGCTGGACAGAATGATTTTGGCTAGATCTCATTAGATTTTCATTGCTACGGCAACTCTACGAGATACTACATCCTTTGAGGCACACACCCCATGCAGTAACCTCAGTTTAATCACCATGACACTTAAATAAATTAAACATCAGATTGTTGTTACTGTATTTACTTTTGCTGCTAGTTTCGATTACGATGTCTATCCAGAAGTAGCTGAAACGTATTCAACTTTTATTTGTGTTGTATGGCTTCTCGGCTAGCGATAGCATCTCAGTTGCTCCATCTCACCCTGTCTCTTCTAAAGAGTGCAGCCAAATCATTGAGGAAATCTGCAGCCATGTTATTTGTATTAGTTTGGCAATACCCATAGCTAAGCTATGTTTATCTGGCAAACTCAAGGACATCAAATATGGCAAGAGTCAATGTTTGCAATATAGCATTTCCATCCTATGGTCCATGCCTCCTCCCTGAGTTACAGGTCCAAGGTACAGATAGGTTGTTTTGTAGTTTCCCATTAAAGCCACTTATAAAAAAGTACTTTGGAAAATTATGTGGAATTTGTGCTTGGAATTTCACAGGTGGAAAGAATATTCATAAGCCTGTTGTACAGGTGGGATTTCAGGTCTCGCTATGGAGAGCTTGATGACCATATAGGAGAAAAAGATGGCACTTGACACATCTCCCACATCTGTGACTTCCTTTCACTCTACAGAACTTTGCAAATATTTGTAATATTCCTACCAAGTCAACATTTTAGTTCTAATACTTTAATTTCTCCTTGTTACTGTTTTTTTTTCAGGTGAGACCATGAAGAACACCCATCTTCCCTCGCTTCAGATTTTTTTTGAACAGCTAGTCTTTTACCAAGGAGGGCCACTGCTCTGCAGTGCCGCGACATTGCCAGAGCGATACCTTTCGACGGAGAAGCACTGGGGAGAAGTAGCCTTAAAGAGCCTGCAGTGTCTTTCCGACTGTTTCGTTCATGGACATTTTCAAACCCTGGACCAAATTCAACTATGTAAAAGGAAGGAAGAGGACACTTAAATGTGGGCACACAGCACACCAGGAAGGAACGTTCTGCTGGGTTTGCTTAGATTTAAGCAAGTGCAATACTTTTTTATGGTTGAATTGGAAAGACTAGAGCCTTTTCCAATGCGTCATTGATGTGTAGTAAAGTTGCGTGTGTGAGGGAAAAGGGCATTGTTAGTATCTAATAATACCTCATTGTTACGTGGAGGGCATGGACATGTTTGGACGAGTGATGAAATGGAGTCTGCCTAGGAAATCTCTGTGTTCGTTATCCCAAAAATCGCAGTATTAAGGTACTTGATTTATCAATGTCAGTGGACTATGTATCCTACTCCGAGACCATCATGCAAGCCAAAACATGGAGTAGCAAACCAAGGTTCGGAAGCTGAAATGGCTCTTGTACGTCACACTAAATAGTGGTGCTCTTCCAGTGCCAATTTCCAACTAATACGTTGTGTCATCCAGTCACCTGGCCACCAGTGTCCCTGAGAGTAGCTCTGATGCCTCAGTAGCTCCTGGAGCCTCGGTTGCATCTATCAAGTCAAGCAAACACGGCCCCTGTGCACCTCACCTGTACACTCCACCCATTGTTCCGTTTACCTGTGCAAATGTGAAGCTAGTTCCTTTCTGACTAATTGTGATTGTGGATAACCATGTGCTTGAACTGACACAATGTCGTACATCTGCTGGAGGTTGGAGATGCATCAGCCGTGGAGTCTGAGATGTCCGCATGCTACAAGATATTATTATCGTCAGCTGCCTTTCTGTGATGTTGTCAGGCGTTAGTATGTGGGCCCACCAGGGGACCTTTTTAGCTGCCACTTAAATTTGTAATCAGCATCATTAGCACCACTACTTGTATCCCTTTGGGTTTGTTCCAATTATAAAATTATGTCAGTGTGTGGTGTGTTATTAATGCTGTCAAAATAGGCCTTCGTGCAAATTGTTGTTGTAGGCGTGCGTCACTGGGGACTACAGTGATGAATGCACAGTACATACAAGACAGTCATTTGAATTCAAAAGAAAAGCCGACTATTCCGCTGAAATGGCTTTGCTCGCATTTAAGTCAAATTATACTGCAGTTTTATTTTCACAGACATGCCTACTTGCAAAATATTTCATAGCCATGTGGTTGTGGGGCGCCCCGAAATCTTTTATACCCCCACCAAAATTTACCTCAGGAGAATGCCCACAGTTCAATGGATTGGAGACCGTGTTAAACTTCAGTTTCATGAGGCAATGTGTCCCCGAGTTAAGACATCTCCAAACACATCAAAATAACAGAAATACAGTCAGTTAAGTTAAGGGCCCAACACAGTAACTCAGTTCAGGACTAGGGGAATAGTTACAGGGTTTTATTACAAAATTCAAAAATAAGGCGATACAGATCTAATGCCATGAAGATTCACAACAAATAAGCATTACAGAGAAATGCAGAAATATTGTGAGTCCCAAGTGCAGCAACATGAGGAGAAAAACAGAAAGCATCCCTACCAGCATAGGAAAAAACTCAGAGAAGTTCTGATCCACCCCCAAAAGTCGAGGGTTTCTATACATTATTTCCGCTTATGAAATTACTAATACTGCAAAATCACTGTGGTGTGAGCAAATGTATCATTCATTAGCAAATCAGAACGCAGTTCTATTAAGCATCACAATGCCTTACCATCTAAGCACCATACCCCTACATCAATATTTAGTCTGCCCTCTCTATGCGAATGTTATCTGGAGTTGGTAGAACAAATTGAATAATTTGGCTTCTAGGCCTAAACTGAGGCCTACTTAACAAAGATCTGAAAAGTGCACTTCTGTGAAATCATTTTAAAAGCAGCAGCACTTAATCAGTGTATACATGTGAAATCAAGTGTTAAACTACTATTTGCACTTTGTTATTTAAGCACAAAAATATAAATGCACAAAAAATCTCCACCACGTCCCCCTTTGATTATTTTATAATCACTTAAAACACACAATCTAATTAGTCAATAATTATAATGCATGATGCATCACTTTCTGCTTCTTTCGTGTTGAATTCTCCATCAAGTTCATCTGGTTGTAAACACAATCTCTGACATTCTCAAATTCATACTCTTCCTTCTATCTTCTCTTTGATGCTTCTCTTCCTTAACACCCATATTTTAGAAAGAGGTACTCAGAGGAACAAGAAATCTATATAATTATTTCATAGGTTAATATTAGCCTAAACATACACCCTCCCAGACTATCAAACCATTCACCAACCTTGGTGAACTCCTTTCCTATCTCACAACCCAGGAACCTACTGCTTCCCACAAGCCATGCTCCTCTAAAGTTTGGACTTCACAAAAGATATTTAGTTATATTCAACACGTTTATTAATAAGCCTACTGTTATTAGGTACGAAGGTTCAACACTCTGAAATATTCAATACCTGGCAAACACCACTTTCCTTCATTAGAAAAATATGTAGCGATAAGCAGGGTTAACATAATCATTACCCACATAACAATCAATTCATAGTTATTTGCATTAAAGCGTCAGCAGTGTTATAAGAAAGCCGGTCCACAAGCTTAGACAACCATTTAATTTTTACATATTTCACAGTCACACCTATAGATGGAATCTTAGCTCCTAATCTATCTAAGACCACGTTTCGCTGTACTCAAACCAACTGCATCATTCATCTCACTTACATTTATAAACTCTAGGAAATACTAAAGCAAGATAACAGGAACCCGCCCAATTATGTGGAAGGTTAAAATAAGCAGTCTAACCACATTTAAAATAAATCCCTCTCCGAAGTGGTTGCTTACTAATCAGGGAATCACCTCTAACAGCACAACTTTTTTCATACGACGTCTCGCCCTCAAGGTTCACAGCACACAATACACAACTCACCCTTTCTCTCTTGCTCCAGTATTAATCTTGGATGCAAATATCCTTCCTATACAAAATACTATGCGTAGACACAAGGGAAAGCTTTTTTCACTTTGCATGCGTTCTGCACAGTGCAGCACGCATGCAAAGTCCGAAAAGGAAGGAGAAATGAAAGCATTTCTCTTTCCTTGCGCCTAGTTTAAAAGGGCACATTTTTCTCACTCTAAACCCAATTTACTGTATTTGGTAAACTGGGTTTAGCTAGGAGGAACATTGGGTGGATGCATGGGAACGCCATGCGCCACCCTTGGGATGCCCCCATGTCGCAAAGTCATGCGAAGCAGCGCTATGCGCTGCTTCGCATTACTTTAACATTATTTCCAGAGCTAAACAAGTTTAGCACTGGAAAGTAAATTAGGAAAAAAAGATTTTATGCTCTGGTAGCTTGCACCGAGCAGTCAGGCTAAACTAAAGAGGCAATGTGAAAGTATTTGTGCACACACACAGTAACACAGTGAAAACACCACAAATGTACTCCCCACCAGTTTAGGAAAATAGCCAATATTTATCTGAGCAAAACAAGACAAAAATTAGACAAACCTAACATACACAAGTCAAGATGTGAATTTTGCAAGATTAAATCAAAATTCATTGCTTCAAAGTCAATAGCTCCAACTAGGGCTATCTGGTCGCGATTGTCCGGGGCAAATCCAAAAGTTCAGTCAGACCACGATGGAGTGCGGGCTGGATACAGGAGTCACGCAGACCCACTGACAGTACCTTGGATCTGTTGATGCTCAGGGACGATGCGGCAAAGTCGGGCCTGCATTGTAAGTCAAGGTCATTGCATCGTACGTGGTGTCCACTGCTTCGGCGAAGGCTGTGACAATGAGTCAATTTCACAGGGATGCGCAAGTTCTGAATGACGCTTTGGGGTCGATGCGTTGGTCTCTTGGGTTGCAGCACCAAGCACTCAGTTCCAAGGGCCCAAGACTGGATTTGGCACCACTTGGAAGAACAGGACTCATAGCAGAAGAACCCAGGAGCTGGTAAATATGCAGGTGAAGTCTTTGATATCCCAGAGACTTCAGTAACAGGAGGCAAGCCCTTGGAGAATCTTTAGATGCAAGATGTAGAGAGTAAAGTCCAGTCCTCTCCCTCCCAGGCAGGAAGCAGCAGGCAACAGGCCAACAAAGCAAAGCAAGCAGCAAAGTGGCATTGCCTCATGGTAGCACAACAGCTGTTTTTCCTGGCAGAATGTCCTCAGTCCAGAAGTTTTCTGAGTATATGGTGTCAGAGGTCCAGTACTTATACCCATTTTAGCCTTTGAACTGGGGAGATTTCAAAGAAAGGTAGTTGCAGTGCACACAACCCTGCCCTTTCTGGCCCTGGCTCCAAACACACTACAACTGGGTATGCAGCTCTTTGTGTGGGGACATGCAAAACTCCAAAGCACATGTCCTACCTTTGAAATACACTGAACATTGCCCAAGGAGCTACCTAGGGCCCACCTTAGGGGTGACATATGTAATAAAAGGGAAGGTGTGGGCTTGGCAAGTAGGGGAACTGGCCAGGTCAACATGGCAGTTTAGAACTACAAACACAGGCTCTGCATTGGCAGGCCTGAGACAGGTTTGAAGGGGTACTCACTTGGATGGCACAATCAGTGCTGCAGGCCCATTAGCTGAATTTGATTTATAGGCTTTGGGCTATATAGGGCACATTACTTGGGACTTATTAGTAGTCAAATATGCCAATAAAGGAGAAACCAAATGTCATTACATTGTAGACACAGAGCACATGCGCTGTAGCACTGGCCAGCAGTGAAATAGTGCCCAGAGTCCTAAAACCAGCAAAAATGACATTCAGCACACAGTCAAAACGGGAGGTTAGAAGCCAAAAAGACAGGGGAAATCACGACAAAAGATGTCAGTTCTAACAACTGCACATATACTTTTTTGTATATGTGCAAATATGTTCAGAAATGTATCATAGTTTCCCCCATCTTTAGCTTCTTCAGAGACAGGCAAGTCTTCCAGCGAAATATTTAAGTCCAACAGATGGGGTGATAGATGCTTGTTTTTATGAAAAAGACTAACAAAGACATTACAAGAAAGACCATAGGACATTGAAAGCTGCAAGTATTTTGCACTTTCATCTGCAGAAGAAGGAGGGAAAAGTACACATAAAACAATCTTTGACCCCCCCCCCCATAATATCCACATACTCACCCAACATGTTAGTATATATGTTATCATGGAAACTACTGGCTAAACTTTACCTATGTTTCAGTGTATTGGAAACAACATCAAAATGTAGTGTAGTTAACGGAACGTCTGTGGAGACGTGCCTCACTGGAGAAAGGAGACGCAACAACAAGCCAACTAAAACTATTAGCGTGATTATCAAGGAGATTAGACCAATGAGTACATTTGCTATATGCCATTCTCTATTGAAATCAAAATCAAAAAGTAACATAAAACTTCCAGAAAACCTACAATTTTCTTTAAAAACAATTATAAAATGTTCTTCTTTCTTCATTTTTTCAAAGTAACCATCAAAAATAAAAATAGGCTTCAATAATTTGTTCCATAGTTCATTTGGTTCATATTCTCCCACTCTTTTCTTCATCAGAAATATTATGCAAAGTTCATACTGATTTCACCATTGTCAGTCTTTTCTGATTCCTCAAGGAGATCTTCTTTTCCCAGCTCATTTTTTAAAATGAATTGGCAACAGTTTATTGGACGGTAGATCTTTGTATCTTCTTCTTCGGACACACACACTTGATACACCAATTTAGGCAAAGCATTATTTCAGTTTAGAATTCTCTTCCTTGTTGATCTTTTTGCAGCCTGATGCTCCCTTTCAATGTTCTCTGAGTTGATTTCAATTACTTCTTTGATTTGTTTCAGTATTTAATTTTTCTACCGCGGTGTTTTGCAATTTCTCTTTCCTGCTTTTGGTGTCTCAACTTCTGCATCTTCACTTGTGACTAGTTCTGAATCTTCTTCACTCAGTGATGGACTTTAAATTTGATCAGAATTAACCGCTTAACTCACTAACAACTGCTTTCTTCCCTTGGGGGTTCTCAAGACTCGCATTTTCAACTGGAGTCTTTACTGGTACGATCAGAGACTTTGTCTTCTTGCTGCCACGCATGACTGTGCGACAGCTCTTCTCTCTGACCTTTGGTTTGAAACTGGCCACAGCTGCTGGTACTTTCAACTGGATCTTAACTCTTATCAACTGGATAAATTGCTATGTCTTTAACAGTTTCTGAATTTTCTTCACTCCTCCTCTGGATCCAGGCTGTGAAATTGAGCTTGTCTCTGTGAATCAGTGGATGTTGTCACCACTTCTTCCTCTACTGCCTTCATTCATCCCATATGAGCCTTGTGGATCCACTGTGGAACTCTGGTACACTTAACAGCAGTGTTAGTCACAAGCACATCTTGAAGTGGGCCTTGCCGGCGCTCTTCCAAATAATTCTTGTGGACATGTTTCTTGATGAGAACCCAATCCCCTGGGTTCAGTGGGAGGATTTCTTTTGTCTTTGCTGTTGCCAAATTCACCTGATGAGAAACACGTTTCACCATATCAGCCAGACCTTTGCAGTAATCTACCATGATATCCTCAGTCACTGAAACAAGTGTAGCTGAAGGGATGTATGCAAGTCTCATTGCTCTGCCCATCAGGACTTCATGGGCAGCCTTTTAGTCTGGTATACTTCTTGTACCCATCAGGACATGAGAAATGGTATCAGGCCGTTTCAAAGTAGTGGATGCATACACTTTGGCCAGTTTATTCTTGATGATCTCATTCGTCTTCCCCCACAATGCCAGATGATCGAGGACCATAGCTACAATGGAACATTTGAACAATCTAGAGTGCTGTACAAACCAACATTTTAAATTTCATTTTTTACATGTGAGCCACAATTCTTCTCAATAGAGGTCAGCAGGCCAAAACAGGGTATTTATTCTCTCAATAAAAACTTATCAACTGTCATGCTATCCAAATTCCAGGTTGTGTGGGCCTCGACCCATTTAGAGAATGAGCAGAAAATCATGAGAATATACTTAAGGCCATTGTAAATTGGCCTCTCAATGAAATCTACTTGAATTCTGGTAATGGCCTTCTGATTTACCAATATGATTAATTCGGGCAATAGTCCTCTCTTCTTGATCATTCTCTGACAAACTAGACATCTCTGATACAAATCGTCTGCAACATTTCTGTATTGAAGTTTTGACCAAATATTGAATATTCATGACATAGAGTCTCTCCCTACATGTGACTGATTACGTAGATTCCCAGTAATACAATTTAGCATGGAGTCAGGCAATATATATTTGTATTCAAGAGTGATCCAAAGATTCTAATAGTTCCTTTTGCAACCTAAAATTTCCCAGTTTTTCTTATCCTCTGGTGCTTTCTGATGGAGGTCGCTTAAATCACTCAAAGGCGTTTGAAGTGGATTCAACAAGAAACAACTTAGATTTTCTGTTCCTGCAACAAAAGTTTCATTTTATACGTTTTGTTCATTTCCTTGAATCGTAATGTGTTCAATTGATCTCACATCTTCATTTTCAAGTGCACTATATTTATTTCAAAGCATGACAATATCTTTTCCAGCCTTAGGGGTAGCACACTTGATCACTGCAATTCCTTTAGCTGATGTATTGCTCCCAATAAATCTAGTATGTAGGAGCTATTCCTGATGGGATTCCCAGAGAATGTCGTAAAACTCCTTTGTGGCCACAACTGTTCAAAGTCATTGATTACTCCAAAACCATATTGGCTGTCTGCGTAGCTCGTCACATTAAAATCCTCTGTAAGACAACAAGCTCTTGGCAATGCAACCAATTTTGCCACTTGTGCTGAATTTACATTAGGCAGATATGATGCTTCAAGAATTTCTGAAAGGGAAAATACTGCATAAGAAGCATTCAATGCACCATGATGGTCTCTTAAAGAAGAACAATAATGCGCAAACAAAATCAGATCCACCATTTCAAGAGGAGTTTCTTTAATGTCTTGGCTAGTACATAAATTTGGCAGAGACGCAGTCGTGTTTTGGTTCATCATCATTAGGATCACTCCTCTGTGTTGCAGGAGCTAAGAAATTTCATCTTTTGATTGAAATATTCTCAGCTGCCAGTATGGCTTGTTTATATCTGGTCAGACAACTGTTTGTCAAGTGCTGAGTGTGTTTACGAGGCAGAAAAATCTCAACAGAATGTGGAACAAACAAAATTAGTGTATGCCCATCACAATTCCTTCACTTTGCTCAATTGCAATGCAAACAGCTGCAACCAATTACCGGCAAGCAAGAAGACGTAAAGCTATTGGATCCAACACAGCTCACAGATAGGCCACTGGCCTCATGACTCCACTATGTTTCTGAGTTAGTACTGAAACTGCACACCCAACTCTCTTACGGCAATAAAGAAAAAACTCCATATTTTAATCAGGCATACTAAGGATGGGACCATTGCACAGTTTTTCCCTTAACACCCGGAAGTCCTCTAAGCATTCATCATCAAATTGTCATTGTGGGTGATCCTTATTTGCAGTCAAGGAAAAGTTTGGAATCCAATGATGACACAGTAGCCAACAGAAAAAACATCCTCACCTCCTTCTGGGTGGAAGCAGGGTCGGACTGGCCGTAGAGGGCAGCAGGCATTTTCCCAGTGGGCTGCCAGGGTGGGGGCCAGTTTTGGGTCCCTGGAGGTCAGTTTTTGTTACCGGGGCCAGCAATATTAGCCCCTTGTAACAAAATCAGCAGAAACTGGCCATGGCAAACAGCTCGGCCGCACCCCCACCTTCCCCCCCAGGGGGGCAGACCGTGCAGTTTGCCGGGGCCGGTTTTGATTCCCAGTCCGGCCCAGGATCACAGAAACACATTTGTTTGAGACTTTCCTAGGTCTTTTTTCAATATGATGACCAAGGTAAATTCTTTATTACAGTACTGCATTTTTGTAGAAGAACTCTTGTAACCATTGTCAGCTAAAGGGTTCAACAGCACAATCATATCATGCTTAGAGCCCTCTTTTGTCTTAGATGCAGCCAGTGGGTCATCTATATATTGAAACAGGACTAAATTACAGGGCAACTGTGAATTTTCCATGTCTTACCTTAGGATCTGACTACAAATTGAAGGACTTTCAGTATACCCTTCTGCAATTTTAAACCAAATGAGAGCTTAATTTTGGAACTGAAATGAAAAGAGATATTGACTGTCCTCATGCAGATGAATGTAGAAAGACGCTAGGCATAAGTCAATGACTGTATACTGTTCTACATCTGTTGGAATCTGGAACAATATTGCTGCAAGATTCAGTACCAACAGACAATATGGAATCAATATTTTATTTATTTTTTCAAAGATCCTGCACAATTCTTCATTTACTGCTCAGTTTTTTAATACCCATCGTGGGAGAAATAGAAGGACTACCAAGCACTTACAACAAGATTTCTTGTCTATAATTTTTTCAATTAATTTCTTTTGAAAGTTTGTATTGTTTAATTCTAGGAAAAACTGCATTTGGTTTCATGCTCATCTTGACAGGTTTGACACTTTTTTATCAATCCTATCTCTTTTACTGTAAAATTCCAAAAGTCTTCTTTGACATTATGTCCAGAGGACATCATAATCTATAGTCAGAACTGGGAACAACTCAACTCTTGAATCATGTTATTTTATTTTGAATATAACAAATCGTGGGTCTCAATTGCGACACCATATACTGTGCAATAAATCATGCAGTTCATCTTGTAAAGCAAGTCTCTACCCAACAAATTGGCAGGACTCTGATCACATAACATAAACTGATTATTATTCTCAGTTGATCCAATTTTAACAGGGACATCTGTTGTAACCTTGTTAACAATCTATTTATTGCTAATACTTGGACTTCTTTCCTGGGAGGGGTAGGCTTTAGAGCCTCGACAGATTGAACTGTAGAGCAGGTAGCTCCTGTATCTATCAAAAAGGTCACACAGGGTGGCCATTGACTTCACCATCCATGAATGGGCTACTTTGGTCTACCTCCACGACTACTCCAAAAAAGCAATCCTCCTCCACCTTCATGCACCATCATTAGGAATTTGTTTCTGGAAAAAATTGACGAAAATCATTATTCAGAATCAATGGAGTCTACCAAAACCCTTGACTGTAGGGCATTTTGTTTGTCATACTTAGCTGCACCGCTAGAGCTGTGGGCATAAACCCATAATAAAAGCAGATCAAAACCACCAGCACCATCCCTCTAAGGATCTCCAACTCCACAGTAATTCTCAAAACTCTTTCAGAACTTCTCTAATTAAGCATTCACTGACTCTTTCAGCTCTTGTGTGGATCTTAAAATCTTTGACCAATTACCTCTTTCCCCAGCATATTCTTTTTCATATACTCTATGACTGCTCTGTACTTAACAGCAACCACTCAGATGGAGCATTATTAGGCTTCACTCTAGCTGGTTCTTCTGTTAACCAAGCAACAGCAACCTTACACTCAGACTGCAATTCACCAGGAACACCAATCCAAAACACATCCAAATCAGTCCAAAGCATTTTCAAAATTGCCACTTTATGAACCTCCTTGCACCACTTCACCGGTTCCTCTCGCAATTTTGGAAAACTTCATGAATGAATAAAGATCACCTCTCACCCAAGGCAAATGCACATAGTTCCCTTCATACACATTTCTCAGAGGAAATATTGAAAATGCCTCTAACTTAGAATCACTGGTATACCCCTTTGCTTTCTTTACTGCTTCTGAAGCCTTCTTTTTAGTAGCAACCTTCTTTTTCCATCTTTTTCTGTACTTCTTCAAATCTTTAAAGCCTTTATCTTTTCAACCAAATTCTTGATGTGAGATCATGTTATTAAACGCAGTTTTATTATATCGTGAGTTAGATCCATGTTTTAATTTTTCTGTACATTTCATGTTTAACCTCAAATTCACGAGGCAATATGTACCTGAGTTAATGCACCTCCCAACACATCTAAAATACGATAAACTCAGTCAGTTAAATAAAGAGCCCACTGAATAACTGAGTTCTAGAGCAGTGGAATAGTTAATGGGTTGTATAACAAAATAAAAAAATACTGATCTAATGCCATGAAGGCTTTCAGCAAATAGGGATTACAGAGAAGAGCGGAATAAAAAATACTCTAAGTCCCAAGTAAGCAGCAAAATCAGGTGAAATATACAAGTATAACTAGCAGCAGAGGAACGGTCTCAGAGAGGTCCTGGTTCACCCCCAAAATGGAGGGTTTTTAAACATTATTTTCACATATGAAATTGCCAAACCTGCAGAATCACTGTGGTGTGAGAAAATGTATAATTTCGTTAGCAAATCATAACATAGATTTATTATGCTCATATTGCGTTAACACCTAAACACTAACCTTCTAGAATCAAGAATTATTCTGCCTCTGTCCACTCTATGCTAATGCCATCCGCAGATGGTGCAACAAACGAGATACATGAACAAAATCAAACTTTTATGAATGAATAGGGTGAACTAGCAGAAGAACTTTGAAATGTAGTAACAGTATGTGACTGAGTTAGGAGAGATTAATCAAAAACCGCATGAACAGAAACCATGGAAATTAACTGACACGGACTCTACTAGAACGTGTGCTGTAGAGATAATAAACACGGAGATGAAGGGGGTGGGGAGTTTGAGATCCAGTTTGAATAATATGGCTGCTAGGCCCCAATTGAGGCCTACATAGAGATCAGGAGAAAGCACTTCTGCAAAATCGCTCCAAAAGTGGCAGTACTATATCAGTATATGCATGTGTAATCAAGTGTAAAAATTATAATTTGTACGTTGTTAATTCTGCATAGAAATATAAATGCACACAAATCTTCCACAACCCGAACACAAACTCAACTCGGCTGTGCTCCTACCAGTAGCCCCTGCCCTATCCTGGTCTCTGGAGAGGTTTTGCCAGCTGCGGTAAGGCGCCAAGTGAAACTGGCACCCATTGTCTCTGGACCTGGAATTATCTAGTCTGAGAACAGAGCAGGCCATTGCCTGGAGCGGATTGCCACCCTGAGGTGAGGCTCAGGGTGGGATACCACAATTTGTAGTCAGGGATTTAGTGATATCAATTCTAGCTGTGGTTCTTTTTATTGCTCCACTGTAAAGGCAGTTTTTTAGGTCTCACCTGCAGGCAGCATACATGCGCCGTCGCTAAGTGACAACCTATTGTGTCCCAAAAAAAAATGAAAGAAAGAAAAAAACTCTAAAAAGAGGCTTTTAGCCCGCCCATTAATTACCATTAGTTGGCATCTATATCACTCTTCTTTTCTGCCTTCTAATTCGGCAGAATATGGGAGACGTCTTTCTTGTTTCTTTTAGTGTGGCACATGGACCAAGTACAGATTGATTCATCTTAATTAACGTCTGCTTGCCCCATCGCTGTGATTGAGGTACTATTTCTTTGGCAAGTTATTTTTATAGCACAAACTCAACCCGACCCAAAGGTGTTGGAGCGCTTTACATGTGCACTAGTTATATCGCGCAAGATCACGTTCATTTTATATAGGCACAGGGAGATTAAGTGATTTACCCTGACTCACAGGATTTTTGTGCCAATTCTGAGATTTGAATCTGTATCCCGAATTTCCTGCTGCTTAATTTAAACAGGCTTTTGTTACCGGACACCCTTGTCTCTACTTAGATATGCCAATTCATCTCTACTGATGGGGGAGGAGGGGAGATGTGTGTCATGAGAGAAAGCGGGGCATGCCCAAGTCATCTGAGATATAGGTGGGTGATCATTTTTTATTTAAAACAGTAGGGTTGGGGACTTCCTTATAGTCTGAAAGGATATTTGATATTGATATTTATTGATTTATAGAGCGCCTGAATCACCCCACCAGGGGTATCTCTGCATTGTAGAGTTACTACAGCCCACCACAGAAAAGGAGCGAATTAGAACAGTGAGGTTTTTAGAAGTCTTCTAAACTGTAAATAATCTAGACATTGTCGCAGATGGATCGGAAGTTGGTTCCAATAAGAAAGGGCCACATGGGAAAAAGCTTTACCACCTAGATTAACTTTTTTATAGCGTGGAGTCCGAAGTAAAGATTTGGACCCTGATCAAAGGGATCTAGGTGGCAGATATTTGGTGAATTTGTCTGCTAGGTAGCTAGGACCTTGGCCATTGAAAGATTTGTGGACCATACAGCAGATCCTAAATCTGATCCGCTTCCCCACCGGAAGACAATGCAGTTGCCGCAGAAGGGGGTGAGAGGGCGTTCGGGGGGAGCATTGGAGATCAGACGAGCCATGGTGTTCTGAACTACTTGCAATCTATTTAAGGAGGCTTCATTAGCTGAAATCATCAAAACATTGCAGTAGTCTAGGCGGTTTGGAACCAGTGCCTGGATAAGAGTATTTTGAGGGGTTAAAGGTAAGAAGGGGAATACTTTTCGGAGAATACTTAACACATGGAAGCATGCGCCAACCGTAGATATGGCATGCTCCTTTATTGTCAATTTCTGATCCAGGCAGACTCCCAGATTGTTGACCACCAATTTGGGAGTCGGAGCAGTGCCCAGTTCCTCTGGCCACCATCCTGGGAACCACCTCACCAAAGCATCTCAAAACAACATGATCTCAGTTTTCCCCGCATTAAATTGGAGGAAATTATCCCTCATCCAGCCAGCGTTGGCCGTCATGCCCATTGAAAAAGTAGACTGGGCATTATGATTGTTTTTATCAAAGCAAAATAGGAGCTGAGTATCGTCCACATAGGATATTGGAACAAATGCTAAATTCCTCAATAACACTGCTAAGGGAGTAACATATATGTTGAATAAGGTGGGGCTGAGGCAGAAGCCCTGAGGTACTCTCTTGTCTTGTAGTCTTAGAGCGGAAAGGGCCTAGGTTAATGGTCTGAGTTCTATCAGACAGATGCATTTTGTAATTTCAATTGTTAACGTCCCTTTTTTTCCTGAACGGTTATCAGAACATACGACGCAAATCCATTAGTTCTTGTTAGTAATAGCATTATTATGCATGCTGTTCTTGAAATGTTTCATTATGTTAGATTATGTTTCTAAAGCACTCTAATAATATAACAAATAAATGGTGCTTAGAGGAGATGTGCAGATGTTCTGAGACTAAGAATTATGGGGCAGAAAAGTTTTACATCTTTTGCGGACCATGACATACTTTTGGAGGATAATGAGTTTTAGGCAGGGGTTCCAGAGCATGGACAGACCTGTAGAACCAGTTTTGTAAACTGCTCTCACTGCACCCATCTCACAACAGCCAAGCTCCGCTTACCGTGAAAAGAGTTGTAGCACTTGCAGGCATTGCCGTCACCGGCTCACACTCAACAAACTTAATAGAGGAATGTATGATTTTATCACCTTGTTTAATTTTGCTAATTTCAAAAGTCGCGGGTGGGTAAAATGCTAAGATAGAATTTCAGGGAGATTAACTTGTAAATAATAAGCTACAGCAGTTTAACTAACTGAGCAGTTCAATCGGGGGAGCCTACTTCAGGTATCCTGCCGGTACCTACAGGGTATTAATGCAAACCCTGACATTCTCTATCAGGAGCAGATGCAGCCCTGGAACTGCAATGGTGTTTAATGCATAGCTCCCCCCGTTCAGTAACATGGAAACCACGACCAGCAGTTGCAAAGCACCTGAAGGTCAGCACTTAGTGATTGCTGCCCACCTCACTCTTTATGCTCATTAATCAACTCACACATTCACAGTACCTTGTTCACTCATTCACTTAATGGGTCACTCTCAGCCATTCAATTCTCGGAATCTTTTTAATCTGTTTACTGCTTATTCAACATTTTCACTCACACATGCACTAGGGTGACCACCTGCCACTGAGGCAAACTCAGGATGGGACTGCAAAAACTCAGGACAAAGAGTCAAAATTCAGGACAAAAAATCAGGACAAAGGTTCGAAATTCAGGACAAAGGGAGGAGCGCCATACCCCAAAGATTTATCAATGCATTTATTCACAATTTCTTTGTATGTTGCACTACTGTGTATGAGATTGCCTCTAGGTATGCTACATTCAGATGGCGTATTATGTCATTGTTCAATAGTAAATTGACACCCTGGAGCACGGTGTCAAGGGCATCACCCCAACTCAAATATACCCAATATTTCTTGGAGAGAAAGCAACAGCAACGTTTTGATTACATATTTAAACATTGCAATACGCATGGCAAACAGTTTGGGAAACATTAAGGTAAGTGACTTTTTTACCTTTTGTAGTTTAGGCAAGTTGAACAAACACATCTGGCTCACCTGACCCTCCACGAGATGTCAAACCTAAAAAAAAACAATGAGCAGATGGTGTTGGTGACAGTCTCACACCAAATGTCAGGATGTAAGGTACCCACAACTGGTCTGTAGCCTCACAGCAACAAGAAGGTCTGACTTGCAATAGAGTGGATGTATGTCGTTACAACGCACACTTTTACAACGCATGCACTTACAACGCATTTTTTACAATGCAAAATCCATTACAACGCATTCCATTACATAGCATGACACTACAACGCATTTTTAAAAACTACCTTTACAACGCATTCCATTACAACGCATACTACCTTTACAACGCATACCATTACAACGCATAATATTAAATTGCATTTAAGGTAAGTATTAGATAGTATAGGGGTAAAAATTACTATTCTAACTCCAGGGGGTGCAACAGTAGGGTAATTGTTGGATAGTATAGGGGTAAAAATTACTATTCTAACTCCAGGGGGTGCAACAGTAGGGTAATTGTTGGATAGTATAGGGGTAAAAATTACTATTCTAACTCCAGGGGGTGCAACAGTAGGGTAAGTGTTGGATAGTATAGGGGTAAAAATTACTATTCTAACTCCAGGGGGTGCAACAGTAGGGTAAGTGTTGGATAGTATAGGGGTAAAAATTACTATTCTAACTCCAGGGGGTGCAACAGTAGGGTAAGTGTTGGATAGTATAGGGGTAAAAATTACTATTCTAACTCCAGGGGGTGCAACAGTAGGGTAAGTGTTGGATAGTGTAATGTAATATTATGCGTTGTAATGGTATGCGTTGTAAAGGTAGTATGCGTTGTAATGGAATGCGTTGTAAAGGTAGTTTTTAAAAATGCGTTGTAAGTGCATGCGTTGTAATGGAATGCGTTGTAATGTATTTTGCGTTGTAAAAAATGCGTTGTAAGTGTAGTGCGTTGTAAAAGTTGCGTTGTAAAGGTTGTTCCCCCAATAGAGTATGCATCAGAGACCCCACATTGTTCTCAGAACTGGGAGCCTGACCACCAGCGAGAGAATTAAAGAGCAGTATGAAGTAACGTTCAGATGGGAGATCCACAGCAACTGATTCAAAGGATCATTGCTAAGAACCAGATAAATAAGAAAGAGAAGAATAAGGTGGACAGTTCCTAAAAACAGATAGGTCTTCCATCATGGATGTCATTTAGGGGTCGCAGCTGCGACCCCTGGCTTGCCCTTCCTACCCCTGGCACTGCCTGGCACTGACTTTGAGACCCCTGGCCACAGACGTGGCAGAATCAGTGCCAGGCATACAGTGGCAGCTGGGGCTGCACTCTCTTTGTATTCTGAAAATTATACTATTACACTAATAGTGGATTATATATGTTTATATATGATATTTTTCACTATTCATATTCTAAATATGGAGTTCAATTCGCTGAAATATGAACCTCTCTCGCAGCTGAAGTATGAAAAAAATTGCTATTAAATGTATGTTGTGTGGGTGCTTGCGGGTGACAGTGTGTTTATATGACAGTGTGTGTAAGTGTGAATGTCATAGGGCATGAGATGTCACTTCCGCTACCCATGGCATTTTTGTGAATTGACGTGCATGCCCTCCATGAGTACCAGAAAGTATTGCGTACCTGGAGAGAAGTCTCAGCAGAGAGGCCAGAAACAGAAGAGGCACTGACTGTCAAGTGGTTAAATAAGCGGTCTCTTGGAATGTTCGGCGCTAGGTAATTGCCCACTTTATCCATGTCTTAAAATGGCTCTGCAGTCAAGCCAAGCCTAAACCAGTGATCTGGCTCATCCCCAAGGAGCATGCAGAACCTTCAAAATGTTTGGGATACAAATTACACAACAAACAAAATATAAGGACATGATAAAGACTTTAAAATGTAAAACGTGTTTCTTTAACACAGGGAAGTGTTTCAATTTAGTATAATAGATCACAACATTGCCTTGACATTTATTTGAATTGGAAGTTTCTAAACATGAACTTTAAAACATGTATTAACTTGATTTGACTTGAATAGCTCAATTTAGTCATGCGGGGGAGCTGGGATTTGAAGCCAGGTTTCCTGGTCACACACAGTGTAATTAAGCAACTGACTAGATTACTTTATTTTTCTCAATCCCCTTTAGCACCAGAGGACAATGTTTTTGTACAATTCTGCCTGATGAATAGTACACTGTGTTAAGTAAACACAGATCACGGTTAATTTGAAACAAGGTCTAATAAAAAAAAATAAAGGTGCATAGTGAAGGTGAGGGACTGCAAGCCAACATATGCTAACATCTAACTGGCTTTCTCAGTGGTTGAAGGGCATCAAATAAATATGGATATTGTGATCCTGAGTGCAACAGGGATGTGGCCAGTAAGCGTGGAGACGGAATCAAAGGTGTAGCTAAAAAGAACAAAATATTCTGTGACTATTTCTGGATCTTTCACTAAAAGGTAACTGCATATAAATTAATGCACATCTTAAATAAAAAGTAAATACAGGTTTAAAAAAATCAGTGAGAAATGCACTATTTTATGGTATGAAATCTTTGTTGGTTAATGTGATCACTGCAGATGTATGAGTGTGCAACCAGAAGCCCATGGAACTAAATTCTATTTTTAATGCTAGGAGGTTCCTGCCCAGGACAGAAAGCACTGTGGATGTGCTAGTCATTATTTTCAATTGCCATTACACACAGTACAAAATGTGGACATATATGTAAGTTACAATCAATTTTTTTAAGTGTACATTTTAGTAATATGGAGATTACACCTAGTGCATACAGTTTTACAACTGTCCATTAAAAGCACACCCTCGGCTTGGAGCACCTGCTACAATGCCTCTCAAAAAGAATACATCTTTGTCTTCAGGAAGCTTAAAGTGTCTCCATCAATTAATGCCACCACTACCGGCTCCCAAGCAGCCTTTAAATTTACAGATTAACCAACTGCACAGACCTACATTTCTTTTCAGGCAGCTGGCACCCTGGCGAGCAGGCTTTTTCTTGTTTATGTGTCTGCCGCTCCCTCTGGATCACAGCCCAGGAGACCTTCCACTTCAGCCGAGGCATTTAAACATTAACATAGGTCTTTTAGCACAAAGGCTAAAATTACAGACAAATACCGTCCATTGAAATGTTCATAACAGACAACGGACATTAGGGGTTTTTCATAGACAGTCCATGATAATTACAGACGGTTGGTCACCCTAACATGCACACATCAGCCCCAGACCATTAACATGCTCCTTCAGTCTCTCACTCACACATATTCATTCACTGAGCGCCAGTCAGATATTGTCTTACCCAGAGCACAAGTCGAGGGTACATGCGGGCAGACTGCATCTACCTACTTTTTTCACAGGGTGGACGCCTTCTCCCACGCCAAGATGGTTGGTGCCCCTCACGGAAATATCCTGAACTAGTCCCGGTGAATTTCCACACACCGGGACACATTCAGCAGCGCCTGCACATTGTCTGCTTTCATTCCGAGCAGGCTGTGTGGGGGCTTTCATATTGCAGAACTCAGCTGGGCCATTAGCAAAGGCCGAAATTAAGGTGACATCAGGCCTTCTTTTGATTATGTATCCTGACTGGGAGTTATTTGGAGCCTCACACCTACCTGCTAATGCAAAGGAGGGGAAACAAACGCGCACCGCTTGTTGTTACTTCACAGTACTGAAGAAAGGCATGCTTTGCCTCGGTTCAGGCCCTGCACATAAAACATATGCATGCACTGGAAGAATGTCAGAGGTGATGGCCTGGCCCCGTAATTACACAAGTAACAATTTAAGTACCACTGTTTTGTTTTATTTCTTTTATAGCGCTACTCATCTCAATCGAGGGTGTTGGAGCTCTTTACATCACACATATACATGATACATTGACAATAGATCATAAGTGTGTAAATCAATGCACAGGATTGTTACATAAGACAGTAGTCACCTGTCCTTCATAGCTCACTGTGCTATATTAGTAGGATTAGAATTTATGAACTGCAAGTAACAAAATGATCTCTGTGTGAAAATGAGTAACCCGCTGTTTGTTGCTCCTGGCCAGCGCTGCATCTGTGTGAGGGCTGCTCAAACCCACGACTTGCGGAACCCGCTTCGCGGGTCCCGCTGCGGAATCCCCTCACCTTTACCGCCTGCTGCTGGTCTCCTGCCTGGCTGCTCTGTGGGGGCGTGTGAGGCTTCAGGGCTGCGAGCGCGAACCGGTGCTCACCTTCCCAGGAGTCCCGGACCCGGAGGCTGAGTCACCTGGCCCCGCTCTCCCTGAACGCCCCGCCCACACCTTTCTACAATTTAAAAGGCACCTGGACCCTTTCTTCGTGGGACGCTGTTTGTTGCTCCTGGCCGGCGCTGCATCTGTGTGAGGGCTGCTCAAACCCACGACTTGCGGAACCCGCTTCGCGGGTCCCGCTGCGGAATCCCCTCACCTTTACCGCCTGCTGCTGGTCTCCTGCCTGGCTGCTCTGTGGGGGCGTGTGAGGCTTCAGGGCTGCGAGCGCGAACCGGGACTCACCTTCCCAGGAGTCCCGGACCCGGAGGCTGAGTCACCTGGCCCCGCTCTCCCTGAACGCCCCGCCCACACCTTTCTACATCACACCCCATTGGTCTTTGGCCCATAAATATCGGAGAGTGACGCTGCGCGGGAGCGCGCGGGAGCGTCCGGGGCTAAGACCGGGCAAAGAGCGGGCCGTTTGAGGCCGTTCGAGGACTGAGAGGACTGGACTGGCCCACCCCTTTAGGCTCAACATTTTTGTAAGCTAAATTAATATCTGAGGGGAAATAGATTGACCTTTGTCACAGTGCCTTAGCGCTATGGATCCAAGGGTAACCCGTATTAAGTCTTCTAAACGTGGGTCACAAATCAGTGGCCCCATGGATGACTTTATAACCCGCACCAATATAGCCATAGACGAAGAGATATCCAAGCTCCAATCCCGGGTCTCGTTAGAACTAGATGCCGCCAGAAGAGTGTCCCAAGTAATTGCACTTTCCAAGAAATCCTCTCTAGGCCACATAGCCACTTCTGTCACCCCTGAGCGCCCAGCCCGCCCACATTGTATAGTTACTCAGGCTGATGTTCACCATTCACCGATTCCGGCTACTCCCCAATTTGCCTCAGGAAGTAAGAATGAGGAAACTCCATCGACACCTCTTAGTGTGCACATCCCTGTCCCCATTGCATTTTTCCCGAATCTGTCCAATATTATTTCCAGTGGTAAACAACCGAAGAGGAAACGCAATTCTCGCTCAGCTTATTACCGCAAGAAAGCGAAAATTGCTGTTCCAAAAGATCTGCTAGTGACCAACAGCACAGCATTTAACGCTGGAGTAGAGATTATCCCTAATACCCAGTTATGTAGTGAGGGGCAGGGAAAAAAACCATCTACTCCCCTCCTTAATACTCCAATAGGTGGGGATCCCGAAGTAGACGGGTTAACTAATAATAATAATAAAGAATTTATAGAGGTGGTTTGGGACACACTTAAAAAACTTTTGTCACCTCTAGACCTAAGACTATCAAGGATAGAAAATAACTTGTTAGAAATAGAGAAGAGCATTATTGCTTTGGCCACCCTTGGCTTGAAAAGTCTGGAAAACCAGGGCATTATTGCAGCTGACTCATCGCCACAACCTACCGCACCCCAAATCAATCTAGCTTCCTCTTCAGTACCACCCACAATAAAATCTGTCCCTAAATCAAGGTCAGCTACGGAGGAGCAAGCTCGCGTTAAACCAAGGTCAGTTACGGAGGAGCAAGCTCGCGTTAAACCAAAGGCTCCCCCACGAGGTCCCATACGTAACCTGCAACATTCCAAACGCGAAACACTAAATAGATCGATCTCCAGTGAAACCCAGGTTCCCCCAGCCAAAGATAATTTTAGAGGTGGCTATATTGACCTTCCCCCAGAGGCAAATGACTATGTGGTTGTCTTGACGGGTGTTCCAATGATTGGTAATGGCCAATTTGAAAATCATTGGTCGCTGAAAAATAAAATAATGCACTGGTTAAATGTTAACAGACCAATCCCCAATGGTAGAAGAAGTCGTGTACTGATGGTTCGCAGAACCCCCTGGGTAGGGCCAACGCTGAAATCCAGTTCGGGGGACTGCATAGTAGTGACCTTCGAAGACCCACACACGGCACACCGTATCTGTAGTTGGCCCAGTAATGATGACTCCTTAGTCAAACCTAAACCACTATCCTTTTTTTATCCCCCCCGACCTATCTGTAACCAGGGGGACAATTGGTCATTGGTCCAACACCACCAACGACCGAATAGGCCCTGGTGCCACCGGGAGACCCCTCTACATTGGAATGGTCTCTCTACTTTTAATAGATTCAGTGGCTTAGAGGAGGTGGATTGACTCCCTGTGCAATCACCCAAACAACCCCGAAGGCAATTCTCAACTTCACAAAGGCATCATTCTATTGATTGTCCTGCCCTTGAGCCTGTAATAAGCCGAGTAGGACGATCCAACAATGTAAGGGTTGATGGGGTGATATTGTCATTAGACAGAACAGCAAATTGTAGCAGGGAAGATTGGTCAAACTTGCTCTGCATGACCCCCCCTGCATTTACTTCTCTTGAACACCCGGATTCTACCTGCCTTGCCTCCTATGTGACCTCCAATCCCCAGCAAATCGAGCCATCTGTGAGGCCTCTAAGACCTGTGGGTGTGATTGTTTCTCCTATGCCCATTGACCCCATCAAAGTCTCTCCAAAAGTTGACTCTGTCCTAAAAATTCTATCTTGGAATGTGGCTGGTCTTGGTCGTAACTTTGACATCCCCGAATGGAACGACTTCCTGGAACCCTTTCACATTTGCCTCTTTCAGGAAACCTGGTGTTTGGAGCCAAGACATCGAGTGGGATTCTCCACCTTTTTTATCCCTGCAGTCCAGGAACAGGGATCCAAAGGTCGCCCATCAGGCGGCCTTATTATATGGATTAGTATTACTCTGGGCTTCAGGGTGAAAGAAAGAAATACCCAATCACCGGATCTCCAGTGGCTAACGATAACATACAAAGGGGGAAGAAGTATGGAAGTCTTCAACATCTACCTGAGGGGTGCCAAAGGTGGTGTATCCCATCTACCTCCTACAGGCCTAAACCGCAACCTGGCTGCCTGCAATGCGGACTCCTATATAATGCTTGCAGGCGATTTTAACTGCTGTTTTGAGCCCTTGGCCAGCGATGATATCTTGGACACTTTTGAGGAGGACACCAGGAGAGGTATTCCTATTTTGAATCTTGACCCGATTCCCAAATGGTCGCAAAACGCAATAGAGATCAATGCCCTCTGTATGGAGCATAATTTGCGACCGACAAATGGACGATCTAAATCTGACCATATGGGTGCACACACTTATAACAGACAAGACCATACGTCTAGGATTGATTATATTATGCTTAATTACAATCTCTGGCAACATCACCTAGATATGGAGGTTATAGTGTCGGGTGATAGCGACCACAACCCCTTATCGCTATCTATTTCATCTCCTTGGCAGGCTGGAAGTCAAGGCCCACTCGGTCATAAGTGGAAATCCTCCCACGAATTAGTCCCCTCAAATTGTAGTAGGCGCTTAAGGTGGGCAAAAGTCTTAGCCGACGAAACAAGGATGGCCCAAGCCGGGTCTATTTTGGAAGAGGTGGAGCCCCGGATGAACACTTTAAGTTTAACCGATAACAAGATCTTACCTCTTTTCACTGAGACTGTATTGGCACTGAGTGACTTATTTACTGTTCCCCAAACCACTCGTAGGGGTCCCTCGAAAACCTTGCATAAACAGTCAGATAAGTGGTATACTGTAAAATGTCGTGAAGCTAAGAAGGAACTTGTTGTGACATTGAAGTCCAAAGACACAGCTGCCATTAGGGCTGCTAGAAAATTTTACAAAAAAACTATATTTGAAGCCAAACAGGTTTATGATTTTAACTTTTGGGGAGATTTAGTAGAGGCTAGCACCAGGAAGGACGCCAAGAGGTTCTGGGACCTATTAAGATCTAGGGAAAAGCCCATTGACCAGCAGTTAACTTGTAACATTACAGGGGGGGTATGGTTCGACCACTTTTTACAACTGTACTCCGCTCCTCCAGGCCTCCCCAGCTGGCCCGCACACCCATGGGTTTATTGCCTAATTCTATAATCAACCTCCCGTGCTATGATGGCCTATTTACCAGCTTAGAAGTAGAGAGAGCAATCCAATGTATTGTCTCGAACAAAGCAGCGGGTCCTGACGGAATCCCAGGAGACCTAATTAAGAATTACCCACCCATTTGGAGTAGATTAATTGCCTCGCTTTTGAATGAAGTTATGTTGGGTGGAGTCTTTCCTGACTCATGGAGGGGCGCTGAGGTCGTACCTATTTTCAAAAAAGGTTCTAGGGACGACCCAGCGAACTACCGTCCAATTAGTTTACTGGACTCTTCCCAAAAGGTAGCAGGGAAGGTGGTATTGGGCAGGATTAACGAGTGGGCAGATGGAAATCACATCCTGTCAGATCTTCAAGCGGGCTTCAGAACAGGAACAGGCACAATCGAGCAGACGTTCCGCCTTCTAATGATTTATTGGAAAGTGGTGGTGCTGGGAGGGGGCAGTCTGTATTTAGTCTTTATTGACTTGCGGACTGCCTTCGACCTGGTACCACGCGCACTTTTATGGAACGTCCTCGATGGGTTAGGCCTCCCTCCATATTTGCTGTCGCTGCTCGTGAAATTTCACGATAGGAATTTTGCCCAAATTAGATGGGGCGCACAGGGAGAGAAAACATCTCGTATCCCGGTGGACAGAGGCGTTCGCCAGGGCTGTGTGCTTGCCCCCACTCTGTTTTCTCTTTATATTAACGGAGTGGTGGAGCATCTTCTACAACAACCATCGGATGCACCAACCCTGGCTGGAAGGAAAATCCCAACGCTCCTGTTCGCAGACGATACCCTCCTAATTTCAAAATCACCAATGGGCATCCAATCGCTGCTTTCTAGCTTTCAAACCTTCTGTGAAGGAAGGGGTTTGGCCATAAACATAGGCAAAACTAAGTTTTTAGTCCTTAACCCGCCCAAAAAATCCGTCTATCCCCCGGTCCTAGATTCTGTTCCACTTGATCGCGTCAAAGAATTTGATTATCTGGGTATACGCATCAGTGACACCATGAGCTGGAAGGCACACCACCAAAAAATCTTTCTTACTCACAAAAGGGTGGCAGGTGCACTGCTCAAGGAACAGCGAGCCTCATTATTAAAACCTATTGGGGCTCCCCTAGATATCTATAGGGCTAGGGTTGTAAGTGCGGCACTTTACGGTGCTGAGCTGTGGGGCACCCATAGAGTTGACACTCTGGCCCATCTTGAGAACAACTTCCATAAAGATCTAATGGGTTTGCCCCACAGCACGCCAACAATCCCATTGTTGTTAGATGCAGGTACCCGGGCAATTTGCGACCAAGCGAAACTACGCCCACTTTTGTTATGGTCCAGAATCTGGAATGTACAGGAATTAAGAAGCTATGCAGAAGCTCTGAATGACATATTGTCATTACCAGGTTTACATAAGATCACCTGGCTTAGGGAGGTAAAAAAGCTGCTTTATAAATTAGGCCTAGGAGAGGCTTGGGCTAATAAATCTGCACCCCCGAAACAACAGCTAAAGAAGGTTTATTGGGCATGGGTAGACAATGAGAGGGCCCGAAGTATAAATCATTGTAAATCTGTAATTCTGTTTCTGTCGGTCAAAGACTCGCCGTTAAGGGAACTTTATCTAGACACCATTCAGAGCTCATGGGACAGAGCACTGTACATTAAGTTTAGGATGGGGGTGCTTCCATTATGTGAGTTTATGTCCACTTGGAAACCGCCCGCTCAAACTGTACCTTATTGCCCCTTTTGTGATTTAAGGGTTGAGTCTGTGTCCCACATGTTATTTGAATGTAGTGTCTATGTAGCTCCGAGACGTAGGTGGTTGAAGCCCCTGTGCAGGTGTCTGGGAACTCGTTCTCACTTGGAAGCCCTGCGTATTTTACGGACAGATGCTAGACCCTTCTTTTCCACTTGTATGGCAAAATTTTTGGGCTGGGCTTGGTGTCTAAGAACTGCAAGAAAACTGTTAACTCAGTGAATGACCCCCCCTTACCCAATATGCTGTTCCGGATATGAAATGTTATTATGCGGACGATTGTTTTTTAAAATGTTTTTTTTTTTTAAAAAGGTGGAAAATGCTTTTATGATATGTTTTTATCGAATAAAGCTACTTACTTACTTACTTACCCATCAACATAAAATAAAATTTTAATCTGCATATCACATGATGTGCTTTTCAGGAGACATATTAACCCTCTATGCTACTTTGGTTCAAATCTGGGACTAGACAAAACACAGTTCTCTCCAGCAAATGCATTAACATCCAGAGTTATTTTACAATTATTATAATTCCCTACGATTTATTGGGCACACAAAGATCTATGTAGCAGATGCCTTAACCCCATAAGATATTTCAAAATGCATACTTTGCAACTATTTAAGTAGTACAGATTTAATGTCACATTTCTCCTTGTTGTCAATTTCTTAGTAGCAGAGTTTAAAAAAAAATTAAATGTATAGGTTGAGGCCCATATTTTGAGTTGGGGTTGCATCACTTTTAGTTCAAAACCTCTAAGTAAAATCTCATTTGTTAAATATTGTAATCCGCTCAAATGTACTACTAAACATATGTGCGAGGTCTTAAGATCTGATGTCACTTCTCGTGATGTCACTTTTTGAGAGGTCATAGGGTGTGATGCCACTTTCAGTGATGACCTGGGCAATGTCATGGTCGGTGATGTAATGTGCTGTGATGTCATGCACCATGATGTCACTTGCATAATGCTTAACTTGGCTAGTCCACTCACTTACTTTTTTAAAGACATGTGCCCTAGTCTCACTCAGGCATACTCCGTCGCTCTCTATTATAATTTCCGTACTGTGTTATAATAAATGATATTTTCGTGATGTGAAGTGATTTTTAAGTTTATAGCTGGTTAAATATGTTCTGATTGTGTCTTATTGTAAACGCGCCTGCAAGCTGTGATCCTGCACTAACCCTGTGGTGTGTGCTGCAATCACTCGTTCCAAAGCTGCGCATAGGCAATCTGTGCCACACTGAAACAAACTAATACACAGATGCATCATGCACACACAGGGATACATAAAATACCAAAACGCAGCCATAGATATTAACATAAATATATATTTATACACCCTCTAGCACACATCTCACACACACATCCTGAAATCAGTGGTGGTCTGTACTTTTAGCAGGTAGGGGGAGAGGCTGGCCACAGATGCACACAAACACTGACACTCATGCATTCGCACACCCACATCCATTCACAACTCACTCCCAAATATTCATGCACGCACACACGAAAAATTAAAAATAAAATCATACTTACCTGTGCAGCTCTTCCTCGGAGATCCCAGGAGGGATGGGACTGCTGCCTACCCTCATTGCCTGATCTAATGTCAGGGAAGGCAGCGGACCCTCCCTTGTCACAGAGTGGGGTGGGTCAGTGAGACTGCTGTCCCAAACCCACTCTGTGAGAAGGTGCCAATCACTGACTTAGAACTGAAGCCCCCAGGTCTCGAGATGCTTTGCCAGGATGAAGAGGTCACACCCACAGGAGCTGGGACTTCTTCAGCCTGACAAAGTTCAGCTCGGGCAGCCAGGAACCTGCGCATTTAGCACTTGTCTAGCTCTTGGCTGCCTGACCTGAAAATAAAGAGAGTGTTGGTGAGGGTGACATTTGCCCAGCCTCAGAGACACTCTATATGGTGGCCAAATGGTGAAGGTCATGGCCCCTCAGACGATTAGGATGGACCGCTGCTGCCCAAAATACATATGCACATATACCTTCATGCATTCAATCAAATATCAAACACACATCATAATCACATACACACAGAGACTCCCGCAGACACACAGAGTTTTGTCCGATGGGCACAGACTTTATGTTAAAATATGATACTAGCTTGTTGATCTGTAGGCAAGGCCTGCTGGTTTCGAGGAGCACAGGTTTCTCTTTGGAGGGACAGCAGCCAGCACAAAAGCATACATATAATCGATCCCACTTCCGGGAAACCTGGACTGCGTCAGGGGAGACCAGGACTCTGAGTAATAAAGATTACCGGTACGTAACAGGGGCAATCTGTCCATGAGCTTCATCTCCTCACATAGCCCACATTCCCCCTGCACCGCACACTGTTCTCTGTGTTCCCCTTCTTCTATACACACACCTTCAAAATGCCCTTGCGCCACTGCCCCAACTTGTCAGTCTGTTCACATGCCCCCAGCTCCTAAGAGTCGGCCAAAGTTCCACAATCTGCCACATGACCCACTTCTCATGCTGCCAACTTGCCCTAAATTGATCATAGTCAGTTTCAGACCCCGCCCCTCAGAGCCTGTCCCTCTGCCCCAGCTCCACGTGACCGAACTCACTCCTCGCCCTGTTGACCTGTCCCCTGCTTCCCAGTCGGTCAATATGCCCTGGCTCATCACAGTCTGTCCCCCTGACACAACTCCTCATAGTTTGTCTACAAGACTCTGCTCCAGCACTTAATTTGTAAAAACACTCAAGTGCCTGGTCCCTTGTTAGCTTGCACCACCAATGGCCCCTGAACACACACAACAACTAACTGTCACGCTCCTACAAGTGTGATAATTCAGACAATTCCAGGCACCCAAAGATATCAGAATGGCTTGGGGCAGCAGGTACTAGTCGTTTTTATTGAATATTGAATTAATATACAACTCAAATTTCACAAACAACTCCATCTGGTAGCAGACTGTCATAAGCACCGGAAACCACCGGCTAAAATTAATCAGTGCCTGCTCCTCATACTGTCTGTTGACATGCGAGCGCGCCTCAGTTAACCAAGTCCATCAAACTTGCTTTCCCATCACTATTCAGAACCTACGACGGCCATTGTTGTTGCGTTGCCCATACCGATGCCCCACTCCCGCATTAACTGCCAGGTCGTAGCGCTTTTACTCTACCATTCAGACATGCTGCACAGCAGCCGCACTGCGGCATAACATGGCGAATAGACATTGACAGAGACAATAACTCTCACCCTATTGGCTTTGCCAAGGCTCGGTTCATTCATAACAGGTCATATTTAGGGAATCATCATTTGAACTTTCCAAAACATATAATCAATCTAACTTTATGGTTCTAAGTTTAGTGGGGTGGAAGGGGGGTTGGGGAGGAGAAGATATATTTCTTTTTCAAATTTAGCCAAAGCTACAGAATAAAAACTTGAATAGTCCACATCAAAATCTGTTTTTAGTACGAGCCGAACCCGTCCTTAAGTTTGTGAAGAAATCCCCTCCCACAGTTTAAAAGTAATTGCATACATTGACAGGTGGGCCTCAGGACAAGTTGCATGCCCAAATTCTAATCTTATTATTGATGCCTACAAAGAGTTAATCATTACTGTGCCAGCAAACATGGTTCATAATGTGCTGCATGCATTCACTTGTTAAATATGTGGAGCTTTTACCCAAAGTGCTACTGAAAATATGCGACATTGTCTTTTTTTTACCTGGCAAAATGTTAATGTGAAAATACATTGAGGTGTGGGTTTTCCTACTTCACTCAATGTAGATTCTCTCCAAACTCGTGATCAGGGCCTTAGCTTATAATGGAACATAATTATTTTGCTAAATGGCCTATCAATAATTCCACCTAACCTCATAATTTAAATTATGTTTCCTCATAATAAAGTGTCTCTGAGAGCACTGCAACAACCACTTCCGATGGGGCCATCTACTTTTTTGGGGACACAGATACAGGCTAGAAAAGTGCTTTGTGGTGGCCAGAAAGTGACTTATCCAGTGCAATAAAGAACACCATATAAAAAAATGAATTTGCTATTGCATTGTACTTTAGTAAAACTGGATAAGTAGGTGGGCCATTCTTTGGCTTTCCTGGTCGCATCTACCATAGGGTAGTGGGATACAGAAGGCGGTGTGGGTGGACATAGCAGTTCCTTAGCTAAAGGCATGCTGAGTGATACTCATAGATGTACGGACCACGTACTAGGCTACTAGTTACCTAGACAGTTTGCAACAAAGCAACTAGTCACCTTACACACGTGTCTCACCAGCTTTCTTTGCGAATATATTATTAAGTACTCGACAAGAGGAGGCTGGGACAGCTTAAGATAAACCACAAACAATATTACACAAGAATACTCTCGCAAGAGAGCTTACGACAACTGGGTATGCTAGGGTTTTAAAGCATGGAACGGTTTCTGTTGATAATTCTGAAATTCAGAATAGAAAAATAGTTGAATTTAAAACAAAATGGATTAAAAAGCTCTTTAAAAAAAACACCAACAAAGACGGTAGAAAAGTAGGGAATTCCATAATTAGTGTGCAAGGGCCTAAACACAAAATGTCACCTAAAACAGTGGCACTGCCCCCAAGAGGAAAAATACATTTTCGAGACTTATCCAGTAAGTTGCACTCCCAGTAGGTGGCGCCTGCTGCCTAATTTGCTACGCAGAAATGGTAACCCTGCAACTCCAAACATTAATTTGTAACTAGGAAATCTGACCAGCAAAGCCATGTGTTTGTGACTTTCACGTATGTGGAATTTATTTTAAGGTAAACTAGACAATTTAGGAACACGCTTGAAACCTGATCAAAGGACTTGGAATTCAATTTGAACATGGCCTGCCAATGAATTGAAGAATCCATAATATATCAGGAGACAAGTTGTTCTTTGACCTTGCTGAAGTTGCCAAAACTAGATTCAGGCCAGCCTAAATTGAATTAACACGAGCCTTAATAACGTTGATCTGAGCTTCCATAACAATATATTGTTTTATATACACTTTAAGGCCATATGCAGGATAGCTGCTTACAAGTGTATTCACGCGCCAAGTTCCCCAGAGTGTGAAAGCTCATGTCTGTGCCTTGTTATCAACAGTATTAAACTGTAGTTAGCCACCCATATTTCATAGACAGCAATGTCTTTTGATTGATTGATTGATATGGCAACTTATAAAGCGCAAACAAATGCCTGAATGTGTCAAAGCGGTAATGAGGTTGTCCTACAGGGGGGCGAGCGCATCATCCCTACGCTAAATGAACATTACAAGACAAAAAGCCAGGTCTTTAAGGACTTCCGTAAAGGAAAATGGATTTCTAGGCAGGAGAATAATTGAGGGAGAGTATTCCAAAGGTTAGCGGCCGCCACAGCAAAACCTCTACCTTGCATCTTGCCCTCCGAAATCTGTGGATAACCAACAGATCTTTACCAGCAGTACGCAATTGTCTAGAAGGAACATACCATTGAAAAAGATGGGTAACACCCTCAGGACCTGAATTGTGAAGTGACTTGTCAACAATACAAAAGGTCTTAAAGGCAATTCGCTTGGCGGCAGGGAGCCAATGCAGTTTCCGAATAGCAGCAGAGGCTGAATGATATTTAGGAAGATCCAGAACGAGTCTTGCTGCAGCATTCTGGACAAGCTGCAACTTGTCGATGGCTGTCTTATTGATGTCCAGGTAGAGAGCGCTGCAAAGATCCATCCTGGCCATAATCAGTACCACAGCTGCTTGTTTACGTGTAGGGAGAGAAAGAAACGGAAACACCTTCCCCAAAGCATGAAGGTACTGTCCTATCGACCTGAAGATTAAAGGACAGATTATCAACCAGGATGGCAAGATTCTTTGTGGACGCAGCAGGGCTGGGATATTGCCCCAACATTTCTGCCCACCAAAAATGGGTCCAAATAGATTGTTGGCAACCAAAGATCAAAACCTCGGTTTTGTTCCTATTCAGTCAGAGGTAATTTGTTACCATCCAGGAGGCCACAGCCTGCCTGCAGTTGTTAAAAATGGTGGTGGAGGCCTCTATGTACTTTGTGTGAGACACAATATTTGTGTGTTGTCAGCATAGGATAACGCCTAAGCCCAACAGACCTTTTCAGTTTTGCCAGAGGAGAGATATATATATTAAACAAAGTTAGGCTTAGGGATGAGCCCTGCGGACCACCACACAAAGTGGCTATGGTTTCAGAGTAGAATTGGTCCGCCACCACTGTCAGTGACCTATCGGTCAGGAAGGATGACAGAAGCTACAAGGTTAAGTCTGTGATCTCAATTTCCTGTAGGCACTCAATCATCCTAATGGAAGAGATGGTGTCGAAGTCCGCAGATAGGTCTAGCAGAATCAGCACTGCAGCCTGTCCAGGGTCAACCATGGAGCGGATGTTATTGACCGTGGATAGTAGTGCCTTGTCTGTCCCATGGTTGCTCCTAAAACCATACTGGGAAATGTTGTTCCAAATAAAAGACACACAACTGATGTTCTGCGGGTCAAGACTGATTTGCATATGGCTGGGTTCAAACTGGAAAGGCATGGTGAGCAAAAAAACGATGGATTTAGGCCCAGATCTCTGTACTGGGGTTACTGTATGACATTGTTCTGCATTCTGTCCATCAATTGTTCTTTTTACATTTGTCACCCAGAGTGGGACGGGTATGCCCAGATGTGGGTCCAGTGCGCTCCATGCCACTGGAGTCAAGCTATCCTGGCTGATATGTGGTGAAATCCCGAAAACGGTCCTAGGATGCTTGTTTCCAGTTCCGGGAGGACCAGGCCTGGCAGTTCGGGCCGAATTGTTTCCATTGGGCACAGGGTCAAGACTGATTTTCATATGGCTGGGTTCAAACTGGAATGGCATGGTGAGCAAAAAAACTATGGATTTAGGCCCAGATCTCTGTACTGGGGTGAACGTATGGCATTGTTCTGCGTTCTGTCCATCAATTGTTCTTTTTGCCGTTGTTCCAAATAAGTCATCAACTGGGCATTTAAATGTTTCTCCAGGATCTTGCCAGGAATGGGTAGCACAGAAATGGGGTGATAATTTTTCAATTCAGAGGGGTCTAAGTTGGATTTTTTAAGCAGAGACTTAACAATCATGTTTTTCCAGCTCTGAAGGTAGCATCCTGAGGAAATAGCCTGATTGAGAATGGTTGCAAGGTAGGGAATAATTATGTCCCCTCCCAACTGCATCAGTTTGAGAGAGCAAGGTTCAAGTGGGGAGCCTGATTTAACCGCTCGAAGAAGCTTTTCGGTCTCCTCATGAGATAGAGGGAGAAAAGCAGAAAGATAGTAATCCCTATTCTTAATCTGTGGAGGACTGCAGTCTGAGCATTTAGTCTTTAGGGCAGAGATGGAGGGCTCGTGATTGAGACTGTCCAAGGAGGAGCAACTGTCAAAGATTTTGTAATGAAAGAATATTGCCATATGATTACCTAAGACCTGCATGTTCTCATTATTGGAGGAAACAGAAGATAAGAATAGAAGATTGATCAATTTAAATAGATCCCTAGAGGGCTTGACTGAAGTAATCTTCTGATTGCAGTACAGGGTTTTCTCTATCCTTAAGGCTGCTTTATATTCTATCAACATAGCCTTATGGTTTTTTTCGCCAACAGTTCAAAGTGTTTCCACCAGACGCGTTCTTGACATGTAGAGCACTAACCATCAGCTCCTGCCAGGAGCAAGTACACCCAGTTGGTAGTCTTCGACTGGTTGTATATAAATATCAGTAAAATGGGAGAAGGGAAACCTAATGAACCTCTCATAGGGTATGCAGAGGCACAGGAAATAATATCCCGTAGTAGCACATCGCATAGTTATTTTACCCTTACATCTTAACACTTTTTTGGCCCAGCAGAAAAATCACACAGCAATTCCTCCCAGGAGGCAGGGAAAGAATATAAACAAGATGCGGAGCAGCCTAGCAGAGCCTGCGCTCAGAATCGTTAAAGTCTGACCAGAAAATGGCAACGTCAAATATTAAAAATGTTGCTTGTCTGGGGTTCCCCTACACCTTACAAGTCTACTAATTAGCCCGGTGATTATCTTTCATGGAGGCATATGTCTGCGAGAAGTCAATGAATTTACAGAAACCAGATGTAACAACAAAAAAAACCACTTCTGAGCTGAAAATAATGTAGCACACCAGAAAGAAGCCATCACTTTCCACTGCCACATAAGGGCATTAACAATTCAGTTTAAATTTGAGATATCCCTTTTTGGCCAAATGTTTGGCATCTTGAGATCTATTCTCTTTGTTTTGCAGTATAAGTGTGTTGTAGGGTAGGGTAGAGTGAATAATCATGGCGCAAGGAGATGTAGAAGCGAGATAATGAGTGGTAGAATCAAAAAGTATGGTTTTTAGGTGACTCCATTTTGCATGGATACGTTTTTCAATCCTGTTTTCTTACTTACCAGGATCTGTACCCCTGGGCAGAACAGGAGTGGGGGAGGGGAGTCCTTCCTCCCCCTGACACTCAGTCTGGCCTTCTGTACTCTCCGTTTAGAAGTGGTATGCCCAAATGGCTGAGCTTTCAGGGCATCCTGGGTGGCGGTCCCAACCAGCTCCTCTGATACCAGTGTCAACTCATTTCCCAGAAGGCAGTCTAAAGGCATTTGGTGACTAACAATGGCCCTTCTCTGGGTACCCTCTCCATCCCACTCCAGAAATACCAGAGCCATGGGGTTGAGTCATTTCTGCCTCATGGCCGGAGATACCCTATGCACCTGAACGGTGTACTGCTCTTGGGAAACTAGCCTTTCCACTACCAAGGTCTGGCTGGCCCAGGTGTCCCTCAGAACTGTGACAGGGATCCCATTAACCTTGACCTGGTGGAAGTGGCTCCCCCCACCCTCAGGGATCTCCAGTCCAACTAAGTGAGACTAGGGCATGATCTACCTCTTGTCCCTGGGGACTAAGGCCAAATGGGCTACACCTGTACTGTTCCCACCAGAGGGTGGTTTATTTGGACAGAGAGAGTCCACCAGCGTGTGTCTTAATTAGGGGCACTCAAAGCAGTGGGGTTGGAAATGGGGCACCTTGAGCCACCACCCACCAGAACCACCACCTGTTTCTCAGGAGGGGCAAGGGGGCAAGGGAACCCTTTCCTCCCCCCTTACTCTGGGACTTGTCTGGGTCATCTTTAGCCTCCAACTCTCCCTGGTGGGGGGGAACCTAAACCACCATTCTTGAAGTCCTTACCAGGTACCTCCTTGGATGCTCTGGTGCTGACCTAGAGGTCTGCCTCCTGAGCAAGCTTCTTAGGGTCAGTCTGCTTGCTATCTACCAGGTGTTAGCGCAGACCTGTAAAATGGATATTGAGCATGTGCTCCCCCAAAATCAGGGTGTACAGCCCTGTAAAATCATCTACCTTGCTGCCTCTGACCCAGCCCTTCAGTACCTTACTGGAGTGATCTAGAAAGTTCAGTCAGATCTGGTTTGGGAGTTTGTGGCTGTCCCTGAACATCTGCCTGTATCTCTCAGGGGTCAGCCCAAATTTAGTAAGAATGGGCTTCATGGGAGCATACTTGGTCTGATCCTCCACCTCTAAACTCAAGAGTTAAGCTCTTCCCCGTGGTCATGTACTGCCACAAGCTACCCCCCAGTACTCCTTTGGAACTTTGTCTACCCTTAGAGCCACTTCATAAGCGGAGAACCACTGATCTATCATCTCACACTACATAACTTGATCAAAGCTCCTTGCTTATGCGAACTTTCACCTCTCAATTGTGCACTGCTTGTATGCTGCCACAGTTACTGATGGGCTCCACCTGCATAGCTTTAATGTCTAGGTCTCTGAACTCATGGGCCATTCACTGTTCTTCCATGGCTAGTCTCTTTTCCTCCAAAGCTTGCTCTTTCTCCCATTTAGCATTCTCCAACTTATATTTTCTCTCTTCTCTTTTGTCCTCCAACTTCTCTGGGGACAGGCCCCTGGAAGACACTTCTTTCTGCATCGGGAGGGATTTCCAATCCTGGGAGTAGGTTGCCCCCCTTCTCAACAGACTGCCTTCCAAGGTTCTCTTGTTGGTCTTGCTCCAATTACTCCTCATCCAACTCTTCCTGCTTATCATCTGTTGGGGTCTGATGGGCCTCTGCCCATGCCCCTAAGACCTTTCGGAGCTCTGCCTAGTTATTGCTCCTCTTATTGGGCAGCCCCCTTTTCTGACAAAACTCCTTTAGCTGGGCCACTGCGTAGCTCTCCAGGAAGGCCAGCTCAAACGGAGTCATTTATAGGTAAAGTCAAAGACACAAGAATAAGGTAGGGTGAGAAAATTTGGAAACAGAAAGGCCGGTCAGTTGAAATTTTACTCAAATGGTCTTTGAAATGTGATGGTATTCTACACCAAATTACTGTATGGCACTCCACAAACAAGTCCTATCCTCACAGCTCATCATCAATTTTAGAAATTGAGTCAGTGGCTGACTCAGGTGGGAGCTCTAGTCAAGCAGCAACCACAATTATTGCCAGGGTAAGAGGCAGGCAAACCCTAAATTAACCTATACTCACCCTCTTGTAGCTTGGCACAGAGTAGTTAGGCTAAACTTAGAGGCAATGTTTAAAGTTTTGTGCATCACTTGAAACAGTAAAATCAGTGATAACACCATATTTAATTTGAGGTAAAACAAGACCATAATGACACAAATCAAATCAGGGAAGCTGGAGATATTGAATTTGAAAGTTTTAGGGTGAAATGGCACCAAAAAGCACAAAGTGCCAACAAGGGATATCTGGTCGTAGCAGACCGGGACAAAGTCACAAATTCATGGCGAACATGATGGAGTACGGGCCGGCTACAGGGACCCAGTTAGGCCCGCTGAACAAAGTACCTTAAACACTGGTTGGCAAACTTCTGAGGTGGGGAAGGGTTGCGCAGTTGAAGTGATACATCAGCTCTGAGATGTAGCAAGACTGTGGTAAGGTCCTGTTGCATTGTCGTTGAGGATCCTGTCCATATGAGCTTGCAATGCGAAGTCCGGGCATCGAGGATGTGGCGCGCAGCTGGCAATGTCTTAGTTCTAAGGAGCTGCAATGCGGAGGCCAGCGTCTTTGTGAAGCTGCCATCGACGAGGGATGTGAGAACCTGGGTCTGAGATGCGCTGCGCTGTCCGTGATGTGTTGGCTCCATAGATGCGAGAGTAATGCGGACCTTCCACCCCATGCCCAACCTATGCAGTAGCGGCAATGCATCAGTTCTGCCAGAGGATGAGCCGCTCATCAGAGAAGATGCATAGGTTCCACAGGTAAGCACCATAGTCCCACTACCACGGGTCCAGGACTGGGGTGACACCACTTGACAGGGTAGAGTCACAGATGGCAGAGTCTAGGAGCAGATGCAAGGTGGTTGGACACCTGTTATGCCATGAGGCTTCAGATCAACAGGCCAGCCAACTAGCCCGTGGAGTCACTCTGGGTCCTAGGTTCAACAGATGCAAGTCCAGTCCTTCTCGCACAAGCAAGGAGAGAGGCAAGCAGTAGGTCAACACAGCAGGGCAGCAGTTTTTCCAGAGCAACAGTCCAGCAGGCCTTCAGCAGCACAGCAGTCCTTCCTGGCAGAGTATCCACAGGTCCAGAAGTGTACTGAATTGGTGATGTCTGAAGTCCAGTACTTGTATCCAGTGGTGCCTTTGAAGTGGGGGAGACTTCAAAGACAAACCCTTGAATTACACAGATGTCCTGCCCTGTTAGCCCAGGTTACAGAATAGCTACAGGATGCAGATAGCCCTTTTTGTGGGGACGGGACACAGCCTATTCAGGTGTAAGTGAAGCTGGGTCCCGCTCCTCCTTCCTATCCTGTCAGGATAGCCCAGTCAGTCACGCCCACTGTGTGTGGCTGTATAGGTAGAATACACAAACCCCAATTGCCAACTACACATAGTCATGTGTTCAGAGACAGACTGCAGGCACCAAATGGCTAAGGCAAGAAAAATACCAACTTTCTAAAAGTGGAATTTTCAGAATTGTAATTTAAACCAGACTTCACCATAAATTAAGATTTTAAATTAGGATTCCAGAGACAGCAAACATGAGCCAGATATATCTTCCCATTTGGAAAATACACTTATAAAATGTAATAAGATAATCCAAATCTTATTCTAGGGGAGATATAGGCCGTGCAGCAGTGACAATTGGATTTAAAAGTTTTTCACTGTCAGGTCATGCAAACTGAAAATTACAAATACTGCTTTTTAAATACATTGTACCCTGCCCGCTGGTCTGTCCTGGGCCTAAAAGATTCAACAAAACAAGTAGTTGTCTCCACGCTTACTAGTGTCTGAATGTGCTCATGGCGGCTTGCTCGGAAGTTTATGATCAGCGAATTGACAGTAAACACATGTGCAATACACCAATGACACCATGCTCAAAGTAGTCGTGGGGTGTCATCTCAAAATTTTCTGGGCCATTAGGGTATTTTTTATATAAACAAAAGTCATCATAGGGGCGTAGTGGAGGGCGCTTACCTAAATGCAAGAGGATTTGAGGTGGTGCCGCACTGAAGCGTGCGAAGCTGAAATGAATATACACATGTAACAGGTATAGAGGCAAGAAAGGCACAACAGGGCACAGGCAATGAAGAATGTCGGCCGGCCACGAGGGCGGCAACAATACTCACAGTTAAGGCGTGCGGACGGCGTGTCTGCACCTACCCTGCCTATCTCCACGGCCCCGGTATAGTACTCCTGATGAGGAATGTTGCACGTTATGACTTGTTTAGGGGATGAAGACTAAAGCTCTGACTCACCAATGAGGCGGTACTGTGCATGTCTGGCGGCCATCTTAGAGTGGCTAGACGTACTGTGGGCAAATTGATTGTTATGCTAAGGGTAACCTAGCAGGGAGACCAGGTGAATTGGTAAAGCTGTGTCTGAACACCATGATGAATGGTCACTTCTGCCAAGGTGGTATCTAGAATAAATGCATATCGGCATATGGCGGCTGCAATAGCTTTTGTTAAACGAGGTAGTCGTTGATCTGCGAATCATCGTAGGACATGAGGTAGTACTATGTCATTCTACAGGGGCATAATACATTGTACATCGAAAAGGTAGACGTGCACGACCATCTTCCTAAGAGTGTCAAATAAGAGAGTAAGGCATTTCATGACCTTCCTCTTAGTGGACAGGAGCCCCTGAGGATGTGATCTCCTGTGATTGAGAGGGGGTAAAAGGAACCCCAAGCGGACATTCTCAAAAGAGTATATACTATTGGTGTTCCAAAGAATCTATGCCCGGGAATGTATGATTCTTAATGTACCCAGGAATGCATGCACTGGAAGTGGTACTGCATCTGTCCAGATCATGGAAGGGGGGGGGCTATACCACTGGGTATAAGTCATGCCTACAGGAAGGTATAGATGTCTATACCTCAATCCAAGGGATCTCATCATTGAGTCCACTTCGGTTGGTCTGGAGGCAAAACACCCACTGTTGTTCCTGTCTGAAGAGGGTGGTAGCATTCCAGGACGGGTTTGCTTCCAGGACAGTCCATTTCAGGTCTTCAGTGGAGTGGTTTGCCTCCTTGTAGTGGTTACTCATTTTGATCACACTCCGGCCACATCTGATCATACTTCTGTGTTCTCTCATCTTATTTTCATTGGTCTCGTCGTCATCCCTACATAGTACATGGTGCAGGGGCAAATAATCAGGTAAATGCAGTTCCTCGTGTTGCAGTTAGTATGCGGCCTTTGTGTCCATTGGAAAGTACCCAACTGGAGGGTGGTTGAGTGGGTTCTAGAGTTGCACGCTGTACAACTGCCACATGGGAAGTGTCCTGTGACCCGTGGGAGATTCCAAAGGGTGGTCTGTGTATTTGGTTTTCTTGCACGTGGTCTGGTGTGCACCAGCTGATCTCTCAGATTGTATGTTCTCTTGAATGTGAAGCGGGAGCGTTCCAGACTCAGGTTGCCAGAATGCAAGATCCTCCAATGTTTTAATAGGATGGATTTGATCTTGTTGGAGAGAGGGGTGAAGGAGGTGACATGTCATGACATCATCCTTGGTGCTTGTGTTGTTTTCAAGACATGCCTCCCTATTGTTGTTGTGTGCCCTCTTTTCTGCCAGTCTCACTACTTTTGGAGGGTATTTTCTTTCAAGGATGTTACTGCGGAGTTCCTTTGCTTGGGTGAGGTAGCTGGTAAGATCGCTGCAGTTGCATCGAAGGTGGAGGAACTGTTCGTAAGGGAGATTTTCCCGGAGGGCCTTAGGATGATGACTTTCAAAGGAGAAATTATGAGATCCCTTAGACTGAGGTATTGACATCTATAGGCAAGACTTATACCCAATGCTGTATCACCCCCTCCATGATCTGGACAGATGTAGTACCACTTCCAGTGCATACATTCCTGGGTACATTAAGAGTCATACATTCCCATACATAGATTCTTGGACACACCAATAGTATATACTCTTTTGGGACTGTCCGCTCAGGGTTCCTTTTACCCCCTCTCAATCACTGGAGATCATATCCTCAGGGGCTCCTGTCCATTAAGAGGAAGCTCACAATATGCCTTACCCTCTTATTTGACACGCTTAAGAAGATGGTCGTACACGTCTACCTTTTTGATATGCAATGTATTATACCCCTTTAGTATGACATAGTACTACCACATGTCCTACAATGATTCACAGATGAACAACTACCTCATTTAATGAAAGCTATTGCAGCAGCCACATGCCGATATGCATTTATTCTAGATAACACCTTGGCAGGAGTGACCATTCATCATTGAGTTCAGACTCAGCTATAGCAGTTTGCCTGGTCTCCCTGTTAGGTTACCCTCAGCTTAACAATCAATATGACAATAATACATCTAGCCAGTCTAAGATGGTCACCAGACATGCGCAGTACCACCTCATTGGTGAGTCAGCGCTTTTCATCCCCTCTACGTCATAACATGCCGCATTCCTCAAAAGGAGTACTATCCCAGGGACGTGGAGATGGGCAGGGTAGGTGCACTCAGTGGCTCAGTGGATTAATGCGTCTGCTGCAGGGGCCTGTGTTCGACCTCATGGTCACAGGTTCAAATCCCGGCGGGTCCACTCAGCCTTTCATCCATCTGAGGTCGATAAAATGAGTACCATTGAGTTGGGTAACAATAAACATCTGTTATTCAGCGCCAAGATACCCGTAGTGGTGAACGTGCGCTTTACAAATACACGTGTTATGTTATGTTATGTTATGCACATACGCGGTCCGCATGCCTTTACTGTGAGTATTGTTGCTGCCCACGCGGCCTGCCGACATTCTTCATTGCCCGTGTCCAGTTGTGCCTTTCCTGCCTCTATACCCGTTACATGTGTATATTCTTTTCAGCTTGGCACGCTTCAGCGCGTCACCTCCACACCACCTGATGTGCCCTCAAATCCTCTTGCATTTAGGTAAGCACCCTCCACCACGCCCCTATGACTTCTCTTGTTCATATAAAAAATACCCCCATGGCCCAGGAAACCTTGAGATGACACCCCACGACTACTTTAGGAACACAGTGTCATTGCTGTATTGCACATGTATTTACTGTCAATTGACTGATCGTGAGCTTATGAGCAAGCCGCCATGAGTACATTCAGATGCTAGTAAGCTTGGGCACAACTACTTGTTTTGTCTGTTTGTATATTTACGATATGTGTTTCGGAATTTTTATGAAAAAAGCTTGTAATTTCATTCCGTAGTTCCCAGATTCGGGATCATATTCTGTGTAAGCACGACACAGTTAGCAAGCTGTTTTTCCTGGTCTATAGCTATGATACATGCTACCAGAGATTCGCTTCAGCTAGGATTTGCGAAGTCATTAAATAAACTTTCCTTTCTTTGACTACTTGCATTTTTAAGGCAATACCTTAGATACATACCCCAGATACAGCCGTCTGTCCACTCAGGATCTGCTCAACTAGGGTTTTAATCACCTTTTTCTCTCTCCTGATGTTTTCTCTTTCCTACAGGTCAGACCCTGAATGACACACACAGTAGATAGCAACTAGGGGCACCAACTCAGTGTGGGGTAGTTCGCTCACTTTAAGTTTTTTTTGTCCTGACGAAGCGCCACAGATCCTTATGACCGCACCAGGTGCGAAACATGTTGACACACCTTTGAGGTAGTAAACGGAGATGGGTTCCCCTCCTATGGTCATACTTCCCCTATCTAGCCTCATTATCCTGACTACCAGGGTTCCTTTCAAACCCCAAGGTAGCACCCACCTGTCAGTTTTTTTGTTATCCCTGGACGGGCGATCCCCTCATTAAAGTATAGTGCAGGATCCCCTTATCAGTTTTAACCTCTAATCACACCTCACTACTCCACATCACGGTAACGTCACTTGCACTCATCATATGGCAGCCTCTTTGAAAGATCTCCACCAAAGTGACCCTTCAGAGGACCCGTAGGGTATTGCAGCACCGGCCCGACAAGGAGCAGTGGCCTATGATTAAGCATGACATCCTCTAGGGGATGTGTGAGGGCAACATTAAACAGTCCTGTTAACTGTCCCTATCCATAATCCTGGTCCGAGCATTCTCTACCATTTGAGAGACCCTGCTCCCTTTTTCTTAGGAACATTTGCCCATTTTGTTGAATTTTTGATTAACTATAGGAACACAGCCTTTGGACCTCATAATTTAGCTCCCTGTCCCCCCCACTCATCTTGTTCAAGCAAGGGGTCTCTATGAGACCTTTGCGGGGCCTAGCCTAGTTGTGACTTATATGTATTAAAGAGGAAGGTGTGGGCCTGGCAGGAGGTTTAACCATTTAAAATCACACACACACAGGCTCTACAATGGCAGGACTAAGACCTGTTTAAAGGGTTACTTAAGTGGGTGGCACAATCAGTGCTGGAGGCCCACTAGTAGCGTTTAATTTACAGGCCCCGAGCACATGTACTGCACTCTAATAGAGACTGCTAGGTAAATTAATTAAGCCAATTATGGGTATGCCAATTAAACCATGTTTTAAAGAAAAAGTACAAGCACTTTAGTGCTGGTTAGCAGTGGTAAAGAGTCCTACAGCCCAAAAAAACAATATCCTCAAAAAGGAGAAAAGGCAGGCAATAAGTTTGGGGGTGACCCTGCAGAGGGGGTCATTTCCAACACATGAACACTTGTTTACAACTAGCGTATTTTGCAGTATCCTATGATCACCATTTCAGCACACTTGGCACTTATAATAGTGAAAAATAAAACCTTGTTGTGTCTAAACAAATAATGGTTTGCTGCCTTTACATACATATACCTTGCTATAAAAAAGTGTTATCACCCTTATGGATTTCTGATCATGAAAATGAGATTAAGGTATATGAATGCTTGCCTTATTAACAGACTGGTTTGAGAGTGTTTAGACAAGGAATATTTAGGACAGCCCTGACAAAGACCCTTCAACCCTTATAAACAAGGCTGAAACATATCAGCAATTTGTTGTCTACTCATAGAAACAAGTAGATAGCAGATGCATTGTATATCAATATCTATCTTTTTACATATTCTTTTAATCATATCTGGGTTACCATAATTAATAAAGAAAAGATTAATTGAGATTGCCTAAGATATTTTAAGAGACGGATCCGTGTCTATGTCCAGAACCACATCATCAAGAACCCGATATACCGCCGTGGTAGTATCATCCCTACCATTGTGTGGTTAGGTCACCTATGATGAAGCATGCAAAGATTCTGTGGGTGAGGGGACCTATCCATTTATCTTGGATACCTGTAAGAATTTTGAAGAGGGACAAACAAAAAGGAAGAGTTGTCCCTATTCCCTAGCATCTTTTGTGTTTATGTTACATCTGTTGCCTTCAATGTATCATTTAACCAAGCACTTGATTTCAAGTCTTTGTAAGTAAACAGTAAACCCAGCCACACAATGCTCTGAGAAGCCCAAGTCCTTCTGTTCTTGCCTCATATGTTTTGAGGCATCAAACTACACATGTCAGTTATATAAGAAATAAAGAATACATAATCTCTCAAGTTTGTATTTATATGTCTTTATTTAGAGGTCATCTCCTCTGGGGGGAATTTCTTTGCCAATTCAGCAGACACACGTTTTCATAAAATGAAACACAATAGTGTTTTCAGATTACCTGCTATGTCGCAGATTTATATTCATTATCCAGCCAACCCTGTAGTTTGGTGCTTGACAACATTAATGTACCATACATATTGAGCTGGAGTCTTGAGACACCAATATCGATCTGAAATACGAAGTGGTGACTCAAGATACAGGTGGCCGCCCTTACATCGAAAGCAGGGACATTAGCGGCAAGGATCTAGGATGCAGAAGGATGATCCAGAAGAAACACCCACCACCTACTGGGATTCCCTGAGCATGCTGAGGCGGCAAGGCGGAGACGTTTGTATAGACACGGATCCAGAATACCCTGAAACACATGGGTCTGTCTCCCCAATTTGCAGTCGAAGGGGCACACTGTGCTCTGGTGACCCCTCTGTGCCCAGTATCCTGCAACACGCTATCGTAGCACGCGTCCTGAACTATAGGGACAGAGACTGCCTCCTCCGGGCGGCAGGTGAAGCCAATAATGTCCTCTTTGAGAATCACAAGATCTCCATCTTCCCAGATTATATGTAGGAAGTGCAAGCTAAATACAAATCTTTCCTTGAGGCAAACAAACATTGAGAGTCATGGGCTCCGATATATGCTCTTAAACCCCACATGACACAGTACTTTGGGGGGGTAAGTCGCATTTATTCAACACAGCTGAAGATGTCTGGAGATGGCTGGAGATGTGGGACAAAGTGCCGAAAGAAGGCGAGGATCCTGGAGAACAGAGACATGAGGTGGAGCAGCGTCCCAGGGTTTGGACTGGAGAATCCGGGATGACTCTGGGATCAATGAGGCCAATGGGAGCCAGGATCATTGTTAAGTAGGATGGCACCATGGTGCTGGCGGCTCCCGAGCTGGGTCCTTGTGCCCTGGGGGCTACGTTCACTTTGACAATATAAATGGAGCTCCCTGATGCCATGGCTAGGCATGAGGACACCTGAGGGACTGGGGAGGGGGATGGCAGAAGATGAGGGAAATGTCATTTAATTATGATCATAATCGCCCACGAATTTCTGTACTAACTACAATCGTTTGAATTTAGTTGCCTGCCGACCCGTATATTCAATTATGTCCGTATTGCACGTAACCTAATGACACATCACACACCCCTCACGTCTATAAAAAAACTTTATTTAAAACAACACAGGCTAACAAGCACGATGTATAGCTGTTTGTACCATTAAGCACACAAATGCATGTACAACTTCAACCACCTTCATGTTAATCTCGATCATTCAAAGCCACATTACAACCTGTTAGTCTGCCCAGCATGCCATATCATTCAAACAACACACCCAAAAATAAGAACATTCCTTATGATAATTTTTTACGTTTGTCCTAAGACTAATCCCTGATGAAGGGTAATAAAAACCCGAAATGCATTGGATGGATAAAATAGTCCGTACACTATGAGTCAATAAATGAATTGGAAATGAAGACATAATGTATGAAGAATAAAATACATGAATTGATATTCATTGAACTAAACTCGTTTTTCTTCATTATAAACTGAAGAGCCTATCTTCATAGGATTCTAGTAGTGCCCAAACGGGGACACATCCCATGTAGGCAATGCAAATCAATACTTGTTCAATTGACGTCACGATTGAAGACGCCACCCCGGGTGCACACACAAGCATCTACAACTGAATAGGACCCTTGATACACCAGCGTTGTAGCGCGTATTCTAGCCCTATCATTTAATACGGTATGCAACAAGGTATGGTGCACAATACGTAATACACGGAAGACAGACGGGGAGCCCCTTGCACTACTAGAGGTATTTTTAGAGGCTCGGACCATTAAGACTCTGAACCCTACTATGCGCAAGGGCATCATTTGTCTCATACTGAAGCCACGGGGTGCCCCAGAGGCGTTTGCAATAAGTGGTGCTTGGGTTGGGTAGGACTAATGCGGATTTATGCCGGCTCTTTGCACAACATACAATCTCTGGTGGTTAACACACGTACTGCACAAGACCACCGGAATGGACCAAGATTTGGTGTTTGTATCGAGTGACCTAGAGAAGGCTTTTGATACTGCCAATTGGAGTGATCTCATGGCAGTACTCCGCGGTATGGGCTTTGGCCCAGGGTTTCTTGCTGGATACATGTTATACATGGTTAGGGTGGGAGGTGAGGTATCGGAGGCATGGGCTGTCGAGGGGGGCATCTGACAGGGTTGTCCCATTTCGCCACTCCTGTTCACTCTAGCTGTGGAGCCGATGGTGATACTGTTGCGTAGGGAATTGGAGCCTTGGAGTTTACGAGGGGGTGAGCAGAATCACATAGTCTCATTATATGCAGATGATGCATTGATCTATCTCCATTTGTCTGAGGAGTCGGGGCTATCCCTGATGAGACATATGGCAGCCTTTAGTCTAATCTCGGGCCTATAAGTCAATATCCAAAAGACCTTACTGCTCCCATTGGGAAGGTTGGCTACGTTACCGCCTGAACAATTGCCCGAGCTTGGGATTCGCTGGAAGGGGGGTGAGCTTTTGTTACCTGGGACTGATGGTTGCACATACAGAGGACACATGCAAGTGCCTCAATGCGGACAAGGTGTTGAGACCTGATCGGTTCGATAGAATTCTGGAAGACTCAACCCCTGTCGGTGATTGGGCAGTGTTAGACATGGGGGTCTCTAGTTGGCAATGATTTGTACCTTTGTCCAAGTAGGAACCCTCCCTAGTCAGGGCAAGAGGTTTACATTTCTAAAATAACCCCTGCTCACCCCCTTGAGGGCTTGGCACGAGCAGACAGCCTGATCTCGGAGGTAGTGTGTAAAGCATTTGTTCACACATACAGTAATACTGTGAAAACACTACAAATGAACATCACACCAGTTTAGAAAAATAAGTAATCTTTATCTAAACCAAACAAGGTCAAAACAATAAAAATCCTCAATACAGTAATACAAATATGACTTTCAAAAGGTAGAAACAGTTCTGTTCAAAGCAAATTGCAGATGCAACACTTTTCATGCAAAGTCCCTAGGATACATCAAAAACATAAGCAAAAAGGGTCACAGGGAAGGTGATGCGTTGGTTCCTTACATGCAGGGAAGGTGATGCGTCGGTTCCTTGTTCCGGGGGAGGTGATGAGTCTGTTCCTTACTGCTGCTCAGGGGAGGTGATGCGTCAGTTCGGGAAAACAACCTTTACAAAGCAGTCATTACATCGCACTACATTTACAACGCAGTAATTACATCGCAACATCCTTTACAACGCATGTCACTACAACGCATCCATTACATTGCATGTCACTACAACGCATGACACCACATCGCATGTCACTACAACGCAGGCATTACATCGCATGTCATTACATCGCATTTCATTACAACGCATACCATTACAACGCATAGTACCCCTACACTATCCAACACTTAGCCTACTGTTTCACCCCCTGGAGTTAGAATAGTATTTTTTACCTCTACACTAGCCAACACTTACCCTACTGTTGCACCCCCTTGAGTTAGAATAGTAATTTTTACCCCTACACTATCCAACACTTACCTTAAATGCAATGTAATGGTATGTGTTGTAATGGTATGTGTTGTAAAGGTATAATACGATGTAATGGAATGCGTTGTAAATGTAGTTTTAAAAAATTTGTTGTAGTGGTATGCAATGTAAATGTATGCGTTGTAAAGGATGTTGCGATGTAAAAACTGCATTGTAAAGGCATGCGTTGTAAATGTATGCTTTGTAGCGTCATACATTCATCGGTTCCTTACCGGAGAGGAGGTGATGTGTCTGTTTCTTACTGCGAGGGAGGTGATGTGTCGGTTTCTTACTGCACTCCCCAACAATGCGACAAACCTGGGGCCTCCATGCGATGCGTGACGATCTGAGACGATGCGTTGCTTCTTGCAGCCGCACAGCAGGGCCTGCATCGGAATCCGTGCAGTGATCTCGGACTTCAGAAATTGCTGCACTCGATGCAGCGTGCAGCGATTTCTCAAGCCGCTCCCAGGCAATGCTTCAATTTCTTCACCGATGTGTCGGAAACCGCTGCGTATGCGTCGCGCTTCTCCTAATTGCGTTACTTTTCCAGCTCCCAACAGCAGGGACAACCTCCAGAGGCCCAGAATAGCAACAGGCACCTCTTGGCAGGTCAGAACTCTCAGCAAGGGAGATCAGGGGAGCTGGGGGTGAAGTCTTTGTAACCCTGAGACTTCAAAAACAGGAGGAAAATTTCTACTTTAAACCCTTGGAGATCTTCCTCAAGCAGGGGACACAGCACACAGCAAAGTCCTTGCCCTTTCCTTGGCAGAAACAGCTACTGCAGGCAAACCCCAGGCAGCACACAGCAAAGAGGCAGTACATCGCCTTCAGTTTCTCCAGCTTTTCTCCTTGGCAAAGGTTTCTCTTGAATTCCAGAAATGATCTAAAAGCCACTTTTTATAACACAAAATCCTATGTTCTCTGGTGGCAGAGAAGCTCTTTGCCCAGCCAAAACCAGTTCTGTCCTCTCTGGTGCAGCTTCCTGGCAGCAGGTGGAGACAGCATTGTCAAAGGCATTCAGATGTGAAAGAAATCTCCTACACCTACTCTGAATGCAGCCCAGGTCTATTGAGCCCAGCCCTGACTCACCCTGGAAAGGCAGGACACACCTCACCCCACCCAAGTGGCAGTCTGAACTGAATGCACATCCCCAGCCACTGTCACTCAGAAGCCAGACCTATCAGAGACACACAGGATGGCCGATCAAGACAAAAACTACTTTCTGAAAAGTGGTATTTTCACACACAGAATGTAAAAATCATCCTCACTAAAAGATGCATCTTTATATTCTGAGTTTGGCTATACTAAACTTTATCTTCCTATCTTGTCCCAATGGGAAGTTATATTTATAAGATGTTATAAATGAACTCCTATTCTATCCTATGGGCAGATAGTCTTTCAATAGTGAAAAACGAAATTGTCAGTATTTCATTATCAGGACATGCCACACACATCAGGGCGTGTCCTACCTTTCACATACACTGCACCCTGCCCACAGAGGTACCTTGGTCCTACCTTAGGGATGACTCAAATGTAAGGAAAGAGAATGTTCGGGGCTGGCAAGTGGGTGCACTTGCCAGGTTGACATGGCAGTACCAAACTGCGCACAGACACTGCAGTGGCATGTCTGAGTTACATTTACAGGCTGCTTATGTGGGTGGCACAATCAGTGCTACAGGCCCACTAGCAACATTTGATTTACAGGCCCTGGGCACGCACAGTACACTGTACTAGGGACTGACTAGAAAATCAAATATGCCAAACATGGACTCACCAATCCATAAACACAATTTAAAGTGAGCACTTGCACTTTGGCACTGAACAGCACGGGCAAAGTGCCCAAAGCATCTAGACCAGCAAAAACTAAGTCCAATACACAGCAAAAACACTGACGGCAAAGGCAAAAATACAGGGAAAACCCATGCCAATGATGCCAGGTCTAACAGGCCGGCAGCCATTGCCAAGCTGGTCTTCCTTCCTCGCTGTCTGTACCTTGTCCAAAACTATTTGTTCCCTTTTGGGATGGAATTTTTTGCCATCTATACAGCCTGTTGATTTCTCTGCAGAAAGCGGGAAAGCACAGCCAGTTCACCCTGTCAGTTCTTAAGAGGGACATGGAGGAGGGGTGACTGGCGCTGCTGGATATGCAACATTACAGTTTCTCAGCACACCTTCAGCATGCGGCTCGACGGTTAACCGACATGGATAATTGGGAGTAACGGTTGTTGCAGGGTATGATCGGTGACAATACCTTGCCGTGCCTGTTGATATGGGGTGGCAGCGCAGACGTCCTGACCCCTACCTGGTTCATCACAAGGCCAAGGTGTGGGAGCTGGCAGTGAAGAAGGTATTACGCAGGGTCCCCTTTGATAGAGAATTGCAGATCTGGGACCTTGAAACCTTTCGATCCATAGAGCAAGATAGGTCTATGGAAATATGGAGAAAGGGGGGATGCATTCTGTAATGATGGACACTTGAAGAAGAGAGGTAAGATTTATTGTAAGTACAAAGTTCCCACAGACGGCTGCAGTGTGCAAGCAAGCACTACTCTGGCCAGTCGTAAACTGTAATCCTCAACTGTCACTAACGAGCCAACTGTCTCGCAGGGAAAAGGAGTCCGGAGTCTAGATGTTAAATAATAAAGGGCTGAGGATTGAGCCCTGGGGAACCCCATAAGGTGAGTTGTGAATCTCGGAGCACGCTGCTGGCGAGATAACCTGAAACGTACGGTTCGTCAGGAAGTCTGCAAGCCAATTGAGTGCCCTGTCGGTCACCCTCAATGATTGGAGAGTCTGCAATAACACGGTATGCGAAACTATGTCAAAAGCGGCACTTAGGTCGAAAAGTATAAGTGCCACAATGCCGCCCGTGTCAACTTGATGACGCACCATTTCTGTGACCCCAAGCAAGGCGGTTTCACTAGCAAAACCAGCTCTGAAGCCCGATTGTGAACCATTAAGAAAATTGTGGGAGTTCACAAATGATGTCAATTGGAGATTGATGTGCTTTTCCAATATTTTGGAAAAAGCAGGAAGAAGAGAAATGGGCCTAAAATTAGATAGTTGCGTGGGGTCAGCAGTGGCCTTCTTCAACAATGGTAAAACCATTGCGTGCTTCTAGATAGAAGGAACAATTGCCTCTTTTAAAGAGGCATTAAGCTGCTCCATGATCAGCAGCAGGGAGGATTGCTCAAATTTCTGAAGCACAGTGATGGGAATGGGATCTCTGGGAGAGCCAGATTTCAGGCTGTCCAGTATCCGCCTAAAGGAGTTAATTTCTAAGGGTTCCCAGATGTCAAGTTTGTCAGTGTGTTTGAAGAACAGGTCTGCCTGTAGGGTCCCATTGGTAGTAAGATAATGGGAATTCTCAGATTCTTGCGAGGCATTATTCGGCGTAGAGTCCTGGAATGAACCATATCTTTTTTCGACTTTACTCCAAAAAAAAATCTGGCAAGCTCCTCACATTGTGAAGAAATCAGATCAGGAGAAGCAGGTAGGCAATCGGCACCGGACACATTTTTTACAAGGTTGAATAGTTGCTTGGGATTATTCTGTGCTCTGGAAACAGCTGAGGCCACATAATCTATGCGAACAGCTTTGCAAAGTGAGCGATAGTCCCTTAAAGCCTTTTATATGTCAATTTAGCCTCTAGTGCATAAGTCTTTCTCTTCCATTGGGCTGTACCATGCCCTTCTCATTGAGTTCTTAACAAGGTGTTTTCGGGTAGCCCCTCTCTCGCAGTTTGTTGCTCAGAATAGTCCATTCTTTTAGTGTGTAATTTCTACAGATCCTGAGGAATTGGCCAAAGAGAAGGCCACCTTTGAGGGCCTGTGGGTGCTTTTTTATTGTAGTAAAGTTCCATATGTTACCTATAAAGAGAGACAATAAGATGATTTTCATTGTTCTTGATCTCCAGGTCTAGGAAAGGGAGACTGTGACAGTCGATGTGTGTGAATTTTAGGTGTTGCTGGCAGTTGTTACGGTATTGGGTGAAATATCTTAGAGTATTTTGGGGACCTCTTCAAATCATAAAAATATTGTCAATGTACCTTTTCCAACAACAGATGTTGAGCAGTAGAAATTCAAGAAACCAAGCCCACAACCGTTTTTTAGGACAAACACCAAGGGGAAGGGGGAACAGGGGGTGGCCATGGAACCAGCACCCTGGGGGGGGGGGGGGCGCCAAATGAGCTGGCAGTATTACAAATGGGGCCTTGAAGGATAATAAACTAAACAAACACCTGTGAGATGAGACACTTTACCACACTGAATATGGACTTTGCAATTTTGCATACTGATGAGACATTCTCCCATATCACCACGTCTACTGCCTTACAATGCATTCCTAATTTCAACCTATCCAATCACATTCTAGGTTCAGAATAGGTTTCCTTACTGAGAAAAGGTCTTTCCTTTGTTAAAAATTGGGCACGTGGTATTGGATATAGGTATTTCGGCGCCACTGAAAAGATTCACACATTAAATCTCCTATCGTCCAATTATTATGACGGTGCTGTAAGGTGCGGAGAACCACAAACTCCACAAAAGAAAGCGTCTGCTAGCATATATTCAACTTTCCTTTGTTATAACGGAAATAACTGACTTCTTTAAAGTACAAACAGAACTTAATAGATTCTTTAGGAGAATCAGGTTGAAACACTTTTTCCATGACAAAGACACCCTCACCGTCCATTCAGTATCCTAACTGAGACCCACATCCTCAGTCATCCCTCTGAAAGCTAAGATTTTCCTAGAAATACTAGCCTTCCAAACAGTGGTGCTAGAAGTCATCAAAGCTCTCAGGCCAGTGAGGTCATTAACCCCATATATTATTTCATGGCCTGAAAAACAATCCCTCAACAAACTTAAAATAGAAGATTCCAGTGTAAAGAAAGAGCTGCTGACAAAGGAGGTGGTATTGGTATACAGGACAGACAGAAGCATGAGGTAGAAATCATCGGACAGTTGAGCAGTCCTAATCATTATAAAAAACTGTCTGTTAATCCCCTCCTTGAAATCAGACGGAAAATATTAGACACCACTACTAGTGGATTGGAATAAGGGTTCCTCACACAAAATGGATGTGAGTTCCTTAACAAAAAATCTGAGGACACCTGTTCTATACACCCTCCCCAAAATCCACAAGGATGCCAATGAACACCTACGGAGACCCATGCTTTCAGGATACGATTCCAATATTGAGTCTATTGGCGAGTACATCAATATTTTCTAAGGGTAGGGGGAGTTGGCGGAGTGGCACTACGTGGAATTCCGCAGAGTTGCCCAAAACCTCAGTGGAATCCCACTCCGCCCTAGCCAGACTTCAGTGTAAACGCGTACAGGAGGCACGGTCCTTATTCTAGCAGGGTACATGACACCCTTGCTTCACCACTGGTGCACCCGCAACCCCGGGCTCTCTTTTAGCCCTCTCAACCTCCCCCCTCCCACTGATGCAGCAAGGCTGCTTTGGACCATACTGCTACACAAGGAACAGCGGTCTCCCTGCACCCCGGTTTGGTGAGTAATATAAGGCCATAACATGTGTGCCATGGGCTGCTCACACTCTGGTGCCCGGTTTTCACTCTGTCTGCTCCACTAATTACAGCTATGCCCTGCCCCCTTTTTCTCTTTAAGTACTTTGAAGTGGCAGGTGGTGGCATAAAAATGATTTAAACGCCATACAAAGCTGGTGAATGCACATGCATGTGCGTTATATCCATGTACGCACATGGTAACGTACTGTAACTACTGGATACATCCTTTAAGCTCCTCTTTGAACGTAGCCGGTAACACTGTAGACTTGTGGGCGAAGAGCAAATTGGGAGAGAATGTGTCGCTCTGATACCTCGGGTCTAGTTTGAGCAAATTGCACTTACAAAACTGAAAGAAGTGCCGCTGAGGTTTAGGGGCACAGCCCCGCTGCCCATGCAGCTGCCTGTGCTCGGAGAGGGTGGGAGGCTGGTAGGCAACTGCACACATCCTGAGGCAGACGATAGCCAGGAGAAGCGAGGGTGTTTGTTGGATCACATTTGAGAGTTGTTGGTGTTTCGTGGGTCAGATACTACACCACCTGCGGTGTCTGGAGGGTGCGGCAGCAACTCCTACATCCAAGAATTCCCTGATTTCATCTGTTGCTTTTATTAGGACCGTTTCGGTGCTGTGATCTGCCCTATAACCAAACTGGCACTCATCTAGAAAATTATGTTCATGGATATAGAATGTTAGCTGGTCAGTCATGACTTTTTCCACCAGTTTACCCGGGAGTGGAAGACGCAATGGGCCTATAGTTTTTTGGTTCAGCTGGGTCCAAACTGTGTCTTTTCAGAAGGGATAGAATTCATGCCCTTTTCCAGATGGAGGGAAAGACCCCTTCTGTAAACATAGACTAGAAGATGGTGGGTAGACTTGAACCGAGAATCTCAGGGTCCTGTTTAAATATCATGGGGGGAAAAGGGTGGTAGGGAGAGCCCGATTTGGCCTGCTCGATAAGAGTTGTTATCTTGTCGTTAGTTACTGGCCTAAATTCCATGAAATAGGAGCACAAGGGGATCACGGATTAAATTAAGCTTCTGCCTCAGGTCTGGTCCTGTTGTCAAAAGTAGCATAAATTTGCTGCACTTTATTTTGGAAATGCTGGGTAGTGAATTACAAATGGCTTTGGACTGTTCATTCATACTTCTTTCTGAAAATACGGACAATTTGGTTACCACCTGGAAAAGTTCCTTAGTAGAATTTTAACCTCCTCGATTTGCTTAGTGTAGTAGGAGCGCTTTTCCAAAAATATAAGATTTTTATATTTAGATCGTAGAGTTCTGTATCGGGAGGGCTCGTTTTCATTATATTTTGATCTCCAGCGTATCTCCTGCTTTAGGCAATCTTGTTTTTTAAAGTCTAAGGGCTTCTGAACACCAAGGAGCTGACGGAACCTTCCTGTTACTTGAGGCTTTTTTGTGGGGGGCTACATTATCAGCTGCTGACATGAGCCAACGATTGAACTGCGTGGAGGCATGTCCTGCATTCTCAGGCAGTTTAGTTTGGGAATGCGAAAGTTGGAGACTAAGCATGTTGTTGTCAACCTGCTTCCAGTTATGGTAAGATCTAGTGGACATATTGGAGGTGCTAGCCTGAGCAGTAGGTGGACCATTTAGCTCAAAGATAATTGCAGAATGGTCGGTCCAAGATAATGGTAGGATCTCTTTAATCTCACTTAACTCACTAATAGTGAAAATTCCGTCTAGGGTATGGTCCGCCTGATGGGTGGGGCCCATGATCTTTTGGCGAAGGCCTGCCGTGGTCTTGATGTCTAGTAGTGAGGCAGTATTATTTTCAGTGAAGTCTTCAAGATAAAAATTTAAATCACCCAGAATGTGAAAGGTATTTTCAAGGGCATAGGTTTCTAAGAGTGGTTTAAGAGTAGTGAGAAACCTGTTCTCCACCCAGGGTTAATATTGTCATCAAAGAATGTGCCCTTCTACTGGACTCTATATGTGATAGTACATGCATGATTAACCTCATTGAAAGCCTAGAATTTGATCCCTCAGAAGAAATACTAGTGACTCTTGACATGGAGTTTCTTTATACCAGCATTCCCCAACAGGAAAGCATAGAAGTGATCAGGCATATCCTCGTTCAACGACCTGCCCCAAACCGTGCTCCTACTCCTTTGATTGTGAAACTCCTAGAGATTGCCCTGACCACTAATTATTTTGGGTTTAGCTCCGATTATTACCAGCAATGCTCTGGGACATCCATGGGAGCCATTTATACAACTAATTTGGTAAATCTTTATGTTGACCAATTTGAAATCGACTTCTTCAACACGGACTTCAACCCTTACTGCAGCAACATCCGTCAAATCATAAAAATCCTACAAATCTGATATGATTGCCTGTGTCACCACAATGCCCAGATACCAATAAAATAGTATAGCATATCAAAAAAACATTGGCCCCTTTTTAACACAACAAACACCTTCAAGAACTACCTCTTTTCCCTTTTAAGAACGGCAAAAACATTAGAGACCTTTTGGTACACATCAACACCAATGTCCCTAGACCAGCAGAAACCATTCTAGCCTCATGAGGCCTCAACCCTATAAAGGGTCACTTTAAGTGTGGCAATTGTGTTTCATGCCAGCACATGCAAAACACAAACACCTTCATGCATGGAACCTTCAGACCACTCTCCAACACCACACCAATTGTGCATCTACTTTTGTTATCTTTTGTATTTGGTGCCGATGTAACATGATATATAGTGGAAAAACATCCCAACAATTCAAGGTTAGGACTGACAAACACAGAAGCGGTATCCGCTGCTCTATTTAAACGGCCCCCCTGGTTCAGCATTATTTAGTAAAACAGCACACAGCGGACAGCCTGAGGTGACAAGTCATTGAAAATGCCCTACTGTCTCCCAGAGGTGAAGATGCATCATACACTCTCCAAAGGCTGGAGTGCAAGTTGATTGACAATTGCAAATTACTAAGACAAGGACTTAAGCCCATGGAAGAATGGAGCAAATTTATTGCCCTAATGAATTAACTTTAGCTCTGATTAAACAAAGGATTCCAGAATGTATTACAAATGAACCAGCAACTCTTTCCAGACCACCTCCTGCTCGCCCTCTCTTCATTTACTAAGGCATCAAGACTGCTACGCTTTTTCTAAACATTGGGGATCTTGTTAGACCCCATCTGTTTTCAGAACATAAATAGACAGCATGAATATTGGACTTGCTCAATGTATTTCTCCCCTTGCACAGTGTCGCAAATGGGAATATGAATATTGTATTTGTTTAAAGCAGTTATTTATTGTACTGTCTTACCTAGTCTTTCAGACCTGCCCATCTGCTAATTTGGTAAATCTTTATGTTGACCAATTTGAAATCGACTTCAACACGGACTTCAACCCTTACTGCAGCAACATCCGTCAATTCTTGAAATAACATTCAATTTGGAAAAATTGAATATGATAAATACTAGTTGACGTTTATGTGTTGTGCCTAGACTGATTTGTGACCGAATTTGTCTGTCTTACAAGTAATTTTTTTACCTTGATTGATTCAATACAAGAAAGTTTGGTCGTAATACATTGTTTTTTCAAAATTAGCTCCATGTGAACGCATGTTCCAAGTTAATCCTCAAATGGAAGCAGAAAGGACATGTGTGGGTTCTTCCCCAGTCCACTTAAGTCTTTTTCTTTTTTCTGAACTCCCCCTTTGAAAGAATTTACAACACAATCACCTTAGAGCAGAAATGTTTTTCCAGCAGCCCAATCAGCCAAGTTGGTACTTCAACTATATCATAAAGCAGGGTATCATCTTTTTTCTAGTTAACGATTATCAAAATGTTCTCATTGGGCTGTCATCCTATTTAAGCCTGAAACACAGATACGCCCTTTATGCAGGGCTCTCAACTGGGTCAATCAAAAAAGGTGAATGTGTAAAACTGTACAGCAATGCAAATCTAAAATGACATGATGATAGCACTCACAAAATTACTCTGCCTTCTGGTAACAGCAGGCAGTTACAATACTACAGTGCATCTGGCCGAAGGACCGACCTAACTGAGCTCATGCATCTAAAGGTACTATCCAACAACGCCTTCAAGAGGCAATCTAGCACATTTCATTATCCTCACAGCTGGTGGTGGAGGACTTTCTCTTCTCATCACTAAGCTTAAGGAAATAACATCTGCAAAAAAGGCAATAAACATAAACAGATGTAAGGAAGAAGCAAAACGCCTGTTGAGAAATACAGTTTCACAGAGAAAATGTCAGCCTATCTATAAATCCGACACTTACTGATTCCTCAACAAAACTACTTCAAGATCCTCAATACAGTCTTGATCATAAGCTTAAAATGGGTGCCAACGTATCATACATTATTGGGGCAATAGCCTATGAGTTCTCTAACGTAACTGTTTTTAGCACAAAGCTCATTTCATACTCGTCACGTTATGTCGCAGTGAATGGTTACATCCAAAGAAAGGAAAAAAAGAAGACAAACGTAGAGCAAATACTGTTTATTGCAGACTAATCAGCTGAATAATGTGAAAAGGCACTATGAAACTAGATAATTATGAATCATTCTAATGAATGGCAAAATATACAACATTTTGAAACATCTTTTAAATATATTTCCAGAGCAATATTAACATTTAAAGACAGTGAAATAATCTTCTCTCAAAAATAGCATTTACATTAAGATATTTTGGGAATTTGTCATGTCATTCTTATATTTATAAATTAACAAATGTCATCTTGCATATTCACATACGGATTTTCCTCTGAACAATAATTCCTAATCATTCCTACTTGAAAGAATAATTTGCAGGCTCTTAAACAAGCATGTCCTTACATTCGCAGCAGCCTAGTCTTTCCTTAGCTTTAGCCCTCCATTTACGTTTGCCTTATTTCGATACTCCAAGGTTTGGGAAAATATGCTTTGTAAATCCATCAATATAATTTACTTACAAAAAACTTAACACATACATCTTTGTATTAACAGCAATATAGCTCTTAATGTGTCACATCTTTAAAATTCCACAAATCAGTTTTTTCATTCAAAACGTTTTTGCACTTATACTGTTGGCATCAAAAAATAATCTTATGAAATCTAAGTCTTTCCAGCCGACAATAAAAAAGGTTAAGGAAAGTGAACAATTTGCACAAATACAACAGTGATAAAGAGAGCTGTGAAAACAGCAAAATACGTGAGGGGTGTCCACCCATCAGGAAGGAATCTCTTGGTGCAAGAATGAAAACAAATCTCATTTAGCATGGTGAAGACTCTCATTGTGATTTTCAAGTAATTTTACTGTTGGCGATAGCTGGGAAGCTCTGCTCACTGAACTGCTTCAATATGGCGACATTCTATGCCTATTTACATCAGACATATCCTTCATGGCTTCCTAAAACAAAGCATGTTGGGATAAATATTAAGGAAGGTGCAAAGAAGCGTTATGGTAAAACATTCAGTGACTGTTTCCTTCATCAAAAGATTCCACACCCGAATCAGTAGAAGCAGCACTAATTTTCTCTTGTCGCCGTCTCATGATTTCTTGGAGTTCCGAGCTGCCGCTGTGGTCCTAAGAATCAACAAAAGTGAGGGGGCATTATTCGTATTTGTTCAGAGACACTGGGAACACAATGTTTTCACAGGTTCTGTTACTGCATGCCTGCTTTAGATTTAGTCAGCTTTAATCCCAACAAAATTCCAACACATCTTTCAAAATAATGCACCATAACAGGCATGCACCGGTTGAACCTCAACCAAGTGACATAGAAACATCATTATGCATGTGTGTAAGCATAGGTATGTGGATTCAGCACATTAGTCAACAAGAAAAGATTTATCACAAATTGTGTAGTCAGGATATATTTCATGATCCCTGGAAAAGAACTCACATCTTTATTAGAGATAAATACTAGGTTCATGTAACGATTGTTCCTCCAGCCAACCAGACTGGGTCAATTAAGCACTGCTGTCCAGCCACTGATTTCTAATTAAAGAATGAATCTCACAAAAAAAGGGCCAGTCACAAAGGCTACGTGCAATATTTTAATCAATACTGCATGCATAACTGACAATCCATCGAAACATCTGCAGCCCGTACAGATAAGAGTGATGGGGTGTGGGATTCGACAGATGACCAAGAGGGAAAATTAAATAATTTTCCCTCACCGTTGTCTGTCGAAATCCCCCCCTCCCCCCAACCTAGCCCCGCTACTCGTACCCCGGTGGGCTGCAACTGCATCTACACACTGCTTAGAACTGTTCTCAATAGAGCAGCCCTAACCTTCTAAAACATCACATTTAGGGCCTCATGTAGGTAGCCAAATACCGGTCGGTAACGGCCGATTTTCGGTAAATATGCCGTTACCGACCGGTATTCAGACAAGTGAGATGTAGGAGTCCAAAAACCACTTTTCGGTAAATATGAGGCGGTAAATACCGATTCATATTTACCGAATTCCAAAATACCGAATCAGATTTACCGAATACATAATTAACGATTCGGTAAACATGAAGTGGTAAATATGAAGTGGTAATATTTAAAATGACATGTAGGAGCACTCGGTAATTAAGAAATCCAGGAAAATCGGTAAATAAGAGTCGGTAATTAACACGGATTGAAAGCAGGTGGTAACCATCAACAATGCATATAGGCAATCCCAAAATGCAACAGCGTGGACAACATGGCCGCCATGTACGTCATTGCAAGGCGCCTACGTCTACAGGCAGCAGGACTGAGGGTGTGGCGACGGGAGGAACAAATCTACAGACAGCGCATCACACTATTCCAGCTGACTGATGCAGAGATACATGAGAGGTACAGGCTACACCCCGAAACCATCATGGACTTAATCAGGGACCTACACCCACTCCTGGCCCATCCAATAAGAAGGGCGCACGCCATACCCCCACATGTGCAGGTGCTCTGCAGCCTACATCTGTTGGCATCCGGCAGTTATCAGGTGGTGATAGCTGCGGTGGGTGGGGTATCCCAGAGTTGCCTGTCACGTTTCTTCAGGAAGTTCCTGGATGCCATGATGCAGAGAATGCACCACTACATAAGCTTCCCAAACACACAGGCTGCACTGCAGAAAACAAAAACAGACTTTTATCACATGGCACAGTTCCCCCATGTCATCGGCTGTATTGATGGTACACACATCCCAATCTGTCCACCAGCTGATACAGAGCACATCTACAGGAACAGGAAGTCCACCCACTCCATCAATGTGCAGGTGATCTGTGATGCAGGGAACATCATCACAGATATTGTTGCAAAGTTTCCTGGGAGCACCCACGACTCTTACATCTTCCAGAATAGTGGGATCTACACACGACTGAGTGCCGGAGAATTCGGAGAGGGATACCTGCTAGGTAAGTAACAGTGACGCCCCTTGAAACCTGCAAATCATAGTGTATAGAGGCATGTTACTGATGGTTCCCTTTTACTCATCCAGGCGACAGTGCATATGCATGCCAGTCATTCATCCTCACTCCCTACCTACACCCAGCAACCCAGAGTGAGAGACGATACAACGTGGCACATAAAACAACACGCAATGTGGTGGAGCGCACGTTTGGACTACTGAAGAGCAGGTTCCGCTGCCTGCACAAGAGCGGAGGCGCACGCCAGTACAAACCCATCACCTGCTGCAAGATTATTGCCACTTGTGCAATGCTGCACAACCTTGCCACGAAAAAAGGTACAGATGTGGAACTAACATATTTTGAGGACAACGAGGATGAGTCAGGCCAGCCAGAGGGCAACGCAGCTAGAGTGCCAACTGCAATCGATGGGAGAGAGAGACGGGCAGAGATCACATGCAACTATTTCTGAGTAAGTGAGGGGACACAGCGAGTTGTGAGAAGTCCTGACGTAGTTTTAATGTGGCACCACGCCATGAACACATGAACAGGCCAATCAGGCAATATACCATCTATACAAGGAGTATGTCCAGGGTTACGTCACCCAATGGGAAGTGGCTTAGCAGGGCTACATCAATGTTTGCGCATACGCGCTGCAGTGGTGGATTGCACGGCCTGTGCATCCTCACTAGAGCCAACCCCAAGCCGCCTGCTGCTCCTGCGTGCTTCTGGGACGGGGGGTGTGATGCTGCTGCTGGTGTCGATGCTCTCCGCAGCATCCCCTGCAGCAGTTGTCGACGCCTGACTAGTCAATAGCACCCCTAGTGCACTTGTCACCTGCACCATCCCCCGAGACAGGTCGCTGCAGCACTGTGTTAGGCCCTCCTGCATCGTCACAGAGCGCCGGCACAGTAGAGAAGTCGCAGTTGCCAGACGGTTGAGTGCCCTGCTGGTAGTGTCCCTTCTCTGGCGTTCCCGGCGCCGTGCTTCGATGTCAGCATCTAATTTGCTGCACAACTGCTGGATTGACTGGGACATGTCCCGAATGCCCGCAGCCATGCCGCTAATGTTATTGTCCATGTTGACTAATGTTGTCTTCATCACCCGCATGTGCCTCTGGACTGACATGACTGCCTTTGATTGCAGGCGCTGTTGTTTCAACATTTGGCCCTCGAGCCCCAAGAAGACACCATGGCCGTCAGTGGGTGCTGGTGGACTCTGGACACGCGACCTGTGGCGCCCTCTTGCTCCCGTCTGTGCTGCCTGTGAGGTGTGGGCACAGTGGCATGGCTCCCTTCCTGGGGCCCGGTGCGGTCTTCTGGGCCCATGCTGTCGTCTGACGAGGTGTCTAAGGCTCGTAGCCTGGCTGCTGGACGCCTCCTCATTCTCACACCTGCAAGCGGAGATGTGGCCGGTGATTCGAACATGAGTGGCGATGCTGGCTCTGGTTGTGGTGATGCTGGCTCTCGGTGAGGTGATGCTGGCTCTCGGTGAGGTGATGCTGGCTCTCGGTGAGGTGATGCTGGCTCTGGGTGCGGCGAGGCTGGCTGTGTTGGTGGTGCGGCTGCCAGTGGGCCTGCTCCCTGGTCTGAACTTGTGCTGGCTAGAGGTGATATTTGTGGCCGGTGTGCCGTCTCTCCTGCAGCATGCCCTGTCCTGCATGATGTCACATCTGTGGACAGAAATACAACATTGGCTCAGTGTCCCCGAAGGGCTGCATTGCAAGCGTCACAATCAATCATTTCACATTCCAATATGTCCTCTGTCTCCTTGTGCCTCGAGTGCGTGACATGCCTTGTTGCCCTGTAACATTTACGTCATGGTTAGTGTTGCCCTGACTACATCTCCCGGAATGCATTGCCTGTCTGCACTGACACGTGTGGACTGCAGTGTGATTCTCGTTTCACAATGGGGGATGTGGGATAGGGGTAGGGGGGGCTACATTGCTGTGCTTTCGTCTTACCTTGGTGTGTTGCGGCTCTGGCAGAGCTGTCGGCGTCCCCAAGACCCACGACGCTCTCTTGCTCGATTGTGGCCGCCACCAGCTCCTCCAGTTCGGTGAGGGCAGGTGCCCTGTTGGTTCCACCTCCGGTCTGGCTGGCCTCCTTCTGGATGTCGCCCATCTTCCTCTTGGTTACAATCCTCAGGTCATACCAGCGCTTTTTGAGGACCTCAATGTCCCTGTGGGTCACTCCCACAGCATTGACCTGCGCCTGGATGGCCAGCCATATGTTGCGCTTTTCCGCCTCAGGCACTTGCAGGGATTGCCTTCCAAACAGCTTCTGGTGCTGCTTCACCACCTCCTCCACCAGCACCTGGAGTTCCTTGGGGCTAAATTTCAGCTTCCTCCTCCTTTCCCCTCCGTCTTTCTGTGTTCTCTGGCTGGACATGCTGTTCGTTTACCCGCTCGCACATGCAACGGCTCCCTGCCTCTCCTCTGCACTCCAAGCCTCTCCAGGGTGGGCTAATTATGTACACCTGCCTGGGTGTGGCCACTTCGGCTAATTATGTACACCTGCCTGGGTGTGGGCACTTCCTGGTTGGGTGGGCTGTCGTTGCACAGGATTAGCTGTTTCGTCAAGTCATGTGATTTTATTTACCGAATCCGTACATACCGATTCGGTATTTTCCGATTCGGTAAATACCACCTCGGTATTTTCCGATTCGGTAAATACCACCTCGGTATTTTCCGATTCGGTAAATACCACCTCGGTATTTACCGATTCGGTGAATTCCGATTCGTGATTACCGAATGTTACCGAATCGGTAACTGTTACCGAATTTTTACCTACATATAACTTACCGATTCTAATTTACCGATTCGGTACGGCTCGGTATTTAAGAACCGGTAAAATTTATTTACCTACATGAGGCCCTTAGTCAGCCAAAACCAGTGATGCAGCCCTACCCAGAGCCTTCAGGTGAAGGTTCAGAATTCTGGGTTCCCACTGCTGTGCTTTCTCCCAGAATAATGACCTTTCATACGCATGTAATTCAATTAATTTTTTTTCAAAATGTATTTAACCAAGCCCGCCCTAGCTGCTTAGCTTGTTGGAGTCTCTCAATTAAAAGATACTACACTGATATTACCATATTGGGTAGAGAGCTTACAGAAATAAGCAAGTTAAGATTGGTATAGTAAAATTATCAAAAACGGCATTGTACAATGATGGTCGTGGGTAATATGCTACATCATCTAATTAGGGGAGGAAATCACACACAAAGGTATATATACTTATACGAAATCATTTATATGATTGCAAAACATTGACATAGGTTTGATACTTCTATGGTGCCATATAATCCTAATGCATCACACTTAACCTTCAAAGATGACATCACATGACAATAGAAATGACTAGGAAACAAAATGCATATCCCAATTTGAGAACCTTCTTGAGTTATTAGTTTTGTTTAGACATTTCTGTAGTGGTATGCGACTTAAAGTGACAGAATGTCTCAGATATTTTAATTTTTAAAAGATAACTATGCAGCTGGAACAACAATTCAACAGATTAATAGTCATTTTATGGCTCCAGTTTTTTTGTTGTATGCTACTGAAACAGAAAATTTATTTTTAAATTCCTTAAAAGATGCATTATGTTTCACAGACAGGCCGTTTTTTTGCAATTATGATCCATTTACATGGACTAGTGGCTGACTGGATGTGGATATTCGGTTAAGGTTTCGTGATGTGTGTTGTACAATGCGTTGGCCATGTCCTAATTTGTATACATTAACCCACAATTATTGTCCAAGGTCTGATGGCCATTACACATTTACATTTCAGAGGTACATATTAACTTAGCCTTATCCTCAAAACTCAAATTGCATTTAAAAAGTATATGATTCGCATAATTAAGTTAACACAAGTTTAGTGATTTATTTAACTAGTGTAGGGGGGCTGAGGGATTAATCACAGCATTTTGTAGAAGGTAATTTATTTATGTACATGGGACTGGCATGACACGTTTGAATATTTTTGAGTACTGGGAGCCCCCTCCTTAGAGGCAGTGACTCCTGCAGAGGAAAAACACACTAAATGGCTTTTCTCTTAAGAAGCTCCGACAGTCAATGGGTCTCACTTTTGGGACCTTATAAGTGTTTAGCCAGCGCTATTGACTTTGCCAGTCTTTACGCTATGTTGTAGAGCAGCGCGGGTGCTGTTCAGCATTTAAAAAAGTGAGAATAAAAAAAGTGTTATAAGCATTTTTGTTACTTTATATATAACCAATAAGGCATTCTGTATTTAAACTTTGAACAAACTTTTGGAATCATTGTTTTCGCATGTGTTTAAATAATTTTACAAAATAAAGTGTAGTATATAAGTATAGTAATGGCGCTTGCACAGAAAATGAGAGGCTAGTAAGGAAATGTTCAAACTGTAGCTCAGATCTCCAATGTACATCCCACTGTATGATTTTGGAGGACACACTTAGGGGAGAGTTGACGTGGACTTCTTTAACATAATGCACAAGAATTTAAAAGAAAGGGATCTTAGACTGGGTTATTTGCCGTGTGCTATGGGCAGTGATGCGGGCTGGGGCCAGTGGCTCAGGTGCAGAGTCTATCCAACGGAGACCCCCAACAATAAATATAAGGCTGCAGCAGAGGTCAGCACTCGTTGGCATCATCCTGGATCCATACTGTATTGATGCAGGCTGCGGGCCAGCAGCTCCGGTGCCAAGAGTCTCTGATGCTAGAAGTAAAGTGCAGAAGCCGCGATCGGTAGCTGTGACCAAAATTCCAGAATAGTTACTGCACACAAAACAGAAATGGTGCAATTTGAGACTGTGTGGCACAGTGCGCACGCAGCACGTCTTTATAGTGTGTAATAATACAGCTGCGCCCAAGTACGGTACTCAAGGTGGTGCCCACAGGGCTCTGTGAATTATTACAGTATAGGAGCCAAGGTAAACATGCACTGGGCACTGTATGAAGCAGCGTGCGCCTTGATTGGGTAAAGGGACACTGTGCATAATCATTCACTGGTGCTGGGTTTCTCTTTGATGGAAGAGGCAAGTACACCGTACGGACGCTCCACAACCGGCAGGACGCAGGGGCAAAGGGCGCGATCATGGCACCGGTGTGGGGGAAGTATGCCTTTGGCAAGGACAGACTCACTGCAAGGGGGGCATTGTACACATGTCAGGGATGCAGCCGGGCACTGCGCACAATTAGGGTACTGGTGCCATGGCACTGTACATAATGCAGTCACGCCGGGGTGAGATACATGTAACACGGGTAGTATATGAGGTACTGTGCACATGGCAAAGGGCTGTTAACAATGCAGCTTTACCCGAGTACAGTACACAAGGCAAGGGCACTGGGCCTGGTAATGGTACTGAAACCGGGCAACAGCATGTACACAATCATGTGCATGGTGCCAGGGTAATGTAAGCTTACAAAGGGCATTGTACATATGGCACAGGCTGGGCACTAGACATATAGAACAGGAGGTACAGTCATGGTGGGAACACCAGGAGACTGTCCTCTTGACCGGGCCGGTTTAACGTAAAGTGCAGGTACACTGGAGGGCGAGGACACTAAAGACTATACTGGAGTGCATTACACATGACACAGGCGCTAGGGCAATGTGCCTGGTTTTGTCACTGAAACGGGGCATGTACAAAATCATGAGTGCTGCTGGGGTAATGTACACATGTCAGGGGTAATGTACACATGTCAGGGGTAATGTACACATGTCAGGGGCACTGTACACATGTCAAGGGGCGGGCACTGGGCACAGGCTGCACTGTCATAGCTGGGACGCTAAGATACTGTCCTCATGGCAGAGTCGATTTAACAGGCAGTGTGCGCTCACAAAGGAGCCAAGGACTGTAAGCAACGCATCAGCGGTGGGGCGCAGTACACGGTACAAGGGCGCCTAAGCTCTCTGCCCAACCATGATACTGGGGTTGGATTACTGTACACGTCATGGTAGTGACCCACTGTATTGCACATGTGGTAGGCATATTGTAAAGTGCAATGTACATATCATTGAGGACAAAGAATGTATAAATGCAAAGCGTCCTGCACAATCCATATAGCAGGGCTGGAGGGGCATTGGACTCATGAATGGGTTCAGTGGCACTGTACGCACTAAAAGCACTGTACAAATCACAGGCATGCGGGAATTGTAATAAATACACATAACAGGCACACAGAAACTGTAAACACAGCCAGCGCACCCAGCTAGGTGAATGCTGCAGCTTTGGCAAGTTTTACAACCAAACACAAACCTTAATAAGGAGTAGTTTCTGGCACTCGGTGAACATTCATAGTTTATGTTTGGAGTGGGAGTTGTAGGAAGAATGGCAGCAACAGGGGATGGAGGGAGTGGGAAGGAAGATGCAATAAAATACTGGTCCGGGTCCATGGGTGCGTGAGTTCCCATGCACCCACAGTGTAACCCAAGAAGAAAAGAAAAAAAATAGTCCCCAAAATGAACAGATAAACAACAAAGCCCAAAGTTACAGTATTTGTTCCCTTCTCCATGGGAGGAAACAAAAGACAAAATGGAGGGACAAAGAGGAATGATTTAGAGGTTTCTATGGTTCTCTGCATTGCCTGAAGGATTGACCACTAGCAAGCAAGGAGTTTTAAAGGACACTGAAACAAACAAATGAAAAGCAATGGGTGGGCTGTAAGCCCACTAAAGTATATACAAAAGGTATCCAAAGCTCGATCTAACATTGAGCGAAGGTCCCCATTAGCCGCAATGACATGCTTTATTATCCATCCCCCCTACACCATGGAGACATGAAAGTTACACACCTCCAGCTTCCCCGGAGCTCTTGATGTTTCTGCCCACTAAAGTCCTAGAAAGTTAGATGCATTCATCTGGGCAAACGGGTTCCCTAAATCCTACTGGCTCTCTAAATTGTACAGTCAACTTAGTTTTGAAGAGTTAAGATTACACTCTGCCTACATTAGTGTACTTCATAAGTTGTCAAATTGCAACAATTCCTTTACATTGTTAAGAATTTTGTAAAGGATAGATTCTCCTGCTGGGGAGTGCACTAGAATGCTTCCCTGTAAGTAGCTGTACGCTATGCTATGTTATATTGATTTGTGTAGTACAATAATCACTTGAGAGAGCATCCAGGCACTTGGGCAGGTGTGTGGTACCCAAGGTGCTTATATAAAGAGTCAGGTCTTCAGCTTTTTGCTGAACTCAAGAAGTGAGGAGGAAGCTTTTGCAGATGTGGTGAATGTGTGCAAGGTAGCGTGAGTCAGAACGTGGGTATCTGCTGGGTTGGTGAAAGTGTATGCGGTTGTTCAGGTATTCTGGTCCTGTGTTGTGTAGGGATTTGTATGTGTGCACGAGAAGTTTGAATTGGCTGCACTGGTGAACGGGGAGCCAGTTACGCTTCTTGAGATGTGATGTGGATGCCACGTGGGAGTTCGAGTATGAGTTTTGCAGCGGTGTTCTGGATGGTCTGGAGTCTGTTTAGCAATTGTTTGGAGATTCCGGTGTAGAGAGTGTTGCCAAAGTCCAACCTGCTGGGGAGGAGTGCTTGCGTGACAGTCCATCTGGTGATCTGAGGCAACCATTTCGTAGCATGTGCAGGATGTACAAGTAGGAGGTGCACACTGCAATGACCTGAGCAGTCATGTTAAGCTTGTCATCAAAAATGGTGCCTAGATTTCTTGTGTGGTCTGCGGAAGTTGGTCCTAGCTTCGACAGCCACTATGTGGAGTCCCATGGGGAGGACTGGTTGCCATAGACCAGTACTTCCATCTGATCAGAGTTGAGCTGCAAGCAGCAAGTGCGCATCAAGTCTGCTATCATTGTCATGTAGTTGGTAGTTGTCTTGTCCATCAGGGAGAGGATGAGTTGGGTATCATAGGCATAGGAGATGATGGGGATGTCTTGTGATGGGATGGGATTATGTTGGCTAGTGGTGTGATGTATGAGTCAAAAATGGTGGGGCTGGGGGAAGATCCCTCTTGGTCTCCGATGTGAAGGGTGGCAGCCCGACCCTTTGGGTTCTTCCCATGAGGAAGGAACAGATCCATTTGAGCCATTTAAGAGGAGATCCATGTATGCGAATTTCATGGAGTCATCTAATGAGGGCATTATGGAAGACGGTGTCGAAGGGCGCGGAGTGATCAAGCAGGATGAGGGCTGCTTTTTCTCCTCGGTCCATGATGATTTAAATGTCGTCCGTGGTCGCGATGAGTCTTGTTTCGGCGCTGTGGTTCTTCTGGAATCCTGATTGAGTGTTGTCTAGAAGATGGTGAGGTCCAAGCTGGGTTATGAGTTGCTTGTTGAGGGCCTTCTCAATCACTTTGGCTCGACAGGGGAAGAAGGGAGATCGGTCGGAAGTTAAGTTCATTTGGATCAGCTGTACGCTTCTTGAGGAGGGCGTTGATTTCTGCAAGTTTCCATTCATCCAGAAAAGTGGCGGACGTGATAGAGGTATTGATGATGAGGCTCAGGGTGGTGCGGATTAGTGATGTTCCCAGAATGTAGATGTAGTGTGGGCATGGGTCCATTGGGCTGCTGAGTGAATGCTTTACATGATTACCACTGTCATTTCTGGGGAGGGTTATCCATTCGGTCAGCGGCTTTCCTGAAGGAGAATGAATAATGGCTATTGAATGACGGGAGGGTTCTTGTCTTTTGGATTGTGATATACTTCACTACTGAGTCTGCAATCCTCTGTCCTAATACGAGCATCCCAAAATGCTTTTTTTCATATCAATGTGTCGAGTAAATTTCAAGTGTGGCTTGAGTTCATTCAACTAGCTGACAAATGACATTGCTTCCTCTGTATTTAAGTGACAGATTATAAACACATCATGAATACCATCTTTTCCAGAGTCTTATCCTTTTGTAAAATAGGGGATCACATTGCAAATATACACTTCATCCAAAGTCATTCACATACAAACAGTCCAGTCTTGAGTAAAAAGTACTGCCCCCGGCCTGCAGCAAGTATGAGTTATCAAACTGGAAAACATTCTCGGTCAAAGCAATTTCTGCTAGTGTCATCATCAAGGAAATATGTGCCTGATGTTGCAAAACAAATTATTGCAAAATATGGTCGACTACCCTTAATGTTGCCTCCTGTAGAATATTACTATATAAGGATTTCACAGTAACCGGAAGTAGCAACTTATTGTCTGAATAGAAATTCAGATCTTTTATCATTTTCAGAATGTCCTTCCTTTCGGTATAAGGGCATTTTTTTAAACAGCTCGAAGAAGGGAGTCACAAAATTGTGAAATTGATTCCAGATTGGGTCTAGTTTCTGATACTAATGATCTACCTGCATATAGTGTAATGCATTTATCAATATTCGGTAGGATATAAAAATATGGGATTGTGGGTTTTACAGTGAATACAAAGTGACCTCTTGTTTAAACAGCCACCCCACTGCCACTCATTGCTGAAAAGACAAACATTCAAACCTCTTGTCATTTTTGTCCACAAGGACAATTGTATCACCTTTATTGGCCAGTTTTATGACAATTTGTTTATTGTTCAGGAGGGATGAGAGGCTGACTTTCTATTCTGGACATGCTTTCTAATGTCTCTTCAAAATGTCAAGTCCTTTAACACAGCCTTTTCAAACTTTTCATCCTCTGGTGGCACTGCACTTGGAGGTAGATTTTCTCTATAAGCCTGAACTGGTCTTGTTAGATCGGGCATTATCCTGGTTTGCATCAATAAGGCCCTTGAACAATCACCCTCTACACTTTAACTTTCCAGATCTCGGTCTCCCAGTTTATTGCTTAATTGGCAGGTACATTCACGCCTCCATTCTAAGAGCTCCAGGGGAAGCCCACTTTGAGTAACTTTCATGTCTCCATGGTGAAGGAGGGGTGTGATGATGAAGCATTTCACTTCTGTGAGTGGAGGCCTTCATCCTTTTTAAGAAAAGAACTATAAAATGTACTTTTACTCTGTAGAGACTAAGTTCTCAGAGGGTGGGCTTCCTAGTACTTTACCATATTCTTTCTGGTGTGTTAGGTACTCGTGGGTAATATGATAGGGTGGATGTACTTTTGAAGTCATCTAGGGAGCTCTTCCTCAATTACTCCCCTTCTTTGTACACAATTGCTGCACATGGGTTCAGCTGCAGGAGGGAATTGGAGGGCACTTCTTAAGACCATCAGGGAAAGTGTAAGTCCCTAGATATTAACCAAATGACCAAATAAACGCCTTCCGTGGGGCAATGCTGGCAGAATACTTGAAGGCAAAAGCTGCCACAACCTGCTAAATGGTATCCAACAAACCTAGAATCTTTCTAGATGAACCATGACTGGTCTCTAATATCATGAAAGTGCACTTGAGACTGGATAATTATAATAGTCAACACTGCAATAAGATTATGTAATTACCTCCTAATTAAGATCACATAAAAGGAATGGAATATTAGAGCTATAGTCACAAGCATTACAAGAATAAAACAACACAGAACCCCAGTTTCCAGTGTTATGCCAACATGTTTCTGAGGTCCTTCAGAGGTCCAAGGAATTCATCAGGGCCAATGCCATCCTCTAAATCCCTTATGTCAACCGCTATGTAAATGGTAGAGCATGAAACGCCTGGCCACATTTAGGTTTTATTCACATCTTTTCTTAGTCCACTGTAGACTGCATTTTGTCTCCACACCCTATAACAGGCTTTGACCTTAAATATTTAACAGAAATTAGATTTGCCCTGTAGTTTAATGCGACTAGGTAATGGGGGATGGGGTGGGTCGGAGTAATTGATTAGTTATGTTTTTTACCATCTCTTTCAGGATAGGTTCTGTGAGGTTTCCACAACCATATATCAAATCTTTCAGCAGTTGAGACATTTCACACCACAGGAAACCAGGAAGATTTAGGTGGTTTCTATGATTCTCTGCATTGCCTGAAGGACAAAACATTTGTATTTTTACTGTTAGAGGAAAAACGAAGACTACTGTTTATGCCTATAGGAACTTACTCCATAAACATTAAAGGAAGGACCCCAAGTAGAATCTCCAGGAATCTTTATTTGCTGTGGGAAATCTGAAACCCGATTTGAAGCTTCGTTTTTGAGACATAAGGTGGCTAAAGCTCAAATGTCTTGTTTTAGAAGAGGAAGACTGCTACCCAACAAATCAGTCCCAGTTAACTGGTGAAGCAATGGAAAGACAATGGGACCTATTGATAAAACTCAGGGGCTGCCCTTAAGATGTGCAGAGTCGACTGGGTTCTGTTCGATCTGATGTTTGGACCAACTTCTCAGGGATTTACTTTCAACTGTTGATGTTAATGATTCCTTCTGGCAATGGGTTTTCATCTTTAGTATTTACTGAATCCCTTACCTCCTTTATTATTTTATGTGGCATTTTGCTAGTAAAATATTGATCTTTGTAATTCAGTTTCGTTTTGGGCTATGTCGTTTGGTGAGTTCCCTGTGCAATATCTCACTGTTTGCTGCACTGCCGAGACCAAACTACCGAAGGTGAGCCAAGTCTACCAACATGGAAAGCTCATTTACAGCAAGACCGTAAACTCGGTTTAAAACCTGCCAGTCTCACTCCTTTGAGTACTAAGACACACCAGGTATACTTTACCCAGACAACAAAACTCATACTTGTCCATACCATATTCTTCCAATGCCAACCGCCACTTTGGCAGAACTTCAACTACTTCTATCAAGTAATAATGAATCCACATTGCGATTATCAGAGTGGGTAGAGGTGTATGCGGATGGTGGAAATGTATGTGTTTTGTGCAAAACCTTATACTCCTAAGAAGATAAGTGCCATAGTCATGGAAATATAAGTTTTAAAGGTGAATAAATAGATCCAGAATTGTATGTACCTACTTTGTGTCAATAAAACACACCATACCCTGGGTCACAAAGGAGGTCATAAGTATTAACCTTTAAAAGCATCCAGGAGCAGTCACAAAAACAGATGTTGCCACTTTCATTCCATTTCCAGAAATGAAGCACATCTCCTAAAGAATCTCACTGATCGAAATTAAAGTTGCATAAAAAATTATGAAGGATGCATTTTTTGCCTTTTTTTATGGGGCTGGCATGAACATTGTTCCTAAGTATAATATAGCTGAATGATACTTTTTATTTCGAATGCCAACTTGTTATAATAATCCTTTCTCTTTAGAGGAAATATTTGTCACGGAAGTGATTCACTGGCATCAGCAAAGTTAATTTCTGCCAGCATCACTTACTTTTTCAGTACAAGTGGCATTTTATGTGTCTGTAGAGTAAATCATTCCTAAAATATATTACTGCCAACAGAAATAGAAACAAGACTCCATTATTTCCTAGAAATTCATCAGATTGTAGGAAGTAATGGCATAACATTTAGGATAAATGGAGAATTGTACGGAGTACCCGTCAGCACGTCTAGCTTAACAGCAAACATATTTACAGTACTCAATATGGCAGGAGAGTGACTATTCCTGCTCAAGCAAGGTTAAAAGTTAACTTTTACTAGCACTGTGATAAGTCATCCACCAAATCTATGGTGCCTAGCCTGCCATCATGTCTGGCAGAGTTAACTCCATGAAAGAACACTGGGGAAATGTTTACAGACATTCATGGAAAAGGTAAGTATGGATCCCTTACATGATGGGAAATCTACCCAGCATGATCGGGAGGCTTGATATGTAAGCACTGAACATCTATCCTCACTAATGGGGTACATTTTCTGTACCCACAAGGATGGTGGCCATTGCGCTAGCAGTGACAGACATTCATGGATTTTGCTAACAATGTTACTTCACGAATGTGGTTCTTCTTTTCGTTGATAACGTTGCTTTAGTGCCACTCTAGATATATAGAATTTCCTCTGCTTCCCAGAAGATGAAAGAAGGGAAGGCAGAAGCTAAAGAAGGGAAGGCAGAAGCTAAAGAAGGGAAGGCAGAAGCTAATGAAGGGGGGGTGTGTATGTCCTATTGAGGACTTCATGAATCACTAATCCAAAGCCATCTCCTCCTCTCTCATCAGAAAATATACAGACTCCCATCCCACATTTATGAACAGTCACGCCACAGCTACTTTTAGGACAGGCTCAATAACCATACATTGTTCTCTTGCACAACCTACTCTTAGCAGGATATTTTTTTAGACTGAGGAGTCAATTAGTGATCATGGTGTGTAGGAATTTTGCGTTAATAGAAAAGTTTGATGTTTGTGTGGAGATCAAGTTTTGCTAAAAGAAATACCAGTATGTATGCTATTTCACTGTTCCATCTACATTTCTACAAACACCAGCTTTAGTATTGGAGAAGATGTGCCTCGTCACTTACAGCCATGGAGAATACATTTCTCACTGTGTTGCACATCATGGTAGATTTCGCCATTGAGATTTGCCATTCCGGGAGCGATCCTTCTATATTTGAATGTGCAACTGCCCCGATGCATTCCCAAAATGGCAGTGTGCTCCAACTGGCAGCAGTAAGTTGAACATGGGCATAAGTGATTGACTGCTGGTGTGTTTCCAGGGGTAGCAGAGTCAATTCCAGATGCAAAAAACAGTTTCTGCATCTGAAATGCTGATGCAGTGTTTGATTCCCCCATTAATAAAGAGGACTTGTGGTCCTTCCTGCCCCAAACAACTCTGGGTGTTCCTAGGTGACCAGCGCTTTGGGAATGCCAGAGGCATACATTGGTAGTGACCTATGCAGCGCAGTACATTTTTTTGCACACCAACACAGTGGTCTAGTAAAGATTCAATTGTAGGTCCTCCACTGGTGAAGAACCCTACATACCACAAAATATCAACTGAAGATTACTTCCATGCTCAATTTATCTAAACAAATAGGTGCAGACTTAGGAAAATGCCCCAAGCTTTACCAAACCAACGTCTCCAAGGATGAGAGGGTATTAATGACATCACTAGACTGCGGTCATAAAAAAAGAAATTGGACAGCATCAGTGCCTACGTTTTGGCATATATAGCAGGCTTGAAGCAATTTTGGCAAAAGTCACAGGATCTGACGTAGCTATGCAGGCGGTGGAAAACAAGCCTGCTAGACATGTTCAAGACCTCTGCTGCAGAAAAGAAAAACTATCTGCCACTGAACTTCTGTGTTGTGTTGTCACTGTTCTAATCAATGTCGAGCACAAAGTGCATACATTTGAAATACTAGGGCTGTAGTCAACATCAGGCCACTTGGATGGCAGAAATGTAAATGAGATTGATTTGCATGACTCAACAGTGACTTTGTGAATAGCGATAAGATTATAAAATGATTGGCAGGATGCCATTTTGGGGCAGACAATATTATTGCCTACAAGAGGCAAACACCAGTGTGTAATTAAACAGGGAACTGTGCTTCTAACTTTCAGGAATGAGCTTCAGCATGATCAGGTCCAGAAACGGGCCATGAGATAGAGGTTGTTGCTGCACATGGAATAGAGATTGCACTTTTTCCGGGATGTCAGCCTAGCCACAGATATCCACTCAGAACAGGGGTACCCCAATCTGGATAATAAGGAGAGCAGTAGGGGAAAAGAAAGTCAGTAACTCAAAAAATGTAGCTCTACCTTTTCATATATAGGTGGATCAAATAAATCTCACTGGTATGTTACCCATGTTTGGTTGTCAGCAGCCACATCATTTGGAAGAGAGCACAAACAAATAAAAATTTGAGGTTGAAGATAATGTTTTTTATCTTTATTATTTTGATACAATAGTTCAATTAATGAATCTACAAATAACTCGTGTATTAGGGATGAACAACACAGCAACATTTTTTTGGTAGTGATATATACAAAAAATCAAAGTGGGCCCCCATAAGGGAATAGAAAGAGTATATATACAATTAAATAGCAATCATATTATCAGGCACACCATACATTCATACACAGTCAATCAAAAACATAAAGCATACATTAACTCTTCATTAAAATATTAGTGGATATGCGGAGGGGCAACCTCCTCACGATGTAATGGTGTCTAAAGTGTTAGACACCACTAGATCAATTAGGGGGATACGCCAGAACAAAACAACGGGACACGCCGACGCGCGTTTCGGTGCAATCACCCGCTCAACAGGTGCCACCTTCTTCAGGGCGTTTTCTCTAATTAGATTTGATCTGGCGTAGAGCTACATTTTTTGAGTTACAGCCTAGCCACAGATGCCAGAAGGCAGGCACTATAACAACTAGAACAAGCATTGGCATAGCCAATGGGTCTCGCCTTTGGGACCTTATAAGTGTTAAGCCATACAACAGTTGCATAACTAAATACTTATAGGGTCCCAAAAGCGAGACCTATTGGCTTTGCCAATCGGCCGTATGGCCGCGAAAGTGATCGCGATGAAACATCAAAGCGGCCGCGAAAGTGAAAGTAATCGTGGTCAAGTGCTACCAGGCCAGCCTAGAGCTACAGTGCAAGTGCGGGGGCGCACGCGCCACGCTTTACCGCGATTACTTTCACTTTCGCGGCCGCTATGATCGCTATTACTTTCTCTTTCGCGGCCGCACGGCCGCTTGACATAGCCAATAGGTCTCGCTTTTGGGACCTTATAAGAATTTAGTTATGCAACTGTTGCATGGCTAAACACTTATAAGGTCCCAAAGGCGCGACCTATTGGCTATGCCAATGCTTGTTTTTTCCCAAAATAGTTCGTCAAAATGAGGAGTGTGATTAATGCTACATAATGTTGGTGAGTATTCTCTCGGTTGCCTTTTTTGAGTATCACAGTAAGAACACTTCTACATCCACTTGTTCTAAAACCCAAACATGAGTCCTCAATTTCTGGGAGGGGAATCGAGTTTAGTATAGTAGCCAGCCAATCTTTTTTTTTTAATATGAATACACTACTAGCGCCCCACACCTCCCTTCCATGGTGTTCTGTCGAGTTCCTGAATTGTATTAATATTTTGTCCATTTTACGGTTGCCTACATTCGCTACTTTCAAGTTTCTGCAATGTATTCTTTATCACTCTGGGGCAAAATATATAAATACACATAACACGTGTATGTAATCATGGGAGACTGCAATAAGTATAAAAAGCCAGTCTCTAATTTCCTTACAACAGGTGTCTTGTTGTCTCTTGTAACCTGCAACAAAGATGTGATGTAGCTGTTCAACTGTAATAACTGATTAAACTTGCATTTTAATGTCACAATGTCTGCTGCCAGAGTCAGCAGCTAGGGTGAAAGGCAGGTCACGGAGCAGAATTACAGCTGCAGTCTGCTGTTCTATTTGTCTAAAAAGAAAAAGCGATCAGCAGAAAGGAGATATTTAGGGTAACATTTTTTCCATGTTACAGGTCATTGAAGATATGATAGATTCGCTGCACGTTCCTGCACAATTTAAAGCGGAGCATTTTTTTTTAACCTGATTTGCATTAAACGGATTCTAAAATATTTTATATTTAAACTGTTTGGTGTGTTTAATTTCTCATCACAGATTCTACTTTTGTTCTTCATCTGCAAAGTACATGAAAGAGAAAGACACTAAGGATTTAAGAGGTGTATATGAAGGTTATGGTATGGCCATGTATTAAAAGTAATAAACTATCCTCAAATAACCTCTAGCTCTATAATGTAAGATATATAACGTACATAAATACCAACTAGGTTCCCATGGACATAGTCACAAGTAATAAAAACAACGAGAGGACTGACATCATATCAAGGAGATTTTAAAAAGTGTATTTTTTTTTTTTTTTTTTAAGAGACCAGAGTTCTTACTCCATGAAGTACTCTAACAAAAATCATAGGTCACACTGTACTCAAAGGTTTTGGGGACACTTTTGGTCACCTTTTTGCAACAATGAGTGCACTTTTACTTCAAGGACCATCCTGCCGTTAGACTAGTATTTAACTTTTAGGGCAGAGAGAAATTAGATAAAAGGCCTGGTACTGCAATGGATCCCACATCATTTCAGCTACGTCAGCCATCTTCTTTTTGGCAGGAATCAATAACACTACACCAAAACTTTAAAGGTAATAATGGGTAATAAGGGCATCTTAAAAGCAGAGGTCTGATCCAATGTCCTCATTAGCACCTCACCCACAGGCCTAGCACGTAACCCTGAGCAAAAAAACAATAACTAGATTAACTTTGAGATGATATTCGCTATCAATATCCCAAAACAAAACGCAAAACTAAACAAAAATGAAGTCAGCTGAAAATAACTCCAGTAATAATTCAGAATCGGAATATACAATATATATATATATATTTTTTTTTTTAAAGGGGAAAATGTTTATATACCGTAAAATGAGTAGTTTGTTTTTACAATATCAATGTGCTTCGCTGTGGAATAAAATAATTATTTCATAGTGGTGGATGCAGTTTTTTTTAAAGGAGCTCTATCTATTGTAAATCACTGCTTCAAGTAGATTGTATGCGACTGTTTATGGCACTGTATTTACATTTTGCAAGTTCTAAACTACATTAGTGCTACATTGTGGTGGACGTTCATTAACTGCCTGCACATTAATCCACAATTTGTTCTAGCAGCACTACAATCATACAAATAAAACACTATTATTTGCATGCCAGGAGAGGAGACGGATACGTTGAGAAAAGGTGGTGGCTACGAAAATAAAATACTTCAGGCGCCCAACCAAAAACAAGGCACCACGTGGAGCCGGAAGGTGAGTTTGAGGGTTGTCTACAGTCCATCACTCACAGGGACCAGGACAGCTTCTTCAGAATCCGAAAGAGTTGCTAACCTCAGGCACATCTGTTAACTTTGTAGGAGGTGGTAGGTATGGAGGAAGCCAACGCATCTCGGTGGAGCGTACAACATTTGACTACAGTACAAAAGAGAATGCCCGACCGCAAAGGATTAAAGTAGGTGTGAGCTGAGGAGTATGCAATACATCCGGGTCTTACAGATTGTGCTTCAAGGACCAATACTGAGTTACTGGGGATACTGCATCACATGAAGGCAAGTGGACGGGTGTACTGTGAACGGATGTCACAGGAAAGGCTTTGGGAGACTCCTGTCCTGCTTGCATGCACTCGTCTGCTGGAGTGGGAGATGTGCTACTGCAATGGCAAAGGAGTAGCAAGCTTAAGGTGTGCAGACTACCCGCATCAAATCCAGGGCCTTTAACAAGCAACCGATACTGCCGGCTACTCAAAGCAGCAAGGTGGGGAGAATGCAATGGGCAGAGACTTCGCCCACAGGCTTCCACTACAGAAAGGGCTGTCTGAAGTTTTCACTGAGTGACTTAAGTAATCCAGCAGCAAAACTGAGAAATGCACACACTGGATCCGGCACCCAGCCTTGGGTCCTTGGATTCCATCACTCATGGGATACAGTACTCAGTCTCTGGTCTCTCTTCTTCAGAGCGCTTGCTCACCAGGTCCTGCACATCGTCTTTCGGTCAGTGCACTGATGTCATGAACTTGTCGAGCACTGACCGCTTCTCTCCCCTCCAGGCCCATGACCATTCTCTCACCCACGTCGCGTCATGCACATTGCCTCAGCGCCAGCAACAAGGCGGCAATACCTGCTGCGAGACCTGATCTCCGCAGTCCCCTTCAGGACAGCCCTGTAAAACGCAGGAACTCCCATCTCGCCATTAGTGCAGGCATGTCTGTCTGACACACAATCAGATGAATGTTTGGGAGTATCGCCAGCCTATGCGATATTTAATATCATTATCACATGCCTGCATTAAAAGTGATTCAGGTTGTACATTCGTCTGCAGTTAGACACACTTTACGTAAGAAAACCCAGAAAGGTACTACAAATATTCAGTGTTAGCACAACTGTGGCTTCTCTTTCATAATGAATGTGTTGTTAAAGTGTGTGGGGGAGGAGAAGGGGGCTATGATTTTCACAATGCATATTATGGGATCATTTATGACTGTACACAAACTGTTCTGGACGTAGTTCCACAGTTCATCTACAGTTCACTTTGGTAAATACGGTTTCTGTTGCTAAAGTGCCAAAGAATTATACATGAAATATCAGGTGAACTCCTCAGCTGCATTATATCTGGTTTCACATCCAGTAAATCAGGAGAAACAAGAATCACCATTGTAACCAATATATAAAATCAGTTTTTCTCCAAGTATGACCGCAGCAGAGGCCTGGCTGACAGCCAGGGACCCTGCCTCATGGTTCTGCACTACAATCAAATAATATGGACATCAATCACTGCTATACCGCCATCGCTAATAGGAAAATATGACTTTCTAGAATGTGCCAACAGCCGCCTGGCAGTCAACCTTTTACCGTGCCGCCCTCCTTCTGAGCTGGTCCTTACATGTCAACCCTACGGATTTAGAAGGGAGGCTACCGTTTTTGGCAAACCTACAAAATACACGTTTTCTCTGTTTTTTCCTACTGTTTTTAGGAAGCTTTTCAATGAACAATCTAAAAGATAAAACCTAGCTCCCTCAGCAGGAAGAGAGTTACCAACACCTTCCTGAAAGCACTTCCGTGTTTCATACTTTGCAGCTGCTACTGGAGTGAGACTCGCCTCACTACACCGCAATGGCATGATTTCTGATGAAGAGAGGTGTAAGGACACAAACGTCACTCATAGGACATTTATTTCTCATGATGACGTCAGGGTCAGAAGCTGCATGCCCCTTTTCACTCATCTAGGTCCCATACCACATAATGTAAATTCTTGTGAGGTCATCATTGTGCCTAATATTGTGAGTTTTTATTCCCAGCGCAATGCTCATAATGCTTATTAGTAGATTTACAACTTGAAATATCCTACTGTTTTTGTTCCTAGAATGTCGGTAAGTTCACTACTGTAAGTGCTTATCAAATGCATGTAGGCACAAGCGTGCCATGGATGGCGAAAGCAAACTGCATATCTCCTGTCATAAAATCAAAACACATTTCAATATGCAAAGAGTACTATAACAAAAATCAAATACTACAGATGTAATGGTGGAACAGTCTTAGAATATCTAGAATATTTTAAATAATGTATACACACAATATTTCATTAAGAACAAGGTGGTCAATTTTTGAAAGCGTTGAGGTACACCTAGAACCAATGCATATCACACCACTTTCTAAAGAAGATGGTTGGATAATTAAAATATAATTCTGTTCTGAAGTAGGATCATACCTTATTAGCACAAACATCACAATACATTTACTAAGCCTGTGCAGGAGAGCAATAGTTCAGTGGCTTTCAACAGGGGGCGGGCGTACATGCCAATAGAACATGCTCTTCCAAAATGTATGCAAAATCTCACTTTACACCACACTGACAAAAATTGTAAAAGGAAGAGGTCCCTTCTGTTTACAATTATCCTCAGACGCACACAAAAATCTGCCTTGTTCTTAAATTTGCAATACCTGCAATCACACTGCATGAATCTCAATTTTTCAGACAGACACCTGTAGGTTGAAAGAAATGTCAGGAGAAAGCAAAGGCAAGCAATATCCGGCCACAACAAATACAGATAACTTTGAGTTCGCCTGATAAAGGTTTGTTTTGGAAAAAACACGGTGCATACCAAGGAATTTCATAAATAAGGTCAGGTTGAAAAACACATAATAGATAGGATAAACTTAATTTTCCTTGAACACAAATGACCAGGATGGTAGGGCAATGATCATCCCTTATCTAATGTTACATCCTTCTAAAGCATTTTCTATGCCTTTGACACCAACGCTACAACTCATGAACTCATTTCATAAAACGCATAGAACACTGCTTTTCCACACCTTACTTTTGACAGGCATGACGGTACTACTGACTATCGACCTGAATAACTTGGTACAGAGGGACAAAAATATTGAAAGGTAGGTGCATATAGGGAAGTATAGATTTACTATTCCGAACTCCGAATCTACGTACCTTGAAGAGATATGGGCCTGCACATGTGTGTGGAGGTAGGTATAAAAAAATCTAGACATACTTACCTGTTATTTTGTTCGATATTTAGTCCTTGATATTTAGTACCATCAATATTCTGACTTCAATACTTAGTATTCACGCTGTCAGAAGGAGGTAGAGTAAGCCGCTGCATGGCTTCTGACTTTGGAGGATGTGAGAGAGATCAAGAAAATGATGTTTCCTCGCACATTCGATGCAAAAGTATTTGAAAAGAGATTTAAGGGTCATAGCCACCTATGAATTACAGAAAGCCCTCTTGTAAAATATTGGATTATTAGTGTGTTGGGGGGAGGGGGAGTTGGAGCCCCTCTCAAGTAATAAATACATTTCCTGTCAGGGTGAACCACAAGAGTCACTAAACAAACCTGTGGTGGCTTGGCACAAAAGCGGTCAAGCTTAACTCAGAGGCAATGCGCAAAGTATTTATGCAGCTCTCAATCAGTACCAAAATGAAAGCACAATCCAAATCCCAAACCAATTTAGAAAAATAGATTAAATTGTATTAAATAAAATGACGTAAAAATGATAAAAATCCAATCAGTAGAAGGATTATGTTACATACCATGCAAGCATCTGTTCTTGGAACGCAGAGCTGTAGATTCACATGCTTTGCATACTCCTACCATCTAGTGTTGGGTCCGGATGTTTGAAAGTTAGTTTTCTGCAAAGAAGTCTTTTCCAGTCACGAGACAAGGTGACTCCTCCTTTCGGTGATATTGCTCATGGGCATTGACTCCACTGTTAGACTGTTTTCCCGCAAGAGGGTGAGAATGGAGTAAGTAAGTGTAGAATAGAGATGCCCATGCATATATAATGTGAATAATAAGAACTGCAAAATCATAGGTGTCCGGGGAGGAGGGAGGGTGCATGTGAACCCACAGCTCTACATGCCAAGAATAGATGCTTACAGGGTAAGTAACAATCTGTTTGATACATGTGTGCTGTAGATACACATGCTTTTCGTAGACTGTATAGCAGTACCCTACAAAAGCTGTGGCTAACCAGTGGGTGCTGCAGTTGTTTGAAAGAGTGTTTTTAGCACTGCCTATCTGACATTAGCCTGTTGACGTACTAACACGTCCACACAATAATGTTTTGTAAATGTTTGTGGTGTAGATCATGTAGCTCCCTTACATGTCATCTATGGGAATGTTGCCTAAAAAGGCCATAGATGACCCTTTTTTGCGAGTAGAAAGTGCTCTAGGAAGTACTGTTAAAGTTTTTTTAGCTTTAACATAGGAAGTTTGAATACATTTGACAATCCATCTCGAAATGCCGGCTTTTGAAATAGGTTTTCCTTTATGAGGTGGAGCAAAAGCAAACAAAAGTTATTTTGCAAAAATCTTTTGTCCCATCAATGTAGTATAATAATTCACTTTTGACATCAAATGTGTGCAGAGCTCTTTCTGCTACTGAGGTTGAGGAAAGAACACAGGTAACTCAACTGATTGGTTAATATGAAAGGCAGAGACAACCTTTGGAAGAAATGTTGGATTTGTACGAAGAACTAGCCTATCTTTATGAAGTTTAAAGAAGGGTTCTTCTAAGGTTAATACCTGTAACTCACTAACACGTCTTAGTGAAGTGATAGCTATTAAGAAGGCAACTTTTCATGAAAGACATTATAGTGAACAAGTGTGTAATGGTTCAAAAGGTAGGCCTATAAGTCTTGTAAGAACAATGTTAAGGTTCCAGACAGGTGCAGGTGGTACCATGGGTAGTAGTATTCTTTTAAGGCCTTCTTTATAGGCTTTGATCACAGGTACTTTAAATAAAGACAAATGTTGCCTATTCTGAAGATATGCAGCTACTGCTGCACGGTGTAGTCGAATAGATGTGCAGGCTAAACCTGCTCATTGTAGATGCAATAGATAACAAATAATAGTTTGTATAGATGCATCGAGCGGGTCAATTCAATTATTATTACAATATATGACAAATCTTTTCCAATTTGCTGCATTACACACTCTAGTGGTAGGTCTTATTGCTTCATTAAGAATTGTCATACAATCTAGTGGTAGGTTTAAATAACCAAACTCTATGACTTCAGAAGCCAAATCGCAAGGTTGAGGTCTTTGGGATTTGGATGTCTGATTTCTCCATGGTTCTGTGCGAGAAAATTTGATGTTATATGAAGCTTCTGATGAGGAACCAATGAAAATTCCAACACTGTTGTGCACCATGGCTGACAAGCCCATATGGGAGCTACGAGAATCAGTGTGAGAGATGCCTGCAGGAGTTCCCGAACTAGAAATGGAAAGAGGGGGGAGGCAGGAAAGCTGAAGCAAATATCCCTGACCAGTTCATCCATAGGGCATTTCCCTTAGATAGAGGGTGTGGGAACCTGGGGGAGAAGTCTGGTCATTCGGAATTCTGTGCCGTGGCAAAGAGGTCTATTTGTGGAAATGCCCATTTTTGAAAGTAAGAAGGAGAACTTGTGGGTGAAGTTCCCATTCGTGTATTTGTTGTTTATTTCTGCTGAGGAGATCTGCAAAGATGTTGTCTGTGCCTGGAAGGTGCACTGTTAGTAGATGGATATTGTGATGAATTTCCCAACACAACTTTCTTTACCAGGTGAGGTAGAAATGCTTTCAATGCTAGTCGAACTGCTTTCAGCTCTAAGTAGTCAATGTGATCATTCTGCTTGGAGTTCCAAAGACCCTGAACTGTTAAGTGTTTTAAATGTGCCCCCAAACCTGTTTTTTGACACACTTAACAGACTAGACTAAGACTCACACTTCTCAAACATTCAAAACAACCCATCCCCAGCCCACTTTCCCAGAACAATTTTTTCTTTTTCCCAAACAAGTTTCATGTATCAAATCACAAAACCTGGCCAAAACCAAACATATAGTAACATTTCATAAGCTTTTTGATTCTTTCAATAATATGCAAAACACCAATTGGCCACAAAACAAAACCTTTTGGGAAAAAGAAAAATCAGGTTTGAATAGGTGCTGGAAGTAATGTGAATGTGTGAAATGTGGTGATGGAAGATGAAGAATGGTCTTTTGATGATATGAAGGTGATATGTATATATGAGAAAGTGTTTTAATGATAGGGGACTGTGTTACTTGAATTTAAGTTTGTCTATGGCTATAAATAAAGTTTGACTAATTCAAATGGAAATTAATTATCTGTGGTGACGTGTTTTTCCAATGTTCCAGTTGTGAGAGGTGAATGACGCATCAGAACTGGCACTTGTTTGTTCATTGCTACTATTGCTAGGCACTTGGTGAACACTCTGGGTGCAGTTGTTACTCCAAATGGAAGCACTTTGAACTGATAATGATTTTTTCCTATATCAAATCTGATGTATTTGCGATTTGCTGGGTGGATGGGTATATAAAAGTATGCGTCCTTTAAGTCTAGCATTGACAAAGTCGCCTTTCTGCAAAATTGGAAGTACTTGTTGTAGAGTGACCATGTGGAAGTGTTCTGATAATATGTATAGGTTTAGAGGTCTGAGATACAATATTGGTCTTAATAAACAGTCTTTTTGGGAAATTAGGAAGTATAGTGAATACACTCCTGTTCCTTGTTGTAATGTGACGAGTTCTATAGCTCCTTTTGTTAGAAGTGCTTGTACTTCTTGTTTGAGTAGATATTTGAGTTCCAAAGACAGTTTGTGAATACGAGGGGTATGTTGGAAGGGTTGCTTGGGAATTCCAGGCAATAACCATGTTGGATAATATCCAATACCCATTTGTCTGTTGTTGACTGCTAAATCGGTAGAAACTGATTGAGGTGATTAATGTTCTGGAGGCTTGATATCAAGTCACTGTTTGTTAGTAGAGGGTGGGGTACGTGATGGTGTACCCCTACCTCTTCTTTTGAAGATGTTGCCTCTATATCCACCTCTATAAAAATTATCTTGAGGAGGAAGGCTGTGCCTGTGCGTTCTATAAAGATATGGAGGCTTCTGTGGTGTTATTTTTGGAGCCCCCTCTGTAGAAGGAGCAACTAAAGGAACCTCTATTTGATGGAGACTGAAGGGTGCCCATTGATTTTGCCACTTCTTTGTTTTTTTCATTACTTCTAGCGATTGGTCTATCTGAGGCCCAAAAAGGTGTTCTTTGTCAAATGGTGCATTAAGTATAGTTTGCTGAACCTCTGGTTTGAAACCAGAAATTCGGAGCCATGCATGCCTCCTTAGGAGAATGCTGGTATTGAGTCCTCTAGCTGCATAATCTACAGCATCTAAAGCCCATCTAATGGATGAATTGGAAATAAGCTTATCTTCTTGCACTATTTCTTGGTCATTTTTCCTGTGATCTTCTGGAAGATATTGTAATAATTCTTCCATCTCAACCCAATATGCCCTATCATACCTAGCCAACAGCCCTTGAGTGTTGGCTATTCGCCAAGGATTGGCTGATTGAGCAGCTACTCTCTTTCCAGAAGCATCTATTAATTTTGATTCCTTAGGAGGAGGTGCTTCTTCTGAGCTTTGTGAATTTGCTCTTTTACATGTCTTTGAAACTACTAAGGAATCCAAAGGCAACTGACCCTTAATGAAGACAGGGTCAGATGGAGGGGCTTTATATTTATTTATTGACTCTAGGCGTTAAAATACGTGACCTAACAGGAGCCTTAAAAAGTTTGTATGCATGCCTCATCATACCCTTTAACATAGGTAAAAACAGATGTTCAGTATGCATTCCCTAAAGTTTCAAAAAGGAAATACTCTTTTAGGTCTTCTTTATAAAAAGTGACACCATGATAAGTGGCTGCTCTAGCAATTAACTCTTGATCTGTATTATCTTCAGGAGGGGAAGGATTGGCTGGATATAGATCAGGATCTGTGTTCCCCGGTGGATCTATGGTATAGTCATCCCATGGGTCAGATATCTGATTATTATTGTCCTCATTATCAGCTATATCTGGATCTATATAAGGAGACCCTGGAGGTTTAATATGTAACCGGTCTGATGCTGGTACGACAGGTACCGGTGAAAAGGAAAGAGTGGTTGGAGGAATGTTAATGGGACTAGTAGCTATGTCCTTTTTCTTTTTCTGAGGTATTCTATAATCAAGGTCTATTTCCTGTTGGGAGGTGGTATCACTGGCGTAGCGGTCATGTGTCCAGTTTGAGGGCAATATGGATTTCTTCTGTTTGGGATCCAGCTTGTGCTGCATTTTCGCCAGAATCGGCTCCGGTGGCTTCAGAGGAGCATCTTTGTCTTTCGGGTGCAAAACTTTTTCGGGCCGAGCTCGATTTGTCTTCATCTTTCGATGCCGAACGTTTCGGATCAAGGGGGTTGTCATCTCGGTTCTAGGCCAAACCGGAAGGTTTGACTTTGTTTCAGTGCCGAACCAGGAGGCGGGGTGTTAGAATCAGCCTCGGTGCCTACCATGGCCTGATGGCAATGGTGGCCCAATAGCCTTTGGCTTGATCAGAGTGGGTTTGGTGGGCAAAGGGGCTTGGTTACTCACAGCACCCTGTCCAGATGGAACGTCGTGGGACTCGAGCTCGAGCTCCAATTCTGAATCTGAATGCTGGACGGAAAAGGTCTCTTCCACCAATGACGCCATCATCTCTTCTTGTTTGACATCCTTGCTAAAGATATTGGGAGTTTGCTCGATAGTCTGTCGCTGCATGTCTCTGCGTCGAGCACAACGGTTTCTCAGTCTTTTTTGAACTGCCACACTTTGCAGTCTTCTTTATGCTCTGGAGAGAGACAAAGGTTACAGACCTTATGAAGATCGGTGTGCGGGTATTTGGAATGGCACCTAAGACAGAATTGGAATGGCGTCTGTTCCATTGGCGGAAGACTCGATGCAGGATCTTCGAGTGGAAACAGTAGAGGAGCTAGGCCCAAAGGCTGCAATTAGAGGTTTCCATGGATAATGAAAGTTTTCAGAAGTTCTTCGACATGCAGACGATAGTAACGCAATCAAAAGCAATACAGACGAGGGTAGAATGAATTGCGAACCAAAGGGATCCCGATTGACTAGTTTGAATCAGAGAGCAGCAATACATGTCCGAAACGGATGGAAGAAAAAATATCTAACAATGGTGTCGATGGCCATGTGCACTATTACCGAAAGGAAAAGTCACTTTGCCTCGTGACTGGAAAACCCTTCTTCGAAGAAAAAACAACTTGCAAACATCCGGACCAAACACTAGATGGCAGGAGTTTGTAAGCATGTGTATCTACAGCACACATGCCTCGAACCCAGAGCTATGACTTTTTAAAGTTTTACGTGAAAATAGCACCAAAAAGCACACAGCTCTACTTGCAGTTATCTTCTCGTGCTGGACAGGGCTAAAGTCACAAGTTCAGGTTGACAACGATGGATCACAGGTCGGATACAGGACCAGGTTTGTCCCGCTGAAGAGTTTACTGTCTCAAGTCCATGCAAGGAGCTGCAGGTGGAGTATCATGTTGGCAGGGGCCAAGAAGAGACGTTTGTCGGTGAGAAGAGCAGGGCGGTAGCTGTTGTAGAGTGAAGAGCTGGTCATCAGTGGAGATTTGCGCTGGCAGTCAACACTGGATGTCGCTGCTTATGTAGACTGTAATGGCTGACGCAAAGAGCAGTGGACACTGGAGATTCTCATTGACTGGCATTGCAGGACGTCGTCATTTGGCATGACGAGTCTGCTTCACGGTCGCGAGGAGCTCAAAACCTCAGGGTTGTCAGTTTCAGGGAGGCCTCTGGAAACATCTTGAGTCCCTATGGATCAAACAGGTGGTTGTCCAACTGACTCATGGAGTAATCAATTCTGAGGAGCCTAGGTTCCATGCAGGTAGTGTTCTCATGAGAGTGCCACATTGCTACCTGGTGCCAGCCTATGTGGTGTAAAGCCCTGCCCCCCCCCCGCAAGCAGGATCTTGTCAGTTTTTACCCTTTCCCTGGGTTTGGCAAGGTGCTGCAGGCAGGGTCCTTTGAAGTGTAATCAGCACAGGGCAACGCTCCTCCCCAGCTACTCTGTCAGGAAGACCCACTCTCCACATGTAGGCCCCTTTTTGTCCACATGTCTGGGAGGAATACACATCACACAACAGGAGAGTCATTCTCAGTAATGTGACTCTGCACATTGGTAGTAAGGAAAATTTGGTTTAGGAAGAAAAATGCCAACTTTCTAAAATTGTCATTTTCAGAATAGCAACTTAAAATCGGACGTTAATATTAGAGAGGATTTTAAACTACCTTACAAAAGACTGGAAGAAACATTTCTCTATTTGGTCCCAAACGGAAGGTATCACTAATCCAATGTAATAAGGTGACCCTGTGTTAATCTATGGGAGAGAGAACCTTTCAACAGTTAAAATTGACTTTAAAAGCTGAAGCATTTAATTTATAGGTCCTGGGTACATGTAGTACCATTAATGAGGGACTTATAAGTAAGCAATTTAAGGGACGGAGCACAAGCACTTTACCGATGGTTAGCAAGAGTAAAGTGCACAGAGTCCGAATGGCAACAAAAATTAGTTTATCATAAAATGGGGGGGGGGGGGGGGGGGGGTGAAGGTAGGAAGTTCGGGGAGCCCAGCAAGGATGTCGGGACTAACACCTTTGCTTTGCTTCTTCAAGATATTCAATCAACCCCTCTCAACAACTGCCAGAGGCTATTTTTAATCAATAATAGCTTCCGTCTTTACACATTAATATCACTACATAACACAACTATTAAATTGTTCTTCCTTGTGTATGTCCATATATCCTAATCACAAGAACCCACTGCAAACCTTCTCTCAAAATAAAAAACTTGTTCACAACCAGCATTTCACTCTCACCACATCTTTTCATCTCAACCTCCCCTTTAAAGAAGTTGTTGGATCACCTTGCTAGAAAACAGAATTACTCCTCATTCCTTCTGAAAAATATTGTGAGATATAAAAAATATTATGAACTAGTGTAAAATATGCCGATGAGTATTGAAAGCTCAGGTGTACATTAAAAACTTACTAGGATCAACTTTGGATCATCAAAAATGAAAGGACCCTGTTGAGAGTTGAGCAGATGGGGTACTTTGTCAAAATGTGATGGATATCCTCTCTTGGCCTGGGCGGTAAACTTGGCTTTGCTCGCAGACTTAACAGATTTTTTCCTACTCTGCGCAGAGTGAGGAGTTGTGAAGAACTTTGTGGATTGGCGCAGAGTGGAGTTTTTCCTCTCCCACGGCTCACCAACATTAAGTTGGCGCGAGAGGAAAATCCAACACTAGACCACCACCTGGCGGGAATTCTCAACGAAGGCAGTCGCTGCAGGTCGCTACCACTTGCGTTGAGAAACCTGCGGCTCGGGTTGAGGAATTGCCGCCTGAGTCAACATGAGCAGCAGAAAGAAGCTGCGCTCTCTTGCATTGTGCGTGGTGCCATTCAAGCTGATTTTACAGCAGTGGACAAATGCCCGGCCCAAAAAAATCAGTGCAAGCAGCGCAACTTACCTCACTCTGCCGCTTGCGGAACTCTCATACTTCATGGTGCCCTATCATGCACATGTAATACAGTGGATGAAATATCCACCATGTTTGTGACAGAGTATCCCATCCGCCAAACAATAAGGCCCTTCATTTCCTTTTACATGACCTGTATGATAAACGTTGAGGTGAAACAGCGTGAAATTTCAATGCTTAGTAACCAACTTTAATGGTAGAGTGCTCAAATAAAGATATTTTCAATATGAAGGCACAGAAACAATGTATTTTCTTACCTCTAGTGCAGCTTTCTGAACTGTAATTTGGCTGTAGACCCTGTTTCCTTCAAAGCACACTGCTCTTAGTTCACTTTTATTGAGAGAAAAAAGCTGTGCACCTGTTAGCACCCCGAGGCTGTTGATAGTTCTACAAAAAAGAAAAACAAAAAATGCTACTATAAAAAAATGTAGTATATGTGAATAGAAACAGTGACTGTAACAAGCCCATTGAACAAAAAGTACTGTATGTTTTAGCTAAACATAATTTGAAATTCTTCGGAAAAGATATTTGACAGTGTTTAATATAAAGGCTGCGTACCAGTAATTTAATTCTGATAATTTCTGAATTATGTTGTAATGGACTTATCACCTCTGAAACATGACCAATGTCAATGATTGGATAAAAAACAGCATGATAGCATAACGTAATTATGCTTTTAATTTGTGTTGAGCTGTATTGATTGTAATCTCTTAAACTAAATTAAACTAAAGAAGGCTAATAAAGAGCAAGCGCTCTCTGAAACTAAGTTCCGTAATAGCACAGTGTCTTTCTCATTGCATAAGGTATTTTCTGAGGTTTGACAGTAACTATAATACCTGTGGGGTCAGCACATCACAGTTCAATTTAATGTGCAAAAATGAATTCTATACTGTTCCAACCAACTCCTTCTCCACATCATTTGGCAGTATAAGCGCTGGGATTAGCACCCACCTAAAATAATTTATCTTCTTACCCTCCTGACTTTACCTACCACTACCACATGGGACATAATATATTTGTAGGTGTCAAATGCCAAGTAAACTACATTAAAATATTTCACTAAGTGGTATATTGCATGGACAAATAAGTATGCTACTTCCAATATTTTGTTAGTGCCTTGACTATTAATTAATGCTGCCTACTTACTTACCTCAAATCCCTATGTGATACAAGTTCAATCTTAGTTATGATGTGCTCATGCAGTAATGATTATTATTAAGTGAACTCTATTGTATTGTAGCATTAATATACCACTTATTACCCCACGCAGGGAATATGCGCTACATAATTGCTATGCTACAATACAGCACAGGGTGTTTATTTGGAAGTGTGTGGTCTTTGTTTTTTGGTCCTATTACAAAAAGTGTTTTGTGTTATGCGTGACAACCACTAAGGTGTGGTTGTCATGTTATGGAATGCAGTGCTTAGCAGTGTGATGGATGAAGTCGTATGAGATAGAGGCATTCAGTTAATGGTTTCCAGTACACTGGAAGCCTTGATCAGTTTAGTAGGTCTCTTTATTGTATTTCTTAAGATCATAATCTCCTAAGCTAGTTACCGCATATAGTTATGCATTCTTGAGATTTCTGTTTATGATCCTAAGCAGGTTTAGGATGGAGGACAATAATTGCATGGGTTGGAGATCTGCTGTGATGCACTTTATTACACTTATCCCTTATATGATATTGTTGAGATGTCAAGGAGAGGTCAGAGTTGGGGCCTGCAGTGGTGGACTAAAGTATAGTCCACTGATGGCCAGAAGTGTCTCAGACAGCTTCAGTTATTCCATGTCTGTTCTGTTGATGGTGGGTTGTTCATTACTGTGAACTGATCCCATTATGGTTGATAGACGTAACATGTGGCAGTTCGGTCTTATGTGAGTAACAGGATATGGGAATTATCACGCAGCTTGTTTGAACTACAATTGGCTGAACAACTGCTGAGTTTTATGGTATTGGTATTAATGGGGACCAACAGTGTTTCAAGTATTAATTTACATTATTATGGATTATAAATCAGGCTAGATATGTCTCAGCCCTTAATAGCTTAACTTGACCTAGAATGCAGTGTGCTGATTTGGATGTTCCATTTCTTATGAATGTAGACTGTAGATTGTACTTTAAGGGGTGATAATTGCTTTGGGTCCTACCTTAGGGTTTTAGGATGATGCAGTTACAATAAAGTAAGAAACAACCAGTTTGTCACCTCTTCTAAACTGTAAACAGTTCTGGATGCTTCCACTCTTGGCTGGCAGTGTGACTGAGACCTTCTCTGCTTGTACTGAGAGCATCTTATGGCTTTCTTACAGTAAGATGTCATGACAATCTGTGGGGCACACCTGGAGCACAGTGTTCCGTTTTGTTTTGACTGCTTGGATCTAAATTGTGGTATAGTGATACCATTACTTGGGAGACTCTGTGGACAATGCAAAGAGCCTAGATCATTGACGGTATAGCTACAGATAGGCAATGGAGAGCTTGCAGGACTGGTGGCAGATATTCTCTGAGGTGGAGGTAGAAAAGTACTCTTGCCACAGCATTTGTGTTTGTTTTATTTTGTGTATACAGAAACTGAGGTGAGTGGGGGCAAGTTATAGGCTGTACACAATCAAGCTTAGAGTGCAAGGGATATTGCTGCTTCTGTTGGTACCCAACGTATGAGTGGATATGTAGCACTATTTTCATTGTGTAAAAGGTGTTCTTTGTTACCTTGCTGATATGTGGTATCAAGGGTAGGTTGAATCCATTGTTATTGCAAGGTTTATTCTCTCTCTTGGTGTATTTGGAGGAGTCTTGATTTCCTTGGGCCATAAGGGGGTAGGCTCTGTGTGCCATTGACCAAAGTCAATGATCTGTTTTAGTGCTGAGCTTTAAGAGGTTAGTCATCCTCAGTGTATTTAAGGCATGGGAGAAGTAACAAATCTTTACTTTTAGAGGTCTTTTGGGCCATCCATTTTTAAAATTTGTTGATTATCATCTTCTTAATTAACCAGTGAAAATGATCTATCTAATGAGGTCTGGAGAGGGGGTTAGGTAGATGTGTCAACAGGAAAAGAAATATGCTGGACCCTTGAGGGACGCACAATCATGGGTGTGAAGAACCGATGTGTATGGTGATAGGTAAACCATGTTTTGAATGTCTCTGAGGATTGAGGCAATTCATTTTAGAGAGTTTATACCTATTTTAAGAAGATGGTGTCTTTTTAGTATGGTGTGGTGGTAGATGGTGTCAAATGCTGCTGCTATGGCCAAATACGGCGGCCACTTCATCATTTTCCATTGTAAGTCTTAGGTCATCCCATAAGAATACGAGTGCCTCTGCCTTGTTTGAATCCAGATTATTCATGTTGTGTGGGTGCAGAGACTTCACTGAGCCATATTTCTGTAATTAAGGTGAGGTTTGTGAAGTTTCTGAGAGGAGACCAGTTATGTTGTAGCATATTTTCTTTTTACAGTCCTAGCTTTGAAAAGCTGGTATATTAGGTGGTGTGTCCTTTTCCTCTTGAAGTCATGGCACTTTGAGAAGGTGTTGTCTAGTATAGGGGAGTGGTGAAGGTACTAAGGTGGGGTGGGCTAAGGGGGTAGAAGGTTGTGGTTTAAGACTGAAATGAATAGTAAGCTGTTGTATTAGAGACTCTTGAGGTAAGAGAGGTGGGTGTTGGTACTTTTGGTATAAGGTGGTAGTATTGGTTTACACTGTCGTTTCAATGGGGTGTGAAGGGGATGGCAGGAGAGGAATGATCATGGAACACAGTGATCATGAGTTAGTCCATTCCCTCAATTTTTTTTGAAATTGTGTTTGTCAAGTGTCTGTGTTAATGTTTTTCTATGAGTAGGATGTCTTTGGATAATGTACTGTTATTTTGGTGTAGAGGAACAGATTGCTGTGGATGAAGTCTGTGCAAAAGAAACGATGGATGGAGTGATGAATAGTGCAAACATTCACCCCCAGGCACAAGGATCTGGGTTAAATACATCATTCTTTTGCTCACCACACCACCCCAGTTTGGACCCAGCCATATGCAAATCAGTCTTGACCCTGTTCCTCGTGGGAAAAGTCCAGCCCGAACTGACAAGCCAGGTCCTCCCTGGACCAGAAACAAGCATCCTGGGACCGGTTTCAGGGCATCACCCCATATCAGCCAGGTTAGCTTGAATCCAGTGGTCTAGTGAGCATGGGACCCACGTCTGGGCATTCCCTTCCCACTCAGAGCGACATAAGCAAAAGAAACAATTGATGGATGGAATGCTGGACGATGCAAACATTCACCCCCAATCAAAAAGATCTAGGTTTAAATCATCATTCTTTTGCTCACCACACCACCCAGTTTGGACCCAGCCCTATGCAAATCAGTCTAGACCCTGTTCCTTGTGGGAACAGTCCAGCCCGAAGTCTGTGGCAGACCTCTTCAGTTATTCCATGTCCCTTCAGATGATGGTGGGTTGTTCATTATTGTGAACTGATACTATACTAGTTGATATAAGTAACCTGCAGCAGTGGTATGGATATTCATGCAAGTTAAAGTCCTTATGAGGTGTTGGCTCTGGGAGTGACGTCCTGTGGAGGTGTTAGCGGCCGATCTGGGTGCTGCTGGTGTCAGAATGGTTATATAATGATTTCCCATCGACTTGGTGGTCTGCAACTACAGCAGCATTGTGAATAGTTGATGTATGTGTAATATTAGACAGGTGCCCTGTAATTGGGTATGAAATTCAAATGCAGGTAAGTAACAGTTAGCTTTACCCCGTGGATGCTTATGTGGGTAGGTAATAAGGAGTACTAGTTTCAAAGTGGTGGTATCTACTGTCTGCACTGGTGAATGATTGCTTAACCGGGGGTCTAAATGTCGAGAGGCAGACTTTCGAATCCAAGGCTCTTTCCAGGTCCAAACAGGCAGCACCCTTATCCTGTCACCTTTTACCTAGATGCCCAGGTTGGACACCCTAAAGGTTCTGTTTCAGAAGGAGGGAAACCCTACTGATCAGGTGAGTTGACCGGTCTAATTAAAGCCCTAAACCCTAACTTCAATCAAACCCCTACACCTCAAGTCAAATCAGAGTCCTAAGCATTATGTCCAACAAAAGCCGTAGGTCGAATCTGAGCCCTAAGCTGTAGATCAAATCAGAGCCTTAATATCTGGATCAATGAGAACACCAACCTTAGTACTCAGGTGGTTTGCCAGTAAAAACAAATATGTTACTGGTAAATTGACTTTAGCTTAACAATGGCTGCAGTGTGAGGGAAGGAGAAATCCGTGTTTAAATGACTGTGGACCTTATTGTCTGCAGCTGTGCCAATTAACGTCAAACATATGGATCAGTGAAAACTCTGCTCAGGTTTGCTTCTCATATAAATTATGTAATATTAATCAAATTCAACAGTGGGCATAATGGGAAGTTAAGTAACCTTGAGCAAAACCCAGAAAGCTATGTCTGTAAAAATACCCTAAGTCAGTGATTCTTAACCCGTGGTTTGCAGACCCCTTAGGGTCTGCCATACCCATTCATTCACAGTTTGGAATGTGAACAACACAATTCCTTGTTCCAGAATACAATGTAATGTCTATTAAAAGGTGGGAACTGACTTAAGTGAGTTATTTGCCATGGGGACCCTTGGCAGTTATGAATGTCCACACCACCTTACTGGAGTCAGTCAAAAAGTGCAGAAAAGCAATTAAAACATGCTTAAAGCATCCCATTTTAGGAGCCTTAAAATGCAGGGCTACACATTCATGTAGTGTAACTCAAAATTGCAAAGGTTTCACAAAGTACTATGCTGCTGGTAGGGTTTAATGTCATAATATTCAGTGAGGAGTAGGTGAATGCCCACCAACTGTGTCCAGGAAATTGCTTTTTTAACATTTGTATAGCACATCTCTAAGCCAAGACATTGCATGAACAAAGCAGATCATGCCTTGTAGCAGAAACCATTGCTCAGAATAGTACTGTAGACCAACACAGGCTCCCTTAGAGTGCTCAAAAGACCTCAGATTCAAATACTTGTTCCAATACAATTAGAACATATCTGTGCCTGTTATCTTGTGAGCCTGTAGGAAGGGGCTACAGCCTCCTATTAGACATCAATAATAGAGACAAAGACAAAAAGTAGATGATGGCAACTAAGAACTCTTTATCATTAGGTGATGTAAAAGTGCAGAGTATTTACTCCTGCAACCTTGGAAATCTTTTGTTAAAACTGCTGTCTTTAAGAATTTTTTTTAAGGCTGCCAAGTTGTAAAAGATCAAAAGAAATGGTGTGCAAAAGATAGTACTTAAATGAGGAGATCTCAGAACTACATCTACGGAACAAAATAAATAAATAGCTACTTCATGGATTTGTTGATGTAACAGAAGCACAGGTTAACACTCACAGATTACGTTTGCCAGGTACAAGGCATTTTTGGCATGATTAATGAAACCATTGTGATGCCCACATGAAGTTTATCAGTCAGTATATTTTGATATTCAGGAGTGGGACCATCTGTTTATTCCCTAAAACGTTTTGGGGCAGATTTCGATGTCGGATGGACCTGAGTCCGCCCGACATCGGTCTAGAACTTGGACTGACCGACTTGTCGGTGGTCCCAAACCAGCAAGTAGGATGCAACCGACCGGAATGCATGCTCTCATTGTAAAGAGCTAAGGTGCAGTTCATCCCTGCACCCCGTGTCCAACACGGCAAGGTGCCTGCCATCGGGTGCAGGGATCAACAGGGGGATGCCTGTTGGGGGTCCCCAAAGTCGACTTCCCACAGCCTTTCTGTGCCGGAAAGGCCGGTGGAGAAAGGCTGTCGGAATCCGACATTGCAATCCCTCGGGCGGAAAGAGCCCCGGAGGCTTTCCGAATTGCATACAGGCTTTCCAAGCCCGTCCTAAGCCATTCGAAAATCCAGCTTGGATTAATTTTCGACTGACTCCATCAAAATAGGTCAGTCGGAAATAAATTCAGACAGGAGATTCCTACGCCATCGTAATCTGCCTCTTTGTTTGAAAGATGATCATTTTCTTTCGCACTATAATTTGACATACTGGCTTGCAATAGATTACTATTCTTGTTTCAGTTAAAATGCAGCCCAATGAATAGGTAAAGTATGTGATGAGAGAAATGCCTAAATTAATTTCAACCACCTGTATTTACTGTGAGCTTAATTCTAGTAAATTTCATTGCTCACTTTGTCTCTAGAGAAGTAGACCAACCTCATACAAACCATACTCGGCCCTGCTGCAACAGGAACATTCCAGCCCAATGTGCATAACAAGTAGTCTATTTTATTATGGAAAATGGACTGTGGAAGTAGCTGTTGCTTTTATCTATACAAATGAACTATTTTAAAGAGTGTTTCGTACACTCCTCTTTTCTTTTGATTTCAAGGGAAGATCAAAGCTATCTGCAACATTTTTAGTTGGTGCAGCTGCCGTAAGGCAGGTTAATGTATAAATAATGGTCAAATGTGGAGCAAGGCGATATATTTCCACAGCAAACACAGCTTTGGTGCAAGATTTGATTGCTTACTGCCCACATCTGTTCCCAAAGATGCTAACAGAATCCCTACAGAATCTGTTGGGGTCATGTAGACCCCCAACAGCCAGTCTACCTATGCCATTGTGCGGCAGAGGCCAAATCTCTGCGCACTCTGTGACAGACTGCCCACCCTACCTAGAGTGAACTCCTACAGTAGATCATAGAGAAAGCCAGTACTTTAATCAGAAATTAATACCTAGTAGGGTACCATGAAATGGCAGTCAGCTAGGGGTTTACTTATTTCTTAGAAGTTAGAAAACCATCCCTGATGTGCTTGAGAGTCTAGCTGAATTTCTCTTCCCGAGTCTTGTATGGTAAATTCAGTCAGGGAAAATCTTTACTGGAACCACCTCTCTGTATAGGGCGAGCCTCAACTTTTTGTAATAGCAAAACTGTATCCCAGTTCACACAAGGGTATTCACTGGCCTAGTTCCCGTGTGTAGTTTCAGTAATTTGGAGTTTGAAATGGCAAGGCCTAATCCATGCAATGTGTTGCCCTCTATGCACCTAGTAGCATTGGAAAATTAGAAACATCTATTTTGTGAGATGAAGGAGGTCAAGAAACTATTTTGTTAAAGAAGCCTAGCACTATTGAGAAATACACTAAATCTGATGATTATGTGTTTTATCAATTTTCATTAACTTCTTTCCCAATTTTGCTAACTTGCCCTTTTCATATTCATATGGTGGGCATGGATATGAGGGAATAGATAAGGGAAGCTAAAGCAGAGAGAGATAGATAGCACAGCCACTTTGTTATTAATGGTCAGGATATGATTCAAATTATCTTTTCATATTTAGCCTCTTTTCTTCACCTATGTTAATCCCAGACCAACCAAAGAACTAGAGACAGCCTATGACACAATGAACAGAAATACCGGACTAATAAATTACCTTGTTTAAAGACTCAGTGTATCCTCTGATTTCTTAGCCAGGTGATGCTGGTAAAAAGATTTCAATAAAAATACATTTCCAAAAATGCAAGGGCTTCGGAGGGAACCAAAGAATCACTACAAAATCAGGCCAAATAGAGTTCTTTAAATGCTAAGTCAGGGATACTGGAGAACAAGGTTCATAACAGAAAATATGAAGTTTGACATAACTGGACGCTTAGCTGCTGCCAGTATTTATCATCCTTTCAAATTCATTTACAAATGTATCCTAAGGGAACAGTGATGAATAAGACTTAAGAATACGAATGTTAACATAAAACTCAAAGTTTAACATTAATGGGGATAATAAAATACTTGAAGAATGGAAGATAACTTACTCTGAATTAAAACCCTTTGACTCTAACCAAAGTTTTACATCATCCGGAGAAGAGTCATAAGTGATATTCAGTACTGGCATGTTTTGTTGTGGCACATGGAACTTTCTTTGGGCGGCACTTCGACCAATGGTAAGTCTCTGAGCAAGTTCATCCTGGACTTCCTCCATTTGTGATTTCCGGCCTGCAAAGAAGAATGAAAGTAAATACAAATTTCCTTTTAGCTCATTTAATTAAGATGAAATTTAACATTCATAAATGTGAATATGAAAACCATATGAAGTCTGTATAAGTAGTAGAACCCTAAACATCACAAATATTTAATACGGGTCGCTCTTTGATTGATTAATACTGAAAGCACACTTAATGTTTTAGGCTTTCTTGATGAAGGACCTTTATGCTCATATTTTATGATAATCAGATTATCCTGTATTCAAAGTTCCTTACCCATATAACTATTACAACATTACCTTCTGGTTGTCTGATGTGAAAGAGATGAAGTTAAATTATGGGATCCACATGCCAAATGTATCAAGAGATCCTTGCGATCATGGTATCTCACTGACATATGTTACATCATTGTCAAATGTTGGCTGCCTTTAAAAGTGTTTATTATGCTTTCATACAATCATTAATTTTCCATAGAGGTATAAGAGCCACAATACCTAATAGAAAAACTACCTATAGCACTCATCCGTATTATGTAGGTCAGCTGATTTGTGTAGCACAAATCAAACTGTAATGAAACAATGATCTGTACAGATGACTTGTAATACCATGCTTTGGGGAGGAGTGGGGGTTGTGGGGTTCAGTAGAGAAAGGCCAGGTATGGAGATGGACCAATGGGATCCATGTAAGATAGCTAATCCACCAGCCAGGATATAGGATAAAGGTGGAAGAGTGCTGGGTCACACACCTTAAGGCACAGGGTCAAGACTGATTTTCATATGGCCAGGTCTAAACTGGGGTGGCATGGTGAGCAAAAGAAAGATGGATTTAACCCAGATCTCTTGACTGGGGGTGAATGTTTTGATTTGTTCTGCATTCCGTCCATCAATTATGTCTCTTTTGCATCCTCGCCCTAAGTGCCCTTGGTATGCCCAGACGTGGGTCCCAGGCTCACTGTGCCACTGGAATCAAGCTATCCTAGCTGATATGGGGTGAAACCTCGAAACCTGTCCTAGGATGCTTGTTTCCGGTCCAGGGAGGACCTGGCTTGGCAGTTCGGGATGAACTGTTCTCATGAGGCACAGGGTCCAGAGTGATTTGCATATGGCCAGGTCTAAACTGGGGTGGCATGGTGAGCAAAAGAATGATGGATTTAACACAGATCTCTTGACTGGGGTGAATGTTTTGATTTGTTCTGCATTCCGTCCATCAATTGTGTCTTTTGCATCCTCCCACACTAGAGGCATGGGCAACAAAAGCTTGTCAAATGAGTTGGAGGAAGAGCGCTGAAGTTGAAACAGAAGGCTTTTCATACCAAGGGTCTGATTGTGAGAGAATGCAATACAACAAATACTTTTCTTAAGTGAAGGAGGGATTTTAACTTAAGTTCCACAACACTGGCATATGGCAAAAGTCGGCCTTGGGTCTGGTCTTTTCCATTTTCTGGTATCCAGTACAGGAATGGTGCAGATACTTGTCCTGTGAAGCCCTCCAGAATTTTTATCTCGGTTGCCGAGCAAGAAGGAGAGCCACCAGTGAGAGGGTAAGCTAGTGAAGTTATAAAAGTCGGAGTAATTTGTCAACATGATTAATGAATTGTGCTACTGCATGAAGAGCACTCTTTCAGGGTGTCAGATTGGTTACTGGTGTTGCAGTTCTTACAGCACTACTACCATTTAAATGGAACATGACATACACCTGGGATTTTCTGAAGTTCTATTTTAGCAGAAAAGGCTTCTCTCTGTGGAACAGGGACAATGGATGTCACACAATCTAGGGCATAACGTGTGCAGTCTTAAGTTAAGGATGGTACCAAGACTAAAGCATACAGATTTGGTGCTGCTTTGTGAATTCGCCTACATTAATGCCCATCAGCCATTCCCGGGTCAGGTGATATTTGGTGGAGTGGCAATGAGGACAAACCATGCCTTGGCTATGGCCCAGCATTAAATAGGTCTTGGGCATCTAGGTTTGAATTACTGCGAGAATGTTCATCAGCCAGGAGATACTGTTGCTTCAATCAATCAGGGATTTATAGAGTGCACTACTCACCCGTAAGGGTCTCAATATCCTGCAAGGGGGGTGGCAGTGAGAGGGGGTTGGGCAGCTATGAGGTCATCCGAAGAGCCAGGTCTTGAGGTCCTTTCTGAAGACTTGCAGTGTAGGGCTTCACCTGAATCTAAGGGGGAGTTCGTTTCAGGTCTTGGCCGCAATGTAGGAGAAGGATCTGCCACCCGTCCTAGCTCTGAGGATGTGGGAGATTTTGGCAAGGGCTAGATGGAGTGGAGGTTTCTCTTGTGGGCGTGGAAGGAGATTCTTTCATTGAGGTATTGGGTCCGGTGTTGTGGAGGGCTTTCTCTCTTTTCGACCAGGAGCCAGTGGAGGTCGCAGAGGTGCCGAGTGATGTGGTCGTCTCGAGGGATGCAGAGGACGAGTCTGGCTGCGGCGTTCTGGACAGTCTAATGCGAAGGAGTGATTTGTTAATTCCGTGGTAGAGAGTGTTTACGTAGTCCAGCCTGCTGGTGATGTGTGTGGGCGACTGTCTTCCTGGAGTCAGGGGGGATCCATTTGAAGGTCTTGCGGAGTATGCAGAGGGTTTTGAAGCATGTGGAGGACAAGGCGTTGATCTGTCTTTTCATGGTGAGTGAGGAGTCTAGTATGATGCCTAGGTTGTGGGTGTGGTCTGTGGGGGGGAGGGTTTCCAAGGGCAGGGGGCCACCAAGTGTCGTCCCATGTGGTGGGGGTGGATCCGAGGATGAGGACATCCGTTTTTTCCAGAGTTGAGCTTCAGGAAGCTGCTGCTCATCCAGGATGAGACATCCTTTCATTCCTTCCTGGAAACTGTGAATGTTGATGTCGGGTTCCTTGGTGAAGGAGAGGATGAGCTGGGTGTCATCGGTGTAGGATACTATGCTGAGTCCTTGTTTTCTGACTATGGTCACGAGGGGGGCCATGTGGATGTTGGAGAGTGTGGGGCTGAGGGAGTAATCTTGGGGTACTCCGCATCTGATCTCTATGGGTTCAGGGAGGAAGGGCGGGAGTCTTATTCTTTGTGTTCTGCCAGTGAGGGAAGAGCAAATCCAGTCTGAGGCAGTTCCCTGTATGCCAGTGTCATGGAGTCTGGTGACTAGTGTGCAGTGGGAGCCGGTGTTGAAGGCTGCCGAGAAGTCTAGTAGAATGAGGGCTGCGGTGTGGCCTTGAACGAGGAGGGTGCAGATGTCGTCAGTGGCAGCTAAGAGGGAGGTCTTGGTGCTATGGATCCTGAAGAATCTGGATTGAGATGAGTCGAGGATGATGTTTGTTTCTATGAAGTACGTTATCTGGGTGCTGATGATTTTCTCGATGACTTTGGCGGCGAAGGTGAGGAGAGAGATGGGCCTGTAGTTCTTGAGGTCTGTCGGGTCTGTGGATGGCTTCATGATGAGGGGTTTGACTTCGGCATGTTTCCAGTCATCGGCGAACGTGTCGGTTTCAAGGGCGCAGTTCATTGTCCGTCGTCATTCTGGTGCGATGGCGGCCCTGTGGATGATGTGCAGTGGGCAGGGGTCAGGGGTCAGTTGGTGCGGAGGAGTGAATGATCTTCATAGTCTTTGCGGTGTCTTCTGTGGTAACAGGGGTCCAGTTGAGGAGGGTCAGCTGGGTGGCGTTGCTGGTGGATGGTGTTGGGTCGGTGCCTTGGTTGTAGAAGTTGTCGTAGAGTGTTCTGATCTTGTGGTAGAAGAAGGAGCTGAGTTTATTGCAGAGGTCCTGGGAGAGAGGGATGTCGGTGGTTTCGCTATGGGGTCTGGTGAATTCTTGTATGATGGTGAAGAGTTCCTTGAAGTTGGAGAGGATTCTGTCCTGAATTAGATTTCTCTTTGTTGATCTGAGGAGTTGGTGGTGTGCTGTGGTGGCAGCCCTGTAGGAGAAGCGTGCTTCCGGGGTTTTGCTGTTTTTCCTTGCTTTCTACAGTCGTCAGCACAAGCGCTTGGATTTTCGGAGATTGGTGGTGAACCAGGTGGCTTTCATGTTGTGTTGTCTGTCAGAGTTCTAGAGGGGGGTAAGAGTGTTGGCGCAGTTGGCAGAGGTGAGGTGCTCTTCGGTGAACTTTCTCCAATTTCTGCGTGGGAAGCGTGGTGTAGGCTTGTGTACCGTAGGTTTCAAGAAGGCGAAGTGGACACAGTGATGGTCCTTCCAGGGAGGTTCTGTGGTGTGAATGAAGCAAATGTTGTTTCCTCCGGAGAAGATGGGGTCGGGAGGGTGTCCCGCCGTGGGGGTGGGGACGAGTTGCTTCAGTCCAATGTTGGCAAGGTTCTCTAGGAGGGCGGTGGAGTTGGGTCGCCAAGGTTGTCTAGGTAAAAATTCAGGTCTCCAAGCAGTATGTAGTCTGTGGAGGCGAGGGCTTGGGGCGCAATGTAGTCTGCGATGGTGTTGGTGAACGGGGAGCGGGTGGTCTGTAAGCGAGTCTTCACGGAATGTCGTTCTGGGGTCGGGCTGGATGTGGATGTGTTCCATGGGGGTGTGAGGCGTCGTTCACGATGGAGGTTGTCAGTCGGAGGGAGCTTTTGTGGATGATGCAAGGCCTCCTCTGGGGCGGACTTTCCTCATGACCTTGTACCTGTTGGGGATGGCGGTTGCAATGTTGGGAGTGGAGCTGGCATAGGTTCAGGTCTCTGTGAGGAAGGTGACCTTGGGCAACAGGGTGTTGAGGAGGTCCCAAACTTCTACTGCTGGTCTGTGCACCAAGCGTATGTTGAGGGTGATGCAACTAAGGGGTTTGGGCGCACTGGCGTCCGGTGGGTTGGCAATAGCAGTCTGGGTCTGGAGGTGGATGAAGGTGTGGCGGCAGTGTCGGCAGGAGAACAGGCCTTGAGAGTTGCTCAGCATCGAGAGCTGGCAGTTGTTGCATCCAGGGTTGAGTGGGTGGAGAGTGCTGGAGTAGTAGCGGCGGGGGGGTCGGAGGACCAGGGTCCCTGGTGCTGATTGGGTTGCGATGGGCGCAGACATCGCTTGATAAAAGTCTTCAATAAAACTGGGTATCATCAGTCTACTGGTGAATTCTGATGTCTTTAGATAGATGCTGGAATGGCGGATGGAGGCTTGTGAGCTACATGTCACTGGCATATATTGGGACTCTGGAACCCCAACTGGACTGGTTGGGCTCTATTTTTAATTTATGCCAAACTAGTGCTGGATGCTACCATGAAAGCTGGCTCATGATGAAGGCATTTGAATTATGATTTGATGATTGGTGGTTCTGAAGGTAGCGGAGAAGTCAAGCAAGATCATAAAGTAAGGGTCTTTATTACCTTTGAATAGAAAAGCACTGTCAACTACCTGAAAGGTCATGGTCTTGGTTCAACAATGTGGACTAAAGACTAGGCTGATAATCCTGCAGGAGGATATTATACCAGAGTTTCCCGGGAAACTGGCTTAAAATGGCATTCTTAAAGATAGTCCTAGGAAATGGTATGTGAAAGAGAGTTGTACGTAACCTACAGAGTCAAAGTTATTGAGCTTTCCCTTGAGTCTCAGATTTACAAAGTAGCCAAAACTTGTTTCGGGCAAAACAAGTAACTGAAGAAAATCTTTCCCTATATTACCCGTATACATCACATTTAAGGGTTATGACCTTAACACAATTCCACCTAAACTAAGGAAAATATCCCCTATTTAGGTCTGCACTGGGTATACATGTGCAAACCTCTGGAGCTTCACTTCTTACTGGCTCTAAACATTGAAGCAACATCACCCTTTTTTGAGGACCCTGTACAGGTTACCCATCAGAAAACAGTATTATTTAAATATTTTATAACAGTGCACAGTGCTATTTGTTCCGGTCTCCTGCCTTTCTGGCAGACACATTTCAGCTATGTCTCCCATAACGGCTTTTATGTTTACTTGACGTACCTAAGTCCAGAACTGTCTCATTCGGTGACGGGGCTTTTTCTATTGCTTATGCAAGAGAATGGAAGAAGCTTCTTTCAGAACCACGTGTCCCTCCCCCCCCTCAGCTTGCTTTCAATAAAAGTCTCAAGACTTTACCTTTTAATCTATAAAGAAGTAAATATTTTTTCAAATGTATGGACTGTATAATTCCTATTGTGTTCTTACTAAAGTGCCAAGAAGCCTTAGTGTACATGCACTTCTAAATAATGGCATATTGCACCATAATTGAATAATTGTTGGGTACTTTGTCAGATAGTCTGGATCCATGTTTGACTTTATAGGGACAGCAGGGCATGTCCAATATTAGCCATATCTAGTCAGAAGTCTTTCAAAACAGCAGTCTATGTTTAGTTCAACAGCTGTATTGGGACTTCTCCACAAATGAATATGGCAGGATGATGCACTTGTAAGATGTGGCCTACACCAATTGTCGAAGGTTACCAGGTTGTTTGCGGAGAGGTGTTAATGGTTGAGCATTTTGATGCACTATTTTGTAGAGTTCAAAGTGCTCTCCATCTGATGGGGACATCATTAGCAGCTTTCCAGTAACAGACAGTTTACTACTTTGTATGACCTACATGCAGTTGGTGTAGGGATCCCTCAGGGATGCCAATTTTCTTGAGGCTGCACCCGTTCAATCCAGTTCTATTTCTCCAATAGCACACTTGGGTTTATAACTTCTTGGCTGCACTGAGGTGCAATGGCTTGCAATCATGAAGTGTCATTTTGTTTGGGCTTCAGCAGCTTTGGTCATGTGATAGTATTGACGTCTTGTATTAGTACTGATATTAGACAAGGCTGCACAGTAATTATCTAATCCTATCAAGTCTGTCAAGCCTTTGAGAATAGTATCAAGTGGGAAACTCTGAAGGATGTGTTCGATGTCAGTTTTGGATGGACTCAGTGATTTTTGGAAGTGCAGCTGAGTTTGAGAGGATGACTGCAAAGTCTATCCAGCTGACATGCAGCGAGGGAGGCAGATGACGTTTGCCATAAATGTGCAGACTAGGTCCAAGTAATTTCCCTTGATGTGAGTTGGCATTGTGACAACGCATCCCATGGGGCCAACAAGTCCTTTCTTGCCTTTGCGTAGCCTGGAATGTTGAAGAAAGTTAAGAAAGGTTTTCTTAGCCAGTTTAGGCTGCTATAATTAAGCCATACACATAGATGTCGAATAGAGTGTTGGGTACCGGTGGCTGTTAGATGACATGAGACAGTCTGTATTTGGAAGGTAACTGGAGAGGAGCTCAAAGAAGATGAACTCGGCTGCAGGAGGTGCAGGGCTATGATGTTCTGTGGATGGCACTGATGCCCCAAATGGGGTAACTCAGTCACTGAATGTACTTGATGCAGTGATCCTGAAAGACCAGGACATCAATGGGTAATGGATATTGGCAGAAAGAGGATAGTCCGGTTTCTGTAATACTGCATTGATAGCAATTCTGCATTTAACTGTGTAATGTGGTGGGAGGGCTGTGCAAGAATTGAATGGTAACTGGATGTTTGCTAGCTGGTTGGATCGTTCTGGGGTGGGCTGGCAGTTAAGTGAAGAATTAAGGGGTGCAAATACCCTGAATCGCTATAATCTACAAATTGGGCCATTCATTGTGGTCTGTTCTACGGGCACATTTTACCTGGGTTTGAGGCACTTCCTTTTCACTACGAGCTACTATATCTGCCAGGTGACATCTTCATCTCATAACCACTTATGCATACTCTCAATTGTCTTTCTACTTGATTCATATCAATCTTTTCAGCTCGGTGGCATGGCCAAGATGGCAGCCGCAGCGGACGTTTTCTAAAGAGCTCCGTGGCGGGCCCGCCTAATATCCTACTTTTTTCCTGCCATCGGTTCCAGGGTGCCTTTACCCGGAATCGTACATATCCTGAACCCCGGACGAACATCTGCGGTGGACTCCGGCAGTGGGGCAGGTGTTGGGGAATGCGGTGCCAGCTGCTTGTGACTGAGGCCCGCACTGACTGTTGGACGGAGCCCCCTTGACGATAGGGGGGCTTCGTGGTGACCAAAGGTGGTGCAGGGACAGCAACCAGCTACCTGCCGTGGCTGGCCGGCTTAGGCTGCAGCTCTGGACTGGGTGCCAGGCCGGTATCCGGAAGAACTGTGTCCTGAGGGCCGTGTAGCAGCCGGGCATGGTCGGTGCTAGGGCCTGCCGCTTCGGGCCTGGTATCTGTGGTGGCCAATCCATGGTGCTCTGCGGTGGGGTGGCCAAGACGGTGCCTGGGGGACCTAGAAGGATTGGCTCGGCCCCCTGGGAACTGCTTCAGTGGATAGCAGGCCGTAGCCTGAGGAGCCTGAGGAGCCCAGGAGAGGGCGTTGCCATGACATCGCAGCTGACGGACAGCCTGGCCCAGAGGTGAGAAGGTGACCGGATCGGTCAAGAGTGATCCAGACGGGGACTGGGGGCCTTGCTGCTTTCTCACCCCGGGCACTTGACCTAGCCATTGGGAACTGCTGATGGAGGCGCGCCCCGAGCACACGCCCCCTGGTGACTGTGGTTGGGGCCCTGGGAGCAGCGGACCGAGGAAAGAGCCATCGAAGGGATGGTCTTATCAGAACTCAAACCGGGTTGGAACACAGAAGAGGCAGGGGCCCATATGCCACATCACTTGCAGCACCCCGCTACCACGAGCCCAAAATAAAAAGGAACAGAGCGCTTGGTGGCTCTGCCGTGCCAGAGTGGCGCCCCCCAACCCCGGGCGGCGCGTGGAGACCGCAGGCCTTGCCTTCCCTACTTGCTTTCCCCCTAGTGGCCCGGGGGGGGCTCATGGTCGTTTTTGGGGCCTGGGTTGCTGCGACTCGCAGGTGGACTTGCCGGAGATGGCTGGGCTGGATTTCCATGACCCTTTAAAATTCGGGTCCTTCTCATCATGGGTGAACACAAGAAGCTGGCCAGATTCGCCCCGACTGAAGCAGACAGGCAGACTCGGGAGTGAGAGATCGTAGGAGAGTGTCCTTAGACTGGAAATGGGCCCACATTTCGATAACAGAGGACCGCTGGCATGGGCAAAGATAGGCCCCAAAGAGGGGTCCAACAAACAAAAATGGACCAATTCACGGCCAAGGGTTCTGTGGCACGCTCGGAGCCTCCAGGGGCCTCTGTGCCTGTCACAGCCGGCCCCATGGGTGAGTTCTCAGGTACCCAGATTCTCACAGCTATAGAGACCTCTAGTCAGCTGGTCCAGGCCAAGATCAATGCAGTTTCACTGGACGTGAGCCTTCTGTGGGTCGACCTACACAGGGTTGCAGTGCGATCCCTAGCCACAGACCAGAACGTGTCAACACTGGAGACAAAGGTCTCATTCTTGAAGGCTGCCTTAACAGAATTAACTGCAAAAAACGGTCGTGCTGGAGTGCCGGGCTAAAGATGCGGAGGGAGGGACGCTCCCGCAAATGTAACCTCCACTTTGTAGGCTTCCCGGAGAATGTGGAAGGCTCTGAGCCCAAACTGTCCCTGGAAAAATAGATAAGGACGACTCTAAAAATGGATCAGGACGATTCTCCCCTCAATGCCCGTTTCCTCCTGCTTGGTGATAGAGCGGGCACACCGGGTACTGGGACCCCCCTGCCCCCACCCAATGTGGGCTGTGCCACACACTCTCATTGCGAAGATCCTCAACTACAGAGATCACAATCACATCCTTTGGGAGGCCCGGCGTAGCGGCGATCCGGTCTCTGAGAACCGCACCATCCCTATCTTTCCTGACTACACACGCATGATTCAGCAACTCAAAATGTCTTTCAGCGGCATGAAACAGAAGATCGGGCAATGAACTTAAAATACATGCTGCTATACCTGCTAAACTCCGAGTAACCCATCATGACAAAGCCCATTACTTCACCATCCCCGAGGCGGCCTGGGACTGGTTGGAGGCGAGAGGGAAGGAAAGGATATCAGCCCCTAGAGGCTCTGGCAGGCTGCCCGCAAAGCCTTGGTCACTGTACAGGTCGCAGAAGCGCGGCAGCCGAAATAAACATCTGCAGAGAACACTTATTGTAGACTTGAACAGTCTTATGGCACCCTGGCAGATTGGATTGACCGCCAGGACTGGCAGGCGACCCCACCTCTTTTTTCCTCTCTTTTCTTCATTCTTTCTAACCTACTTTATCCTCTGCATAGCTCTACACCACAGACTTCCATCCCTGATCCCCCCTCCCTTACTACCTCCTTTCGTCCCTATTTTACCCCACCCCCTCCTTTTTTTCTCCTCTATCCCACGATCCCCGAGTGCTCCCCCTTCCTCCTTCCCTCCCCCATTTTTCTTTTCTACTCATTAGTTTAGGCTTTGTATGGACATTGGGTATTTTTTTTTCCCTTCTCTCTATTCTAGTCATTCTTGAACTGCAGAACATGTGCGTTGTGAATGTGAGTGATTGAGTGACTGTAGTAGCGGTGGCGGCACAGGAGTTCCGTCTACCCGCCTCGGTGGGCGAACAGGATTCTCCCTGCATCCTCGCACAGGAATGGTCACAGTGAGTTTGGTGTGATTGATTGTGAAACGGTGTGGTCAGTTTAATCTCTCAAGAGTTAATTGGTATATCGCTAATTTCGTAAGCTGTATGCCTGATAAGTTTAGTTTTGAAGTTTAAGTGGGTGTTATGTTAGGATCAGATTGGGCAGGCACGGTTGGTTTATCATGTATTTACTCGGTGGGTGGGGACCGGTCAGTCATCTGTTTAATGAGACAACAGCTCTGGCGGGGATGCCCCACCAACCCCTGTTTAACCACGCAGCCTGGAGATGGATGGTTTAAATACTGAAACCTGGAATGTAAGGGGGATTAAGCACATTAGTTAAAAGGTATAGGATACAAACATATCTCCGTAGGCAGTGGATCCACATAGCCATTTTGCCGGAGACACACCTAACTGATAATGAAGCCCAAAAGCTGCACAGGAAGTGGAGAGGCCAGATGTTCTATGCAACATACTCTACCTACGCCCGGGAGGGCAATCAGGATAACCCCACATACCCCATTACGGGTTTTGAGCTTAACCGCAGCCATAGAGTGGGGATACATGGAGTGCTAGATGGCATGGAAGTTTGCCTCCTGAATATCTATGTCACCAACACGGATGACGGCGCTTTTTACCTAGGTCTTGCAGAATTAATAATGTCCCATGCAGGCATACCTCTCATGTGGGCTTTCGATTTCAACTGTGTATTAGAGGGGTCAATCGATCGACTCCCCCCGAAACTGCACACAAAACCCAACATGGTATAGGCTCTTCGGGGGGGTGATGAGGAGGCTGGGGTGGAATGGTGGAGGACGGTGCACCCAACGAAGTGTGAATACACATGCTTTGCCCCGACCCATGCGGTGCACAGCCACCTCAATTGCTTTCTCCTTTCCGGGAAGGGAGCTGAACATGCCTAAAGCATATGTATACTTGGGCGATTCCTATCAGATCGTTCCCCAGTAATACTACAATGGGGTACTAGGAGCAGCAGTCCAGAGGCCCGCACTGGCGGCTCCAACCCATAGCACTAAAAGATAAATTTTTCGCACAGAGCTCAGTATTGCAACCGATAACTTCTTCCACAGTAACTGGTTGTCCACAGACGCCAGGGGCACGGAGTGGGATGCATTAAAAGTGGGGCTGCGGGGGAAATGCTTGTCAAAGGTAGGCGGAATGAGACTACGTTTGGAGAGGGAACTTGTGGCTGCTGAGAATAATTTGAACACATTGCAGAGTGCAAGCCCTGGTTCAGGAACTTTAGATGAGGAAAGGCTGAGAGCTCACCGTCGAGTGTGAGCAATATGGGATAGGCTGGAGTGCCTGGTTAGGCAAGAATACGGACAGCTCCCACATAAAGAAGGTGATAAAACCAGGAGGCTGCTAGCCTGGCTTCTCAAGAGAGAGCGTCCACCCCCTACCATACTAACAATTAGACAGTTGGATGGGGCCCTTACACACAAACAGTCTGCCATAAATTTGCAGCTGGATGCTCATCTGGCGGGTGTGTACAGCAGGGGCCGGGCGATCGAAGGGGTGGTCATAGTGCGGTTCCTCGATGGAATACCCCTGCCGCAACTCACCGATGAACAGGGTGAGACGCTGGGGGTGGAGATCAGCCTTGAAGACCTCCAGGAGGCGGTGCGAGACATGGCAGGTGGTAAGACCCCTAGGCCTCCAAGTAGAATATTACAGGGTGTTCGTGGATCAGTTGCTCCCAAGGCTGCTGGAGACCCTGCGGGAGGCAAAGCAGACAGGGATACTCCCAAAGACCATGAAAGAAGCCCAAATAGTAATGCTAGTCAAACAGGGCAGAGACGCTAAGTCGCCGAGTTCCCTACCGCCCCCTCTCCATGCTGGGAGTGGACACCAAAATCCTAGCCTAGTTTCTAGCATCGAGGCTGAGGCATCGAGGCTGAACAGAGTTGTAACCAAACTAGTGCATGAGGACCAATGCGGATTCATGCCAGGCCGAGGCATGCACAGGATTCTGTGTAGACTTGCGCATGTACTGCATTCTTTTGCGGCCTTGGAGACACCAACTGCGGTGATCTCCTTAGACAAAGAAAAAGCCTTTGACACCTTGCAATGGGTCTACATATGGGAAGTACTACTTAGAATGGGACTAGGCCTGGATTTTGTGGCATCGGTGCGCCTCCTGTATCACCGTCCCATGGCCTTAGTGAGCAATGGCGGGCTAGTCTCTACCTTAATCACTACTGAACGGGGTACACGGCATGGTTGCCCCCTGTCCCCGCTCCCATTTGCCCTGGCAATGGAGCCTCTTGAAATTTGCCTGCGGAGAGACATGGACCGCTGGCGCCTAGTGGTGGGGGGGTGAACACGTGGTGTCCTTTTATGCGGGCGACTCATTGATGTACATGCACTATCCCACAGAGGCTGCTTCGGGCTTCCTGGCTGTGTTGGATAACTTAGGAAAGATGTCCGGGGTGACAATCAACCCCAAAATGTTGGTTGCATTTCCACTGGCAGGTCTGGCAGAGCGGGATGTGGCTGAACTCCCATCGCAGGCGCTCACTTGGAAGAGTGACCATTTCCACTACTTGCGGATGCAGATAGCCCACTCGACTGAAGCCCAATATGCCCTGAATATGGGGAAACCCTTGAAAGCTTTGAAGAGTCAATACTTTTCTGGAACAGACTACCGCGGTCAGTCACGGGACGAGTGGCGCTGGCAAAGATGGTGCTGATTCCCCGCTGTCTATACACGCTGCATAACTCAGTCTGCTGTATTCCGAATGATACCTTCACCACTCTGAGCAGCCCCCTGATATTATTGGTTTGGGCAGGCAAACACAGGAGAGTCAAATTCGATGTCCTAACGCTGGATATGGAGCAGGGTGGCCTGGAAATCCCGGACTTATGCCTCTACTATATCGCAGGTCTTCTCAGTTAGTCGCAGACGGCTCAAACACGAAAAAAGGCTGCTCGCTGGCTGGTGCCCTGAAGTGGACATCCCTAGGTATCTAATGATGGGTTCGAGGACCCCTCCGAACTGCCCATTTGTGATCAGACAGGTAGCCTGGGAGCGAGTGGTCATCCTTGTGCTGCAGAAGGCCACCTGTGCGCGCACGCCCCCCCCCTGAAGTGGCTTCCTGGTTTTCACCATATACAATCGGTCATAAATGTTGCCCATTGGTGTGAGGGTGACTGCACCTCGGCGGGGGACATTTACCTCAATGACTCTTTCCTGTCTTTGGAGGCTGCAAAATAACACTATAGAGTCCCAGAATGCCACTTCGTCCAATATGCGAAGACAATCTGCACGGTCCGCGAAATCTGGACTACGTTTCCAAACGAGCCAGAGGAATCGAGCGCTTTTTGTACAATCCTAGATCCAGCCTCCTTCCGAGGATTAATATCTAGACTATATAAGGACCTGAAGACAGATCATAGAACTGACATAACAGTAACGCAGGACAGGTGAAAGGAGGATCTACCTGTGTCATTAACAGAAGGGGAATGGAAACGCGCATTAGCGCAGGTACAAGACATTTTGAGCAATGCCCTATTTAAACTTACACAGTTCAACTATCTCCACCGCACCTACCTGACTCCCCTGAACTTATCCAAGTTTGACGCATCACACTCACCTAAGTGCCTGAGATGCGGTACCACCCCTGCTCATTTCGTGCATGTGACCTGGGATTGTCCCATGATCTGCTCTTACTTGAGCACAGTGCTGGACACACTGCGGAGGGCACCAAAGCTCCCAATTGAGCCATAGAGTCAAACACTGTCTGCTGGGGGTACTACCGGTCCCCAGGGCCAAAAGCCACCTGCAGCATAAATTTAACATGCTCGGGCTGGTGTTGGCGAACGAGGCATAGCCATCCACTGGAAACTAGCCACAGCCCAATTCCTGTAGTAATGGAGGACGGATCTCTGCGAATGGGCACATTGGAGGGAGCAACATTGATCGCCCATTGTACCAGACCCTGTCATCCACACAGTGATCCCCCCCCCCCCGGCGGGCTCTCCCCCCTCTCCCATGGCTTCACAATGAAAACTACTCCCACCTCCCCCATCATTGAGGCAACACTTCCCGGCCTACAACATGCACCCAGGTGTCAGCCGCCAGCCTGCTTACATTCCGATGCCTCGGACACCCTGTGGATGAATTATGCCTTCTTCACTAGACCGCTCCGCACTTATGCCCTCATTGCATCACCCGTCACCTACTCAGACACACCCCAGATGGGGAGAGGGACAGGGTGTGAGGGTTCGCTGCAACATGTGAAAACCTCTAGGCCCTCAACCAAAGACACAAGTATAATGAGGGGGAGGATGCCCTTCCCACCAGACACTGTCGATAGCAACAATAAGTTTAAATGTTTCGTTTGATAAAAACAAGAATAAAAAAAGTTGTAATATGATGGGAAGATAGCAACTATAGATGAATCGCTCCTGTAGTAGCATAGAAGTGTCTACCGATCAGGCAATATGAGGTGAAGCCCACCAGCTGGGTTTGTTTGAAAGGTTGCACCTGAAAGGAGGGCTGGGTTAGCACAGGAGAATTGCTGATATAAGATGCTTGCAATTTGCCGCCCTGTGTTATAGGAACTGTACCAAGGGGTCCCCTTGGCGGGGTGATCACATAATTACCGATGTTTCTGCAACAATGTATGTACACAGATCCTGATTTGTTTACTACCAATAAAAAGAATTATAACAAAATTTACAAAAAATAAACATTTTCAGCTCTAGCCCTAGCTCCCACATATTTTCAAACTTGTAATTAAGTCCTTCATTTGTATGCGGTCTAAGAAACCCCATAATACTCTCTACCGAAGATACCTCTATTCATTCTCCCTCAGTCACTCATTCAATTTTCTTCACTTAAGAGAACCCTTCAGCGTTCATCCCTGCTATTAACTAAGTCTCATATTATTTACCTTGATATCTTGTACATGCCCACTCACTTCACCTTTTCAACTGTTCAGATAGTATTCAGCGCACCACTCTTGAATTTGCTATAGAGTATTATTTCTAAACTCTTATGACTATACGTTCACTTCATTGCAATGCCTTTTCACTACTTTTAAACTTTCTTTATTAACACTATGCATTCAACTTTCGATCCTTCTAATTTACGTTACTCAAAATTGAGCTTTTTCATTCTCTTCATCTGTCTCACCACTTTATCCCCTTTTCGCTCACATATTTTTAAGATTTTGTACTATTTCAGATTCTGAGTTTTCTTTTACCTTCTGAAATAAGCTAACTCCACTATTGCCACTTCTCACCACATGTCTCAATTTACTTAGTGTGTTTTTAACCATTTCTGCTACTGGATCTTTACAGAATTAATTTCAAGACCAGAGCTACACTATCTTCAAATATGAACCCTCTCTCTCCTCCACCCGTCACATTTATTTTCCACTAAGATCTCCTCCCATCTCCAATGTCAGGCTCGTCTGGTACAGACAGCCAGGAATGCCATCATGGCAGTTATAACTCATCTTTAATTTTCTGTCTTTACTTATTGTACTTTATCTAGCTGACGTTTTTGACAAGTCTTTCACTTGATTCTTCTTGCTACCCTTTAACCACTTGTTCTACTGAGCGCAGTACTTTCCTGATTCTTGCCTTAAATAGAGCTTACTTAGCGTCTTGCGCTTTTCTACTTACATTGGTCTTATTTAGCTTCTTGAGCTAAAACCTTTTCTTTTAGATCTCTTTTTATCCTCATATGTATATTCACTACCAGGATTTTGACCTCAGCCCCTTCTCTTTCTCTCCACAAGTTAACCATTCTAATATATTCTACTCATTCTACCCTTCATGCCACTGTATGCCACTCCTTCACAACTATTTAATTGGTTTTCTTCTTTCATCCCAACATATGATGACACGGTCTCAAGAAATTTGTAAATTAATATCCTCTGTAAATTCTTTGGTATCCACCAATCTTTAAATCTTTATTCAACAAAAACAGAGATCCTTTTCGGTTCTTCCATCTACTTTTTTTCCAATTGTTTGCATTTCAATCCTACAAAAACTGGAACGTTTTCTGCTCCTGCATCTATTTTCCTTCCTTGCGGCCACTTATCTATCACTTATGCAGATGATCATTTGGGGAAAATTTGCATCCTCTACGCAAATGTTTCAATTTTCTAGAAAGCCAAATAACCTAGACACTTTGAAAAAGACAGCACTATTTGCCTACCTGAATTATCTTCCTATAATTCTTTATCACAATCAACTTAAATGAGATTGATTTCTCTTCAAGGCAGGCAAATGCCGACAGCTCAGAATGTTTGGATAAACGCTCCTTTGCCAATTTTTTGGTTTTTGTTTCTGCCTAACTGTCCCTTTGCATCTACTTGCACATCATCTCTGCAGGATTGCCAGATTTCTTCGAGGAAGGGGTGAAGACTGTTTGGATTCAAATAAATGTTTTTGCCAGTTCCAAAACTGTTACATTCTTCATTCAACTTCACAGAGAGTTACATGACACTGATAAAGACCAGACAATGTAAACAGATGCTAAACAAAAAGATGTATTACACTGCCAGTGTAATGTTATAAGATCTGAAATACCTAAACTCTATCCAAAAGCAAACCAATTGAAAAAAGCGGCTTGCATATTTAAACTGTGAAATTATCCATAGTAAATATTTTTGATACTAACTCAGGAAAAAATCTCAATTTATGATATAGATGTATAAACTTTATTTTAAAATCATTATAAAATAGAACGGGACATCAGATGCTGTTAAATGGACAATAACGCCTTGAAGTCTAAGTTTATTAGATAAAAACTCTGAGTCACAACCCTTTCATGAACATAACAGTTTAAATACTTCTTCACCTGGAATTTCGAAAATTTAACATATTTTGAATTAAATGCACATTTTAAATCACTTCTCGCAAAACGGATTTCTGAACTCCTCCGCTCTGTAAATAATCTCTGCTTTCGATATGTTGGGGCTTCATCCAGAGTACTGAGCTACCAACTAATTTGACAACACAAGATGTTTACTCCTAACTGGACAGACCACATTTTTAGGTTGGGTATAGATAGCATTAGTGTTCTTGTCAGCCATGCATTTTTCCAAAAATATTTGTTTTAAATTCCTACATGTATTGAGGTTCTCGATCAACACTCTTTCACCATTAGTCTGTTCAAATGTCACTCAAATAATGCTCCATACTATCATAGCACAAAGTGTAGGTCAATGGACCAACCCACTTCAAGCATTGGATCCCTTCACTACCTATTAGTGACTGCATTTGTTTCCTTGCACATGTATACACACACACAAAAAGTTACACAAGAATAAAACTTTTTAAAGACACATAATTCAAAGTGACTACTTGCCGCTATCTATTGTAGTGTATCATCAACTATTATTGTAAGCTGCAACGATGACTCATCAGTATCAGAGAGCTTTGGTGTATTTATTGCTCGTTTAGATAAGACATTAGAGAAGTAAGAGTGTATATGCAATTTTATTTGACTTGAGAGGGACCACTCTTAACTTGAGGAACTGCAGCAGCGTTGATGCCTTTGAACTTCTTTCCAATAAACTGATTTTGCAGTTACATGTATTCATTGTGTGCACATTCCAGGACATTAGCACCATCCTGCAATAGTTACGCAGTTGGCTCTCTCCATTGGGGTTCACATCCTAACTACTAAAGAGAAATGAAAAGTTTAATGGGGGGCGAGGGGGGAGAGGCATTCCATGGCAAATGTGATCTTGTATAAGTTAATATATTTGATTATTGCTCGTTTATTGAAAATGTGTGCCAAGGTGCAAAGCAGTGCTGCGTGTATTTTCTCAAGATGTCAATGTTGTGTGCCTTTTGCATTTCTAACTCTTCCAAACTGTAACTATACACTAAGGAAGAGCTATGATTCCACTGTACTCTTCTGCGAAGATCTCTGTTGGTGGTATAGTTCAACTGCAGATTTCCATCTCCATTTCACTCTTCTAAGGGGACCTGTGTTGATTGTACAGTGCAACTGCAGCTTTTCATCTGCAGTGCTCTCTTCTGTGAGCACTTTGGTTGGTAGTATAGTGCAACAAGTTTTCTATCTACATTGTACTCTTCTGTGAGGACCACTGTTGGTAGTATAATGCATCTGCAGCTTTACAAGAAGCACAAGGCCTTCGAGTAGCAGATGTTTATATGCAAATTTCAAGGTTGGAGCCACACACACTCAGCTTTGTGATTGACATTTCATGCAATTGTATCTGTCTTTTGGGACCTCTTGTAACAATTTGAACAACTGCAGCAGCTTTGAAGCCATTGCACTTCTTTCTGATACACTGGTGTTGCAACTACATGTATTCAGTATGTGCAACAATTCCAGGATGTTGGTGTCATCCCGGTATAGTTTAGTGTTTGCCATTCTCCATTGGGATTCATATTCCAATTCCTAAAAAGAAAGGAAAAACTTAATGGTGGAAGTTAGTCCATGGCAAATTTGATAATGCAGAAGTTAATAGGTTTGCAGTTTGGACTTGTTTGAGGAATACTTGGACCAAGATGAGGACCTCTGTTGGTAGGTATTGTGCAACTGCAGCTTTCAAGCACCCTTGCATTCTCTTCTGAGGACAACTGTTTGCAGTACAGTGCAATAAGCTTTCTATATCCATTGCATTCTCCTGTGGATATATGTAGGCTGCATAGTGACACTTAAGCGATCCACCACTTGTCTTAGGATGTGGAAAATCTGGGCCTAGATACAGGGCAGCACTGTATGCTTTTTCTCAAGATGTCAACCTCGTTAGTTCACACTCGTATCTTTGCTTTGAAAGTTGAAGTATGGTTTCACATCTCCACAGAATAAATATGGATGCTGCATAACTTACTATGCAGATAGCCTATGTATGAATAGTGCAAGGTGGACAGATTTATTGTGGTTTTGATCTGGTTGTGCATCTCCAGTGCGTAGTTATTAATAGAACATTGCAAATAAAATGCAGAAAGAGATGTGACACCCAAAGTGCTGCGCCCTTCACTGGCAATCTTTTTATAAGAGACTGTTTAGCGCAGCTCCAGTTCTCTCTCTTGCCTACGTTATAATTTTGTGTGTGCATACCGGTCTTCCCTTTAGTATAACTGCAGTCCTCCATCATTTGTCAGCAGTAAGGCACACGTGCAGCGTTCCAACCCCATTGTACTCTTCTGTGAGGACTTAATTTGGCTATTTAGTGTATCTTTAGCTTTCAAGCAACTATATTCTGCTCTGAGGACATTTGTTGACTGTATAGCAAAGCTTCAAGCTTTCTTGGTCCTAGCTTAGTTACCATTATCAACCTCAAAGAGTTTAGGGTAAAAGTAGGGCCAGCCTTTTATATCTTTGTGTTTTGTGGAGACTCATTACTCCTAGTCCGCTAATGACAAAACCAAATACAGATTTCCTGCTGCAGTACGAAACAAAAAAAATGCTTTGCCTATAAAATCTATGAATGACCAATAATTTAATGTGTGATGTGAAAGTCTACTTTTCAGATGTAAACTCATTTCAAATGCTAATGCAGGAGGATCCAAGAAGTAATTATCAATATTTTAAGCCAACAACGGAAGGAAGCTGACCTGAAGCCCCTTTCTATATGTATGCAGTGTGTATTGAATACAATGTTTGCCACACTGGTGGCAAGTACCATTACACAACAAACCTAATCCTGATACAAGCACTATTACAAGAGAAACCTAAAAACATATGTACATTCTCATGGTTTTATTCAATGTAACACATTCAATATTGCCATAAAAAAGACATAGTCGAAGCCAGACCCACAGGCTTTACCAATACTTATTAGGTTTTTGTCTGCTCATGCAGTGAGTGCAACTTGGTCAGTCATTGTGCCACAATTGGTTTGAACCCTTAAAACATTTAATTATGTGCATTGTTTTGCAAAGAACAATTTTTCATAAAACATGTATACACAAAGTGCAAAAATTGGTTCCCCAATATTATAAACTATGTCCATCAGTGCCATTCAGTGCTATCATTATAGGCAGATAAAGGCTATAAGTCTGTATCTTGAAGACCGTGATTATTGCACCAATTCTGCCATTTTATCTGTCTCCTTGTTTTCTTCTCTCCTTAATCATCAATTCTTCCTATTGTCTATTCTGACTCCTCCCTCCTGTCATCACGTCTGGCTTCTCAATCCTGATCCCTCCGATTCTTCCCCTTCATCTACTAGCTAAACTCCTCCCCATATTTCCTTCCTTCCATTCTTTTGCCCTCGCCATATCTTGCTATCTCTATTACCCTGACTTTACTAAAACTATGTCACCCTCTTACTACCTCCTCATCCTCCCCAACATAAACCCAACAGTCACTGTTAAAATGTCTGCATGTCTCCAAGGAGTCCAAGAGCATTTAGTGTGAAGCTGGGGTGCAGCCATTCGAAACTTGATGCACCCTTTATAGGTTGGTCAATGATGCTATGCCACTGCTCATGGCATCCAAAATCAAGGCTCTGCAAAGCCAGAAACAGCAGAAGTAGCAGATAAGAGACCAGAAAACATAAGGAGGAGAATACAGATGCCAATCCTCATCCTGCAATGTCACAAGGGTGAGTATTGCCATGCCAGTTGCCATCTGACAAGCTCCATCCATCTTCCCCTTCAAAATTCTCAAAATTTCTTCAAAAGCAACAGTACTAGGATGATGCCCTTGCCCATCCTGTACTTGAGAACTCCTGGATACCCACAGCCCTTGACCAGGCTATACTAGAACCCACCACCATTCTGTCATGCTGTGCTTCCAGACACGACCCATGGCTGCTGTACAGCACTCTGTTATTCTCCTGCTTTGTTCCCTTTAGAAAACCTAACTACAGAGAACACCTTCTTGACCTTGTTAGGTAGGTCGCCCCCCCCTCCGCACAGCACCGCTCGTGCGTCCTGACCCTGCCCCAGCTGCTGAGGTAAGTTTTGTGCCCCTTGCTCTGTGCCCCGTTTTTTCCCTCTGTGCCCCGTTTTTTCCTCTGTGCCACTTGCTCTGTTCCCCGTTTTTCATCTGTGCCACTTGCTCTGTGCCCCGTTTTATTCCTCGGTGCCACTTGCTCTGTGCCCCGTTTTTTCCTCTATGCCACTTGCTCTGCGCCCCGTTTTTTCCTCTGTGCCACTTGTGCTCTGTGCCCCGTTTTTTCCTCTGTGCCACGTGCTCTGTGCCCCGTTTTTTCTCTGTGCCACTTGCTCTGAGCCCCATTTTTTCCTCTGTGCCACTTGCTCTGTTGCCCTGTTTTTTTCCTCTGTGCCACTTGCTCTGTGCCCCGTTTTTTTCCTCTGTGCCACTTGCTCTGTGCCCCGTTTTTTTCCTCTAAGCCACTTGCTCTGTGCCCCGTTTTTCCTCTGTGCCACTTGCTCAGTGCCCCGTTTTTTCCTGTGACCCGTTTTTTTCCTCTGTGCCACTTGCTCTGTGCCCCGTTTTTTCCTCTGTGCCCCGTTTTCTCCCCTGTGCCCCAGTGATTGTGCCCTTGCCCCTGCGCCATCCACCGCTCTCGTTCCCGCCTCTGCATCCCCTACGGCCCCGCCCCCCTGACTGCCCATTCGCTGCCCCTACCTCTCGCCTCCCAACTGCTCCTCCCTCCCACCTAGCCATATATGGTGACTGCTGTGCGGCCGCGCCGCTGGCACGCCGAAGGAGCGGCTAAGGCAAGCCTGTCTGCGCCCGTCCGCGCCCAGAGCCAGGACGCCTGGCCCCCGTGAACGCCTCAACGTCCACCTCTGCTACGACTCCAGCACCTTCCACGTACTCAACGCCGGACAATCACGCACCTGCTGCCTGGCCACCCCGAAGCGCACCAAAGGACCCTTCTCCTGCCGGAACTGCCGCTTCACCAGCATCCGGCCCGCCAACCCACCTACCAAAGAACCCAACCACCTCAGATGCATCTTTCTCAACACCCGCTCTGCACGCAAACACGCCGTAGAACTCTGGGACCTACTGGACTACAACACCCCAGACGTCGCCTTCCTGACGGAGACCTGGCTGAACCCCTCCTCGGCACCCGACAAAGCCATAGCCATCCCGGAAGGCTATAAGATCACCCACAGGGACCGCACCAATGGAGTAGGAGGAGGAATCACCATCGTCCACTGGAAGACTCTCAAAGTCTCAACCAACACAGACGACACCCTCAGCACCACCGAACACCTGCACTTCCAGATCCACACCGATCCCAACACCACCCTCAGAGGAACCCTCATCTACAGACCCCCCGGACCACAAGCACAGTTCATCGACCTCATCAGCACACACGCCCTCGCTGCCATGGACTACATCCTCCTTGGGGACCTGAACTTCCACCTCGAGAACAACAACGACACAAACTCCTCCACCCTGATCGACAACCTCGGACTCAGACAACTCGTCACTACATCCACCCACTCTGCCGGCCACACGCTTGACCCCATCTTCTCCGCAAGTTCCCACGTCTCCTTCAACCACACCACCGAGTTCCACTGGACCGATCACCGCTGCATCCACTTCACCTTCCGGAAACCCACCACGCACCACCGCACCCAACAAATGCCGTGCCACTGCTGGAGCAAGTCACCAAAGACCAGCTTTCCACCTCCACCTCCACCTCCCTCGCCCGGAACCCACACACAGATCCAACCGACCCCGACGCCTGCAACCTCAAACAGTGGATCAATGACTACGCCAACACCCTCGCCCCCCTCAAGAAGCCCTCCAACACCCACACTAGCAAGAAAGCCAGCTGGTTCACCGAAGACATCCAGGACTCTAAACGAACCTGCCGAAAATTCGAAAAAACCTGGATCCGTGAACGAACACCGGAAAGCTACACCGCCCACAAGAACGCCACCCGCAGACACCACCACCTCATCAGATCCGCCAAAAGACCTCCTTCAAAGACCGCCTAGACAACAACGCACACAACAGCAAAGAGCTCTTCAACATCGTGAAAGAACTCTCCAACCCCAGCTCCAACACCAATGACATCCCACCTTCACAAGACCTGGGCGACTCGCTGGCCTCCTTCTTCCATCGCAAGATCACAGACATCCACGACAGCTTCAACGCCGCCACCACCCGGCAACCACTGAGACCCCTGCTCCCACGACCACCACACGCACCAACCGCCTGATCTCCTGGACCAACATCAACGACGACGACACCATCAAGATCATGAACACCGTCCACTCCGGATCCCCGGAAGACCCCTGCCCACACCACATCTTCAACAAAGCAAGCAGCACCATCGCACCCCATCTCCGGAAAACCATCAACATCTCCTTCGAGACAGCAACCTTCCCAGAGAGCTGGAAGCACGCAGAGATCAACGCTCTACTCAAGAAACCCAAGGTGGACCTCAAGAACTTCTGACCCATCTGCCTACTCTCCCTACTCCCGTTCCCGGCGAAGATCATCGAAAAGGCCGTCAACAAACAACTGACCAGCTTCCTCGAGGAGAACAGCATCCTGGACCCGTCCCAGTCCAGGTTCCGCAGCACCGAAACTGCCCTCATCGCCGCCACCGATTACATCAGGTCCCTTCTAGACAATGGAGAAACCGCGGCCCTCATCCTCCTGGACCTGTCAGCCGCCTTCGACACGGTCTGCCACCGCACACTATAAACACGCCTACGACGCTTGAATCCAAGAGACGGCCCTGGACTGGACCACCGTCTTCCTCTCCGGCAGAACACAGAGGGTTTGCCTCCCCCCCTTCCGCTCCGAAGCCACGAGATAATCTGCAGCGTACCCTAAGGCTCATCCCTCAGCCCAACGTTGTTCAATGTCTACATGGCACCACTCTCCGACATCGCATGACGTCACGACCTCAACATCATCTCCTACGCCGACGACACCCAGCTGATCCTCTCCCTCACCAAGGACGCCCACAGCGCCAAAACCAACCTCCACGAAGGAATGAAGGCCGTCACCGACTGGTTGAGGAACAGCTGACTGAAGCTGAACTCAGACAAGATGGAGGTCCTCATCCTCGGATCCACCCCCTCAGCCTAGGACGACTCCTGGTGGCCGACTGCGCTAGGAACACCCCCAACACCCACCGACAACGCACGCAACCTAGGGGTCATTCTCGACTCTACCCTCTCCATGACGAAGCAGGTCAACGCCATCTCCTCCTCCTGCTTCAACACCCTACGCATGCTTCGCAGGATCTTCAAGTGGCTCCCCACCAAAACAAGGACGGTCACCCAGGCCCTCGTCAGCAGTAGACTGGACTACGGAAACGCACACTACGCAGGAGCCCCTGCCAAAATCCTGAAACTGTTTCAACGCATCCAGATCGCCTCCGCACGCCTGATCCTCGACATCACTCGCCGCAGCCACATCACACCCCACCTGAGAGACCTACACTGGCTCACTATCAACAAGAGGATAACCTTCAAACTCCTCACCCACGCACACAAGGCTCTCCACAACACTGGACCAACGTACCTCAACAGCCGACTTAGCCTCTACACCCCCACCCGCCAGCTCTGCTCCACAGACCGCGCCCTCGCCACCGTCCCCCGCATCCGAAGAGTGACCGCCGGCGGCAGATCATTCTCCCACCTCGCCGCCAATACATGGAACACCCTCCCGCCATCCGCCTGCGGCAGACCGAAGACCTTTTTTACCTTCAGAAGACTTCAAGACCTGGCTCTTCGAACAGTAGCAGCTTCCTCCCTCCCCCCTAGCGCCTTGAGACCCTCGTGGGTATGTAGTGCGCTTTACAAATACCATGATTGATTGATTATATTCACCTAAGCATGATGTATGCTCCTAAAGACTTCAAAAAAACAACCTCTCTCTGAACACTGACACTCACTAACCTTTGATAAAAGACTTCATAAACACCTATATTTAAGATTCATCTGCTAGTGTAATTGAAACAGACAACCTCTTCTCCCTCCACAAGCCAATACCATTCTGCCTGTACATTTACCATGCTTTCAGAAGGTAGGTCTATATACTCTTAGGAAGTTAAATATTGTCCAGGATCACCACCAACCTAGCAAATGTGTTCAAGCATTTTCTGTACAGCTGCTCATGGAATGAACCATGTCATCCCAGTTCCATATGGAGGACCCTTATCTGAATAGTTCCCATTGCTGCTGGAAAACCACTAACACTAGTTTTCCAACAAAACGGCCAATGTAATTCAATAAAAGGAAGGAGGAAGAGGACAAAGGGGAAGCAAAGGTAGGAGACTGAGAGGACAAAAGAAAGTCTCAGTAGAGGGAGGGTGGTAAGTGAAACATGAGAATACATCTACTAAGAACTGCTCAGGATAGAAGATACTGATGTTAAGAGCCAGTACCTCCTCCCCATGCATCATTTGTCAGGAGGCACTTTGAACTTACTAGGAGAATTCTTCTCCACTCTCTTTCCATTTTTCAGTAAGATAATTTAATGTTTTCGTAAATACACATATTTCTCAAAAGTACTAACATTGTGTAAAACACAAGTGAAAAATTGACATTTTAGTAAAATCTACTTTTGCCAAATTAGCAATATTTTGAAAAACATGTATCATAATATTATGCGGTTCTGATGAAGCAATACACTTAAGATAAAGTTAATAAAAAAACACCTGAACCAATGATCAAGCGAACAATAAATTGCATAATGCCTCAGTGGTTACTACATACCAGAAATGTTTGGTGGTGAACAGTTAGCTTTTATATTTACAGGAAGATATAGCCCCATGGAAGTTTTAGTGCAAGTATATTTTACTCTCCCCAACACCTTGGCCACTATTTGTACAGTCCTTACAAATTTCCTGAACACTTAAACAAAGACTGACAAAAACTGTTAAGAACATTGTATGTCCTGCTGATCCAAGAAACAAACAAAGACAAATGCCATAGGAAATGAATATGGAACCCTATATATGAGGCAGCTATCATCAACATGAATTACAGATAATGCAACAAACAATTAAACAATCATGATATGCGTCATACCCATTTAATACACTTACGATCAATAGGGATTTGCTTGTATCTTTGGTTTTCACGTATAATACTTCCACCACTGTCACTAGAAGTGCTGCTCTGGCGGCTAATGTTCCCTCCATATGGTACCTTGGGGGCAGGTATGTAAGGTGGCACAGGAACTGGTGCTGGCGTTGGAGGTGGTGACGGGGCAGCAGGCATTAGCTCGGGTTGCTTTGGAGGGTAGTCCATCTTTTGTTTCTGAAGAGATGCAAAGAACTTTTAATTTAAAGATTCAAGAATGAGTCCCTCATTCCTTCCCACCCGCTCTATGCCCATCCTAGTGTCACATATGTATCTGCAGATAACCCAGTAAAAGACGATGGATAATTAAGCAGGTACTTAAATTCACTTCAAAAGAAGGCTGAACAAGTGACCCTCAGCAAGAAGGTAAATCCAAGAACTGCCTTAGCAGAACTAATGCAAACAGACTATTTTGTGATTAAGTGAAATAGAAAATTCAACCTAAAATACAATGTTCAATGCCAAAAAGAAAGTTGAGAGGGCAACTGAGGACTTTATTCCATGAATCATATTTCCCTCTGTAAAAAAGATCTGGATGTGGCTCAAGTACCTCACAAGGTTCACGCATTAAACTCCACTGATCATAGTAAATTGTGGAATGGATTTGTCGAGTGTTTGTGTGCCTTCTAGTTTACACCAGACACTTATTTGATTTTATGCGTTAAAGTAGACCATATTTTATATTAGTCAGAAGGTGAAAAAAAGGGAGAATTAGATAATGTTGAAACGTTTTGGCAGCTCACAAATGCCAGAATGTGTTGGGGTTTTTTTTAGCAGAGCTTAAAGACACAGTCTGTAGTGTGCATTTTAAGTGTAATATTATACGGTACGTGATGGTACGAATATTCTTACTGCAAATTGCTTTGACCAGCATCACTACCTTCCAATAAGGAAGGATTTCCTGAAAGCTCCTGTACATCACAGGTTAGCATTCCAATACATAAACCACTGTTGTCAACTAAAAACACAAATTAAGTCAATTTCTTTTTTAAGGTTTCCAATTTCAGTTATATGACAGTGAAAATCTACATTCGCGTATGTATTTTGCAAACATAAACAATGTCTTTGAGCCTAAATTGCAATGCTCTCTGTGCAATGAGTTGATCGATAGAAACAATCAATTCAGTATTCCAAGTAATTTGGAACAATGGTGGTCCAGTAATGATCTGACAGGATGTGACCTGGAAAAAGACAACCTTTTTTTAGTCCATGTTGGAGCAAAGTGTAGAACTGGAAGAAAAGCATATACTGATAGTTCATGTGACTATTCATGGTTCAATGTAGCAGTGAACAGCATAAATCCAGAAAGTATAATAGTCACTGAGAGTCGGTTTTCATACTTGCCAACAAGCGGTAGGTCCTGTAGGGCAGCTCAGTCTTTTCATGCTCTGGTTGGCACTGTCCATATCTACCTTGTCTACATTACTGAATTATATTTAGAGAAGTGAAATCAGTGGTGCAGTTGCAAGCATCTATGTTGTGGTGATATACCATGTATGTATGTATCTATATGGTATTCCTATAGTGCAAACCTAGCCAAAAGGCAGTGGAGTGCTGTTCAAGGGCAAGCTGAAAGGCAATGAGTAAAAGGAGTGAAACCTGGGTTGTGGACGGTCAATGCATTGTGATGTAGTGTTCTTTAAAGAGGTAAGTCATCAACTCTTTCCTACATAGGAGCAGCACTGGGGCTGTCCTGAAGGATGAAGGGATTGTGTTCCATATCCCTGGTGCATAGATGGAAAATGCTGGTTGTATTTTTTTGTTAAACCTCCTAGTCTGTAGTCTGGTAATGTCCTGGCTGTGCACATGCCGAGAACCACCAGAGATGATAAGCCTGTCTGCATGATAATCAGGGTGCCAGTTATGCTTGCTTTGTAATTGATGCAGTTGGTTTTGAAGATGGTACCAGCAGGCAATGCAAACCAATTGAGTTCCATCAGGATGGGATTTATGTGAAAATATTTCTTTAGGCCCTGAATGAGACATGTTGCGGTATTGTTGGATGGTTGAGAGCGAGTCTCGGATGTGGGTGTGGGGTATGCAGAGTAGAGTTGTTGTGTAATATTGGGCCCAAGAGAAGAGAGCTTGTTGGAGTGGCAGAGTTAGTGTTGATGAACACATTTTAAGGAAGGGGGAGCAATGGTGTAAGTGGGATACTTGAGATGTTGAGTATGAAGGGTGCAGGAATTTGAAAAAGGTTTGGCAAACTGTGAAAAGTGAGGGCGTGCCTGAAGATAGATGTGTGGGTATTCAGATTCATTTCTTACAATACAATATTGAGAGACTGAGAATTTTGGCTCAAGTGAATTCTTCCTTAAACGAAGAAATTACTAGCCATAGAACATGCTCGCAGATTAATCTTTTATCATATAACCACAATTATAGCTAAATAATTTGCACCCTATTTCACTCTATATTGGGAAAGCAGGCAACAGGGAAAGTGGCTAAATGGATATTAGGTGTCTGCAGGGCATAACCACTTAATAGCACACATTTTCCATCACCACCTCTCCTGCCAGAACTATCAGATTAAAAGCAAAGAAAGGTGTGCACAAACCACAAACCATCCAAAATTATACTGCTGCCGCCCGAAAAAAATGTGTATTTTAATATTAGTTTGACTAATGTAAGATTGGTCTGGTACTTCAGCCTGTTCAGATCTGACAAGGTCACTGATTTTAGTCACTGGGTTGTTAATAGCTGCGTATTTTCTGCACACCGTTTTTGTTACAGCTTCAGTTCCCGATTCCTTCATGTAGCCTACGGGGTCTGGAATGCTTCCTGGGAGTTATTTAATTAGTATTTATTTTCTTGCGAATGATGTGACACAGCAGATTTGTTTCACTAAGCACATAGGACTTCTTTTTTCTGTTTCGTAGGATTTTTGCTATAATCAGTTTTAGACTTGGCATACTTTGTATAGATTTCCCGGAATTTATGCCTTCAGATCGTTGGGGAGGGGGACTGCTGGCCTTAGGTTTCTGCACACTTTACCACTACTAACCAGTGTCAACGTGATTGTGCTCTTTCCCTACAACATTATAACATTGGCTTATCCCCAACTGGCACATTTAATTTAGTTACAATTCCCTATTAAAGTTCACTACAGGTGCCCAGGGCCTGTAAATTACATGCTACTGATGGGCCTGCAGCACGGCTTGTGCCACCCCCTCAAGTAGCCCTTTAAACATGTCTTAGGCCTGACATTGCAGACCCTGGCACAGTCAACCTGCCATGTCGGCCTGGCAAGATAAACCTCTTGTGAGTGATGGAGCAAGGTTTCGAATAAAAGAAACTTGCTTGTGTGCAATCCTCTCAAATAACATGTAATCACGTAACCAATCTGTTTTGTAAATACTAATATTGCATTACACACGACATACTGTATCTAGGGAAAGGTTTTATATGTGTATTACTAACAAGTAACCGAGTGTCTTAAAATGGCCGCCAAAAACGCGGGAACTTCAGTGCACATGCGTCTACTGCATCTACGTAATAGGACGTCTTCTATGCTGGGGGTGGGGGGGAAACTTTGCTGCTGCGCAATAGCTCTTAATATGGCCGCTTGAAACTCACATGTTAATGCGCTTGGTATTGCTTAAACTAAACCTTATAAGTCTACCAAACACTAATGCGAAAGATTAAAATAAGTAAATGGGGATAGAGTAGAGATAGGTGGTATACAGTGAAATAATTTATTTCCGTATTCCAACGTGCCTTTTTCTGACTTTATTATTAGTTCATATTTAAGTCTCGGAGGGTGACTGAAATCCCTACCCCATTTGACTCGCGCACAGACACACAGAAACCTGCCGGAAACCATGATGGCACAGTTGAAACACAGCCAAGGCTACACTGGACAGACGCCTGAGAACTCAACCTATTGACCCGGACAAAGGCAGAGACTTAAAATAATGTTTCAAAATGTATTGATCGTAACATGAAATGTGGGTGGGAATAAAGCTTTGGGAAAGTAAATTAAGGGGCGGAAACATAGAACAATGGTCTTAAGAAAAATATTACGTATGGTGTGATGAACTCGCCTCCTATCCCTGTCCAATCAGAATAGGGGAAAACACGAAATTGAAACATTTGGGGGTGGTACACGAGCACAGAATAGTATAATTGAGGTAAGTTAGTTAGAGAATTGTCAGTCCCGAGACCAGTCTGTCAGACCCGTCATTCCGACTCGTCACAGACCCGACACGTATGCTGCCACAGACGCTGTCCGAGATGCTGTCTCGGACCTTGCAGATGCCAGAGACCCTGCTCGAAAGACCGAAATACTGATTGAAAAGCCAATCATCTAGAAGGGGAGTTGCAAAAGAACTATTTGAGGAGAGTAGTGCCAGAGAGGGGTGCAACGCAGGCAGTGCACTTAGAAGGGGTCACCTTCCTAGTCCTGAACCTGTCTTGATCTTCATCTCCTGTAATGTTCTGGAGATCTGCACCAGACTCCTAGGCCAGGGGTTTGGTCATCGCACTAGCCTAGGTAATTATAAATCTGTGTAGTATGTCCTTGTACAGCTCTCTATTCCCCCTCCCCCCCCCCCTCAGGTACCGTCTTCATTGATCTTTATTTTGTGACTTTGCTTTGACTTCTTCTTGAAGGAAGAAGGTGTTAAGTTGTGTTTGAATTGACTCACAAGATAAAGATTTTAAAACTATTCGAGTTTGTGGTTATTTCAAAGGTAAAGTAAATGTCATTTCTACTTTAAATTAACTCAGCAACCTGATTCATTGAGCGAAGGAAAATTATTGACAAGGAGATCGAATTGGTAAGATTTGGTAAAGGTGAAGATCAATTTACAGGTAAATCACACAATTGATGACAGCGGGTTTTACTAGCTTACTTGTATGAATGTTATGGGCCCAGGTGAGTATATGGTATGTGTGAGTTACCCAAGCTGGTAACCCGCTCCATCAGTGTACTTAGTAGCAGTGGCATGGTTAGGTTCCAGTTAGTTAGGTAGAAATATTGTGGGTTGTATTATTGATTTATGCATTAACACCTGTTATTCGTTTGTTTTGTTTCATGTTGTCTAGAAATTCCCAGGAATATTGAATAGCGGGTGGTGAATGGAAGCAACACTGCAGTGAGGTTACTCGTCTGGATCAGGAAGTTGCTGAAAGTCATGCAGGACTAGAAGCACTGATTTAGGGATTATTTTTCTTTCATATAAAAGTGAGAGTAATTGGTAGCAAAAGAGTTCACTGGAGAAACTTTGGTCTTGTATCAACTAGAAAGGGTAATACTAAAGGAGTAGCAGGTTCTCCGATACTTGTGTGAAGAGTAAGTGGAAAGGTTTTTGCTCGCAGCAAAAGGAATAGACTATTCTTTCAAATTAGAGGATCAGACAAAGTAGCAAATGTATCTGTACGGGTCCCTATTAAAGTCGGATCCAACATACAAGTTCCACTGTCTATTATTATCCTTGGCACTCCTATGTTTACAGCTAATCAAATGTTCGCTTTTACTTAAACACTTCTCCAATACTTGTGTGTCTTCTAAGCTTGCAACCAATCAGGGTTCATTTTTCACAGTGCGTTTAGCCAATATTAGCGCGGCTCTCAGTGACGTCAGTATCACTCCTCACTACTGACCCCTCCTTTACAATAATTTGCATCAGTCACACACCCGCTGTTTCAACCAATCCCAGCGCGGTCCTCTGACGTGAGTGCAGCACTCGCAACTGACCCCTCCTTTCAAAGGTAATGCAAAAACGTATTTTCACACAATTTTACATACAATTTTCATTAATCAATCAACAACATAGAAAAAGGTTTATTGGATTTGTTTACGAACAGTAACTTAACCAGAATTCACATGCAATGTACGGAGAAAAAAGGAAAATGTCATTTATGCAGAAAATTTAAAATTATTTTAAGGATAAACCCATTAAAACTAGAGAAGGAATTCTTATCCCTCCCCCAAAAACTCCCACATCATATATGATGGTGGAAAGAGGCTATCATACCAGTGTATGGTTAGAAAATTGGATAGAATACACAAAAGACGATGCAATATTAGCTTTCCCCGAATTTGGAACATTTAACGGGAGAGTTTTACATAACTTACACACTAGAATGGATGAATTAGAACCCAGACCCAGATTAACACAGTATGAGGGATTAGAAGAATGGGAGACTGAAGCATTTGAGCGCGATAGTTTACGAAGTAACAGAAACCTGAGTAGGTATTATCCAAAATTTCCACGTGAAACCCGAGATAGTCAGATGAAACAGTGGAGACAAGCCATGGTGGCTGAAGGATTATATCCTGTACTAACAACTGAGGAACAGGTTGGAGGAAAATGCACAGAGAAAACAAAACACTTAATGACAGGTAGTGGAGACTCAGAAGATGATTATTTAGAAGATATCTTAATGAAAAATCCTCCGCCTTATCAAGAAGGACCAAACAGAACAACCCCGAGTGCCCCAGTTCTAGATACGCCTTTAATTCCACAGATTGTACATGACAAAAGGGAAAGGGTACTTCAAAAAAAGAGAAAGGGAAGCGATAAATAAAAATAGAAGTGAATTAATTCAGAAAATTACCCAGTTAAACATGCATCCTGAAGCTCTGACTATACCAGTGACTATAGGTCCTGTTGTCCCATTGTACAGGGATAAATCATACTGTCCTAAAACACCAGTCATGACTACACCCATTATTGACCCTAGAAAAGAGAAAATAATAATTGACGACCAAGCTAGTGAGTGTGAGTCAGTGATTTCATTAATGGATTTACCGATAAGAGGGCAAATAAATGACACACCCAGGAGAGTCACACCAGGTTGCTCGAAAGAAGTACGAATAGAGACATCCACAGGGACGAAGAGTGCCACAATAGTAACCTCAGAAGAAATAGAAAGATGGGCACAAGAAATAGAGAAACCAAACCCAACACCGAAAATATTAGATATTTTCAAATTAAGAGTTGAATTAGAAGAAATGATAGCTGGGAATATCGGACTGGATAGGATAAACACCTATAGTGAGGAAGAATTGCTGTTCATTTGCAGAAGCATAACCTGAAACACAAAAATGTTTCATGAAAAGTTGGTGAATTTAGCCTCTGAAATGGGAATAGAGATAGGGCGAGCGAAAGTACTGCAAAAACCTTATAGAACAGAATTCTCTGATAAAGATTTGGAAAACATGAACATGTCAGGAAGAAAATTGCAGGTTAAAGAACTGATGACGATATTGCAGAAATGGGGAGATTTAGACCGATGGAAAGTCCAGTGGACAAAGAAAAAGGAGGAAGCACAAACGAGTTGAGTGACATCTGAATATTTAATGAAAGAAACAGAGAAGGCAGAAAGGTTGTATCCAATGAGAGAAGTTCCAGGAGGGGGATATGTACATGTCCCATGACCCCGACAGGATATTTTATCATTTACTAATGATTTCCCTAAATTGAGAGAAAAACCAGTGGAATGGTATAGACAGGTTGAAAGATTTGTTAAAGTTTCGAAAGTTTTGTTGAAGGATCTGGATGGTCTTTTTGACATAGTGGTGCCTGCTGATTTGTGGACTGAATGTAAAATTACAGTCGATTGGCCTAATGAGGAGTACCCAAGAAATGAAAAGACAGGAGCTCCGTCAGAGGACGTTATGAAGAAATATAACCAGGTAATCACTTTCTTAAAAGGGAAAATTCCCCCAATAGAAACAGATTGGATAAAAATAGATCGAACAACCCAGGAAAAGATGAGTCTGTGCATGCGTACTATGAGCGCCTCCTACAGGTGTTCAAACAGTATACTGGATTTGAGAGTATTGGGGATAAGGACATGACTCATTTTGTGTATCGGTTTGTGTCACGGTTAAGAAAAGAAATATCTGAAATGATTAAGCAGCATAATTTGTGCTGGCTAGCGAAGTCCATAGATGAGATCTTAAAATATTCAAAATACTGTGGAGATGAAATTGACAATAGAGGAGAACGTGATGTGGGCTCAAGTGAAATTAGCAGAACAGCAAGAACTCCAACACCAGAATCAGGTAGGAAATACAGGAAGGGAGCAAGGTCATGGTGAAAATAATGGGGGTAAACCAAAAGGGCAGTCGAGTAGAGAAGAGGCAAAGAAAAGATTCACTTGTCATGGGTGCGGAAAATTGGGGCATTGGAAGAAAGAGTGTAAAATATACAGAATTATAATGGCCCAAATCAAAATTTAAATCCACAGACGCAGAATGAGGTGATGAGTCAACCGCAGCAGGTTGTAAACCTACAGAGTCAATTGCCACCTGACAAATTTTGTGAGTCAAGCCAAGTACAGTGCGGACACCGGATTCCAAGAAGAAAGTGGTAAGAAAAATTATGTAACATAGCAGTTTCTTTTGCAGGATAATTATTTCGAAGACCAAGATTAATGACAGTGCCTGAGAGGGGAGGAAAAGGAGTGCGTACTTGGCGCATCCTTACTGGTAGATCAGTCAGGTCCATATATTGATGGTAAGGTAGAAGGAAATGACATTACCTTTTTATTGGGCACTGGTTCTACTGTGAGAACAGCAGACATCCCAAACCTACCCCTCTCAGGAGAAGCGATCCAAGTAGTGGGTATTTCTAATAAACACATTTGGACCCCTATTACAAAACCAATGGAGGTGTGTATTGCTAAATTTAAAGAGATACATAAGTTCATAGTGTGTGATTCTAGCCCTGTGAATTGATTAGGAAGAGATTTGTTGTACAAGATGAATTGCACCATATTTTGCACACCGGACGGTGTTGCCATACAAACTCCAGATGAAGGTGTAATATACAAAATCATGTTAGCTAAACAAGGAACAGAAGTAGATGAATTATATTCAGTAATAACCAAAGATGACTTACCAGATGAGGTCAAAACAGTGAATCCTGAAGTGTGGGTTTTTAGAGGAAAAGAAGTAGGGTTGATGACAGATGTAGGCCCTGTTAAAGTAACTGTGAAAGAAGGTGCAGTCTATCCAAATACTCGACAATACAAGATGAGTCCTGAAGTAAAGGCTGGTGTTGCAGCAGAAATTGGTTGAATGGTCAAGCAAGTTATTCTAAAAGAAATCATGAGTAGTCCCTGCAATTCACCTATAATTGGCATTAAGAAACCGGAAAGTATAGGGTAGTACAAGATTTACGAAAGATAAACAAGAATGTTGTGCCATGTTGCCCTATAGTACCCAACCCGGCAGTAATTTTGTACCAAATACCATGGAATGCAAGATGGTTTACCATAACTGATTTATGACATGCCTTTTTCTCCATCCCATTGCATCCTGATGGTCAGTTTTTTTTTTTTCATTCAAAATTGTGGATCGTATTTATGTTTGGAATCGCGTTCCTCAAGGGTAAACAGAAAGTTCTTCGATTTTTAACCAAATTTTGAAAAAATATCTTGAGACATTAGTACTACCCAGAGAGTCAGTCCTGGAACAGTATATTGAGGACCTACTGGTCGCATTCAAAACGAGAAGTGACTGTGTAACTGATTTCATTGCCCATTTAAACCATCTAGCCAAAGGTGGACATAAAGTGTCCCCTGAAAAACTACAATTTTGCAGAAACAAAGTAAAATATTTGGGACACCAAATAGAACGAGGACTAAGGAGAGTGACCACTGATAGAATAAATATAATAAAACAAATGAAACTACCGCAAACCCAAAAGGAAATAAGAATGCTCCTTGGTGTCGTAGGGTATTGCAGGCAATGGACTGTAGGGTTTTCTCTACTGGCGAAACCCTTGATACAATTGACAAAGAAACGGGCAAGAGACCCAATAGAGTGGGATGATCAGAGCATGCAATCTTTTGTGAAATTACAAACATTTTTGTGTGAAGCACCTGCTCTAGGTATGCCAGTTTATTTTAAAGAATTTGCATTATTCTGTGGTGAGAGAGAACTGTGCCCTCTCAGTCTTAACACAGAGACATGGTCTAATGTGACGTCCGGTGGCATATATTTCTGCTACTCTAGATCCTGTAGCATCCGCATTGCCGGGATGCCTAAAAGCTGTGGCCGCAACATGCATGAGTCTGGAACAAAGCGAGTCTATTGTGATGGGAAACCCTGTAAAGGTGTATGTGCCCATGCAGTTGAAACTCTTTTAACAAGAACTCAAACTCAGTATCTCACTCCAAGCGGATTGACAAAATTTGAGAGGATCATATTAGGAGCAGAAAATGTGACCATAATTAGATGTACTGTTCTTAACCCAGCTACCTTGTTACCAGAATCCATGCAATGAAGAAGTGAAAGATGAAGCTGAACACGAATGTCTTGACGTAACAGAACTCAGTACTAAACCCCGTCCAGACATACAGGATGAGCCTTTGAAAGATGCCGAGCATGAGTTTTTTGTATATGGCTCATGTATGCGCCATGAGGAAGGAGGTTTGAGTGCTGCTTATGAGTGTGTGCATTGGCTGGAATAGTCGAAGCATCCTATTTACCAGGAGTCAAGTCTGCACAAGTAGCCGAATTGATAGTTTTAATTAAAGCTTGCAAAAATGAGAAAAATTGGAAAGTAACCATTTACACTGACAGTCAGTATGGTTACAGGGTTGTGCACAACTTTGGCCAGCTTTGGATGCAGCGAGACTTTGACTTCTTCAGGGTCCCCCTTTAAAAATGGAAATTTTGTTAAAGAATTGCTTGAAGCAATACAATTACCAAAAGAAGTGGCAGTGTTAAAATGTGTCGTACATCATTCAGGAAATGACCGAGTGACGGCAGGAAATCGTTATGCTGAACAGGTTGCCCAACACTGCGCAAAATATCGAATGGCAGTAAACAGGAAAGTTGAAAATTGTGAAATCAGCTGCCAACTTATGCTATTGTCAGGATTACAAACATGGAATGAAGTAAGAGAATTACAGGATGAAGCAGAGACAAAAGAAAGAGAAGAGTAGGAGAAAATTGGTTGTCAGAGAAGGGCAGAAGATGGTGTATAAGTGTCCTTAGATGACAGAGCGATATTGCCAGACTATATGCTTGCACCCATGGCTAGGATGTATCATGGAGACACCCACATAGGCAGAGATACAATGATTAGACTCTTCAGACGAGATCGGTTTAATCCAAGGTTCAGGAACAATGTAGAGAGTCTTTGCCAAAGATGCTTGACATGCCAACATGCAGGCAAGAAAACAGTCTGTATGGGGAAAATCGGAAAGGCTGAAGGTCCCTTTATAAGACTTCAAATAGATTTCATTCAGTTGCCTGTTTGTCGAAGATTGAAATATGTACTTGTCATCGTTTGTTTATTTCCAAAGTGGGTGGAGGCATACCCCACCAGAAGAAATGACAGTCTGACAGTGGCCAAACTCCTTATTGAGAGAGCTTATGCCACGTTTCGGTTTTCCTGTAACTATATAAAAGGGTCTCATTTTAATAATGAAATAATTCGATTAATTTGTGAAGCATTTAAGATTGAACAAAAGCTGCACTGTGCATACCGCTCAGAGGCATCTGGAGTGGTAGAACAATTGAATGGCACAATAAAGTCAAGGCTGGGAAAGGTGTGTGCATCCACTCCACTGGACTGGCCTGATGCTTTAGTCTTGTTCTGATGGGACTTACAAGTATTCGAGACAAGAATACCGGATTGAGTCCCCATGAAATAATTATGGGAAGAGCAATGAGGCAGGCATGTATACCAGGACACAAGCTGTTGAATATAACTGATGATTTGGTACTGGAGTATTGCAAAGAGTTGGCTGACCAAGTGCGTTCTATATCTCACCAGGTTGGAGAAGACGCAGTCCCCAGGCAGCCGAACCAAGCGTATGATCTGAATCCCGGTGACTGGGTTGTAGTGAAGAATCGCACTCGAGAATCGTGCCTAGCACCAAGGTGGGACAAACCACATCAGGTTATATTGGTTACAACAGCAGCAGTAAAGTGTGCAGGTTTGCCTAATTGGATTCATGCAAGCCATACTAAAAGAGTACCAGCATCTGACGAGGAAGAACCTCAACTGACTCAAGCAGTTGAGGGGGCTGAAGGTTGCACAGCTGAAGGATCCCAATTAATAGATCCTGAAGTAGCTGACCAAGAACAACCGAGCACCAGTCAGGATGATTGGATCCCAATAGTAGATATACCAGAAGTGATTGTAAGAACCAGAAGCCAAACTAGATTAGCTAGTCAGGAAAAAAGTGAGAACCAGATAGGTACAGAAGAACGCGCTCGGGAAATAGAAAACACGATTGTTAGAGAACCTGGGAAGGACTAGATAAGGAAAGCACAATCTACTCAGACAGATGAAATTGAAGTCACAGCCCCAGAGTCTGAGGAGGGTCAGTTAGGTTATAGAGAACACGTTCAGGCAGAAGAAAATCAAGAAACAGAAAGACCTGAGCAGGACCAGATAGGAAAAGTCGAACAAGTTCAAGTAAGAGAAGAAGAAAAACTAATCAAAACTGAACCTGTGCAGGGTCAGACTAGGGAAGAAAAACGCATTCAAACAAGTGACATTAAAATAATCAGCCCTGGACAAGGTGAGGTAGAGAGAGATTCGGAAGACAAAAATAATCAAGTTGTGCCACAACCTAATGAAAATAAAAGAACACTTGAAGAAAGTGAAAGTGCAGTGCAAACTAAAAGAATCAGAAAAGGTGATAATTGGCCTGGTGTTATCAAAAGACTGAAATATCACTTTAAAACCATAACAGAAGAACCAGAGCAAGTATACAAAGTATCTAGTCGATCTGGACCATCAACTGAAACACCAAAACAAAGACGCCCAAGATTGAAAATAATAAATAATAAATTCAAAGGTCCTGAATGGATGTACGTTATTCTTGAAGATTGAGAATTTGGAAATAATTAGAGAAAATGATGAAAGCTTAAATGCAGAACAAATTCATGAAGAAGTGAAACCAACTTGAAAAGAATGTTCTCCCTTTATATTCTGTCACAAAGTTAAAAATACTAAAGTAAAGAAGAGAAATCTTCTTATCCCATTTGAAAATGGCTGACAATAGAGCTGTTGGAAAACCGAATCGTTTAAAGAAATGTTGTAGAATATCTATATGTAGCATATTTTAGTACTGACAGTAGCCATTCCTTATGTGATGGTTACGAAAACAAAGAATAGCACTAAAACACATGAAAGGGTAGCTAACATCAAAGGAGATAAGGTGGAATTAGAAGCACCAGATGACCTAGATTTACATCACCCTGTGAATAAAAATGATACAGACTTAACTGTTTTTACAAACCTGTTTGTACAATATGTAGAAACCATGGAGATTAGTGATTGTTACGTGTGTATGAAATTACCCGCATCAGTAGCAGAGGAGAAACATATCATCATTTACCATTGGCGTATGGTATTTCATGTAATGTTTTAGCAAGCTTATTTTATAGAACAGGGAAATTGCAATATTATTATTCTTAATGTAGATGTGATTTTTTCCAAAGTTCCTATGCGAAAGAGCATGAACCCTCTACTTAGTACGAGAGACTCACAATTTATGGGTGAATATTTTCTAACGATGAAAGCAATAGATATAGCTGAAGCACATAAGCAGCACAATTTAACCTGTAAATTACATGAAGAACAGAAAATATTTTAGAATTTAGTTGAGACAAGGAGACAGGATTTCCAAAAAAGAGCTCCTGGACATAAACCTCAGATACCTAAATGGGCTGAGGAAGAAGAGCATTATGCAAATGGCAACACTCGTGCTGCTATGTCCTTGGACTTTGAAAAGAAAGGCAAAATCTGTCTCCATAGGTTAAAGACTGAATATAACAATGTGTTTATTGGTTCCAGTGAATGTGAACATGATTTCTTAGTAATTGAGGATGGGGACTAAAAGGAGGGACAGATCCAGTATTTCCTGGAATCTATTATGTGTGTGGCAATAAAGCCTATTTTAGGCTGCCAGACCATTGGTATGGGAGTTGCTATTTTGGAATAGTTCCCTAAACTCCCTAATAGTTCCCTAAATTCCCTAAATAGTTCCCTAAATTCCCTAAATAGTTCCCTAAATTCCCTAAAGTATATCATGTTAAAAGGATTACTGGAAGCAATGAAGACAATAATGGACTAACACGTGTAAAAAGAGCTTGTTTTTCTGAAATAGTAGGTGACATTTTTGGTGCATTGATACCTTCAGTGGGAGTTCTTCTAAATTCACAGAAAATGTGTCAGTTGTCTACAGTAGTTGATCGTTTATCTACTGACACTGCTGGAGGATTCTTGATGATTAACACTGAATTAGTTGCGGTCAGATCTATGGTTATGCAAAAGCGACTTGCTCTTGACATATTGGCAAAAGAGGGCGGAGACTAAATTATTGAAAACGCAACATTGTTGCACGTATATTCCTGATAAAAGTGTTGAAATTGGAGGATATATTAAACATGTTACAAAATTAGAAGAAGAGATAAAACCACTGGAAGTTGAAAGTGTATGGAAGAAATTGACAAATAGTATTTCTAACCTATGTAGTTGGTTTTCCAACATAGGTAAAGGTATTCTAGGTCAAATAATATTGTCCATAATGGGAATAACACTGTTAGTATTAGCAATAATGCTTTGGCACAAATGCTGCAAAGGGAGAAAGAGATATGAAGTGAATGAAAGGGGCAAGAAAAGTAAACTTGAAGAAATACAGCTGGAAGAATTAAAAGGAGACTTTTACAAAAGAATGAGAGGATCACAATTCAAAAAGGAAAAAGAAAAATGAAAGGATTGAAGAAGAAATTGAGATGCGCTAAAGTTGGCATCTGATTCAGTAAAAATCAGTGATGGCACTAAAAGCCATCAGAGAGGGGATTGATGGAGCAAGGTTTCGTATAAAAGAGACTTGCTTGTATGCAATCCTCTCAAATAACATGTCATCACGTAACCAATCTGTTTTGTAAATACCAATATTGCATTACACACGACACACTTTATCTAGGGGAAAGTTTTATATGTGTATTACTAACAAGTAACCAGAGTGTCTTAAAATGGCCGCAAAAATGCGGGAACTTCACTGCGCATGCGTCTACTGCATCTGTGTAATATGACGTCTTCTATGCTTGGGGGAAGACTTTGCAGCTGCGCAATAGCTCTTAATATGGCCGCTTCAAACTCACATGTTAATGCGCATGGTATTGCTTAAACTAAACCTTATAAGTTCTACCAAACACTAATGCGAAAGATTAAAATAAGTAAATGGGGATAGAGTAGAAATAAGTGGTATACAGTGAAATCATTTATTTCTGTATTCTAACATGGCTTTTTCTGACTTTATTAGTAGTTCATATTTGGGCCTCGGAGGGTGACTAAAATCCCTACCCCATTTGACTCGCGCGCAGGTGCACAGAAACCTGCCGGAAACCATGATGGCACAGTTGAAACACAGCCAAGGCCACACTGGACAGACGCCTGAGAAATCAACCTACTGACCCGGACAAAGGAAGAGACTTAAAAAAAGGTTTCAAAATGTATTGATTGTAACGTGAAATGCGGGTGGGAATAAAGCTTTGGGAAAGTAAATTAAGGGGCGGAAACATAGAACAATGGTCTTAAGAAAAATATTACGTATGGTGTGATGAACTCACCTCCTATCCCTGTCCAATCAGAATAGGGGAAAACACGAAATTGAAACATTTGGGGGTGGTATACGAACACAGAATAGTATAATTGAGGTAAGTTAGTTAGAAAACTGTCAGACCAGAGCCCGAGACCAGTCTTTCAGACCCGTCACAGACCCGACACGTATGCTGCCACAGACGCCGTCTCGAATCTTGTAGATGCCAAAGACCCTGCTCGAAAGACCGAAATACTGATTGAAAAGCCAATCATCTAGTAGGGGAGTTGCGGAAGAACTATTTGAGGAGAGTAGTGCCAGAGAGGGGTGCGACGCAGGTGTTGCTCTTAGAAGAGGTCACCTTCCCGGTCCTGAACCTGTCTTGATCTTCATCTCCCGTAATGTACTGGAGATCTGCACCGGACTCCTAGGCCAGGGGTTTTGTCATCGCACTATCCTAGCTAATTATAAATCTGTGTAGTATGTCCTTGTACTGCTTTCTATTTTTCTCCCTCCTCAGGTACAGTCTTCATTGATCTTTATTTTGTGACTTTGCTTTGCTTCACTTTAAATCCTTCTTGAAGAAAGAAGGTGTTAAGCTGTGTTTGAATTGACTCACAAAATTATTGATTAGATAAAGATTTTAAAACTTTGAGTTTGTGGTTATTTCATAAGTAAAGTAAATGTAATTTCTACTTTAAACTAACTCAGCAACCTGATTCATTGAGCGAAGGAAAATTGACAAGGAGATCGAATTGGTAAGATTTGGTAAAGGTGAATATCAAATTACAGGTAAATCACACAATTGATGACGGCGGGTTTTACTAGCTTACTGGTATGAATGTTATGGGCCCAGGTGAGTATATGGTATGTGTGAGTAACCCAAGCTGATAACCCGCTCCATCATGAGGCCCAAACCTTCCCTTTTAATACATATAAGTCACCCCTAACGTAGGTTCTGGACAGCCCAAAGGCAGGGTGCAGTGTATTTAAAAACGTACTTTTAAGTTTTACATGTCCTAGTAGTGAAAAACTCTTAAATTAGTGTTTCACTACTGCAAGGCCTGTCTATCCCATAGGATAACATTGGGATTACCTTATTACAATTTATAAATGCAATTTCCATATAGGAAGATACAACTGAGTTAATTTTGGTATCTCTTGAATCACAATTTAAAAATCACAACTTATGGTGAATTCGGATTTTTAATTGCAATTCTGAAAATGCCACGTTTTAGAAAGTCGGCATTTTCTTAATTTAGCCATTTTTGGTGCTTGCTGCCTATCTCTGATCACATCTGGTGTAGTTGACTGTTGTGCTTTGTGTAGATCTCCTAGACAGGCAATCACAATGGGAGCGTAGGAATGACCTGATGGGCCATCCCGGCAGGATGGGACCGGGAACCTGGGCACAGCCTCAGCTACGCCTGAATAGGCTGTGTCCTGTTCACATACAGATTTTTGAACAACTCCCTGTAGTGAGTCTGAATCCAGGGCAGGAAGGACAAGGACTCTGTGCACTTTAAAGGCAGGTCTTTGAAGTGTCTCTCACTTCAAATGGGCACAACTTGATAGAAGTACTGGACCTCAGACACTTCAGTACACTTGTGGACCTGTGAAGACTCTGCCAGGAAGGACTGCTGTGCAGCTCCAAGGACTGCCACTCTGCAGGACTGCTGAACTCCTGCTTTACTGTGCTGACCTGCTGCCTGCTTCCTGCCTGCCTGGGTGACAAGGACTGGACCTGCATCACTTGAACCCAGAGTGACACCAAGGGCTAGTTGGCTGGCCTCCTGATCTGAAGTCTCCGGGACATAAAAGATTTCCAACCAACTTACTTCTGCACCTGGACTCTGCCATCTGGGAGTCTACCCTGCCAAGTCATGCCACCCCAGTCCTGGACCCTTGGAAGTGGGCCTAAGGTGCTTACCAGAGGAACCAACATATCTTGGCGCATCCTTGAGCAGAACTTTCACATCACCGCTGATGCTTGGATTGGACCCGGCACGGAAGACCCGCATTGCATTCGCAGTCCTCGAAACTGATGCCTCGCTGAAGGCGTACCACATCTCGGCCCAGGTCCTCACACCTCTCGTTGGCGTCACAGCTTCATCGCTCATCCGATTCAATGCATCACCTCAACTGCGCATCGCATCCTCGACACCGAAATTCGCATTGCAAGCTCCATCGACAGGATCCTTGACGACGACACATCAGGAACTTGAACCATGGCCTTATCACATCTTGGAACCGATGCATTGCCTCAGCTGCGGGACTTCTTCAACCCAGATCAAAACATCGCTCCGCAACCAGGATATAAGGTACTTTGCTCAGCGGGGCTAACTAGGTCCCCGTAGCTGGCCGTACTCCATCGTGGTTAGCCTAAACTTGTGACTTTGTCCCGGTCTGGCACGACCAGATGTACCAGGTTGGCGCTTCCCGTTACGATGCACTATTTTACAATGCATTATTTAAACATTCATAACTCAAGTTCTACTTATTGGATTTATGTAGTTTCAGTCTTGGTCTATTATTAAAATGTATTCTATTTTTTCTAAACATGGTGTGGGATCTTTTTGTGTGGTGTTCACTGTTTTACTGTTGGAAGTGTTGTACAAATACTTTACTCATTGCCTTCACGTTAAGCCTGACTGCTCTATGCTAAGCTACCAGAGGGTGAGCACAGGTTAGTTTGGGGTTTTACTGGTGCCTCACCCTGACTAGGACTGTGGTTACTGCTAGACCAGGGCTAACACCCCAGCCAACCAGAAACCCAATTTTTAACAATCATGAGTGTCCATGAGAAGGAGGGAATTTGTTCTCGAAGATGTCCGGATAAAGTTGTGTTACCAGACTGCATTTTAAGATGATGGCCATAGTGCTGCCTGCTCACAAGTGATTATTGAGTCAGAACGGATCCTTCTTGGATGTCAGGATTAATTTGAGTACCATAGTGTAACACCATTTTTATTATGCTATACTGGTTTCTCTGAAGTCAGTGAGATCGACTTGGTCTCAGTCCAGTCCATATGGCATGTCTGTTATTGGTTGGCTTCTGGAACACACTTGGTAAGGTAACTGTTTGTCATTGAGACACCTCCCATTCAAGTCCAATGACGTAGTTGAAGCAGCATTTCTCGTGGAATTTGAAGAAAGTTACGTCTTCTGGTATACCATCTTCACCAAGAAGGTGTCAGTTCAGTTCTTCAGTGAAATTGTCACACATTAATAACCTTGCCCTCATGGACTGTTTCATGATCTCTAAGGATAGGTAAGAGTGACCGTCTCTCTTTGAGGTATTGATTCCTCAGAGCTTTCCTTCCATTTACTCTCCGAAATTCGGGGAAAAGTCCGACATATTTATTTCTCATGTAAAGAGCGAGGGTTACTCTTTTTTGCTAAATTATTTCCCCAATCTGACTCGCCCTTATAACATAAGGATTCTGATGAGGAAGATGCACAAAGTGTCATGAAGTAATACCACAGACTCAGACAATTGATGGCGAACACAATTTATCTGTTAAATACATAAGGCTCAATAAAAATACAATGAGAATTAGGTTATCAAAGAGGATTGTCAAAGTTTGGTACTGTGTTACATCTGTCCACTAGTCACCTGGAGTGGAGGTGCAAGAGCAGTAGAGGTAATGAGATTGGTTATTTACAAATCTTGTTTACACTCATTTGCACTTGTTTGTGTTGTTTTCTTCAGTCACGCTAAATCACTGCTGTAATTGAAGTCAAGTTCTAGCTTTGCACAGTGGATTTAACAAAGCAGAGTACTAGGAGGTCTAGTGAGATACAACAGGGTCTAGTAAGAGACGCAAGGGAAACACTTCAAGAATGTCAGCAGTACATTACCTCTGATAGTTCTCCAAGTAATTGCTGTGGGAAAAAATGGAGCAAATGATACCATGATGAGAAAACCTAAGCAATGTTAGAGATTTACAGTGACTTTGAAGGTATTCCTGCCCCTTGTACCCAGCTCATTTATTGGATTTATATAAATGGAAACACATTCATTTTAGACATGGCTTATTTCTTCTTGATCACAAATTAAGACTAAACTGAATTCACCAAGCACATTGACTAATGCCTACATATCAATAACAAATCATTGCCTACAGCCATAATTTAATAGACACACATAGCACACTCCCTGTAACAGATTTATTTTTAACAGTTCACAGGATACAAACAGGAAAACATGCATTGGCAAAACCAATGGTTCAGGTCTTGGCACGCGTGTCAAGACAAGTGGTCATGCGAAGACCATAAATTACAGTGCAAGACAGCCTATGGATGAAGTGGGCTTACCTACTGGCCCATGATTTTGGTGGGCAGTAGAAAATGTAAACGACACCTTAATAGGTGTGTGTGTGTGAATGTGTGTGCATAGCAATTTTTCTGTACTGTGGTCAAACTCCAATTTGATCTTGGCACCGTAGCAAGCTTTTTTTTTTTTATTAGTATGGTTGTTCTAAAGAACAGGTTATTGAACCACATTATTTTAACTGCCATGGTGTGTGTACACACACACATACACACACACAGACACAGACCATGGCAGTGAAAATAACTGTGGCTCAAGAACATGTTTTTTAGAACAGCTGTACTAATAAACAGATTCATACATTTATCATTACAGTACCAAGGTCAAATTTTAATTTATGACCACAGTAAGTAAAATTAACATTGGAAAAATATGTTTTTTTCTGTTAGATGTTAGTAGTAACAACTAATTTATACAGAGAATCAACTCTCCTAAATGTGGTTTTTACTATATGGGACAAATTTAACCACGTGCATCCAGGTTTTAGTTAAATACCTTTTGTTAAAACAAGTATATATGAAAATGTCCATGAATGTGCACAGCAGGAAATGATACCTCTTACCATTTTTGAAGAAAGGGAATGACATAATGACTTTAGACTTCACCGCGCTTGAGACATTGCCCTTCCCCCACACTCACCTATGGTATTTAATAGTATTTTACACTCTGAGCGTCAGCATATATACTATATGTATGTGCGTGTGTGCATACATATATATGTTATTTGATTTTTTGGGACGTCATGAAGATGAGGAGGCAGCAGAGACAAAGCTCTCCCTGACAGACCTAAAAATGAAAACACTTATTTCTACAATGTTTATTTTCAGACTATCACAAAATGTACTGAATGGGTCAAGGGCATTTCTGGGTGCACCCACAGACAACACGAACAGTTTATCGACAGGATGGAAAGCATGTGTCGACTAGGGACATTGAATGGTGCAATGTGTTTCTAAGTTTACCAGTGAAACAGTCAACAAATATGTATAGGAATGTGTTATCTAATCGGTGACCTTATTGTCAACTCGAGAGTGCCGTGTGGAGAATCGATATGAAAATAAGTCATAATATCAAACGTGCCTCGTTTTCACAGGCCGTGCAATGTTATCACAAGCTCCAAAAGTACATGTTACTAAGTGCGAGGTACAGAATCCTCTGCTTCCATCAACATTATCACCCATGCAGTGTTCTTTCCCACAATCACGCTTTTCTCGCACCAACTAATTTAGTAATGGGGGACGGACAAATCTTAATCTATATAAAACCAAAGCTTTCACAAGAGTAAAAACCAGAGCAAATCCCTATTTCTCCAGCGTGGTGCCTTTCAGCTCCCCGATGAGAGGAGGTGGCACACCTGAAATGCCAGACTGCGAAACTATGAGGATAAAACTCACAACTTCAAGGCGCTTAATCTGATTGTTTTAATCTGAAATAGTATGCTGTGAAGATGGATACTGCAAGCGACTGGTGACCAAAGAGGGGCATGTCTCCAAAGGGCCAGTGGCACTTTTATTCCTTATTACATACTAACACAGAAAAACTAAACACTCCCAGACTTTAACCCGCTCAGATATGAACCGGTCTGATCCAATCCTATCCACAAGAGAGCTCCAGACTGTAAAATACTCGGTGGTGTATTGTGTTTCCCCCTCCCCTTTCAGTCCAATTCCATCCACAAGATTGCTTACAAGTCAAAAATACCTGGTGGTGTATTGTCAGCTACCCAACTTCCTAATTGTTCCCAGACGGCTCAATTATATTCACAGGACCGCTCCTACATGAAAATTACCTGGTGTTATATTATCAGACACCTGACCCTTTATTCCTCCCCACCCAATCTGATCCTAACCACAGAATTGCTTCGGAGTGAAAAATGCCTGGTGGCGTGTAATGAAATATCTGGCCTTTTACCATCCGCCACTAGGTTCAATTCTACTCACAGAATGGCTCCTGAGTGAACAATATCTGGCAGTGAAATGGAGGATAACGAACCTCATACCCGCCCCACTCGGTACAAGTCTCTCCACTGGTTCGCTCCTGACAGAAAAATACCTGGTGTTGTATAGTGCACATATTGCTATCATTTATTTGTCTTGTGTCAGTGCTTCAGAGCCCTTCTGTGCCACTTTAAGAGTGTTCATGGTGGGGAGATGTGTATAACACTGCACACGTCAGTGCGCTCATGCAAGTATACGGTTCTACATATACGCAATATAGCGGGTGGGCATATCGATCATGTGCTGATACCATGAAGACAGTGTATGCACAAGTGAAATATTAAACCTTGCCTTATGTATTTTAGCTAAGTGACGGCACAAATACTCTTACTGCCAGCTGTTTCAAACATCACCATTACCTTCCAGTAAGGAAGGGTTCGCTGAAAGATCCCGTGGATCACAGGTAAGAATCCCTCTGGAATGCCTGTATGCGGACCTCTGAATTTCCACCCAACGTCAACAAAAGCAACACACACGTCAAAATATTAGGGTCAATGCAGGTGGATACACAATGGTCGGTTTGTGTTGCATCTTTAGTGTACGTGTTTTTTTGCTGTAGATTATATACTATTCTCATTAACTTTTTAAACAGAGCAACCCAAAAAGAATGAATTAATTATACTGAAGTGTGCATAGAATACATATGGAGATGGGTAGGCGTAAAATACTCGACGTACTGGAAACAAAGCACTGCACATATGGTCGAAACGCCGTTGACTGTTAACAAAAGCGAACCATTACTTAGCACTTATCATTGCATAGAGTGTTATTCAATACAATGTATATTTTCTAATGGTCGCTTATATGTTTTGAAAGGAAACCTTGTACATATGTCACAAAATACGTCACCATTAGTTTAGGTTCCAAACATTTTTCACCGGGACACCTTTCACTACTGTTTAATTTTCAATTGTTGTAAATAAGTATTTCAACTTCTAAGCTCTATGTATGTATTGTTGACTTTACCCACTCACTGCATAAACAATTCTACAAATTGATTGTATCCATGGTGTATGTGGCTAGCTCTCTTTTTGACATCAATTTAACCATGTACATTTGCCATTGTGCATACTTTATTAAGAATAATCTTTAATAATCCAACGGGAGCTATTGTTTCCTTGCTAAAATACTCGAAGAGCAGGCTACTAAAAGCTTAGTTCGGGTACTGGAAGCCACGATATTCTGTGCATATTTAAATTACAACGCAAATGCATTAAGAAGCTAAAACATTTGTTAAGGTGCATTAATATCAATAAGTGTGCAAAATGTGTCTTGTAGTTTGGCACAAAATTAGTGAAATTAATATTCAAACGTTTAATAGTTAGGTGGTAACGTGGTGTTAGTGGTGCTGTTGCTGATGGCACTAATTGAGCTTGTGGTATTGGTGGTGATAGCATTGAATGTGGTTGTGTAGTATTGCAGTTGTTCGTGTGGTGTCCTATTTGTGGTTGTGATATTTATTGGTGTTGGTAGTATTAGTTGAAGTGTGATGGTGGTGAGCGCATGTTATTTGTGATGGTGGAACTGATACTGGTGGTGGCATTGCAGGCAGAAAATAAATAACTGAATGGGACAAAAACTGCAATGATGAGTGAACTTCTTAGATGTCAAACAGGGCGTCATATACTACCACAGGAGGCAGAATAACATTCCTTACAGGCAAAGGCATACAGTGAGAAGTACTCTGTGGTAAAAAGGGTGACAGACAGCTGTACCGACCAGGCACGCCTATCAACTCGTCTGTCCAATAAGCATCAGGCAAGTTTTGAAAATAATTCACAAACGCAAACTAGAAAGACCATATGAACAACACAGCACTACATGAGTGACGAGAATAGAGTAACAGGGTTTGAGATGCGTATGTGATTAGAGAGGCAGGTAACGCTGTAAGAAACTGAGACAAGAGAATTAGAATGTGCACTCCTAGGAGGATAACACCCTCAGCCCCCTGGTATTCTGATAGTTTAAAACTACAAAAAACGGAATGCAAACGATTGGAACGTGCATGGAGGAAAGGGTATACTAACTCTACTAAGAAGGCCTATAGGGATAGTCTCTTCAGCTATAAAAAAGCGCTTTTTGGTACAAAAAAGAAAATCTATGGGGAACAGATTAGCAATGCGAAATCTTCCGTAAAAGAACTTTTTAACACCGTTTTAAAACTTACAACACCCATCACGGCAAAACCTCGGAGCAGCCCTGGATTCTTTTCGGGAAAAAGTTGGCACTATCTTCTCTTCTTTCAGCACTCTGCCAAAGGATGGCATCAAGATGGGTGTCTGGGATTCTCCCAAGGACACCAAGATAATCTCCACCTTTGACAGTTTTGCGATAGTGGATGCCCAAGATGCTACTAAGCTTCTGCGGGCAATTCAATCTGGGTCCCCTTTAGATTCGTGTCCAGCATCAGTAGCTAAACTAGTCCTGAATACTATCGGAGCGTCCCTTGCCCCTGTTTTTAACAATATTTTTAAGTCTGGTCTGTTTCACAAAGTTTGGAAAAAAGCCTTAATCCTTCCTCTTCTTAAGAAAGCTAACCTGGATCCTAAGGAGCCAAATAATTATAGGCCTATCTCTCGTCTTCCCTTACCGGCTAAGATGATTGAAAGAGAAATGAACCGTCAATTAAGCTCCTTTATTACTACCAATGGGCTTTTAGATTCCACTCAGTTTGGCTTCCGCGCAGAACACAGCACAGAGCTGGCGCTGATTAAGTCAATCGAGGAAATTAGAGAAGTACTAGATCAGGGTGGAGCTGCGATTCAGATTATGTTGGACCTTTCGGCGGCCTTTGACACGGTCCACCATGAAGTACAGTTGGACCGGCTAGGCGAAAGGGGGGGTTACAGCCAAGGCTCTCGCCCTTCTAAAATCTTTCCTCACCAACAGAACCCAAACAGTAGACATGGGTAAAGATTGTTCAAAGCCATTTTATCTGCCCTGTGGGGTTCCACAGGGATCAGCGCTCAGCCCCACGCTGTTTAATATATGTGTGTCCCCGCTGGCAGCCCTCATACGATCATTCGGGTTCCAGCTGACCTCCTATGCAGATGACACACAAATAGTGTTATCTATACAAAAGGGCAAAGAGGCTGAGACTGGTCGGGACTGCTATAACTGCATGCAGTCTATTGCAGGCTGGATGTCAGCAAATTGCCTCAAGCTAAATGCAGGGAAGACAGAGGTGATTATCTTTGGTAATCCCTCAAATCTCTGGTCAACCGACTGGTGGCCTGAAGCACTGGGTCCACCTCCAGCCCCCACTGTTAGGGCAAAAAATCTGGGAGTGATGGTGGACTCCAGACTGTCTTTCGGGGACCAGATCGGCAGAGTGGTATCCTCCTGTTTCCATCTCCTTAGGATTATGAGGAAAATCAAATATTTTCTTCCGGAGGATAGTCTTAGGACAGTAATAACTGCGCTCATCCTGTCTCGCCTAGATTATTGTAATGCCCTCTATCTTAACATCCAAAAAAGGCAGCTCAACCGACTGCAAGTGGTGCACAATGCAGTCGCTAGGGTCCTTTTGGGTATCCCTAGGTTTGTCTCAGCCAAGAAGGGACTTCGGGACCTCCATTGGCTCCCAATGAAACAACGTATGGAATTTAAGGCCCTATGCCCGGTCTTTAAGGCCCTTGAGGGGCATGGCCCTGCCTTTATGGGACAACATCTTCAATGATACATTCCCTCCAGGGCTCTACGGTCAGCTGAGGCAAAGCTGGTAAAAGTTCCACGTGTTAAAACTGCCAGTTGGGGGGGCAGGAGCTTCTCCTGCTGCACCGCAAAGGCCTGGAACAGCCTCCCCCTGCAGCTTAAGGAGCAGTCGGGCTCCTAGAGTTTAGAAGGGGCCTGAAAACTTGGCTCTTTTCCTAATTGGACTTTTCTCTCTACCATGTAGGCAACGTTTCAGCGCCAGGACACCTTAGGCCAACAGTGCGCTTTATAAGCACCATTAACATAACACAACAAGCTGAATGATGCCAGGGCTCCGAGACAAAACCTTACATCATCACTGGTTACACAAGCCTGCATGCGGTACCAGATCACCGCAGCAAAGGGGTCCGGGCGAGTTCCTTTGTGCGCGAATTTATTTGAACAGCTGCGGAAATGCATCTCACTAAAATACTGGTGAAAACACGGACAGTGCACTCCAAGCTGCAGGAGAGACGCCACTCCACCCAGGCACCCTCACATCTGTCTGCTTAGGCCTTTTGCAGACGGAGAAGTATTCTCTTTCGTGGTATTTGCAGTTAATTTCCCTTCTAGAATTACAAACATCCATCTTCCTGAAGCCTTGTCCAATAGCAGTCCGTTTTTCCGTCCTAAACCACACCGTCCGCCCTTCTCTGCGTTGACATAAGAGGCGTTGACATCAGTGTACTTTTCCGTGCAATGTGAGCACGAAAGCTAAATGACGGCAAATAACCTCAGTGCAATTTTGCTGCTCAGGGGTGAGAAGCAAAGAAGTCACACGCTCGTGGCAACTGGAGAGCCCTCTGATGGCGCCAAGTGCACGATGGGAGCGCCCTCCGGGTGAATGCAGACGTGTTAGTCAATCTCAAACAGCAATCACAAACTGTTAGAAACACGAACTCAATGTCAAAGCAAACAGCGTGCCTGCTACCAGAAAACCACCTGCACGGAGGTCAAAATTAACTGGAAAAATGTCCCTTGAATTACAGCAGGGATTTCAAGACCGCTCGTCACCCAAAGGTGTGGAACGTGAATAAAATGCATACCACACAGTATGTGTTAGTGTATCCTTAAAAGGTGGTTATTGGCACTAGCGCCTCATGCTCAAATCCCTTAAAACCGGGCCTAGAAACCAACGACGAATGAGATACATCGACTGCATGGAGTTCATGACACAAGGAGCGGGTTCAGATGCCCGGCCTGAGCGGACGCCAGGGTTTATTCAAGTGCGTTCTGCACGTGGCACAATGACATTCAATATTATACTTTGCACTCGCGCTTTCGTACCTGGCCATTGCTTCTGTTCATCATCACGCGCATAAAAGGGATTTGTCCAGTTATGACACTTCAAACAATTGCTCTAAAGACCATTTGTGCCGAGAAAGAAACGCGTTTTGCAGGAGTGAGGAGGGTGTGGGAGGTTCACCCAGCGTTCTGGATGAACGGACACGCATGAGGAGGCAAGGTGTTACAACCGGATTGTGAGGTCTACCGTCTAAAAGCTGAATGCACTAAAGCGTTCGAGGCACATGTGACGCTGTACCTCACAGTAATATACACGTGCATGGTCTCAGGAGGATGTTGTAGGTGAGTAATGTTTAAGCCATGTTGTAAAGTGTCGTTAAAGTGCCAATTACAAAATTCTACGAGATAATGTATAGAAGTAAACTATTGAGACTATTTAGAAATACAGTAATGGAGACCAAAGAGGCACAGAAACGAATGTGATTGAGGCGACAATGCTTATTCTGTTATGTCCACGAGCCATCATGGCCAGCTAAAGGATACAAGCTGGACAAGGAAAAGGGTTATCAGATGTTCATCTTATACGTCACTCAAATGCAGGCTAACAAACACACGCATGCAAGATTCGGCAATAGCAACGTTTTATGCCAGGTGCACTATATCCACAAATTATTGAAGGAAACCTGATACATATCAAAGTTATGGCTTTTAATGGAAACGCACACAGCACACAAAGTTACTTCACCAAACCAGGATATACAAAGGAAATGTAAAAAAACTAGAAGTGTTGTACATTTGAAAGAGGACAGTAATGTGGCTGCAGACTAACGCTGTGATCTGTGGATGGCCATACCGAAGGTGAAGGATGTTCTCAGTGCAACCAATCTACTTCTGACAGTGCATTTTCCAATATGGAGTGCACTAAAAAACCCCCGGGATTGCTTTTGTGGTAAACACACACAAAAACAAACTTCAACACCGAGTTCAGAAGGGAGGCTATTGGCAAGTGAAGGATAATCATATGCATGTAACAACTTTTTCCTGACCTGGAACTTTCTTAAAACCTCTTTGAAGCAGCCACATAGAGGTGGGCGAGCCACTGAAAGCTCAAGCCAGATGCCTGGCTCAGCTCCTGGTCCTCTTGGAATCTCAAGCCTAAAACGAGTCAAGCCTTCAGGGGAGAGGGGGTGACTGAGAAGGAACAAATGCAGCCCATGTAACATTGGGAACCACGTTTGAATCCCGGCCTTGGCTCTGCATCCATCACATCTGTGTCATAAAAATGTGTAAAATAGTCTGTGCCTGTAGCGAAGCGCGCAGATGCCTTACGGCAAGTTCTGCGCCATGTGAGACTGCCTAAAAAATCCCAAAATAAAAGGCATGTCACCCATGCCCTAATCGCCTCTTTCAATAACAACAAAACATTAACCTTTGATGCAAAAAAGAGATACCTTTCTAGTGGCTAAATTGCACAGTGTGAAAGTGGAAAATCTGTTATCAATCCCGAATCCCCAGCTTGACCAAACTGTGTGGTCCTAGGCAAATACTTTGTCACCGACCCTCCTTTTTACATCGAGCTTAGAGTCAGCGTGCATTGCGATACTTGTTGTAGTGGAGTAGGGAATAGACGCCCCACACACTCACTGCCCATATTGGCCATTGGCTTGTGTCATTGTCCTTCCTAAATGCTGGCTTCCGATTTGTAAATAGGCTTGTTAGTCCCTCCTTAGTATTGCCTCGTCTTCATTTGTCACCTCCCATGGCGACTGGCCCTTTTACTTCGGTTGTTACACGGTACTGTTTTGTCTTTAAGCACTATTTTCTTTTTCGAGTTTCTCTTACTGCAGACACGACATGCTTTGGTGCCTTCTTTACAACACCGCCCTCCCTCCCATTGTCCGTGCCTTCTTTACCCCCCTCCCGTTGTCTATGCCTTTTTTACCCCTCCACCCTCCCGTTGTCCGTGCCTCCCCCCATCCGCCCACTCTCTTTCCCTCTCCTTGTCCGTGATGCCTACCATTTGCAATGCAATATGTCTCGCATTTACGCGAGTTTGAGCAACTGGCATTGTAAGTGACAATGCCTTTTATTTATGTTTTGGTTTTTAAAACATAAATAAAACGCATTGTCATTGCTGTTACCGCTTGACAGCAGAAAGATCGTGGTGCAGGCTCTGGTGACGTCAAAACTTGACTATGTCAACAGCTTGTACCTCGGTCTTCCCAAATCTCTTACCCAGCGCCTACAATTGTTACAAAACGCAGTGGCCAGAGCTATCTTGAGGTCTAAACCCAGATCTAGTATGACCCCTACTCTAAAGTCTCTACACTGGCTTTGCATAAAGGAACGGATTACTTCACACCAATGACCATCTTCTTTAAAGCTTTCTACGGCTTAGACGCCAGCTACCTGAATAAGCGCGTAAATCGCTACATTACATCTAGACCCCTAAGATCTTCTAATGGCAACTTTGCCATCATGCCCAAAATATGCCGTGCCCGCACTGGAGGCAGATCCTTCGGCTTTCTAGCTGCAAAATTATGGAATAGCCTCCTTGAGTCTGAGACTAACCACAGACCTACTATCCTTCAGGAAGAACCTAAAAACCTGGCTTTTTAATAACTAAAGGATCGTTTATGCATGTTTTCCTTCCGTTGTCACGCGCCAGGACTCTCTAGTCTGGGTAGCTGTGCTCTATATTAAATACACTATTTCATTTAATTTACAATGCCAATAGCTTAAACTGGCGTACATGCGAGACCTATTGCATTGCAAATGCTTGTTTCCCATTACCAGATATCAGAGCATTGTCAAATACCCGAGTACAGACTGTACACTGTCCAAAAACTTTGTACGTTTCAATTAATAAACTATTTACTGTACAAGATTCCAGTAGCCATATAGGGTACATATGGCGACTGACTTTGCTCTTAATTTACAAATAGGATTGTCATTAGGGCGGGTGTAGGAATGTTTCTCAGTGTCAGTTTAAAAACAATCATTTTTTGATAAATATTTCTCAACGCAGAAATACAATCTGATTTATGCAGGTGAAATGCTTTCATGTGTTAATGAAATATGCTTTTTGAATTCTGAAGACACTTTACCATATTCTAGCTTGCTGCATAATTTACAAGTTAAATATTTTGAGGGCCCAGCTCCTGCTCATGCTCTTAGAGCGAGAGACGACCCTTGGCTCAGCTCTCCATTCATTGGTTGGCTCGCCCACCTCTACAGCCACAAGGGGTCCTGGCTAGTTTGCCTGTCTCATCTGATTAATCAATGACTAAATTAATTCTCTGCAAAGCCCGATTCCTTTCCATTCTTGCAAGGGAAGCATCAGCAAGTGCTATTTGCTAAGTTTAAGCTGTATTAGATGCTAAAAGATATCTTACACGAATAAAGTATTTTATATTTATCCTCATGGCAAACAGTTCTCCCGTTACTGTACTTGTATGACAAAACAGTCAGTTATGGTAGATGTCAAATATTTAAAGGTTCGGAAAGGTCTGAAAACATGGACTTTTCACAACTAGTGGGCATGTTGTATTTCTCCTTGCCAGTGTGACGAGTTTGTGAATCCATAGAGGAAATGTGTGGTATATAGCTTTAAAAAACAAATGAAACTTACCTTGGCGCTGATGGGTTGGATATTAATCGTATACAGAGGAAAAGGTGGACAGAGTAAGGGTAGCAGTGAGCTTGCAGGAACTAACAAAAGTGATTTCAATGGCAAAGTTGGGATACACATACATACCCAAATGCTTATGTATATGCATGTATATATATCATAGCTGCTGTACATGGCCAGGATTTCTATGCATTTTGTTACTTATTTATAAGCTATAAAGACAAGGAATGGGTTGAAAAGCGAGGGAGTCGTAGAATCTAAACCCACTGCAACACTCAAGAAGCAAGTACACTAGGATCACTGCACTAGAAGGAAAGCAGCAAGTCCTACCTTGAAAATTTCAAACTCCTTCTTTGGCATCAACAGCTTTTAACAAACGATGGCCATGGATAAATCAAACCAATGCACAACAAAATTAACATTTTGAAAAAGAAGAGCTCTTATTTGGAATACATTTAAGACAACATGACATTATCAATCAATTGAAATATGGCCCCATAAAGTGTCCGAGTGCAACAGTGTAGAGGCCAAACACTCATTTGTCAAACTCGCAGTTTACGACAAACTAATCAATTCTATGCATTTTTAATATTCTAGAAAGAAAACATTAGATGAATAAATTAACCTGATCACCTAATCCAGATCAGCCAAAGGAAACAGACATGAAAACTGATCAAACTGAACCATTCTCTATTAGTTAGTGAGCATCATTTTTTAACAATATCCCTTACAACATTCAACTATAATCCACAAACATTCATCTTTTTGCCACAATGCCCAAGTTTAGCTGTGACAGCCTGGAATTTACACAGAACAAATACAGTCTAAAGGCTTTACGAAAAGCAACTTTTCACTGAACGTGGACCTCATAGAAAAAGCGCTACCAATGAAATGCTGATAGTTACCTGTATTGTATGACTGTATAGGGGTTCTGTTCGTCCTCCAGATTCCTGAGGTTTCACAGCAGTCAAGATGTTATTTGGCACAAAGCCAGAAGCGCCACTTGCATTCTGAACCTTCCACCACTGTTTGCGGTCATCAATAATCTGTGAAATAAGTCACATAATAAGACTAGTTTAATTTAAATTTCAGATGAGATTGCCTTTGAAAATTAAAACACCTTGAGAAAAAAGCTATTGTATGCAATTCGAACAATACTTACACATTTGCTATGCACTTCTCAATATAAACACAATAAAAGTTACTTACCTTCCGTAACGATATATCTGTAAGAAACATAGGTTAGTTATAGTCCTTACCTTAGAATTACCCCCAGGCGTCGGACTGGATCCGGAATGTTTTTCGTCAGCAGTTCCCCTGCACGTTGGAAAGGGGTGTCGGTCGACTCTGCGTTTGTCGACGTGGTCCCTGGGATGACATTGCGGTAGCTACATAGACGCCGCCCTTGCGCGCTGACTTCAGTTCTGTACACGACTTTCCACATCAGTAGTGCAGAGCCATGCAAGACACTGACCACTGTGGCTCAAAACTAGGGCCCTGAAAGGATGACCTTAACCGTAGAAGTCAGTTCGCAGAACGGGGAGGATGGGTGGGGCGGTAAGGAATCTATAACTAACCTACGTTTCTTACAGATATATTCTTACCGAAGGTAAGTAACTTGTTCATCTGAAAGAAATAATTAGTTAGTTATAGATTCCTTACCTTAGAATAGATACCCCAGCAATACCAACCCCAGAGGTGGGCCTGCGAACTAACTTCACAGCAGAAAGTCCTGGAGAACAGAACGGCCAAAGAAGCAGTCTCTCCGGACTTGGCTGTCCAGGCAGTAATGTTTGCTGAACATGTGCAGAGATGCCCACGTAGCTGCCTGACAGATGTCATTTAGGGGGACTCGTCCCAAAGCAGTGGCAGCTGCCGTCACCCTGCTGGAATGGGCGCGCAGTCCCAATGGAGGCTCCTTTTATGCTAAAGAATATCAGGCTTTGATGCACAGAACAAACCACCTGGAGATGGTCTTAGCGCCCACGTAACCCACAAAGAGTTGGGCATTCACCCGGAATCGTTTTGTGCGATCCAAGTAGAAGGAAAGCGCATGTTTTGGATTCAGACGGTGGAGCCTCTCTTCCTCTTTTGAAGGATCCGGAGGTGGAAAGAAGGTGGGCAAAGTGATGGTTTGGCCAATGTGGAAAGAAGTAACTCCACCTTGGGAAGAAAGGAAGGTCTAGTTCTGAGGACGACCTTGTCCGGATGAACAGGCAGAAAGGGTGGCTTGGAAGGAAGCGCTATGAGCTCACTCATCATGCGAGCAGAGATGATGGACAACAAGGAAGGCAGTTTTCAAAGTGAAAAAAGCCTGAGAGGACAATTATGTAGTGGCTCAAAGGGAGCACACATAAGATAGTTAAGAACCAAGTTCAAGTCCCACTGGGGCATAACGAAGGGAATAGGAGGAAAAAGATGAGTAATGCCCTTAAGGAATCTATTTACAACAGGGGACTTGAAAAAAGAAGGCTGATCAGGAAGCCTAAGAAAGGCTGAGATGTAGCCCTTTAGAGCCCTGCCAGATCAGAGAAACGAGGAACAAGATGACTACAGAAAGAGGGGCAGAAAGGGGCAGTCTTTGCTGTGCACCATGCCACAAATTTGTTCCATCGACAGGCGTATACCATCTTAGTGGAGGGACGCCTGGCTGCCAAGATAACATCGTAGACTTCAGAAGGCAGGTCAAACGACGACAACTGCCGCCGCTCAATCTCCACGCAAGGAGGTGGAGGCTGGACAGGTTCGGGTGGAGGACCGTCCCCTGCTGCTGTGACAGAAGATCCTCCCAATCGGATCGCAGGATCGATGGCCATGTTGAGCAGCTCGGGGTACCAGAATCTTCATGCCCAATCCGGAGCCACAAGAATGACATGGGCCCAGTCGCGCTTGATCTTCTTCAGCACTTCAGTTTCTTCGCCCTGGACAACCCTTAAAAAAAAGCTGTTCATCCACCCAATGGCCCTTGGTATGATCGATGTAAAAGCTTAAAGTTATTTTGGAGTCACATCAATAGGGCGTCTTCTCCTCTTTTGAGAGTTGAGGAGGAGCAAAGTATGCTGTAAGAGTGATGGATTGCCCAAATTGAAAAGGAGTGACGAATTTAGGTCAGGAAAAAAGGTACTGCAGTATGCCTGAAGTTCGCTCAGATGACAAGCCTAATTGATCACAATGAGGAAGACAGTCTTCAAGGTCAAAAGATGTAAAGAGCAGCAGTGCATCATCTTTAAAAAACTGCATCACAACAGGTTATTTAAAAAATAACAGTTAGTTGGTTAAAGATAAAATGGGTGAAAGGGCTGACAGATAAACTTTAGTCATTCCCACAGCAAGGTACCGCTGGGCAAAGGCAAACTGAACAACAGGACACCCGACAGTTTAGCTTTAAGAGGTCTTTCTTGTGGACTTCACACCAAGACTCAAATCAGTCCCAGCACCTGGCGTACATGTATCTGTGGAAGGACACCTGGCAATAAGGATGACATCTACCACTTCAGGTGGCAGATTGAATGCATTTAAGTGCACCTGCTCAATCTCTACATATGGAGGTTGCAAGAAATTGGGTTACTCGGTGGTTGACCTACTCAAGCATTAACCACAATCCTTGTCAGGGTGAAGCCGCAAGCAACCCAAAATTAACCTGCGCTCAACCCTTTGGAAGCAGAGCAGTCAGGCTTAACTTGGAGTCAATTTGTAAAGTATTTATGCAGCACTTCAAACAGTAATAAAAGTAAAAACACAACACAAGAAAAATCCCACTCAAAATTATAAAAATAGAGTAAATTTCATTAAATAAACAACATCAAAAAAACAAAAATCCAATCAGTAGAATCGAAGCTATGCAATTAAAAATTCAGAAAACATAGCACCATAAAGCACAAAGCGTCAACAGTGGATATCTGGTTGCACGAGACCGGGACAAAGTTACAGGTACAGGTCAACCATGATGGTGCACGCGCCGGCTACAGGGAACCAGATAGGCCTGCTGAACAAGAGTACCTTAAATCCCGGATGCGGACAGCTGTGGAGTCACATGTTGAGTGTACATAGCGCAACCGAGGCGATGCTGGGTCCTGTTCGGCGGTGCGTCGTATAGCATCAGTTGGAAGGAGCTGCTAGGCCGCGAAGCAAGGTCCTGTGTCATCATCGACAAGGCAGTTTGTAATGCAAAGCCCTGAGTTGAGGATGCATCACGCACAGGTTGGTTCTGAAGTAGCTGCAGAGCTTGCGATGCTCAGTACTGCGTCACCATCAAGGCTGCAATCAACGAGAGGCTTGCGATGCAAGGGCCTGCATTGGGATGTGTCGTGAGGTGGTTTCAATGTGGCAGTGGACTGAGATGCAAAGTCCTTGAGTCGAGAAAGTCCACGCAGAAGCATTGTGTCGGTTCTGCTCTGGGTTGTGCCGCGTAGCAGAGATGCTTCAATTCTGCTGGATCCACAGATGGACTGCCCTAGCACCTTCAGGCCCATTTCTAAAGGTCAGGAAAAGAGTGGCACCACCTACAGGGTAGGACTCTCAGATGGCAGAGTCCAGGTGCTGGGTTCATGGTTGTTGGAGCCTTCTGTTCCAGAGTCTTTAGTCAGGAGGCCAGCCACGAATAAGAGTCCCTCTGGGGTCTTGGGTTTAACAGATGCAGGTCTAGTCCTTCTCACCCAGGAAAGAGGAAGCAAGTCAGTACAGCAGGGCAGCAGTCCTTCAGAGCATAAGTCCTTTCAGCAGCACAGCATTCCTTCTTCCTGGCAGGGTTCACAGGCCCAGATGTGTACTAAAGAGTTGGGGTCTGAGGTTCAAAGTTTATACCTGGTGCCCAGCTCGCCTAGGAGGTCACAATAGACTAGAGACAGTCCATTTGTGAGAGTGCTCAGGCAGTGCATTTGTGATGTGCAAGTGTGGTGGATAATAGTTCATCACCCTCATTAACTCAGTGGCCCATACTCCCTCCCAACATCTATCTTCCCTTTGTCTCACTGTCTGGGAGCAATACACAAGACCAACTGCCAGCTATACCTAGTCATGTGACCCCGAAACAGGCTGTAGGCACCAAATGGTTAGCACAAGAAAATGACAACTTTCGAAAAGTGGCTTTTTAAGAATTGTGATGAAAAATCTTACTTTACCATTCTTCAGACACCAAACTTGACATGTCTACCTGTTCCCAATAAGGAATTACAGTTTATTAAATTTAATAAGATAGCTCCAATGTTATACTATGGGAGAGGTAGACCTTGCCACAGTAAAGAATGAAGCTGGGAGTTTTTCACTACCAGGACATGTAAAACTTAAAAGTACATGTCCTACTTTTAAAATTCACTTCACCCAGTCTACTGGAATGTTCAGGGCCTACCCTAGGGATGACGTCTATGTATTACAACAGAAGGTTTAGGCCTGGCAAAGGATTTATTTTGCTAGGTTGAAATGGCAGTTTAAAAACTGTACATACAGGCTGCAACGGCTACCCAGAGACATGTGTGAAGGGCTACATAAATGTGTAGCACAATCAGTGCTGCAGTCCCACTAGCAGTACTTAATATCCAGGCCCCGTGTACATGCAGTACCACTTTACTAAGGACTTACAAGGAAATTACATGTGCCAACTGGGTGTAAGCTAAGTCTACCCTATTTTAAGGTGAGAACACCTGCACTTTAGCACTGGTGAGAAGTGGTAAAGTGTGCAGAGTCCTAAAGCCAGCAAAAAAGTCAGCAAAACAGGAGGGTTGGGGGTGAACCACGCCAAGGATGCGAGGTCTAATAGAGGTGTAGATTGCACAGGCTCATGTGGAGGACCCTACCTTGCTGCTGCGACAGGAGATCCTATGTAGTGATTAGAGGGTAGATGCTAATGACATGAATTTCCTAGTATCATATTCTCTTGGCCCAACCCACAGCCACTTAGCCGACTTGGGCCTGGCCTTTCCTGATAATTTTCAGAACTCGGGGCAGGAGAGACAGGGGCAGGAAAGCATACAGGAGTCCCATGTACCGTTCTAGCCGGAATGCATCTCACTGCGAGTATCTTTGTTGAAACTCCAAAAGGGCAAAACCTTTTGACACAGTGTGCCCTCTACAGTGGTGAAAAGATCTAGCCAGGGTTCTCCCCAATGACAAAAGATGTCCTGTGACACTTTAGGGTGTAGGGGATATTTGTGATCCAACTAACACCTTTGACTGAGTGCACTCACCCTGGCTTTTAAGGAACTTGCCAGGGGAATGCCCTGATGCTCCTGCCACCTCCAGAGGTGCAGAACCTCTTGGCAACCTCTAGGACACATGACCCCCCCTAAAGGGACTGTGAGGGCTTCACATAACAGGAGAAAGTGCTTAAATGCTGCCGGCCCAGGCTGTACATTTTCCATAAGGACATTTGCCTTAATCCCAATAGAGGTTAGTTGTAAGTTCAGGACTTCAGCATCACACTGAATTACAACTGCAAATGAAGCACTCTGGGTGGTAGCAAGTTTTGATCATAACCAGAGCCAAAACAATAATGGAGCAATTGTAAGCATGTCAATTCTAGTAAGAGCAGAGGATTGGAATCAGGCTGTATTGTGACTGGGTGCGCCTTAGTGATTTCGTAGTGCGACATTGCTTGGGATTGTGCTGAAATCTGTTTGGGGTCTGATATATGAACCAGCACTGGACCCTTCACCTGTGCTGTCAGTACTGGCATCAACAGGACAGCCAATTCATGGAGCTGCGGTGGAAGTTTGTATAGGATCTGGTACAGAGTTTAATACAGGTGCGTGGGGGTGAGATGGCACCAAGTTTGGGTCTGCTGGCTTAAGTCTGATTGAAGGCTCCTGCAGAAGACGCTTGGGGCTGAAGGCATGCCAGAGGGAGACAGAAGAGTATCAAATATCTGCAACATGGCCTTGTTAAAGACTTTAATATGCATTGCTAATGATATGGATAATTTGGGGCGCAGCCGGATCAGCTGAGGAATCGGTTCAGTAACTTGAGATCCAGAGGGAGTGAGCCTGACATTCTGGACTCATTTGTGCCTTATCTTTGGATAGAGACTGGCAGAATGGGGATCAAGTCCCACTTCTTCTTTATGCTCATGTTTAGATTTAGACTTACCGGAGGATTCTGAACACAAAGCTGACCTCCTACAGCCGCAATTCAGTGCTCTTGACTTACAGCATAAAGCCCACAACTACTTTTTGTATTTGTCAACATACAGGTTTGCTTCCAGGTAATTGATCACTTTCAGGTGAACTAGAACACTTTTGTTGCACAACTTCAAGTAGTGCCCCAAGCCCAAGCACCAGAGACATACTTTGTGCAGGTACATGATTGAAATCTGTTTCCTACAGTCAAGGCATGGTTTGAAACAGTAGTTTTAGGAGGGAACAATGCTCCCTAGCACGCTGGATCTTCTTGTTTTAGAGTTGAAAAGTTGACTAAAGTGGGACTGGGGCTCAGAATCAACATCAGAAGGCGTGGAAAGAAAGGAACCGAGCAAGCAAGGGTGGCACTTATATGTGGCTTCACTCTGACATTTCTGGGGTGGTGTGGAGCCAATGCAAAGCTGCATACCACCATGAAGCGGCGTGCAGGAACACTGCTGAAAGGTTTATGGATCTAGGTCCAGCCTGATGCCTGCGGAATGTTCCAAAGGGGAGGAATCTGTGGTTAACAGAATCAATCAAACAAAATATTGAAGGATTGTACCAGGCTATAGCTTCACCCTCTTTTTTTGTATTACAGGATCACAGCACTGCTCTCAGATAAGAGCAGTTCACTGTTCTTATGGAACACAATATAGATACATTTTGACACACAATGCATTTTATGAAGCCGTGGGAAGACTGATGTAAAAGTAACCTGTGGTCATATGCCAGAAGCCCATGCCAATGATAGTAAAGTCTTCACCGAAAAAAACCTAGCAGAGAAGGGTGGCAACTTACAGAGCTCTGGCAGGTCACTCAGTCATAATTCAATAAATAAATCTATGCATATGATCTCAACACCACCATTTCAGCTGGTTCTAACCACGGTTAAAATATAACACAATTACGTCAGGAGATGATGTTACTTTTGAAAGACTTGTGAACTTCTGTTGTTGTTTCGAAGGGCATTTCGGAACTATTGAATTTGAAATGCCTATTGACATGAAGAGGTCTAAAGAGTTTACTGCACATGAAACATTAAGAAAAAGATAATCTGTAGGACAACTGGCATCACTTTAATCCAAAAGAAAAATCAAGAATTATGAAAACAAATCTGATTTGTTTGAGCTATTTGAGTGGATTGCACAAGTCATCATTTTATTTAAATTTGCACAGACATTTTCTCCAGTGCTGGATCAAAGCCCCGTTATTACTCACCACTGTACTGAATCTTCATTCTGAACAAGGAGTTGAGATAGTCATTGTGTTCAGAATCCGTTTGAATATTTTCAAGGGGTGAGATCAATTGGGGACATATCTTATAGTCCTTGGAGAAAGCCAGCAGGGACATTTGGGATTCTCTTTGCTGCCTTGATGATAAACTGAACTTGAATTTTGTGAGAGGTGCTCTGTTCTTTGGCAGAATCATTGACAATACCCATGAAAATATGATGTTCAAACCAAACAATCCTCAATTTGATAGTGCAAGTGCTGCATGCATATCATGAAGCAAAAATACTGATGGTTAGGTGCAGGACGGGTATATGATCAGCAGTGTAAACAAAGAGAGAAACTATATACTACTGATTCTGTTAGGTTTGGAGGATCTGATCATGTTGAACTCCTCATTGGCAATGACCAGAAAGTATCAAGAATATAACTCATTTCCCAATTTTGTATTTAAACATTTTAAATATTTTCTTTTGCAAATACCAGATGGACTGGAACAGAGAAGAACCTCAAAGAGGAGGAAAGCGAACAAACACTGCTATAAAGGCCAATTGCACAACCACCATCGCTTTCAGGAGATCACATCTAACAACATTGCTGCAAAAAGAATTATTCATTCATTCATTCATTGTATTCTGCAACACATACGATCATCCACAGGAGCTAAGGAGGTAAAAACAAAGTTAGATGTCGCTTCATTCACCATTTGCTCACCTCGACAAATAGAGTTGTGTGGAATGAAAAATTCTTCAACATGGTGGTGCTGCATAAAATGAATTTTAATGTTCTGATAACCATCAAGTCTTGTCATTACTTTACTTATGTAACATTCTTCAAACTGTGGTCCAAGAAGGCTGTGGTCACTCGTTCTACATTTATAGGTGAAGCCAGTCACTTCATTTGAATAATCTTAGAGAATCCAAACGCATTTAGTCAATTAGAAGTTTTAAGAACATCTGCATCACTTTTCAGGAAGAAATCTTTAAACATAAGGTGAATACCATAATTACTTTAAGTCACAGTTGTTCTTACATCTGGAATGGATGTAGGCATATAAGATATACATTCTTAAATCAGTCTTTGCAATAACTAATGCCAATCTGCTGCAAATTACCTCCAAAAGGTCATCCTTCATGACAGAAAGTTCATTGCTGTTTCTTGCCACAAAGTCATACTGGGATTTGGCATATCTTTTGGCCTGTCCTTTATTTTGTGCTTCATAATTTCTAAAGAAAAAAGAGATTATCTTATTTCCAAATTGCAACCTACCTAATTCAGCTGTCACTATGAGCTGTAAGTGATTAGCCACAGATGCAATAAAAAACAAATTGCATTCATAAGGTTTTAGACAGCAACTCTACCTCACACTTTAAGACTCCAGGTGATTAGTACACTATACAAATCAACATATTCATGTCCATTTAAATTAAAAAGGCGGATATATTAAAAATGCACAGGTTTTTAGATCACAGAGTAGAACGTGATATACAGAAGCAAACCATTTCCCCTAACCGTAAACCAAACCACACTTCTGCACATGTTCATACATGAAAACTACATAACACTGCACAAAATGAGCATCACTTTAGAAGGCGGTCATCAGTGGCTACAGGGCAACATCATGGGCAATTAAACAGTTAAGATTAATTGTCTTTTATTGCACTGGTACTGAATGATCCAACTGCTGGTCTGAAGATGCAATTTTATTTCACTCTATAATGTCAATGCACAAAACATATATAAATATATATATCCCCTCCCCCCCACACAGGTTCATTTATGGACAGCCAATTAGTAGCCAACCAGCTTCAGCTGAGAATCTACGCAGCCACTGAGCCTCACACTCATAATTGCAAAATTGTTGATAAACAACCAGATGTTTAAATCGAAAGCAAAGCATCAATGATGTATCACTTGTTGTACGGTAGCAGAAAAAATAGAATTAAGCCTTCCTTTAGCCAAGAGAAAGTTCTAGACTTAGTTTCTCTTCCAGTGCAGATAAAATTCTAGACAATATTTCTCTTAATTTTCAACCAGTGATCATTTAAACAGTGTACTGGTTTAACACTATTAATACATTCACAGCTCTCAAGAAGGTATTTGACTAAAACATACTATTAGATTGTTTGGCCAGCAATGGTTTTGACAGTTCACAGAAAACACAAGCATCGCTAAGCACCCACTTGTATGATTCACCAAGTGAGAAGAAAGGATCAACACACTACACACCAATACCACGCTTTTAAAAACAGATCTTACTTTGAGCATTTGGAAGAAATGGTGTATAAAGATAATCTGCCCATATCGTGGACGCCCCCTACTTTCCAAGCCCTCTCCCCCACTCATGGTCAAACAATTCCCAATATATTCTCTTGAACTGGCATGTTTAGCCCTGTTCAACATTAGTGGCTCTCCTAGACAGACAGGTTCCTACACAATGCCATACTTACAGGCAAGGATACTTTGTGTCAATGTCATTATCACTCTTCGTAAATGTTTGTCTGGTCTCAATAGGCAGCACTTATTACATTACACACTCACCTACACTTAACCAACAGCTATAGGAGAAAAATGTGAATTTCACCCTTTATTGTCTTGCACCACCAGATTCCTTTCCTTTGAATTAGCAGACCTGATTTCAATATGTTCAGGAGTGTCATGTATTTCCCAGTCTAATTAATTCAGCGTAGATCTAATCAAACGAGAAATTACCCCAGAGTATACACCATAATGCAGTAGCCGTTCTAATAAGTTTCCAGATATTTTGAAGAACAGAAGACTCCAAATCTTTTGAGAAAAATGAGACAACGTGGCCAAGCAATAATAATTGAGCTATATGGAAATATACTACAACCATATATTTTGACCATCTATACATCCTAAGCTTTCTTTTGCTGGGTGACAGACAACCCTTACCTTCAATGGTCCACCAGACAGAACAAAACGTTTTTAGCATGTTTTTCAAAAAACCCTCACTAACACAGAAATACAACTCTGCCAAGGTGTGCCATCCCCCCACCTTTGTTCCATCTTTGTCTGCCAAATGTAGGAGTACCAGAAATGTATGGGTTTTCCATGGGTTAAGATTGCCTACAGATATCTGGGTGTACTGCATTTGGGAAATTTGGAAAGCAATGGAAAGCGAAATGACAGTTTACGGTATCCATTTTTGGTGACTGGAATTACCCCTAAGCTGCATGGAAATATAGTACAACCATATATTTTTAACATCAAGTTTAATAGCTAAACATAATCCGGTTTATTTTTCTGGGTGCCAGTAATCTCTCACCCTGACTGGCGGGCCTGAAGATCACACTGAACATGACATATCTCTGCCAAAACCTGACCTCCAGCTTTGTTCCTTTGTGTATCCTGAGCATAGGAGGTACCAGACATGTATGGTTTTCTATCAGTTCAGGGTAGCAAAATGGGAGCAGTGCATTTCAGAAATTTGGAAAGCAACTGCAAGCAAAAATGATGGTTTAGGTTTTATGTCTTTTGGTTACAGGTTTTACTCCTGAGCTGTATGAAAACATGCAACATTCTTGTCTACACATCCTAATCATGGGGCTCCAGACCTCCCTCGGCCCAAATGGCTGGTTGTCACAAAACCCCAGAAACGACATATGTCAGATTTACAGATTTTTCCATCTTCAATAATTGGTTGCTTCCTTCAGTCTTCCTCATACTGGAACACATCACTACCAAGGCTAACCCATATCCAAGTTCTTCTTAGTATTTGATGGGGTTACAAACATATGTGGACTCCCATGGGTTAGACGTCAGGGAATGTTTAGGATTGGGGAGACTCCATGGAAGATGCCTGAAATACTTGTGCCCCAGGATGAGTAGCATCTTGGGGGCCCGTATAACCTGCCAACTCAAGACCATTCTAAAAATTAGACTTCCCTAGAGAATACAGGGGCATGCAACCTGTGTAAATACTAACATGCTTTATTAACTAGAATTCCCTTGATTATCAAACCGTACATTAAAATAAGAAACCTGCGAGGGCGTGTCCAAGATGGGGGCAGTGGCAGACGCACTCTAGGGAGCTTTGTGCCAGCCTGCCTGATTGCTGACATTAATCCTACCCCTCCCGCTTGTTACGGCCCGAAGATTACCCCTCCAGCTCCGGAGAGGCACTAGAGTCGCTTCGGTACATTGGGGTGGAGAATGTGGCTGATCTTTTTTGCTGCGGAGGGTCTGCCCAACGGCGGCCTACTGGGGTTCCTGATCCCCGGCACTGTGTGACCCGACACTGCCATTGGAGTTTGGGGGTGGAGTCCTGCTCGGACTGCCAAGAAGTTGAGGTGGGGTTTTCACCCCCATGTTGAGGCCATCACACACACTACGGGGCTGCCTGCTAGGAGGGCACGGCGGCAGCCCCCGACATATGGACTTCTCCATCGTGGGTGCACAACCTGGACTGTGAGTGCCGTGGTGATGGGGCCTGTTCTGACCTGAAGATACGGGCGGGACCCTAGACCAGGATCTCAAGCGGTGCAAACCTGAGCCCTCTGGGTACACAGACTGCTTATTGTTACGGTGGGGGACCCCGCCGGCGTTAGCATGCTGTAGCTGGGGCTCCCGGACTTGGTGTGCACTAGGTGAAATGTCTGACATGGTGGATTGAGGCCCTGCCCTTACATCCAAGACATTCCAACAAGTTACGGGGCTGCTCGCTAGGAGGGCAGAGCGGCAGCTCCGCTATCCCGCCGCCCCTTTGCAAGGGGCTGCTTAGCATCAACTACGCTATGGTAATAGAGCCTACTCTGGCTTTGCTGACATTTGGGGGAGGGAGGGGCGCGGTCTGCCTCCCCCCCCTGTACTGGGTGGCCTTTGAGCCATTGTGATCTCCTGTGGCCAGCCTAGCTCTGTCAGACATGTAGAGAGATGGGCGGTGCAACAGGGCAGCACTGCGGTTCACACTCACCCTACGTCCCGCTTGCGGATCCATACTGGATCTGGAGGTGGCTGTTGCCAGGGGATTTCGCTGACTACACAATGGTGCATAGCCCCTCCCCCCCTTCTCAATGGACTGCAGTGAGGTCGCTCAAAGGGCGAGATGATCATTCAGCTTTCCGAGCGGCTAGGACCATGCAGCTCTGCCAAATTGGATTCACTTGTCCCTCAGCCTCAAATCTACTAGGCGTGGTGGGTCGCAGGCAGAGATCCTATTGGCCGACAATGCCCACCATGTGCAGTGCAGCTCATGTTCACCAGGTGAGATGCCAGCTGCTTCCCTGGTGGTGCCTTGGTGCTTGCGCCCCCGCCCTAGTGGTGGCTGCCACATACACCTTACAGTGTGAGAAGTGGGAGTGTTGACTCCACAGGGAGGTAGCGGGTTCCTTAGTGGTGCTGCGAGTCTCCACAAATGGAGCCATGCGAAAGGACAGGCCATCTCTCATATATGGCGCAGGGCAGACCACCGAAGACAAACTTACCACAGGACCCCCTGCTAAACTCTGTCACATCACAAACAGACCCCACTGGAGCTCAGATGCTTGCGGCCATAGACGCCTCGGGCACAGCAGTGCAAGGAAAGGTAGTAGCTGTATCTCTGGACATGGGCCTGCTGATCGTGGACCTCCGGGCAGTGGCAGAGCAGTCCATAGCTACGGGGCAAACTGTCACTGAATTGCAGGCAGAGGTTTTGACATTGAAAACTGCCCTTTCAGACCTTTCAGAGAAGACTGCAATCCCAGAACGCAGAGCTGAAGATGCAGAAGGGTGCTCCCGAAGATGTAATCTGCAAATCGTTGGTTTTCCGGAGGTGGCCGAGGGAAGAACACCCGAAGTGTTCCCAGAAAATTGGGTTAAGGATACATTTCCGGAAGCCTCCCTGTTCAAGCAAGTGCACCGGGCGTTGGCCCGACCCCTCCGGTTGGTGCTGCGTCCCATACTCTTATAGCTAAAATCCTCAATTATAGGGACGGTGACTGCATCCTTTGGGTGGTCCGGCAGGTGGGGGACTCTGCCTTTGAAAACCATACAATTTGCATATTCCCCAACTACACTCGGCTGGTCCTTCACAAGTGTGAAACAAATTTAGAGCAATGCAGTAGCAATATATGTTGCTGTATCCTGCCAAGCTAAAAGTTGTGCATGATGGACATTCTAATTTCTTCCCCACCCCTGAGGGGGCATACTTTGGGCTCATGGACCGCTTCCTACCCTCAGGTGAGGCCACAGTGATGGCACTACATACGCAGGTGCTGGGACGATACCTCTCAGACCATGCTGCAGTGTTGCTGCCCCCGGGTCCCTCAGTGGCGATTGCAGCCAGATACCCTAAAGGAAGATGTATTTAGATCAGAGATAAGGGAGGTGAGGAGGACTTACTTTGATAACAACTGGAAATCCACTAGTAGAAGGGGGACAGAATGGGAAGCCTGAGAGATTGTGACACGTGGGGAATGCTGCTCTATGGTGGGAGGGTTGAGAAGACATTTGGACAGAGACATGACCAAGGGGGAAGTCACCCTGGCTTGTTTACAGGAAGCAAAGTCTTGATGGGGAGAGACACTGCTGCATTCCCAACGTAGGGTAGGAGAAATATGGGACAGACTAGATTGGCTGCTACAATGTGAATACCGCCAACTGCTTCACCGGGAGGGGGACAAATCAGGTCGCTTATTGGCTTGGCTTCTTAAACGCGAGCGTCCCCCCCACACCCCACCCTCATTATCATTCTCATGCTTCGTCAGGCAGATGGCAGCCATGTGTCAACACAGCATAGTATTAACTCCCTCCATGCTCACCTATCGGTGGTATACAGTGGTATACAAAGAGGAGGTGGGGGTCACCCCATAAGTCCTGGAGCAATATTTAGATGACCTTGTGCTCCCCAGCCTCACTGACGGCCAACATGAAGGTCTTAATGCAGAGATTCAGCTGGAAGACCTGAAAGAGGCAGTGGCCAGCATGGCCCGCTGCAGGTCCCCAGACCCTGATGGTCTGCCGGTAGAATACTCACAGACCTACGCAGACCTGCTTCTTTGCCTTCTGAAGACCTTGTAGGGCAGCCAGGAAGATGAGACTTCTACCACAATCGATGAGGCCAAAATCATAAAGATCCCTAAACCGGGTAAAGACCTGTGTATGACGGGCTCTTATCTGCCTTTATCAATGCTAGGAGTAGATACTAAAATACTGGCTAAAGCACTGGCAATGCGTCAGGGTAGGGTTATAACCCATCTAGTCCACCCGGATCAATGCAGTTTCATGCCAGACAAGGTATACATACAAACTAACAAAGGTTATCTCATGTCTTGCATGCCATGGAAACTATGGACATCCATCTTACCAGCTCTAGACATCGAAAAGGCCTTCGATACTCTGTGGTGGTAATACCTATAGGAGGTGCTGTCACGAATGGGCCTTGGACAGGAATTATCGCCTGGATGTGCCTCTTGTACAGTCTACTGACTGCTAGAGTATGTAATGGCGGTGTGATTTCTGAAATTCTCTCTAACGGGGCATGAGGCAGCCCGGTGATGCCACAACTTTCCCACACAAAAATGTGTGAAAAAGGTGATTTTTTCAGCTAAATTTGAGGTTTGCAGGGCATTATGGGTAAGGACACGCTGGGGGATCCACGCAAGCCATACCTCCCTGGAATCCCCAGGGGGTCTCGTTTTTAAAAATGTATAGGTTTGCTAGGTTTCCCTAGGTGCCGGCAGAGCTATGGTTCAAAAACTACAGCTAGGAACTTTGCCAAAAAAGGGTCATTTTTCACAGCGAAATTGAGGTGTGTCCACGTTGCGTTTTGCGCCGTTTCCTGTCGCGCGCACTAGGCCGACCCACACAAGTGAGGTACTATTTTTCTCGGAAGACTTTGGGGAACACTGGGTGGGTGGAAATTTGGGGATCCAAGTAGATTCCAGAACTTTCCACCACAGAAATATGGGGAAAAAGTGTTTTTTTGGCAATTTTTTAGGTTTGCAAGGGATTCTGGGTAACAGAACCTGGTGGGAGGCAGTCAAGTCACCCCATCCTGGATTCCCCTGGGTGTCTAGTTTTCAAAAATGTATAGGTTTGTTAGGTTTCCCTAGGTGCCGGCAGAGCTAGGGTTAAAAAACTACAGCTAGGCACCTTGCTAAACAAGCATTTGCAATGCAATAGGTCTCGCATTTACGTGAGTTTGAGCTATTGGGATTGTAAATGACAATGCCTTTTATTTTTTGATTTAGTTTTAAAAACATAAATAAAAGGCATTGTCATTTACAATTCCAATAGCTTAAACTCGTTTAACTGCGAGACCTATTGAATTGCAAATGCTTGTTCTGATTGCTCAGAGAGGGCGGCTTTGATGTGATTTGTTTTCTCTTTGCTCGTTTGTTCCCCTCCACAGACCCCAGAGCTGCTGGGGCAGAGCAGAGCGTGTTCGGCGGCGTCTATTCTGGTATCGTACACTGAACCTAATAGTTGTCAATGTGACTTGCGGGCTGCACCATAAAGCGCACTGGCCCCGCGTCAAGGAAAGCGGTCGTTCGAACGTAGATGCAGAATTGCTGGAGGGGAAGGGAGCAACCCCTGCAGCTGCTTGCACAACACCAGTCCGGCAACAAATGCTCTTCTTATGAAGATCACAACCGTCCTGAGCACCCCAAGGGCTCCAGTCATTAACACAGGGGGTGGTCTTTTAAGTACTAAGGAAAACATGCCGGACTGTGATGTGGAAGAATCTTCCCTCTTCACACCCCCCTTCTGAAGGGGATGTGAAAATCAACACGAGCCAGTGTATTTTTTCACGCCTAGAAAAAAAGCAGCATCCTGAAAGCAGTATGGTCATCTTTTCCCCATTAAAAACGTGTTTTAATGCTGAGCACGATCGTCTCTTTCCTACACGCGAGTATCCAATTTTGCTCGTTGTGTTCCCGTACAGTGTGTGCACTTGGCAGCGCCTGCTCGCTTGACATGCAAATGCCACCTTCCTTGTTTTTCAGTGTGAATGGGAATTGGGCGTAAGGTGCAAACGGCGCGCATTTGTTTCTCTGCATATGGCATGTGCAAAGTGTACATTTGTCTGCGGGTGCTGCTATTAGTCATCCGTACATGGCATTTTTTATTAGTTTCTTTCCCACGCCCTCCTCTTACGGGGTGCTGTCTGCTGGGTGAATGTATTACCATCCACTGGCTTGAAGGGGAAGGAATCACAGTCTTACTTTCCTGACATGCCTCTGACTACTGTACCCCACGTCTACACCGAGGAGCGGTAACGCTGGCACGCATTCAGTCGCCACCCTGATTTACAATTCTTGGAAATGTCCTTTTCTTGTGCAAGAACAATGATTGCCTGTCAACCAAACCTTCCACGCAGTTCTGTGCACCCAAATACGTCCTGCAACCCTCTCCTAGTGCACTCCCATAATTGTTTTCAACCAACGGCCTTCTTACAGAAACCGTGTTGCCCCTTCTCTGTCCGTTGACCACTTTTTCCTCAGACTGTGAGACAGGGCTTGAATACCCTTTTCAGAACTGCCCGGGTTCCGTTTCTGTTCCCCACTAGACAAACACAAAACAAAAGCACCGCAACCCAGATATAATTGGACTGATTATTAATTAATTAACTGCTCGCGTATGGAATGGCGGTTTCATTTGCAGCAGTGGAGCCGGCCTTTCCCATCATGCACCACTTGGCCCCGGTGGTCTTGATGCATCTTTAAACGCCGAGTGCTCTGTGAGCTGGGGCGTGCTCACTCGGATGGAAAAATGCATCTTCGGGTCTCCAAAGCTGCTCTCTCTGCAGCAGGAGCGGAACTGAGATAGCAACTCTTATTGCAGCGCAGTCACCGGGGCATGGCAGGGCACCGGGCACACCCAGCACGCCGAAACCTCCAGTACTAAGCAATCGCCGTGCACATCGTGCTTAGCCAGGGCTGCCCATGTACAGGTGAGGGGTGCCAATGCACTTTCAGGGTTGGAAGTGAACCTGCCGGTGGCCATGGCAGTCAGTCAGACAGTGTACATCACAGGGGTGCCAGCGCATAGCTCATGACTGCCATGCACATGCAAAGAATGTCAGCGCCCATGGTGATGATGTGATGTGCACACCACAGGCCGCCTGTCACAGAACTGGCTCTTCATATCTCAGGCCTGTCAGCGTCCTTGACGGCTTTCAGTGCACTTTCCCCGGACTGACTGTGCACATCCCAGACCTTCTAGCGCCTATGATAGTGCTTTCAGTGCACAGCATTGGGCCAAGAGTGCACACAGTGCACCGCTCTGCCACTGCACCTCTCAGGACAGCCAGCGCCCAGCACAGGGCTGCCAGTGCACGTCCTAGCGCTACTAGTGCCCATAAGAACTTCCAGTGCACACCCCTGGCCTGACAGTTCACATCCTATGGAACGTTCCACGGCTTGCACAGATTGTCAGCGCCTATAAGAGAGCTTCCAGGCCACAACCCGGACTGACAGGGCACCCTGTGCCCACCACGGGCCTGCCATTGCACAGCCAAGGATAGTCAGCGCCTCTAAGAGAGATTCCAATGCACATTCTCGGCTGACAGGGCACATCCTAGAACAACCTCTGCCCATTACTTGGCTTCCGCACCTCCCGACCACAGCCCGCCCACTTCCCTGCGCCCCATAGTTTTGTGACGTGCAGCCACGCACTGCTCCTTGGTGTGAACTTCCAACAGCCAGCCCAAGCCAGCGATTTGTTAAACTGAAACCCGCGACGATCAGAAGCGGCCCTCTAATTTAACATGACAAATTGCACGTAGACAAAACAAGGACCAGAAAATGATTTATGGATTTTTTGCGATGTTCGGAGCAAAGTAATGCAACATGAATTAAACATCCGAATGCGAGCTCTATCATTCGTAATATCCAACTATCGGCTGTGATATCACACCCACACTATGAAACACCGGCGCACAAACACGCACACAGAGAAGCACATCTTCAAAGTGATGCCCGCTTCACTGGCACACACGGCAACACCCAGATAGAGCAATGCAGCAAGACAAACTTAAGCCCACATGCACACCAAAAGATACACACAGGCGATTGCACACTTTAAGAGACGCAGATACAGAAACGTAGAGCTACATAACAGCTGTGCACAATTGTATGCATGGATACATACACATGTACATACAGATACATAGTTGCAGAAACATATATGCACATATAGAGCTACATACAGATCTACACACACACGTAAATATTCTCATAGAGATGCATAAACAAGTACACGCACGCAGCTATATATTTATATACAAATATGTATATAAGTACACAGATGCATGCTGGCAAAGACGCATTGCACAAACTCAATTTTGTTTAAAGAACACTTTCTTCCTGCAGTCGCCTCTGTAAATGAACATACGTACCAATCAGCATGTTCTGCTCCTACTGTCACCAAAACACACTCACGCAGACCTCCCAAACGCTGCCAAAGCTTACGGTTTCCTTGTCTTGAAAGTGAAAATGTGTTACCCTTGCCACACAGCAAGTTTTAACCGAGCTTTATTTAGCACTCATTTTGACGAAGAAAAATGCTCTAGTTGCTTGTATGACATTCCCAGTCAAAATATGACGCGCTTATTTAAAAATGCGTGGGCAGTGAACGCCATATGCACGTGGTTACAAGTTCGGATGTCCTCCCATTGTCAGACGTCCATCACTTATAGATTTACAGGTGCTTCATTCCTGTATTTAAAAAGTGCACAGCTATTAAAAGTGTGAGTTATGTTCAACCTTTTCAAACACTGTCACCAGATTAATGGAAGATTATGTTTTCATTGTGATATGCCTTTTTGAAAAATGTTAAAATTGCTTCAGGCAACCGTTCCAAATGCTCGCATTAAAAAGTACTGCATTTCCGTAAACTGCTTAAGCCTGCCAATTATCTGAAGCCAGATAGTAAATAACAGGAAGCAAATAGTTCACATCGGGCAAATAGAACAAGCATTGGCCGCTTTCGCAGTGATCAGCCGGGAGTGGTGCGTGCGTGTGTGTAGCAGGAAGTGGGATAAGGGAGGGGGTAGCATGGTGATCACTTTCGCGGGCACTTTGATGTTCTCAGTGGCTGCGCGGCTCACTGAGAACATCAAAGCGCCCGCGAAAGTGATCAGATGGATGACAAATTGTGCGCGCGCCCAGCGCACATGCACTGTAGCTGGAGGCCTCAAAGAAGCACTAGTTTGCACTTCCAAATGCCGCTTACTAAAACTCTCGCCAGAGCAGCGCTAAAGCGCTGGCTCAGCCGAGACCTAAAAAGGGTAATTTTGCATTGTGAAAATGTGGTGTGTTCACGTTGGGTTTTGAGCCATTTCCTGTTGTGGGCACTATGCCTACCCCTACAAGTGAGGTACCATTTTTATCGGGAGACTTAGGGTAATTCAGATTTGTAAAGGAACTGTTATTACCTATTGACTTTCGATGCATTTCTGCCTTCCAAATGAAAGACATTGTGTAAAAAAGAAGTCATTCTAAAAAATGACTGATAATTCTCATGCTAGTATGAGTATTCCCAATTTCGGAAATGTGCAAATATCTACTGTTTCTAAACTCTATATTTTGTTCCCATTTCAGAAATACATAGGTGTCTTTCATACCGATTTTTCCATGTACACATTTTTACAGAATAATTACTATATACCTGGTACATAATAAAAAACCATTGCAAGTTGCTGCTCAGTTTTTGGCTCTGGGTTCGTCGGGTTCTTGGTGAACCTACAAGTCCTATATATCCCCACAACCAGAAATGTCCAGTGGATGTAACGGTATATTGCTTTCAAAGAGCTGTCACAATTAGAAGAAGTTACAGGTGAAAACGTTGACACAAAAGTCTTTTTTATTCAACAAATTTTCAATTTATCCTATATTTGACTGTTAGTTTCTATAAAAAAAAACCTTGATGGATCTACACAAATGACCCCTTGCTGAATTCAGAAGCTTGTCTACTTCTCTAAAATGTATAGCTTTCCAGGATCCATTATTGCTTTTGTACCCATTTCTACCATTAACTGGAAGGAGGTCGAAAGCACAAAAAATAGCAAAAATAGGCTATGTCCCAGAAAAATGCCAAAATTGTGTAAAACATTTTGGGTTTCTGACAAAGGTCTGGTATCCCCTAAAAGCTGGGAAAATGGTGATTTCAGCCCCACAAACCCTTTTTTGATAACACTTGCAGGGAAAAACCCAGAAGCTTTCATTTGCAGCCCGTTTTTCCCATTGTCCCAAAAACAAACTACATTTTGCTGTATTTTGGCTCATTTCTGTGACCCCTCCAGGGGAATCCACAAGCCTTGAGTACCTCCAGAATCCCCATGATGTTGGAAGAAAAGGATGCAAATTTGGCGTGGATACCTTATGTGGTCAAAAAGTTACAGGGGCCTCAGCGTGCACTACCCCAAATAGCGAAAACAGGGCGTGGCACAGGAGGGGAAAAGGCCTGGCAGCGAAGGGGTTAAGTTCTAGTCTGCTCCATACCTTAGAATGTGTGAAGTTGGAATCTCTTTCCGGGACCTGATATCTAACACCCCGCAAGGGGAGTCAGAAACACTGGAGCTGGATTCTCTGCGAGGAGGATGACAGCGTCTGGTCAGTGCATCAGGCAGGAACTCTATCTCCTTCTGAACTTGCCGTGGCGAACCGCAAGTAGGCAGTCGAACTGGACCGTACCGGAACCATGATTTGCCATGGTAAGTGCAGGTATATTTACACCTTAAAGGTGTTTAGGAATGCCTGTATTGACGTAATGGTCGGGCAGCGGAACGTCATGAATGAACCCCTAAGGAATAGATGTTCATGCATAATAAAGGAGTTCTTGGAGAAATCAATATCCAAGCAAGGGAAATTCCTAAAGGCTTAAGAGTCTGGTTTTCCAAGAACTCGTTGTGACGTGGATTGATGGATGTAGGAGACCATGCCTGTATTTGGTTAGCAGGGACAATGCCTAAATAAGGGCTGCATTTTCTATGCCTAAATAAGGGCAATATGAATTGTACCTATATAAGGGCATAAATCGGGCAACCTATATACGGAATCTAAATCTACACACAACACCCAGTCCAGTTTCATACGAACGACATTACTGAATCCCAAACATACTAAACATATCTAAAAGAGTATCGCATGATCAGCTAAAACATGCTCAAACATATCTAAAAACATATGTCCTAAAAATGCATTACAAAACCATTGCTATGCATAAGGTGCTGTACATATTAAAAGCAGTATTTCATTCTAAGCATATGTGTGCATTGGAAATGCTAAAAAGAATGAACCAGAAATATATACACATGATGGAATGGCTCGTTAATACACAAAAAAGGGCAGGAACCATTCCAAATCAAGTGTTGATGTGACAAGGTGGCATAATGTCCCTGGAAGATTTTCAAAGAATTATTTTCTCTATGAATAGTTCTACTATAAACAGATTACTGTGCCTCAAAATGAAAAAAAAATAAAAAAAATTTGGAGAAAAAAAAATGAATCATAGGAAAAAAGTTTCAAAGTTAGTCCCTTGTCTGAAAAAGAATGAAGGCCAAATTCAGAGTCTCATCGGAACACTGTGTGCCTGAATCAAAAGTCAGTGTGTGGGCCTGGAGAAAACATGAAATCTTCTAATCCTGTAGACAAAAGGTCGTCTACCGTTGTAGGTGAAAGTTGGAATACCTCGTTTAGAAGATTAACTGCACATAGATGTGAACTATCGTATTCAGCATTGGTTGAATCAGCCATGTTCGAATCGGATGTTACCTACGTGCCTGATGTTTCTTCTCGTACCTCAGCAGTAGCAATTTGCGTCTGAGATCTCAATGAATGCCGTCATCTGGATTGGCAGCCGCTGGGGACGACACAGAGCATGGGACGTTACCCAGGGTCCAGCAGAGTATCGATATCGGTAGGCATGACTGATGGAAGTGTTAGACAGATGTCTAGCACACATTCTTCACCGCAGAGCAGGCCGCGTAGAACAGGCAAGATGCAATCTTGCCAGATTGGTCTGAATGACAGAAACCATGTGGTGTTTAATTATAGTAGACGAGGTAAACCCAAAATTTGGACGATACGCTCACGACACTTCATCTCCAAAAGAGCTCTATCCATGGTGAATTGGGTGTCGCTGGTGATTTGGCTTGTCATATCGTAGCAGTAGGATCAAAAATAGGATCCCTGCAACGAGTGCTAAAAGGAGCGGCAGTCCACCAAACAGAGTGCACTAAGTATGAAAATATGCAGAGGATTGCTTGAAAAGTTGCTAACAGACCTGCACACACGTTCTTAAATGCATGTATAATACCGCTCGTATCACACATGTTTAAGATATGACCTAACATTTCTGAGAAATGTACAGGGCAGTTTGTATACAAAAGGGTATGTATCTCGGCAGAAGTCCTTGCCACTTGGAGATCATAGGTATCTCTAGCCGAGGTCAGTGGCACGGTTTTCAGTAGAAGAATGGCTTTCATTCTGCTTAGAGTATCAATTTGTAGAGAAGAGATGTTCAGTGAAGGCCATAAAGGTGACTCCCTGACTGTGTCTATTTGTGGAAACAAGACTTGCATACAGCAAGTGACCCTGGATGTAACCGTAACTAGATATGAAATACTGGCAACATGCCACAGCAGCTGTGATCATTCAACATAATGTAACTCCCATTAGAAAGTTGGCCAACAATTGGATTAATCACTGCAGCCGGTGGACCTTGCAGATGACAGCATAAGTTTGTAGTGGAACCATCACAGGCCCCGTGTAAGTTAATACCCTGACAAAGGAGAGAACCGCTTGGTGCGTGTTCACAGTTTTCACCACTAAGAAACACTTCACGTTCCCCACTCCAACATCTGTGTGTGTAAGGTAAATCCCAGGATGTCTCTATGTATCCTTTACCCAACCTTTCATATCTGAGTACTGGTTTATGTTTTAGGCAATACTGAAAATGGAAAGTTGTAACAGGCAGAGTAATTTTACCATGTATGAGACAATCAGTAGCTGTTTTTTCTGCCACGGGAATGGTAATTTTTCCAGTCTTTCAATGCTCAGCACAGTGTAGTCTGCTCCCCTTTGTGCCAGTCTGATCTGTTTATCAGTGAGATTGAATTCTGAAAACAGTGACGTAGTGTTGATTAAATGCCAAGGCAAATAGCCTGCACGCAAGTTTTGTAGCGTCCAGCCCAATAACATGATAGAACGTAGCTGAGACTGACCATGCTGCAACATGACCAAGTCTGGTTCCATGAGGTCTATGACAGAAGACACAATGCTGTCCAATGAATATATTCTGGACGACAGAGTCGTTAACCCATTGTCTACTACAGAGAGAGTTTTCTCTAAATTAATACGATCAATTTCTCTTATTCGTTCTGCAGTCTCTGCTTGGGTAACCTTCCATGCTTCATTATAAGCAGCGTAGATACCGGCATATATGAAACGTTTTTGATGAGGTTTTCTTGGTCCTAGCAAGAAATCCCTAAGGTCTGCGCCTTCTTGAAGTAAAGTTAATTGTTGTTTTACCTCCTTCAGTGTAGCTTTCTGTAGCCAACCAAGGCAAAGTTTCCCTACACTGTATGTTGTTACTACCCCTGGATGCGGTCTTTGAACATAGCGTGGGTCTGGCCTATGATAGTGAAACCCTGTGTTTTGTTCAGGAATCCATCTTGACAGTTATTCGTGTCTGTGGGCCAGAGCAACCATTTTTTCGATTCTGTATCTGATCTGTTGTGATGCAAAATATTATGTACGTCGACCTCCCCCCGTATAGTGCTATTACTTGCAGGTATTGGTATGGTCGGTGTGTTCATGGCTTTGATCTTGGCTAATCCAAGGGAAGACATTTGTTGGACAGTGTCATTCAAAAACATTATTTGCTCAGGGATGATACAGGCTCTAAACAAAGCTTCTACACCCTGTACTTGCCAATCTTTTGTACCCCAGACAGATTTTGTCAAAATGTTGTCTTTCCAAAAGTCGAAAAACTGTCTAGGCAGTTGGGCAATAAAGGCTGCAGAATAAATCTGTTTCATATTGGTAAACATATTTTTCGTTCCGGTCTTGTTCACATTTTTAAAGTAAAACCTTTCTGGATTAGACAAATTGTAGCCTGAAAAATATGGAAATTTCATTGCAAAAATTTTCGAACTACCCTTTGGAGGTGTAGGACAATGTTCCCATTGGTTATACATAAATACATTTCTAGGTGATGCAGGTTTATGCAAGAAATGATGACCATAGTGGTTATAACAATACATTTGTTCACAGTCTGATGAACCCTCTAAATATTCATGATTTGTGAATACTGTAGACATCTCTAGATCAGACATGTTATTAACAGTCTCGAAGTCCCAATCATCAGAAAAGGTACTAGAGGTAATAAAGTCACTTAATGAAATCTTAAATAAGTGTGGAATCTTGAAAAGATCAGATGGGCCAAAAAATATCATATTCAGTTTGGTCCCAAACTATACCATCATGTATAGGAACGGCTGTGATGTTCACTGCTGACTAGTCTCTTACTTCACGATGGGATGATTTGTGTGGCTGGAGAAGTAAGTTCACTCTTGCTTGCTGTGTCCATTTGAATACATCTTCCACTTATCAGCATACCCAGAGTTATCACCAGAGCTAACCATAGTAGAAAGAAGAACATTCCCAAAACAATCCATAGTTCAATCTATGGTGAAACCAGATAAGTCTTTTTCAGGTGATGAAACAAATCTGTTGCTTGTTCTTTCAAAGTTCTTTGTGCTGGCATTGTTTCAGGTTTGCTGGGATCCTCAGAAAACGCATCAAAGTTAATGAAATAGCCAGACGCAGTTCTGTCAATGGTTTGAATTGCATCAGGATTTGTTGAATTCACTGGAACCATTGGATCACTTGTTACGACGTTTGTAGACAGGTGTATCAGGACGAACTGTTATTTGGGTTTCAAGAGGGATGAGTCTTTCAGTTTGAACCTCTTGGATTGTAGCCAGCGGAGTGCGTCTGCTACATTGTCGGAGTCCACTTGGCCTACTGCTTAGTATCGCCCACATAGTGTGGTTTGATCAGGTCGATGGACACAACTCTTTACCAGCAAGGGGCGGCAGTAGTATTTTTCTTGATCCGTGGTTTGCTAGGACAGGCAGGGCCGGACTGGCCGTAGCGGGCACCGGGCAATCCCCCGGTGCGCCGCACGGGTGGGGGCCGGTTTCGGGCCCCTAGGGGCCGTTTTCTGTTACAGGGCCGTTTTTGCAGCATAGCTGCAAAATCGACCCTGTAACAAAATCGGCCAAAATCTGGCAAAGAGCTCGGCGGCACCCCCCCCCCCCGGGCGGAGGGGGCCAGCCGAGCACATTGCTAGGGCCGGTTGTGGTTCCCAGTCCGGCCCTGAGGACAGGTACTGGTTGTCTTTAAG